>NC_090449.1:996685395-997336824 GCF_031143425.1 Pleurodeles waltl
GTTTATGAATAATACTAGTATGACAATTTACATCCAATACATATGTGAACTAACTTCAATTTTGTAAAAAAAAAGTATCTCAGTTTTGATTTAGTAAGCTTAGCGCAGCTTAGCATCACTTAGGCCCTCATTATGACAATGACGGTAAATGCTGCTTACCGCCGCGTTGACGGCCGCCAACATACTGCCACGGTGGCGAATATCCATTCGCCATGTATTGACACACAAACACCAAACCAACAGAATACTGCCACGTACAAAAAATCCACCAGCCCAAAGGTCAGTGGTAAAGTGTTGGTACAAACACCCCTACCTTTACGCCAACAAAACAACGCCCCCCACATTATGACCCACGAATCACCACGGCAGACATTCAATGGCGGTAAACCATTGGCGGTACACACCGGTGCGCTCAAAATGGCCATCCAAATACAAAACAACATAACATTGTCCTAAACGAAAATCACACACCTGACACTTATACACACACCACACCCACACACCAACAGCACTATAAAACACCCACCCACATCACACGCAACCCTTTACAATTACCAATAAGCTCCACAAGACTAACACGAAGGCCATTGAGACAACTATACACAAACACACCACAAACACCCATCCATTTGTCACCCCCCCATATCCCACACCCTACTATATCACTTAACACCCTCTGCACAACACACACCACACAACACCCATGTCCCCACTAAGGCACCCTCATTTCACTAATGACGAGTTGCGGGTCATGGTTGAGGAAATAGTCTAGGTAGAGTCATTGCTGTTTGGAGCACAGGTACAGAGTAGCCAAGTCCACAAGGGGTCTGTGCACGGGGTCTTGTCTCCTCCTCCAATTCCTCCACAGTGGTAGGTATCTAAGGGACACAAAAGTGAGTAAACTGTCACAATTTGAACAATGGAACCACCACCTCAGTGTATATAGAGCAGTAACATGATGTGACATCGGTAATGGTAATGCATGTGCAAATTATAGAAATGACACACTTTTCGATTATCTGAATAATGTCCACCACCATAAAATGGCAACCGCCTGTCCTGTATGCAGGGACAGGGGGAAGTGAGGTAGCTCTGCCGGTGTTGCGCGTCATGGCGGAAGGCGGTCTTGTACCGCCTTGCTATTCCTCATTGGATAACATAGGGCTCTATGGAGTACAGTGGCCAATGGGGATCCCCGGCGGCGGTGACGGTGTATACCGCCGCATACGTGACCGCCATTTTCTGCCTATAACCTCACTTGATTCCTGAATTTCCACAGGACAACACCTACACTGCATGTGCTGCTGTGACCTGTATCTGGATCCTGCCATTGCCTATGTGACCGGGGAAAGGGCCCCTGCCTTTATTTCGAAGGAGTTGAAGCGGTTGGTGGAAGGGGTCCTACCCCAGTATGAGCAGCTGGATGGGCCTCCAGACCACAAGGTGAGTACACCTTGGGCACAAGGCATGTGACAAGGTTGCATGGAGATGTGTGCAAGCATTGTGCCATTTGGGAGGGTTGTATGTCTGGTGGTAGTGTACATGGTGGGCACTGGGTGATGTGTGTGCCAATGGGGAAGGAAGGGGATTTGTGGGCCATATGTGTGACAGGCTGGATTGTATGTGTAATGGTGTCCTCCTGTCTGTCTTTCCTCTGCAAGTCAGTGCCCATCAGAAGAAGGGATTGTGGCGTGCAATCACCAGGAAGTGCAGACCCAGGGGGTCTACAGCAGGCAAAGCACCCACTGTAGGAAGAGGTGGGAGGACCTGAGACGCTGGGCCCGGAAGACCGCAGAGGCTCAGCTGGGGATGGCTTCCCAATGAGGGTGGGGTGCCCGTCAGAACCTGGCCCCCATGATGGCCTGCATACTAGCAGTGGCCTGCCCAGAGCGGGATGGGTGCTTGAGGGCATCACAGCAGCCACTAGAGGTGAGTAAAGTGTGTGTTTCAACTATGATTGGAAGGTGGCATGGGAACCTGGTGGTGGGTGTCAGTTAGTGGGTGTCCCTAAATGAATGCAGCGTGATCGATCTCAAGGGTAATGGTTATATTGCTAAATCTGGTAACCTAGCTAGGTTGCATTCCATGTCAGACAGGGCTTAGTGACTCTCAGGCGGGGTGCAGTTGGCGGGGGCTGGCTCACATCTTATTGTGGTACCTAGCCAATGTAATGCCAGTGCAATGCATGGTGCTCAATCGTGATCCCTGTGTGTGAAGGTAATGTGTATGCCATCTGTGGTGTTGGTGCTGCAATTGACCCAGTGCTCCCTTTTTCCCTCCCCCCTTTTTTCTTCTGTCATCTTGTCCTCATGTGCATTAACATTGTCTGGTGGAGGAGCAGAGGCACCAGTGACAGAGGGAGCTGCATCCCACAGGACCCAGGAGGCAGAGTCCACTGACGCCGAGGAGAACAGTGAGATGGAGGGCGAGGGGAGCACCACGGTGGAGACAGGAGGTGACAACACTGATGGAAGCTCCCTGGTGGTGGTGGACACCTACGCGACCACCCCAGCTACAGCTACAGCCGCCACCTCTGTTCCAGCACCGCCCTCCCAGTAGCCCCTCATCGAGTTGCCTGTGCCTGCTCACCGAGGAGGTTGGGCATCTCCTTCACCCCAGGAATCTCAGGCCCTGCCCCAGTCAGCCATGCCGCCCTGAGTGAAGAGGCTATTGACCTCCTGAGATCCATCTCTGTAGGGCAGTCAACCATTGTGAATGCCATCCAGGGGCTGGCATCCCTCCAATCCCAGTGTATTGGTAGCCCAATAGAGATTGTTCCAGGCTCTGGCCTCCTCTCTGATGGCAGCCATTATCCCTGTTCCTACCGTCCACCACCATAGTCACTTCCTAGTCCCAATCTCCTCGACCCCAACCCATCCCATGCACACACACAGACAAGCATGCACACAAAACATCACACAGGAGTGGCACAGACAAACACAGGCAGCAAAATGCAGGCCACAAGCACTCACACAAACAACAGACAGTTGCACACACAACAACATCCACTGCCTCCTCTGTCTCCCCCTCCTCCTCCCTCACGGTCACATCTGCACTCACAACTGCATGCACTGCATCAGCAGCCTCCACCACCACCAAGCAGCACACACACCTCACTTGCAGACACCTCCACAACATACATCCATGTGTCCCCTGTGTCCTCTCCCACCCTGTCTGCCCCCCAAGAGACACAAACTCACACACTCAGACACCCAACAGCCATCCACCTCACATCAACACTCTGCCCAAGCATCTGCACCCAAGTCCAGCAGACATACACCTCCAACAACCACTCCCTCAACCTCCTCTCCCATCCCTCCTTCCTCATCCGCCACACCATCCCTAAGAAGTATTTCCTTGCCCAACTTGACCTCTTACCTCTCCCCGTCCTGTCCGTAACAGCAGGGTCACAACGCTCCAGAACAGCACCTCAGCCAAACAGTCCACGGGACAGTGGAGGCACCTCCTAGTCATGGAGGCAAAAAAGGAAAGGATCTCACTCCACCAACCAAGAGGAGGAAGGATCCCACTCCAGCACCCAAGAGACAGAGGGATCCCACTCCACCACCCAAGAGAGGGATAGATCCCACTACACCTCCCAGGAAAGGACAGGTTCCCAATCCACCAACTAAGAGAGGCAAGAGCCCCCCTACAACAGCAGTGGCCAAGGAGCTCTTATCTCCAGCAGAGGCTGGCAGGGTTTCCCCTCCAACAGCAGTGAACAAGGAGCCCTTATCTCCAGTTGGGACACCTCAGTCCTCACCTCCAGCTGGGACACAGCAGCCCTGACCTCCAGCTGGGACACAGCAGCCCTCACCTCCAGCTGGGACACAGTAGACCTCACCTCAGGTTGGGACACAACAGCCCTCACCTCCAGTTGGGACACAGTAGCCCTCACCTCCAGTTGGGACACAGCAGCCCTCACCTCCAGTTGGGAAACAGTATTCCTCACCTCCAGTTGGGACACAGCAGCTCTCACCTCCAGTTGGGACACAGCAACCCCCACCTCCAGCTGGGACACAACAGCCCTCACCTCCAGCTGGGACACAGCAGCCCTCACCTCCAACTGGGACACAGCAGCCCTCACCTCCAGCAGAGAGCATGTAGGGCACCCTCCAGGGACTGTTGTACAAGGAGCCCCCTCCACAACCAGTGGGTAGGTTTCCCAACTCAGGGACTGTGACCTTGAACTCCCCAGCAAATTGAAATGGGCATGGAGCCCCCTCCAGAACCAGTGGGCAAATTCCCCAACTCAGGGACTGTGAGCTTGCACTCCCCAGCAAATTGAAATGAGCATGGAGCCCCCTCCAGAACCAATGGGCAAGTTCCCCAACTCAAGGACTGTGACCTTGCACTCCCCAGCAAATTGAAATGGGCATGGAGCTGTTGTGTAGCAATTTTAGTTTTAGCTCCATGCACACTATTTTAGCACACTAGACCTGCCACTGTGCAAGTTGATCTAGATGTATTTTATTCAGCTTTGTTTATCATTCTAATAATAGCCACTTTTGCTGTCTTGTTTTATTTCTCTCTATCTAGCTGTTCTTTGCTTAGGCCAGCACTACATTCTCAAACAAGACATTCTTGTTCACTCTGTGCTTCTTTCAAGGCTGCAGTGAGATAGTTTGCCGGTGAATGTAGTAAACATTTTTGTCTCTGGTATTCATAGAAACACACACATCCTTATGTAGGGACATTATTCAGAACATCAGCTGTTTTATTATAAAAACACTTCCATGTCCCCTACACGTTAGAGGGAGATCCCAGCCAGATGACAATGACTGTATGCTGATTGCTGAATGCCTCGGTATAGCTGCTTATGCAGGTTTCAGGCCTTTGCTCAGGTATGGGGGATGATGTCTTCCCAGGGGAACCTGAAGTGCAGAACTAGAGCTTAACATGCTGTGCTCTAATATAGTCTAGGTAGTAATTAGTTTATTGACTATAGTGACAATATGGTAGCGTTATTTCTGTGCTTTACTCTCCTCATTACCATTTTAATCCTGTCATGCTTTATCGTCCTGGATATTGCAGTACATGCGTTCTTATCTAAGATGCAGTTGCTTCATTAAAACCTTATTGAAACACATACTGCCTCTGTTTGTCATTGTATATGTGAGACAAAAGTAATTGAGAGAAACAGATGAGATCTAAGTGACCACTATTTCCTTGAGGAATCAATTGTGTCATACGCTCGGCTGTGCAATCATCCCTGCTCTTGGGTAGAGATGAGGCACTGCTAGTTAACCGGAGAAAAAAACAGGCTTAGGGCGACAGGTGTCACCTGTAGTGGTTTAAGACTCAGGGGGTGATTTTAACCTTGGCGGACGGCAGAGGCCGTCCGCCAAGGTACCGCCGCCAAATGACCGCGGCGGCCATTCAAACATTTCCTCTGGGCCGGCGGGCGCTCTCCAAAAGAGCGCCCGCCGGCCCAGAGGAAATGCCCCTGCAACGAGGACGCCGGCTCAGAATTGAGCCGGCGTAGTTGCAGGGGTGCGACGGGTGCAGTTTGCACCCGTCGCGTATTTCAGCATCTGCATTGCAGACACTGAAATACACAGTGGGGCCCTCTTACGGGGGCCCCTGCAGTGCCCATGCCATTGGCATGGGCACTGCAGGGGCCCCCAGGGGCCCCGGGGCACCCCCTACCGCCATCCTGTTCCTGGCGGGGGACCCGCCAGGAACAGGATGGCGGTAGGGGGTGTCAGAATCCCCATGGCGGCGGAGCGCGCTCCGCCGCCATGGAGGATTCCCCCGAGCAGCGGGAAGTCGGCGGGAGACCACCGACTTTCCGCTTCTGACCGCGGCTGAACCGCCGCGGTCAGAATGCTCGTGGGAGCACTGCCAGCCTGTTGGCGGTGCTCCCGTGGTCGGTGGCCCTGGCGGCCACCGGCCGCCAGGGTCAGAATGACCCCCTCAGTCTCCTACACTGCAGGCGATTCTGCCGCTCGAATCCAGTAGTCTCATAAGAATAATGAGAGCCCACAAGACAGAGCCCCCTCCAGAACCAGTGGGCAAGTTCCCCAACTCAGGGACTGTGACCTTGCACTCCCCAGCAAATTGAAATGGGCATGGAACCCCCTCCAGAACCTGTGGGCAAGTTCCCCACTTCAGCTGAGGTGCCCACTGCCCTCCTTCCCCTTGAGGTGCCTGGCCATTCCCAACATGATGCCCCTGCACAGTGTAGTGCAGATTACGTCAGGAAGCAAGTTGGTCCTTGGACTGTGCCCTGTGGCCATGTTGGCCCTTTGTACTTTGGACTGGCGTCATTGGCCCTTTCAGAACAGTGACTCATGTATTTCTTGTCATATGTCAATATGATGTCTGTTTGCATCAAATTACACTATCAGTTCTGGAAAAATGTAGTCCTTGCATTATTATGACGTGGGTGCTGTGACATTGGTTTTACTCTGCAGCTGGTTGTGTGTATGGTGTGTGTGTGTGAATGGTGTGTGTTGCACGTATGCATGCTAGGTGGCTGTACTCACTGTCGTCGTCTTCGGCAGCGTTGGTGTTCCAGGTGGAGCATGGCGTAAAAGAGCACTGGGAAGACTTGAAGTTCTGGTTCCATGGCGGCATTGATCTTCTCTGTTGGTGAGTCTTTTGTCTTCTGTTTTCTGTTTTCACCAGTGTATTGATGGCATTGGTACTGCCCCAGAAATCGTGGCGGTTTGCTATGTCTTAATATGGTGGGCGGCACTTTATCTTCTGTGTGGCTGTTGATGGCTATCGCCATGGTCAGTGGTGTTAACACCCTGGGTGTTGGTGTGGTACATTGGCTGTCTATGGGAGTTAACTTTAACAGTCACCGCCAATGTCATAAAGACCACCTTAGTGTCAATGGTTTGCATAGGTGTTCACAATGCATAGGCGTTCACAGAAAAAGTCTATCTCCTAAAAAAGGAGACAGGGCTTCACGTGAAAAATGAGCACATTTTTCATATAGTGACTAGCATGGAGAAATACTTTAATTTCCACCTTTGCATGTATCCTGCACTGTACATCAAATTTCCGAAGTGAGAAAAGTTTAAAGTTAGTCTAAGCATAGGTTTTCGTACTGTAAGGGTATCCTTACAGTACAAAATCTGTGCTAGACTAACAAAGAAACCCTTGCACTATGGTGCAAAGGTGTGTGCATGGGGCATGGTAGCAAATGTCTTCACTGGTGCTAGGTGGTGGGGAGTAAAGTGCAATATATATGTAAATATAGCCCTCTTCAACTCTCTTCTCATGCAGAGCCTCATTGTTCGCTCTTTCGCTGGGATCCATTCAAATTTTGTAAAGCTGGCCCTAAATACCTTGGTTATGACAGATTTGTGCATGAGAGGAGGAAATGGAATGTTGGCATCCCTGCTCCCTCACCTCCTCTGCTTCAGAAATGGATAATGAAACACAAACTCAAATTGTACATTTTATGTATGTACGTGGTCTTCCAGACTGCAATTGTAGAAGAACACATGATTGGGATGTGCTTTCAAAATGTAGAATCTGTAAGGGCATCTGTGAAATTAGGCATATATCTCTATATATATGGCTAGGGCACAAGCCCTCACATATGATGGTATCTAGCAGATAGATTGCTTAGAATGCACTGATGTGTTCCCTTAAGAACACCACCCACATCTACTTATCAATACTTAAATATGTTCCTGATGTCCTACTAATCTGTAGTGCCAAATGACTAAGGGCCTGATTTAGA
Organism: Pleurodeles waltl; assembly: GCF_031143425.1. Classification (NCBI taxonomy): domain Eukaryota; kingdom Metazoa; phylum Chordata; class Amphibia; order Caudata; family Salamandridae; genus Pleurodeles; species Pleurodeles waltl. The sequence continues at coordinate 996,693,095 of NC_090449.1, forward strand.
ACTTGTTGCAGGGGAATACTCCATTACAAAGTGACGGATATCCCGTCCTCCATATTACAATCCCATTATATCCTATGGGGATTGTAATACGGTGGGTGGGATATCTGTCACATTTGTGACAGAGTATTCACTGAACTAAGCTCTAAATCAGGCCCTAAATGTGAAATTAACTTTGACTAAGGTGACAAACAAAATCAGTTGGCAAGTTTTATTTTTTACAGTTGTGGACTATTGTGCACAATGAAATTAGAATCCAACAACAAATGATCACTACACTCAGTCCAAATAATGTATTTTTAAAACATTGCTAGAAATTAAATATCTTTGCCAAATCAAACTACGGAGAGTGATATTGTACCTACAAAAGCTGTTGGAAAGCCAAAACTAGATTGTTAACAGCAATCACCTATGTAAGCAGGCAAGATTTAGCTGTAGTCAGAAAAAGGTCAACTGGTCTAACAGTGCTGAAGGAAACCATGGCAGACCCTTGAAAACGTACAAACTACTGAGGAATATCCCTGCAACCATTCATCACCATGGTCTCAGAAAATCATCAGCATATGCCTCACCAAATACCTCAACAACCACCAACTCCTCAGCAATATTCAATGAGGATTCAAACCTAAACAGAGATTATAAACTTCCCTCATTGGTGTCACAGATGACATCTGCATGACCCTGGACAGCGGAGACACAGCAGACCTCATCCTCCAGGTTCTCTCTGCAGCATTGGACTGAGTCTAACACCCCATTCTGATTCAATGCCAGACACAACATCACAATCCAAGGACATGCACTCTGATTGATCCTCTGTTTCCTGATTAAAGTAACCCAGTCAGTCAGTTTACCGATATACAACTCGGAAACCCACAACCTCATCTGAGGAGCAAGGGTCCTCTCTGAGCCCAACCCTCCTCAATACAAAGATGATCTCTGTAGCCTACATCACCCCCCTCATTACATCATCACCCTCTCTCACGCCAGCTACTCAATACTTGTTATATCTGTCAGACAAGACGCACAATACCCATATTAAGTACAATGCCTGCATGACTGAATTTGCCTACTGGATGAAGTCCAACTGTCTCAAGCTAAGCACCGACAAGACCACATTTGTTATCTTGGGGAAGATAACTTTACCATAAGACTCCACCTTATGGCATACAGAACTAGGCACAACGGCCACTCCCACCACCCACATCAAGAATCTCGAGCTCATCAACAACTGCAAACTGCACATGGCCAGCCAACACAACCCTGTACCTGCCTAATACTTACAGACCCTGAAGATGTTGAGCTAGATCTGCAAATGGCTCACAATCAGCACCCAGTAAGCCAACACTCATGCCATTGACACAGGCAAGGTGGACTATGGATAACTCCCTATGTTAGGGTTAACAGTTCACTCATAGGGAGGCGGCAGACCAATCTGAAATCCACAGCCAGATTCATTCTTAACCTCCTTCAAAACACTCACATCACACCACATCAGAAGGAGCTGCAATGGCTTCCAATATATAGGTGCTTACTGTTAAAGGTGTGACCCCCTAACCTGTTTTGGGCCAGGAGTACACTCAGCTCCACCAGACCGCCTCCGTGCCCCTGAGCCCGCCTTTACTGCTGCCGTACTGCTTGAAGTTAGAGTGTGCTCTGTATCTGGTATTTCGTTTTTTGTACGTTATATTTCTTTCTATGCATTGTAGTTGATTATATTTGTGCCCTTTTCTACCTGCTTCGTTTTTTGCTGCTGTGTTTTTTGCAATTTTTTCCAACCCGGCTCCTGACGATTTCCTCGTCCCTGCCGCTGCGTCCCCTGCAGCCCCACCCCCCTCACACCTCCTTTGGCCTCCCCCTCCTGCCTCCCAGCTGCTCCTCCCTCCCACCTCCCCTTCTTAGTGGCGCCGCTGTGCGGCACCTAGTGTGACCCCCTGACCTGTTTTGGGCCAGTAGTACACTCGGCTCCACCAGCCTGCCTCCATGCCCCTGACCCCGCCTTTACTGCTGCTGTACTGCTTGAAGTTCGAGCGTGCTCTATATCTGGTATTTCTTTTTTTGTACATTATATTTCATTCTATGCAATGTTGTTGATTATATTTGTGCACTTTTTCTGCCGCTTCGTTTTTTGCCGCTGTGTTTTTTGCCTTTTTTTCCAATCCAGCTTCTGCTGATTTCCCCGTACCTGCCACTGCGTCCCCTACGGCTCCGCCCCCTCGCACCTATTTAGCCTCCCCCTCTCGCCTCCCAGCTGCTCCTCCCTCCCACCTCCCCTTCTTAATTGCTGCCGCTGCACGGCTGCACCACTGGCGCACCGGAGGCGCACAAGAGGCAAGCCCGTCTGTGCCTGTCCCCCTGGTCCACGCTCCTCTGGCACCCCCAAGCGCCACTACTGCTCCACAGAGCTCCTTGCTCTCAACCTCGGCCGGCACACTGCCTGCACCCAGGCCAAACCCAGACACACCCTCGGAACTTTCACGTGCCGCTCATGCCACTTCTCCTGCACTCACACCAACAAGCACCACAACACCAAACACTCCAATCACCTCAACTTCATCCTCCTCAAAACCCACTCCGTCCACAAGCACGCCATCGAGCTTTGGGACCTACTCACGACAAACTCTCCCAACATCGCCTTCCTCACTGAAACATGGATGCAACCCTCATCAGAACCCGACATCGCCATAGCTATCCATCCCAGAAGGATACAAAATCACCCGTAGAGACCGTATTAACAAACCTGGAGGTGGAGTAGCCATAATACACAAAAACTCCATCAAAATCTCCAGCAACACCCTAGACACCGCAGAGCACCTGCACTTTCAGTTACACATCAACGCCAACACCACCCTAAGAGACACCCTCATTTACAGACCACCGGGACCCCGCCCCCTATTCTGTGCTGCCATTGCCGACGTTATCAGCTCCCACGCCCTCACCTCCACAAACTACCTACTCCTTTGTGACCTAAACTTTCACCTGGAGAGCACCAACAACTGCAACTCCACTACCCTGCTGGACAACCTCGCAAACCTCAGCCTCAAGCAACTAGTCACCTCACCCACCCACTCAGCTGGTCACACGCTAGATGCCATTTTTTCCTCCAGCAGCCACATCACCTTCACTCACACCACGAACGCCACTGGACTAACAACCACTGCGTCCACATTTCCTTCCTGAAGCCCACCACTCACCACCAACAACATCCGATCCCCCACTGCAAGTGGAACAAGATCTCCAAAGAACTACTGATCTCCAACCTCGCACAAGCTCCACCTCCCAGTACCAACATCCCCAACACCGCCGCTCTCAACCTCACTCGATGGCTAGGAACATGCACCGACTCCCTTGCCCCACTCAAAAAACCCAACAACACCCGCACCAACAAGACAGCCCCCTGGTTCACCGCAGAACTTCAATCTTCCAAACGAGAATGCAGGAAATTTGAGAAAGCATGGCGCCAAGAACCTTCAGTGAGCAACTTCTCCGCCCTCAAATCAGCCATGCGCAAACATCACCACCTAATCCGGACCACCAAATGATCCTTCTACAAAGAACGCATAGACAACAACACGCACAACAGCAAGGATCTTTTTGCTATCATTAAAGAACTCACCAAACCCAAATCCTGTGCCACCGACCCCCCTCACTCCCAAGACCTCTGCAACCCCCTCTCCAACTACTTCAACTGCAAGATCGTAGACATACATGAAAGTTTCACATCGGCATCTCTCAGCATCACCACCAACGACACAACCAACACCAAAGCACCCTGCCGCACCGACGTACTGAACTCCTGGACCCCCACCGACGATGAAGAAACCAGCAAAACCGTGAGCTCCATCCAATCAGGCTCCCCTACAGACCTCTGCCCGACCACATCCTCAACAAGGCCACCTAAATCATCGCTCCCCAGCTTCGAGTCATCATCAACAGCTCCTTCGAGACCTCAACCTTCCTGGATATGTGGAAATACGCCAAAGTCAACGCCCTGCTAAAGAAGCCCAAAGCAGACCCCAGAGATCTCAAGAACTACCGGCCCATCTCCTCCTCCCCTTCCCTGCAATGATTATCGAGAAGATCGTCAACGGACAACTAACTCGCTTATTGGAGGGCAACAACATGCTAGACAGCTCCCAATCCAGATTCCGTAGGAACCACAGCACTGAGACCGCACTCATCGCCGCAACCAATGACATCAGGACCATGCTCGACAAAGGCAAAACCGCTGCCCTCAACCTCCTAGATATCTCTGCAGCCTTCGACACCGTCTGTCACCACACCCTGTGCACACGCCTCTACGATGCTGGGATCCGCCAAAAGGCCCTGGACTGGCTCGCATCCTTCCTCTCCGGCAGAACTCAGAGAGTCCGCCTCCCTCCGTTTCTGTGTGAAGCGACCATGACCATCTGCGGCGTTCCCCAAGGATCCTCTCTCAGCCCAACTCTCTTCAACATCTACATGGCTCTGCTCACCAACATCGTCAGATCCCACAGCCTCAACATCATCTCCTAAGCAGACAACACCCAGCTGATCCTCTCCCTCACCAAGGACCCTGCCACCGCTAAGACTAGCCTCCACGACAGACTGCATGCCATTGCCAACTGGATGAAGATGAGCCGCCTCAAATTGAACTCCGAAAAGACTGAGATCCTCATCCTCGGCTCCAACCGCTCAGCATGGGACGACGCCTGGTGGCCAGCCACCCTAGGAACCGCACCAACAACCACCACCCACGCACGCAACCTAGGTTTCATCCTTGACTCATCTCTCACCATGACCCAGCAAGTCAACGCCGTGTCATCCACCTGTTTCAACACCCTCCACATGCTCCGCAAGATCTTCAGATGGATCCCCACTGAAACTAGAAAGACGGTCACCCATGCCCTTGTCAGCAGCAGACTGGACTATGGCAACGCGCTCTACGCAGGATCTATGGCCAAGCTCCAGAAGAGACTGCAACGAATACAGAATGCCTCCGCACGCCTTATCCTCAACATCCCTCGCCGCGACCGCATCACAGCTCACTTCAGAGACCTACACTGGCTTCCCATCAACAAGAGGATCACGTTCAAGGTCCTGGTCCATGCTCACAAAGCTCTCCACAATGCAGGCCCTGCCTATCTCAACAAGCGACTTACCTTCCACGCTCCCACCCGCCAGATACGATCCGCCAACCTCGCCACCGTACCTCGCACTTGTCGACCACAGCCGGCGGCAGATCCTTTTCCCGCCTTGTCGCCAAGACGTGGAACTCCCTCCCGGTTCACCTACGACAGACCCAGGACCCCCTGACCTTCAGGAAACGCCTCAAGACCTGGCTTTTCAAGCAGTAGCAGTCCCTCCCCCCCTTTAGCGCCTTGAGACCCTAACGGGTGAGTAGTGTGCTTTACAAATGATTGATTGATTGATTAAAATTCCACAATTTCAAGGCACTACATATCACAGGCCCACACTCTGCTCTCACAAACCTCACAGACACATCCACTCATCTGAAATCCTACTTGCACACATCCCATGCATACGTGTTGAGCCTTCTTCTACATCACTCCTAAGGTGTGGAACAACCTGAGACTACACATAAGAGACTCCTCTTCATTTCTTGAGTTCCACAAGAAGCAGAAGGCCTGGCTTGTAAAGTAGACACACAAGACCTCAGATTTGGCTAGGCTCACATCGGCTCAGTGCCCGAATACCCCCGTGAGATAGTGCCCTCTACAAATCTGCATGACATTACATTAACCTATATTTGCTGTACAATTTAACTACATTTCTGACTTCTGTTCATAGCTCACCTTCATCTCCAACTTCAATAATCTCACTGGGGTTTATAAGCTCTGGTCCTCCTGCCATAATGATAGATACCTTTTAGAAGGTTCACTTACAGTGGTAAATTCACATTTTACGTGTACTTTTTGAAAATTTTACATGTACTTTTTGGAACACATATTACTTTAAATTATTAAACTTATGAGATTGACTTATACCCTCTTTTAATATATAAAGAACAATTTATGTTACATGTTTGTTGTATGTATAATAATTACAAACCAAGGCCAAGATATGTGAATCAGACTTAATGGATAACATCAGTGAGAGAACACATACGTCTACAAAAACAATATTTTCATTCTTCAGGTACATGTTTCATAATCAAGTAGATATACATGACAATAAATTATGTGACTGTACTACCAACTGACCCATTCATCTCTATTTCAAGATGGTGTAGAAGGTCTTGCTCCCTTGCTCCAATGCCTGCCCCCTGTGCTGCACCTGTTGTATTGACCTCTATATCCAACTAGTTTGCATGACCTGATATGCGACATAGCTCAAACTGTTACTTCAATTATTCTGTGGGTACCCCTGACCCACTCGATCACCTTCCTGCAGCATTCTTGGAAAATATCACATGACATAGCGGAGAAAGACATCCAGCATTGAGTTTGGCTCACATGGCCTGTTCTCCGCGAGCACATACACTTTTTCTTGCTTGTCTTTGGCATTTTAGATGCAATACCTATCACCTACAATGAAGAAGTAAGTTATCAGGTTGTTAATTATGTTACAAAACGTCAAAAAAAAGATTAGTTAAACTAAATGCAGTATTTAATGGAACACTCCGAATATCCAGACATGTCTCTCAAAGAAAAGCTCCAAATTGTAAGATCTCTATTCAGTCCAAACAGGAAGAAGATTCTTTGTGAAAAGGTCAGTTCAGAACATAAAGCCAAGTGCATCATGCAATGACCACATACATTTGAGTGACTTTGTGTGTCATTTTAATTGCTTTCTGTTGCTTCGAGTGAAAAACGTAACACATAGCAGAATAATAGAAATGCATTCATACATGGACAAAACTATTTTAAACCCTTTTGCTGCCTGGGTACTGAATTGTGCAATATACAACAAGACATTTTTGTGTTACCTTTTACATCAAACATATTTGATAAATTATTTATTCATATAAATAAATTGGAACCTTTTCAATGTATATACTGACTGACAATGTCTACTAAACATCTCCATTACTACACTTCAGTATTATAATGTTAACCAAATTAGTTCTCACAATTAAGTGTTTGCAAATTAACCTGTGATTCACCATCTGGTAGCTTGACACACAGCCTTAAGTTAGCTTTAAGGTTTAAAATCATATAACAAGACACACTCATATGTAGTGAGTAACAAAATATACTTACAAAATCATATAAGAACATTTGGTTACTTTTTCATATGACCAGATCTACCACAAAGCATTACATATAAGGTGGTGTTAGACCTGATAGCCTTAGGGTAGTCTTCCCCCAACTTCTTTCCTGCCTCTTACAATTTTTCTGATCTTGTTTTTTCTATTTTTAGGACTCTGTGCATTTTACCACTGCTGACCAGTGCTAACGTGCTTGTGCTCTCTCCCCTAAACATGGTGACACTGGCTCCTACTCAATTGACATATTTAATTTACCTGTAATTCTCTCATTAAGTGCTCTATCTGTGCCCAGGGCCTGTAAATAAAATGCTACTAGTGGGTCTACAGCACAGATTGTTGAAGTCAACATTAGTATTTTAGAAATGCTACCATTTGAAAGTAGGCATTTTTTCTGCAGTTACTGCTCTTTGTGCTTTGCAGTCGGTCTCCAATTCACATCTTATCTGTGCTGGATGACAGCTCCCCTTGTACATTTCATCCTGACAGCCATAAACATAAGACACTCAGCTGCATCTGCATTCATCTGAATATTGATGTGCCTTCCTGGGTAGGAAGGGTGGCGATGCTCTCACTTACACTTCAAAGGGTAGTTGCCTGACCCTACACAAAGGACTGATAACGCCACACAAGTCTCCTGAAAGACACTATTGGGCTGAAAGGGGAACTGGTGCACTTCAAAATCACTCTTTGAAGTGTCTCCCACTTCAAAGGCAGATTCTGGTATAAGTACCGGGTCCGTAATCCGATCAAATCGGACACTACTGGACCAGAAACGAGGACCCCATCTGAAGAACTGCTGGGCTGCCCAAAGGACTCGACTTGACTGCTTTCCTAAAAGGACTTCTCTGCTGCTTGTTGACCTGTTGCCTGCTGTTCTCTGACCCTGCAAGAAGGACCCTGTCTTTTTGTTACCAGAAGTGATCTCCAAGAGCTTGATGGGTTGCTCACTGTTTTTCCCTGCAGTCTCACGGATATCAAATACCTTGTGAACGGTGCTTTATCAGTCCCCGAGGCGCTCTGACCAGGTGAAACTTTGTCAAGGATTGTTGCTAGTTAGCGTGGAACCAATCTGCCACCTTGTACTTCTCTACCAAAGTTGTGCCACTGCCCCGGAGCCTCACCAATGAGTGCAGGCCTCTCTGCAGCACTTGAGCTGCTTGCCCAAGGGTTGTGTCCACTGCTGTGGATTACCGCTAGTGAGCGCAGTGCCTCATCACCGCCACCAGCACTCTCCAGCTATGGTGCCTACTGCTGCCTGCACCCGCTGAACCAGTCTATAGCTGGGACCCCGCCAGGTGGACTGTGATCATCTTAGGAGGAGTGTGTTTGCTCACCAATCGTGTCTGGGGCCCAGTGATGAGTACGGTCACACTTCCCGCACAGATACTGATTTCCTCAAGGCCCGTGTGCTCTGTATCCAGCCCTCTCTCTGGTGCCCATTTCTACCATCTGAGACTTTACTCTGACTTTCACCATAAAAGAAGTACACTGATTTGTAAAGCATTGCAGGGATACATTTTCCAAAGGTTATCTCGTTGTACGCTTAGTGGATCTGTATTGATTTGGTCCTGATTTGTTCAGATAAAACACTTCTATTTTTCTAACTTGGTGTGGAGTTGTTTATATAGTGTTTCATTTTGTTGCTGTATGAATACTGCACAAATACTTTACATATTGCGTTCTAAGTTAAGCCTCCCTGTTCAGTGCCAAGCTACCTGATGGTGAGCACAGGATAATTTAGGTCCTGTTGTGACCTGCCCTGATTAGAATTGTGGTCCCTACTTGGACATAGTGTATACCTTTGCCAGCTGGAGACCACCATTTCTAACATGTGGGATGTTTAATATGATTTGCCACCATGTGTGTCACAAAAGTGACGCACATTGTCACAAATTACTTTTTTATAAATTTTACTTTCCTGCACTAAACTTGTTTTGCACTAGAGATTAACTTGGACAAAACTCAAAGCAGAACATAGAGTAGCTTTGCATTACTTAGCACCAAGGGGACGTTACATGAGTGGTGCAAGGGCGCATAGCAGTGTGGAGGCCCAGTCAGCTGCGGAAACTAGTGAAACACATCAGCTCGCACTAAATAGGCTCCCACTGTGGCAACGTTTTCTAGACGAGGCCAGACCATCTTGGGTGGTCTCACAAAGAAGGGTCTACGCCTGGGGTGACAAATCGGACAAGCTCCTGTATAGGTTCCTTCCTTGAGACTTGGCAGATAGGCGGGGTTCCCAAGTAGGGGTTGGTAATTGACACCCAAGATATCTCAACAGCATTCATGCGTTATTACTTTGCATTACATTCTCACCACCCATGGCTACCCCATACGTTTTCCTCACTTTGATTGCAGACCTGTCACTGACCTTTCTTATGGCAGCAGCCACCTTGAGCCTTAACGAATATCTTACCTCAAAGAGGTTGCTGTGGCCCTCTCTGCCATATGCAAGACTCCAGGGCCAGATGGTTTCCTGGTTGAATTCTAGAGGAAATACTGAACAGTCATAAGCCCTCTTGTTGCCACTTTACAACAATGCAATAACCAAAGGCTGTTTCCCAACAGAGCTTCATGGAGCAACTATTGTGGTCCTGCACAATTCCGTAAAATCCACTGTAGACTTTACATCCTGTAGCCCAATTCCTGTCCTCAATTCCAAACTCTAAGTCTATGCCAAAGTGCTGGCCAATCACCTACTCTGGGTTCTCCCTGCTCTGATATATCCCAATCAATGTGGGTTCATGCCCCATTGTGGTACACATTACTGCATCTGTAGAGTGCAAGTGGCGGTGGCTTACCATCATCGACAATCCCACTCCAATGCTCTTCTCTTCATAGACTTTGAGAAAGCTTTTGATTCCCTCAATTGGGATTTTCTTTAGGGCATCCTGGCCTGAATGGGTATTGTGACCCACTTCATATCATATATTCAGACTTTATATGCTGGCCGTAGGGTGAGAATTAATGTGGATCGTTCCCTCTCATGGATGTATCCATTTCAGAGGGGGACCGAACAGGGATGTGCTTTGTCCACCCTCCTCCCTTTTTGCCTTAGCCATTGAGCTTCTGGTGGCATGGGTCTGCTGTGATGCACAGCTTTGAGGGTTCCAGTGGGGGCTGGGTGCTGATGAAGGCCGCATTGAGCTTTATGCAGACAGTGTGTTGCTTTTCCTGAGTGATCCAGAGGTAACAGGTCCAAGAATACTACACATGCTAAACCGTTATGGCCATGCCTCTGGCCTAGTGGTCAACCATTTGAAGTCTCTACTATTTTGTTCGCGAGTCCCATGCAGGACCACAACTGGTGGAGCCCAATTCCTCTCAGGCAGTTAAGCTTTCTCTACCTCAGCATGTACATTTCACCTCTCTCTGATCTGGCATGGTCGCTGAAACCGATGCCCTTGGTGACTCGTATGCTTAGAGATCTTGAGCTGTGGTACTATCTCACTTCCTCTACGTCTGCAAAACGTTTCCCATGGCATCACTGGAGCTTGGTTCTGAATCCATACAGACCACAGTGGGACCCTTCCTGTGGGTGCATCAAGTTCCCCCCATAGTGTTCTGTAAATGTGTAGTGTCCACCTTTGATGATGGCCTGTCAGAGGCCGATCTCCATCTCTACTATTGGGACCCATAACTGGTGATTCTGAAAGACTGGCTGTTTGTTGGGGACAGGATTGGTATACCAGACAGAGAAGTACCTTATGTCATGGGATGAGATATGGACCTCTTATATGGCGCTGATCACCCACTCCCTTCCAGACTTGACCAATTTGATTTTCATGACATGATATGAGGCCATGAAGTCGACTGGCTGGAGAGGCAGGACTATACTCCAATCACCCCTGTGGCGGAGTACTTTGCTCCACAAGTGGCTGACTTGGGGGGGTTCAAAAGATGGGGCCTGATCTGAATTTCACATCTGGTTGATGTGTGGCAGGGTTCATACATGCAATCCTTCTTGGACTTGCAGGCTGACTTTCAATGACACTATTCTCAGTTATTTAGGTTATTGCAGCTCCGCCACGCTCTATCCATCCATGGCACCCAATTCAGTAACCCTTTAAACATGTCTCAGGCCTGCAATTGCAGAGGCTGTATGGAGTTTTAAACTGTCAAGTCCACCTGGCAAGTTAAGTCTCTTGCCAGTCCAAAATATTCCTTTTTAATAAATATAAGGCATCCCTACAGTAGGCACTAGGCAGTCTAAGGGCAAGGTGCAGAGTATTTAAAAAGTGGTCATGTACTTTTATGTTTTGCATGTCCTAGTCATGAAAAACTCTTAAATTTGTTGTTCACCACTGTAAGGCCTATCTCTCCCACAGCATAACATTGCAATGACCTTATTACATTTTTTAAGTGTAATTTCCAGTTGAGAAGAGATTGGACCCTGAAGTTTGGTGTCTCTACAATCAAAATTTAAAATCACAACTTATGATGAATTTGGGTTTTAAATTGTAATTCTGAAAATGTCACATTTAGAAAGTTTGCATTTTCTTACCTTAACCATCTGGTGCCTTCTGCCTGTCTCTTATTAAACATCTGGGTGGATGACGGCTGGGCTCTTGTATATTTCCTCCAGATAGCTACACACATAAGGATCCTAGGTGTGACTGATGGGCCATCCACAGCCTGATGGGTTAATCTAGGCAGAATGGGAGGAAGGAGCTGACACTGACACCTGAATGGGCTGTGTCCTGAACACACACTGAGGGCTGTATAACCGCCCGTAGTGAGTCTGGAGCCAGGGCAGGAAGAGCAGGGACTTTGTGCACTTTAAAGGCCTCTCTTTTAAGTCTCCCCCACTTCAAAGGCCCCACAGTGTACAAGAACTGGATCTCGGAAACCACCCATTCAGTACACTTATGCACCTGTGGATACTCTGCCAGGGAGAAGCACTTCTGTGCTGCTGAAAGGACCTTCACTCTGCAGACCAATATTTGACTCCTGCTCTGCTGTGATCAATTGCTGCATGTTGCCCACCTTGCCTGGTAATGAGAAGAACTGGACCTGAATCTCTCCAACCCAGAACCAAACTAACTCCAAGGGCTTGCTGGCTTGCCCCCTGTTCGTCTGAACTCAGGGACACCAAAGACCTCTCTTTATCCTGAAACATTACCTGAACTTTGCTTGTTGCAGGTTGCAAGCAAGTAGTATCAATACAGTTGTGGGCCCTTGGAAGTCAGTATAAAGTGCTGCAACTGCCAGAATCTGCACATCAATGTCATTGCACAGAATCAGAGCACCTCCATCAATGTTGACGCAACAACACTGTTGCGAAGATCAAGGACATCTCATGGCCTCAATGCCAGTGCATTGCCGCTGCTGTAAGGATTAGGAGTACTGCATTGTAAACTGTGTTATGAGCCAACTCAGACTTTAAGCAGCTCAGATCGCATGCATCAATTGCATCTGCGTAATCAACAACGCATGGCCTCCTTTTCTTCTTACATCTTGTCCTCAACGTCAACGCAGCTCAGAAGTAAGGTACTTTTGTCAGTGGGCCAAGGCTGGCCCCTGTTTCTGACCCACACTCCATCACTGTAGGCCAGACTTTTCAGATTTGACCTGTCTAGCATGACTAGATAGCCCTGGTTGGTGCTTCATGCTTCTAAACACTCTACTTTTATTAATTGGATTTTTGTCATTTTGGTCTTATTTTGTTCATTAAATGAAGCTCTATTTTTCTAAGCAAGTGTGGTATCTTTCTGTGTGGTGTTTTCACTGTTTTACTGTTTCTGTTTAAAGTATTGCATAAGTACTTTACACATTGCCTCTTAAATTAAGCCTGTCTGCCTGCTCTGTGCCAAGCTACCAGAGGGTAAGCGCAGGTTAATTTATGGTATTTTTTGTGACTTGACCTGACTAGGATTGTAGTTCCTATTTGGACAGGGTGCATACCTCTGCTAACCAGAAACCCAGTTTCAAACACCCGTTATACACAAATACTGGCCCGACTCCTGGAGGTCTTCTCAGAGGTGATGGGAAGGCCCATTGACTGTTTACTATGGATCGGTATTCTGGGCCTGCTGAAGGACTTGGGTGGCAGGTGCTCTGAGAGATAACTTCTGGGACTGGGTTCTTTCTTGGGACAAGGGATATCACCCAGGATTGGAATTCAGCTGCTGCTCCGGACTTGTTGGCCCGGCAATAAGCAACGTACTGGTGTTCTAAAATGGAGAAGCCAGTGTAGGCCATGGGGCTGCCCACACAAACATCGTAAGATATGGGGCACTTGGTGAAAGTACCTTGGGCTCCAAAGAATGTAATGTATATCCTCAGTTAGTTCTATTCCAGGATGTCACAGTCATGTGCATTGTTTTGCCTAACTTGCTTGCTGACTGCCCTGACACCCAGCATAAATATTTTAGTTAAAAAAAATATGGACCTCCCCTGCTTTCTCCTTCTCATGCAGTGCAGCATTTGTGGCTGCTGTCCTGCATGAGACGTTTGTAAATATACCCCTATATCTCTCCATTTGGGACTAATCTGCAGAATTACAACCCAATACCATGTGTAATATATACTTTATTGGCTACACTTATGGTCCATTTGTACAATATGTAAGATTCCTTTAATAATATGTTGGAAAATTTGCAATATTTTGATGATAGAGTGCATGGATTTTAATTGCATGCTCATGAATGGAAAGACACATTTGAAATGGAGAAATTGTGCTTTGTATATCTGGTGAGGTAGCTGTGTGTTTATAATTGCATGTAAATTGTTTGACTATACATCAAAGGTTTTTTTTTTTTGCTTAGTGTGTGCAATTGCAAAATTGTACCTTGTAATGCTGTGTTTAAATGTTACTTGAGATTTAATTTAACTTATGCAAATGCATTCCATATATCCATACCATAGACATCTTTATTAAAATCGCAAATTTAGTATTTAATTGTTCACAGCACAAACTTATTTGGAAGACAGCAGATCATTTGACACATAATAAATTCAGGACCTCACTGCTGAAGGGTGTCCCTTGGTCTGACTCTAGAGAAGTCGGGAAGCCGAACCTCTATATCAGCTTACTAAGTTTTGCTACTGTGAGACTGTCATTCCTCTGCTCAGGTAAGCCTCAACCCAAGGAAAGAAAACAGAAACAATAACCAAAATGCATCTCAGTCTATTGCACACACAAAGTTAAACAAAAATGGAACTGCATCCTAATGTGCCTATATGACTCAGTGTTGCTGCTGTATGTTTGCCTACATTCATCTGCTGACATGTGGCACATCGGTGACATAGGGCCTCTGCCATTAATCTGAATCTGGGGTTGAACCAAGTCTCTCTGAATGTTCTAATCGTAGCATCACAACCAACATGAGCTGGTCCATGGTAATGCCTAGCCATGGGGGGTAACAAACTATTAGGCATCAGGACTCTTTCATCACTTGAAACCCACACACTATACTCATATCACTTAACTCAACCTGCTGTAACCCAATCTTGCTGGTCTTTCTCTGGCACTTCTTCTTTCAACATCTTTAACTTCCTCCCAGGTATCTATAGCAGTCAAGAGAAGATTGTAACTCACCTCATCATTTGACTCATTGGAGTATTCTCTATCAAAGGAAGTACAATTCAAGGCACAGTATCTTGCCACTGCATTGGCACAGTTGTTGCTGAGAGTTGCATAAACAGTGGCTTTGTAGTGTGCAGAGCAATTCACAACCACAATCTGGGCAGACAACTGTAATGCATTCAAAAGGTTATAAACGATATAACTGTTGCAAATTGGTGAGCCAGAAGAGGTCAGAAAGCCTCTCTGAAACCATAACTATCCAATGCCATGAACAACATCAAAGCCATACTGATTAGCAGTGAACATTGTCACATTCAACTGTTCGGAAACACAGCATGCTCTTGTAAGAGCAACTAATTCAGCTACTTGGGCAGAAGAGACTCCTTGAAGCCAGAAGGCTTTAACTACACCTGAAACTGTGCAAGGTGCATAACCAGCTCTCAGGGTACCATCATAGTATTTTAAACAGGAGCCATCAACAAACATTACATAATGTTTTTCAGGACAGACGAATGTCTTGAATGTCAGGTCTTAGCTTGGTGCATAGTTCAGTAACATCAAGACAGTCTTGCTCAATTTCATCAGTACATTCATCACGGATATCTGTATCATTCACAGGAGTTGGCAAAAGAGTAGCAGGATTCATGGTGTTACAACATTTAAGATTTAAATTCTGGGTGGTGAGAATAACCAGCTCATAGCGGGTCAGACGTGCACTTGTAAGATGCTGAGATTTGGTGTGTGTTAACAATATTGCCACTGAATGTGGGACAAAAACATTCAAAGGATGACACTTAACAATGCTTTCACACAGCTCTATGTTGACACAGATTGCAGCAATGGGTTTAAGGCAACCAGGTAAAGCTGAAGTCACAGGATCAAGAGTAACAGAAAAATATGCCACAGGTCTGTTTGCACTTCCATGCACCTGAGTCAAAACTGAAAGGGTGCATCCCTCCCTTTCACAGCAGTACAAAGTAAAATATTTGTTGTAATCAGACATTCCCACAGCAGGGGCACAACAAAGATTTTCTCTCAGCTTTCTTTCTCACGTTTTCAGTTGTCATCCAATGGTACCAGATCAGACACATGTTTCTATGTCAGCCTCTGTAAAGGCTTGGACAAAAAGGAAAACATTGAAATCCACTAGCGACAGTAGCCAACCATTACTAGAAACATCCTCATTTCTTTCTATGCCTTTAGGGGATTCATTTTCAGAATTACTGGGATTCTTTCTTGCAACACCTTCCTTGCACCTTTCATATGGTGACCTAAGTACAAGACTTCTTTCTTACAGTACTGCAATATGGTCAGGGAAAAATTATGTTTATTCTCTGCAAGTGATTCAAAATAAAAAATGTGTCTCTCCTGCAGGCTTCTTGAGTGTTTGATGCCAGTAGTAGGTCATCAATGTACCTGACCAAAAGTGAATTGTATGACATTCTAAATGACTTCAGATTCTTTGATGGGCTATCTGTATACCCTTGTGGGACTTGGCACCATGCCAAAACACAACTGCCAAACTGAATTGCAAAGAGAAACTGGCTCTCCTCATGCAATAGCATGGAAAGAATGCTTGGCACAAATCAATCAAGGTGAACCACTTTGCTTCCCCTAAAATCTGGAATAAAATCACCACGCAATTTGGTACAGTGGCACAACAAGAAACTACCTTTTTCAGGTCTTGGACTATATGGTATTTTACACTGGATACTTGCAGTCCCATTATGAGAGAGTTACATGGACTTCCCATTTTCTCTCTTGGAATCCCTTGTTCTAACCGTCAGTCTCTCATAGGGGGGATTCCTGCAATTGCTTAAGGGGTCATGTTGTATGGGAGAGTTTCCATATACAGAGCCTTCGGTTTCACAGTTATCTTGATAGGCTCAACTTCTTTAATGAGTCCTATCTCTTTTCCTGCAAAGTCCCAAACTTCAGAGAACATAGGCCCTCATTACAACCCTGGCGGTAAACCCCGCTTTCTGCCGTGCAGAAGACCGCCAACATACCGTTGCAGCAGCAGAATTCCGCTACAGGTATTAAGACCCACAGCTCGGAATCCGCCACAATGCAGACACCTACACAAGTCCGGCACACCAAAGGTCAGTGATAAACTGGCGATACCAAAATCTACACTGTCACGCCAACAGGAATATGCCCACAGTATTACGATCCATGAATCAACGCGGCGGTCTTTCAACCGCGTTAAACCATTGGGGGTACACACCGCTCAAAATACACACACACTAACAAAACACAACCACATTGGACAATTCAAAATACACACACCTGATACACATACACACACCACACCCACACACCCAATCCAATATAAAGCACAAACCCATATCACACATAAACCCTTACAACCAAATATTTGAAAGAAGGCCAGAGAGAGAGACTACCTAACACAACACCAACATCCACAGACACACAACACCATCACTCATACAACATCCATGCACCTCAAGCAACACACACCAACACATCCCCTCACACAGCACAACAGACAGCACCTCACACATCACCCACACCACATCATGGCACCTCAAAGACACCCTAGGTTCTCTGAGGAGGAGCTCAGGGTCATGGTGAAGGAAATCGTCCGGGTAGAGCCACAACTATTCGAATCACAGGTGCAGCAGACATCCATTGCAAGGAAGATGGAGCTATGGCGCAGAATTGTCGGCAGAGTTAACGTAGTGGGACAGCATCCAAGAACACGGGATGACATCAGGAAGAGGTGAAATGACCTACGGGGGAAGGTACGTTCCATGGTATCCAGACACCAGATTGCTGTACAGAGGACAGGCGGTGGACCCCCACCTCCTCCCCCACAACTAACAACATGGGAGGAACAAGTCTTGGCGATCATGCATCCTGAGTCCCTCGCAGGAGTAGCAGGAGGACTGGACTCTGGTGAGGCAAATCTTTACTACTTTATCCCCCCGCCCCACCTGCATGCCATCACATACTCCCACCCTCACCCTCACACCCATCATCCCAACAACCCACAGCTACCCCACTAACACAACCCACACATCCCAAAACCACACCCTGCATGTAACACCAATGCATGGCCCCCCATCACCAAACCATGTCCAGTAGAGAGACTCACTCATGCCCCAAAATTACCAATCACACAAGGGCCAAGCCAAAAATGCAAGCACAGGAGTAGAGGGTAACTCACCCATTGAACAAGATGGCACACACAGATACAATACCTATGCATTTACACCCCAACAGGACCCCTACCCAACGTCACCGGACAGGAGGTGCCAGACATATCCAGTCCCCCCACAGAAGAGGCCCACAGTGACGACAGCAGCTCTGCATGCCTGGATCAAGATGACCAGCCCAGCCCATCAGGTACCTCAGGACAGTGGGTTCCCCTGACACAGTCACAAACCACCACTGAATGTCCCCCCTCAGGAAACACCACCACAGCACCCACCCAGCGGGCCCATCCCTCTGTTCCCAGGACACATCAATCAGCAGTGTGTCCACCACTACAGGGATCCCAGGCAACCCCACTAACACAGGATGATCAGGGACCTGGGGTCAGTGGCAGTGGGCTCACAGTTCAGGGGACAGAGGCACAGGATAACAGGGAAGCTGGGAGGACTGCTGTGCGACAGGGGGAGGACAGGCCCAGGGAACTGACACTCCACGAGGCACTCTCCAACATCATGGGAGCTTACCACCATTCCCAGGAGACCATGGGCACGGTACTGGCCAAGATTCAGGAGACCCAGCGGCTGCAGGAGGAACACTACCTGGGGAACAGGGAGGACTTGAAGTCCATCAACACCACCCTGGTCACCATTGCAGGGGTGCTGGCAGACCTTCTCAACACCAGGAGGGACACAGTGGCATGACAATGGGCCCCTGACACTAGCCTGGACGATGAACAGCTCTCCACCTCCACCAGCGCTAGTGGAAAGGAGGCACCCTCACAGGAACAACATGCCACTAGAACCCCACCCCTTGCAGATGGAGAACCACCCCTCAAACGGTCCCTGAGATCCAGGAACAAGACAGAGAACATTGCCAAGACCCCCACCAGCAAATAAGACTCCCCTGAATGTCACCCTTCTGTCCCACTTTAACACCCTGTCCACCTTAAACTGCCATTGCTCCACTTCCTATGCCCCATTGGACAATGCACCTGTGAAACAAATAGACTGGACTCTGCCATGGACATTCCTATACCATCACCCCAACCCATTTTACAACCCCCTCCACTTATTTGCACAGAAATAAACACACTTGAATCACAAAACAATCCGGAGTCAGTCTGTGCCTTCACAAATGTGTAATTGCAAAATCTCTGGAATATAGCAATGTCAATGTACTTTTTCACATACCAATGTAAAACAGCTGTAGGCCAGCAGTAAACATAGCAGAGGGCACAAAGTGGGACCCAGATCTGTGAAATGGAAAGGCAAAGTTACAAGTCAGGGTCCATGCACTGAGTGAAAATTACAGACTTATGCTAGCTCCAACAATAGTATGAGATGTGGGAAGCAGTTACATCTTCTTACCTGTGTCTCACTGGAAGTATTGTATGATGATGTTGTTTCGGTTGTCGACATCTACTTCTTCTGCCTCCTCTTCTTCACTGTCCACAGGCTCCACAGCTGTTGCAAGATAACCACCTGGCCCATCCTCCTGCAGAAAAGGCACCTAGCGTCGCAAAGCCAGGTTGTGCAGCATACAGCAGGCCACGATTACCTGGCACACCTTCTTCGGTGAGTAGTATAGGGAGCCACCTGTCAGATGGAGGCACCGGAATCTGGCCTTCAGGAGGACGAAGGTGTGTTCTATTATCCTCTTAGTTCGCCCATGTGCCTCATTGTAGCGTTCCTCTGCCCTTGTCCTGGGATTCCTCACTGGGGTCAGTAGCCATCACAGGTTGAGGTAACCAGAGTCACCTCCAAAGGTCGAGGGACAACTGTTAGACACACACTAACCCTTAGGGACAACCCCATACCCAGACACCTATGTCAACTGTGTTGGGACCTTGGCCTCACCTATTAGCCACACACGGTGCCTCAAGAGTTGCCCCATCACATAAGGGATGCTGCTATTCCTCAAAATGTAAGCGGCATGCACCGAGCTAGGATACTTGGAATTCACAGGGGAGATGTACTAGTCCGCCAAACACATCATCTGCACATTCATCAAATGGTAGCTTTTCCGGTTTCTGTACACCTGTTCATTCCTGCAGGGGGGGTACAAATGCCACATGTGTACCATCAATGGCACCAATGATGTTGGGGATATGTCCCAGGCGTTGAAGTCACCTTTCACTATGGACAAATCCTCCATCTGAGGGAAAACGATATAGCTGCGCATGTGTTTCAGCAGGGCAGTCAACACTCTGGACAACACGTTAGAGAACATTGGCTGGGACATCCCCGATGCCATGGCCACTGTTGTTTGAAAAGACCCACTGGCCAGGAAATGGAGTACATACAGAACTTGCACTAGAGGGGGGATTCCTGTGGGATGGCGGATAGCTAAAATCAGGTCTGGCTCTAACTGGGCACACAGTTCCAGGATTGTTGCACGATCAAGTCTGTATGTCATTATGAGGTGTCTCTCTTCCATTGTCAACAGGTCCACCAGAGGTCAGTGCACCGGAGGATTCCGCCATCTCATCACCTGCCCCAGCAGATGTGCCCTATGGAGGAGAGCAGCGAGCAGAGGGTCATCTAACACTGAGATATCACAATGTGTTATTTGCTGAAACGTTGGTAATTCGCAATGTGCCGGTACCTGTCTGTATTGCCGGCCTAGATAGGTGTGACACAGTTTTTATCCATACCATCTGGGCCCCTGACCTGCAGGGTGGGAGAAGGGGAAATTAGGTAACTGCACTGGCGTTGTGCACCGTCGCGGTGGGCGTTCGAAGACCGCGGCGCAATTCAGCATTGGTTAACATTGGGCCCTATGTGTCCCAGGAGCCAATGACGATGTACGCTGGCAGTGACAGTATGCACCGCCGCGAACGTGACCGCCATTTTCTATCTGTTCACTCACTTAATACCTGACCTTCAACAGGAGAGGACCTACACTGCAATTGCTGCTGTGACCTGTGTCTGGAAGTGACGATGGCTATAGTGTCTGGGGAAAGGGCCCCTGCCTTCACTTCGGAGGAGTTGGAGAAACCAGTGGATGGGGTCCTCCCCCAGTACACGCAACTGTACGGTCCTCCAGACAAACAGGTGAGTACACTGTGAGCATGCTGCGTGGGCAATGCCTGTTTTTAGTGGTATTGATGGAAGATACATGGGGGGGGCTGAGGCCTGCATGTGCGGATGGTGAGTGTATGTGCATCAGGGCATGGGTGGGAACAGGTGGGCAATGAGTATGACGGTCCGGAAGGGTGAGTAATTTCCTTTCCTCCTGTACCTTTCCTCTAGGTCTGTGCCCACCAGAAGAAGGGTATTTGGCGTGCCATCGCCAAGGACGTCTGGACCCTGAAGGTCCACCACAGACGGAGCACCCACTGCCATAAAAGATGGGAGGACCTGCACCGCTGGAGCATGAAGACTGTGGAGGCCCAGCTGGGGATGGCCTCCCAACGTGGAAGGGGTGCCCGTCGCACCATGACCCCCTGATGTACTGTATCCTGGCTGTGGCCTATCCGGAGTTGGGTGGGCACTTGAGGGCATCACAGCAGCCACAAGGGGGTGAGTACACTCACATTCAGCTGACTCTGCGCGCCTTACAAAGTGTCTGGGTGGGGGAGGTGGGCAGTGGGTTCCCCTAGGCCAGGGCAAACTTGGTAGTCTAGGTCCCTTGTTAGGCAGGCTCTGTGGCACCCTAACCCCACTGGTGGTAATAGCCATCTACACCTAGTCAGGCTCCCTGTGACTTCCAGGTGTGCCGCAATTGGGCTTAGGCCTCGTACCCCATGGCATGTGAATTTGCTAGGAACTGTTAGTGTATGGCATAGTGCAGAGGGCTGCTCCCTGTGTGTTGTGTCTGCCAATGGTAGTGGTGTTGCATGTACTAAACATGTTTTTCTTCTGTCTTCCCCCCCCCTTTGTGTTTTGTCTCTCTGTTCTTGTGTGCAATAGCATCATCTGGCGGAGGAGCAGTGGCACCGGAGCAGGAGGGAGCTGCAACCCACTTGGCCCTGGAGAGTGAAGCAACGGAGTCTGAAGCCACCGGTGGGATGGAGGTTGAGGGGAGCTCCATGATGGGGACAGGAGCATACACCAGTGACAGCAACTCATCCTCTTATGGGAGCTCCCTTGCAGTGGCGGGCACCTCTGTGCCCACCGCATCAACAGGTACAGCGACCACCCCCCCTACCAGCACCGCCCTCCTAGCAGCCCCTCAGCATGTGTCCGTGCCCGCTCACCCAGGAGGGTGGGCATCTCCTTTGCCCCAGGCACCCCAGGCCCTGCCCCAGTCAGCCCTGCTGCCCTCGGTGAGGAGGCTATTGACCTCCTGAGATCCCTCACTGTTGGGCAATCTACCATTTTGAATGCCATCCAGGGTGTTGAGAGGCATTTGCAACAAACAAATGCATACCTGGAGGGCATTCATTCTGGGCAGGCGGCCCAACAGAGAGCATTTCAGGCTCTGGCCTCAGCACTGAGCCATTGTCCCTGTGTCCAGCCTCCCCCCTCCAACTTCCTCCACCCTGACCCAATCCCCTGTACCTCAGCCTATCCCAAGCACACCATCGGACCAGCATGCACACTCATCGACACACAAGAGTGGACATGGCAAACATAAGCACCACACATCCCACAAGCACTCACACAAGCACCATCCCCATGCAGACACAGTAACATCCACTGCCTCCACTGTGCCTCCCTCCTCCTCGTCCTTCTCCTCCCTCCCTGTCTCATCTCCACTCATACCTGCATGGACTACATCCTCAGCCACTACCTCCATTACCAGCACGCCCATCACCACACACCGCTCATGTGCAATCACCACCTCCACTACCATGCATACATCCCCAGTGTCCTCTCCCAGTGTGTCTGTGAGCTCTCCTACCAAAGTGCACAAACGCAGGCACACACCCACCCAACAGCCATCGACCTCACAACAGCCTCCGGCACATGCACCTTCACCCAAATTCAGCAAACGTACACCTCCTACAACCACTACCTCTTCCTCCACTCCCAAACCCCTTCCATCTTCCGGTCCCAGTGTGTCTAAAAAACTTTTCCTGGCAAACCTTGACCTCTTCCTTTCACCTCCCACCCCGTCCTTCCCCTAGGGCCAGGCTTTCCAGGTCCCAGCCCAGCACCTCAGCCACCAAATCCCCAGGCACAGTGGTGCCAGCAACTGCAGGCCATCGAGTGCGCCACCCATCAGGGCTGCCAGTGTGCCACATAGCGAGGGCAAGGACATTCTGCCACCTGCCAAGGTGAAGAAGGTGCCTACATCCCTGATGGAGAAGTTGCACCTACCAGCCACCAAGAGCTCCGCCAAAACAAAAAGGGACAGTGGCAAGACACTTTAAGCACCATCAAAGGTGGGGAAGGGACAAAAGCAGAAGAGCAGGTCAGGACAGGGCACGGTTGCACCGACTGAGGGACTAGTGTCACCCCTTCTGTCCACGACTACATCAACCTGTACGGCCGCGAACACCTCAACCTGCCCTGCCACCAGCACCACCACCAGCACTGCCACCTACACTGCCACCTGCACAGCCACCTGCACCGCAACCTGCACAGCCACCTGCACCACCACAGCCTCAGCAACAGTTCCCAGCATCTTCTCCAGTGGACAGCCGTCCGAGGCTGCAGGAGACGTCCTGCTGTGTCCCTCAACAGGTGCTGACCCATGCACCACCGCCAGCACCTCTGCCACAGACACTGCCCCAAGCACCGCCACCAGCCCCATGACGAGCTTGGACAGTGGCACCACCGCTGACATGGCTACCATCCCAAGTGGTCAGTCGTCCGAGGCTGGAGGAGACTTCCTGGACCCTGCCCAGGTTCCATGAGGCATGACTTCCATCACTGTTTGCACCTGCAGGTGGAATGCAAAGCCGCAGCAGTGTGGGGTATGTCTCTGCCTCCATGGCGTATCATGCTACCTGTTCCTAGGCAATCTAGTGGCACACACAACCAGGTAAGGGAATGGGACCAGCCACACTGCATGTCGAGCACTCTGGGCACCATGCCCCCTCCAGAACCAGTGGAGAATCACATCCACTACCTCAGTCCTTGGCAGGATGAAGCACTCTGAGCACCATGCCCCCTCCAGAACCAGTGGAGACTGTTATCCACTACTTCAGTCCTTGGCAGGATAAAGCACTCTGGGCACAAAGCCCCCTCCAGAACCAGTGGAGTATCCCATCCACTACCTCAGTCCTTGGCAGGATGAAGCACTCTGGGCACCAAGCCCCCTCCAGAACCAGTGGACATTCACATCCACTACCTCAGTCCTTGGCACGATGAAGCACTCTGGGCACCAGGCCTTCTCCAGAACCAATGGAGACTGTTATCCACTGCCTCAGTCCTTGGCAGGATAAAGCACTCTGGGCACCATTCTACCTCCAGAACCAGTGGAGACTGTTATCCACTTGAGAGACTGTGGCTTTGCACTCCCCAGGATAAAGCAGTGGGCAAACCACCCACTGTAAAGACTTGAGAGACTGTGGTTTTGCACTCCCCAGGATGAAGCAGTGGGCAAACCACCCACTGGAAAGACTTGAGAGACTGTGGCTTTGCACTCCCCAGGATACAGCAATGGGCATGGAGCTCCCTCATCAAGCAGTGGCGTTGTGCGTTTATCCAGCTGAGGTACCCCCCTTCCGTTCCCCCTGAGGTGCCTGTTTATTTTCGATCTGATGCCCCTGCAGTGTTCTCTCCGTTTCTAGTCAGGTATCTTGTGTGGGCTTCGCCCATGCATTTTGGGACCACTGGTCCACGGACAATGATTAGTACACTATCCGGACTTGTGTAGTTGGTGTACATATTTGTGTATACTGAATTTTGAACTTTCACTATCAGATTTTTCTTGAGTTCAATTGTTACAATTATTTAATTTTGTCCTTGCATTCTTCCAGGGGTAGGGGGGTATATATGTAATGTTGCTGCATGTATTTGTGTGTATGTTGTTGTGGGGGAGGGTGGGAGTGGGGTGTTGCATGTGGCATGTGTGTGTCACTCTCTTTTCCCTCCCCTGTGTTGTAGGTGCAGTACTCACTGTGGTCGTCGACGGCATCTGTCCTGCTCCTGATAGAGCAGGAGGAAGACGAGCATAGGCAGTACGTGTAGTTCGGGCTCCATGGCGTCCTGGTTCCTCATTGGTTGTCGAGAGGTGAGTGGTTTCCTTTCTGTGTACTGTTTCCGCCGTGCTTTTGATAGCGTTGGTTCCACCCCGGAAAAGGTGGTGGATAGGCCTGTTGTGATACTGTATGTGGTACTTTGTCCTCCGCCTGTCTGTTGGCTGTGACCACCGCAGTGTCTGTTTTTACTGCCGTGGCGGTTGGAGTGTTAAAGTGGCTGTCTATGTTGGCAGTTTTCGCCATGGTCGTGATTCCGTTTTTTTTCCACCGGCCTATTGGCGGTATTACAGCCGCTTTAACACCAACCGGCAGGGTTGTAATGAGGGCCATAATGACCCATTACATCACCATCTACATGTGGACCATGTTGATCCACTACTAAAGGAGCAGCTAGCATGCATTTCTCTTCTTTTCTGGGGCAACCTAACTAAAAAAATGTCTAAACAATCATCATCACTCAGATCCATTATAAGAAAATGTGATGCCAACTGATTCTCATCCACATTTGTATCCTGATTTAAATTCTATTGGGACACAATTGTCTGTTGAAGGGACATCGGTGCTTGGGAAACTTACATCTGCTATCTTTGGGACACTTGCATTTTGCATTTTGAGTCTTTGATTTCTGCATTTGAACCTAATTATTGCCCTATGATTATACAACTCCACGATTATTTGCAGCATTAAGGGGACACTCCCTCCTCCAATGGCCCAACTGGCCAAAACCATGACATGGTTTGGTTCTTTCCAAGGTCTGGACATCACATCTCCACTCTGATCCACAGGAACCACACACCCTCTACTTTGATGCTGATAATCATTACCCTGCACCACCCGAGATCCCTGCTTTCCACCAGTATTTCCCACGGACTGTTGACTCTGACTAGCTTTTTCGTGCAGCTTTCAATTGCATCACCGGTGTCTTCCCCTTTAACTTTTTCTGCTTCAATTCCAGTTCATCAATGCAATATTTTGCATACCACAGGATTTCATCAATCGGTTTGTTCTGGCAACAAATCAAATGCTGCTGAATCATGTTACTTATGTCTGACTTCAATCCCTTCACCAATCTAAACACAGAATTACCCATATATTCAGCTGCTACGGCTTCAGTACCACTGGAGTACTTGAAAGCCTGAAACAATCTCTCAGAATATGGGTGAATCGACTCTTTACATTCCTGAGTCGTTCTGGAAATCCTCAGCCAAACAGTATTTTTATGGGACACCTTGTTTTTCAAAAAGCCAATCACGTCCTGGAGCTTTTTCATTACCTCTTCAGATGGGGCATTTGTCACTGGATCTCTTGGAGGTTTATTTTCAGGCAAATTTTCTGCAACTTTACAATCAGTCCATAAATCACTCAGAATTACAGTGTCAAACAATGTATTAAAATCTTTTCGCCGGCATTTTGAAAGTGTTCCAAACCTTTCTGTCTGGTTTCTCTCTCAATTTTGGGTAATCATTGGAGGTGGGCGGAGCTCACAAAGTTCTACTCTGTGGAATTCTGTGGAGATGTCTAAAACTCTGTGAGATTCTGTGGAGTTCAATGTGCGGTGGAATGCCACCTGCTCTTATAAACACCCTCCGGTGCCCTTTGTCTGACAGCCATTCCTGGTAAACTGGTACCACTCCGTCCATAACTTGTAAGCAAGAACCACCTTACCACTCTTGTCCACTGCCATATTACGTGCCTATCAGTGGTAAATAAGCATATACCACTGATCGTAGATAAGCCAGCATCCCAGGCCTATTGGTGCCCATGTCTATTCACCCGTGGTATACAAATATTCCTTGCCCACAACAATCAGCCTCTGACATTCGCAACCCTTTGTGTCTTGGTGTCCATTCATGCTGCTCTGTTCACCAATAGCAAAAAGTGCCCTATCTCTGCTACCCGGGACCACAACTCACCTTCAGTGCCAGGCCACTAGCTTGTAGGCTGAAAGATCATAAACGTAGATGGCTTTGATAGTGGCACAATCGTGGGTTTAATTGTTCAGTCTCCTTGGATTTCTGCAGCTCTCCTTGACCTTATGGAACTCCTGGATTCAACACAGAATTGTTTGACCTTCTATGAATGTGTTTATTAGCATTCACGCATATTAACGTGCTGCATTTAAATATGGCAATGTTGAGGTGAAAGTTTAAATACTGACAGTGTCATTTATATTGCACCTGAACATAATACTCAGGAGATCTTGCCGACCTGGTTTATGCAAACACGGTTTAAATTATTTAGGAGATTGCAGATGGCTAAACTGCTGTAAAGCATTAGGGTTTGAATCCCAGAACATCCGCTTAATTGCATTTGATGATCTTCGGTGTAACATTTAACCTCCTTGTTCACCGGGTCCCATTTTTGATGAAACTGAAATTCTTTACAAACGGATAGTCAATAGCAGGGAGAGCTATTGACGTATTTATTGCTAAAAATGGAAACCAACATTAGGGAGCACACCATAGGTTTAAAGCAGAGGGGGTTCTACTTCTCAATCGATTTGCACTGGAGTAAAATATATCTTATTAGAGGGGTTTCAGCAAAAAGATAATGTGTTTTTGCCATTGGTTTGCATTTGAAATAAATATATTTTAGGGTGGGAAAAGTAGAAAAGTTGATAATTGCACACAAGTTG
This sequence comes from Pleurodeles waltl, assembly GCF_031143425.1. NCBI lineage: Eukaryota > Metazoa > Chordata > Amphibia > Caudata > Salamandridae > Pleurodeles > Pleurodeles waltl. The sequence goes on from NC_090449.1 coordinate 996,720,732, forward strand.
TATAAAAAGAGGGCCACTTCCCATTAAATATAGCTTTTGGCATCTGTGCAGTGTACCATGTGAGCGGCATATCTGCAGTGCAGAAGTACCTTTATGACATGTTTAAGAAATCGGCCTAAATATTGGTTAATTTATGAACACCTTACCACCTGGGGAGAACTGCAGACTCATGTCTCATCTCTCCTAGAACAGTATCATCCTAGTGGCGCACGAGGCAGAGCTGCTGGCCCAATGAGTCATTGCATATTATCCTGGGATTGGTGAGTGACTCTCCCTCTGACGAGTGGCTGCTGCTTATGATATAGCATTTGCAGGAACTGGAAGTCCTCTGGACACTTTTGGACTGGAAGGCTTGTAATGAAAAGATTGCTGTGCCCACCATCGACTGCAACCATCGCAACAAATTAAGCATTGCTATACTTATGTGGTTAACGGAGCTCAGAGTAGTGGTGCAGTTCCCACATGTTCGCTGAGGTGGTCACTACACAGTAAATTCTGGGGTTGTACATTAATGTCGCTCTAGGAAACAGGAAATGATTTCTGCTTGTGCCAGGTCTGCTGCCATGACGGATGGCCACATGCTTGCTAATGAACCTCTAACCTTGTACAGGGTCACCGTATGGCCATGGGTCATCACCAGGAGCCGATTGGCTTCATCCTCACTGGGTTCCACCTTAAGGATCACGTCAGGGCCACCGTTTGGACCTGGCAGTGCAAAGTCCACACAAGTAAAACTCAGACAAGAAGGAAGCCTTGCTGGAAAAGACCCCACAAGCCACTGTGAAAACATGATGTCAACACATACAGCAGGTTACCAAAAGAATCATAGACTCCAAAGGTGGACAAACTAGGAAGTTGCGGAGGTGTTCTTTGAAATAAAAGACAAGACTTGAGTGGGTGAGCAGCGCTCCGGTGAACTCCACTCCGCCACCAGCTGGTGGGGTATTTTTGCCGAACTCCATGCTCCACTTGGACTGCGGAGTACCAAAGCTCAGTGAACTCCAACAGCAGAGCGGAGTTCCCCGCCGACCCCTAGTAATCATTGGTGAACAACAGAATATCACTCCTACTCCAAGGTTTATGAACATATCCTCCATCACGAATTTCTGACATGGGAAGCATTTTTACATTTCCCTCAACTTGACTGACTTCGACAGAGGCAATTCTGTCTTCGCTTTCTTATCATCTCTTTTCTTTGCCCATTTTCTTTCTCACTTGTCTAAAGCTCCACATTTCTGAACGTAAGAAATCAATTCTCTAACCTGCAATCTCATTCTAGGTCTTACGTTCAATATATCCTTGTTCTGTAAAGTCTACTCTATAAGTTCTCTTCAAGAGTTTTGATTTCGCCAAATCAACATAATATCTCTGGGCTAATTCAGCTAGTCTGTCATATAGTGATCTGCACGTTTTGTAATGCCTTTGAACACAAACCTCAATTCATCTTCAGTGTAAATTTCTAAGTGAACTGGGTCTACATTTCCCAGTATCATTGCATTTGATTCTAGTTTCAATCTGGGTATATCCAATGGTCTTTCTCTCTCTGGGGTGTGTTCTGGTCTTGCACTACAAAACGTTCCTCCTGTTGAACCTTGAGGACTTAAACTATTCAGCCACTCATTTTATTTGCTGAGTAGTAAAGCCTTGCAAACTTATTGGTATTATTCTGTTCTTGGAGGACCTGCAATCAGCTGATTCAGAGCACTTGCAAAAGACGTATCTTCTGGAGTGTAAAATGGTAACCTTCTATTCAAAGTACCAGAGTCTATTTGTTTAGGAGGTTCTGCTCTGGGCACAAAATATTGTGAGGATATCTGAAGAAACCTTGCATCAGGGGTAAATCCTGTTTGAATTGTCAATGAAGTTGGATCTGAAATCCAAGTAGTGGCCAATGGTCTTGGAAGATAATTCATTCTCTCTCTTTCTGTACCATTCTGGCTTACAAATTCTTGTGCATTGGTTGATGCATGTGGATTATTCAGGACATTCTGAACATTTGGGGCATTTAGTGTGTGGAGACTATTCCCAGTCATAACTGGAGCATACAAAGGAACAACTGGATCTATTGTCACCAGAACTGTCAATGCCTCTGGGTTCATGTAATTCATTCTATTCTATGGAGCTGCCATTCCTGCACTCTGTTCTGTCAGTGCAACATTTGAAGCTTGTCCTGGTTGGGGTAAAATTCTGTAATGGCTGATTTGGATTGACATTTGGCACAGACTGATGTGTACTAGAATTTAGCGGAAACAGATTCAAATCAAAACTCTGTGCTGGCTGATTCATGTTAGAACTCTGCACTGGCTGATTTAAGGTAAAACTCCAAAATTATTGATTTACATTAGAAGTCTGTCCCACTGAACTCACATTTGAAACTGGCACTGTTTCATTTATTGTCTGTTCAACTGGTGCAGAAGGCCCATCAAATGCCATGATTTTCAGTTTTGCACTTGTTACTCCTATCTGCTTAGAATTATATGGAGGCAGGCGATATAACAATTGCTGATTTATACATATATAATTCGACTCACTCTCATAAGCTTCAGTTTTTCCTTTTCAATATCTATTAACTGTTCTGCGTTGTCTGTCTTGTTCCAAGTCTTTGGTCTGGTGCTTTCTCCTTCGCCACTAGTAATGGCTGGACGCAACCTAGCTCTTTCAATGTTGTCTGCTGGCCAAGCTTTTTGTTTACTAACTCATCTTGTTTCTGCAACTGTTCTGCAACTGTTCTTATTGTTTTCTTCATTATATTTCTGTTTTTGATGAGCCATATGTTTCCAAGTATTAAGCACTTCAAATTGTGCGGGTCTTGGATGCGGTTTCATCTAATAAAGTACTGGCCTCAGGTTCTCAATAATTTTCAAATTAAGGGGTATATTTATACTCCGTCTGCACCGATTGTGCGTCAAAATTTTTGACGCACAATCAGTGCAAATGAAGCCCCGTATTTAAACTTTGACGCCCGAGCCCGCGGACAAAAAGTTTTCGCCGTGTGCGTCATTTTTTGGATGCGGCAACCCGCCTTGCGTTAATTATATGCAAGGTAGGCGTTCCCGTCCAAAAAATGGCTTAAAGGGCCGTGCGTCGTATTTATGCTTTCGGGCAAAAATGACGCACGGCTGGGAGGCGGAGACAGAAAATGGCGCACAGCCCGATTTGCATAAAAAATTAACGCCTGGGTCAGGGCAGGTGTTAAAATGTGGCAAACACACCTGTATTTAATCAGAACACACAGAAAAAACAGCAGAGCAGCAGAGCAGCAACAGGGAGCCATGGAGGTGATTCTAATCCAGCGTGCACACAGATGCAGAACCCAGCAGCAACAATACCAGCTACAACAACACCAGCAGGTACCCCAAAGGCAGCGCAGAAGGCAGGAGAGGATATTCCGCCCAAGAACAACCCTTCAGGGCCTCAGGGAACACGACATCATACAGAGGTACCGGTTGAACTGGCAAGCCATTCAGCAGCTGCTGCGAAACATTGAACAGCAGTTGGCCCCCACTTTGGTGATACCCCGCACCATCCCAACAGAAACAAAGCTGCTTGCCGTACTTCACATGCTGGCAAGTGGCTCTTTCCAAACAACTGGTGCCCTGGTTGGCGGAATATCACAACCATCAATCTCCGCCTTTTTGCCCAAAGTACTGGACGCCATCATTCGACTGACACCCCTCCACATCTGCTTCCCTAACACACTGCAGAAGCAGCAGGAAACAAAACAGGGGTTCTACGCAATCAGTGGCTTCCCACACATCCTTGGTGCAATCGACTGCACACATGTACGCCTTGTGCCACCTGCTGCAACTGAACACCTTTACCGCAACAGGAAGCACACACATTCCATCAACGTGCAGGCCACAGTCGATCACCAGGGATTGATCACCAACATCGTGGCTAAATATCCTGGGAGTGTACATGACTCCTACATCTTCCATCACTGCACCATCAATTAACACTTCCAGGATGGACGGTATGGCAATGGACTACTTGTTGGTAAGTACAAAAACCTACTTATATACACACTGCACAGCAACCCTCTAGGACACACAACACATACACCAGAACAGCAACATGTCAACAGGAACACACTGAGGTCGTGACTTCACTAACCATGTTTCTTAAGTCACCATTGAACCTGTCACACATTGGAATTTACTGTACAGCCTAATGTGAAGACGTCAATGAGTGTGGTTGCCGAAATGTCACCTTGCAAATTGTAAGTGTCCCAATGACCTTTACATTAATACATTGCATAAGTCTAAAGGTATGGGATGTCCAGGGTACTTTGATATGAACGTGTTAACAACACTTTCAATTTTGTCTGTGCATGGAACTATCATCTCACCCCCAGTGAAGACACACGGACACCTGTATCACAAGTCATAATGCTAGGGAGGGCACACTGTACTGCAAATCCCAAAACATACTGCTGACAAACGGTTAGCAGACAAACACTCGTTCAGCCAAGGAAACAACACAATGCAGATGGTATAGCCTACAAGCATAGGATGTCACATTAGTACACAAAAGAGTCTCAGACAACACAAGACAACTACTGCCATGAAAGGTCTTTTCAATAGTGCCAGCTACATCAACATGATCCCATTCATTTTCTCTTGCAGCTGATCAGGGGTATGGCATCCAGCTATAGATTATGACACCATTTGGCAACCAGAGTACAGCTGCAGAGCGTGCATACAACGAGGCCCATAGGAGGACACGCAGCATTGTCGAGCGGACCTTCGGCATCCTCAAGTCAAGGTTCCGCTGCCTCGACATCACTGGTGGTAGCCTCCAATATTCCCCCGAGATGGTCTGTAGGATCATCCTCGCATGTGCAATATTGCACAACATTTGTATCAGAAGAAACATTCCCCTCCTGGAACCAGAGCCACACATGCCTGAAGAGGAGGAAGAGGAGGATGCTGGCCTGCAACAGGAGGGGGAACTACAGAACACAGCTGCTGGTATACGCAGGCGGCAACAGATTGTAAATAATTTCTTCTGAATATGATCACCTTCACCACTTTAGTTAACAAATTTATATAAACACCTATTATAATCACCATATCATGGTCGGGCTATTCCTTTTTGCACACCTTCATCTCTACTTATCAGAATAAGAGTGTTGCCTCATGGAGCATTGCTGAGATACTGAGTAGGACACGGAACATCCCAGAGCTAATGTGATGCCTAACATACAATGGTCACATACACACACACTCTTAATGACATATATCATGTACATATCTCCTTTGAACGCCAATAGCAGAGGACCACAACTATTTCACACATACATGTTGTAAGCAAGGTCCAACGCAGCATATGGCACACAACTATGACACCATCACTCAATAAGGGGAAACAAGCCTCATACATGAGGTAGTCAATGTGCTTTGGCATCACTAACAGGAATGTCTGACAAGACCCTTGACAGTAGTTAGTCCAACTGCATTCAATATTTGCAAGGAATATCTGTGACTAGAGTTCCATAGAAGCAGAACATAGACAGCACAAGTGCCACACACATGACATGCATTGCGCACATGACATTCCATGCACATGTCAGCCCATTTCCTAACTCCTGACACACCCATGCACCTGGTCACAACCCACCTGTCGGAAGAGGTCCCTGGAATACTAAGATGTGTACCCTGATAATACCTCCTCTACACACACAGACAAACATTAGCAAACCAGTGTGCTACACCCTTTCCTAAGGTATGCCATTGTCATATAACATCTGACTGTATGGATGTCAGGTCAATTTATACACTGTCTTCTAGTTTCAAAGCCCTGTTAGCACATGTAGATTGCTTCCTCTTGTGAAAATGTCTGTTGGCCCTTAGAATGCAAGTCTCACCTACAGGACTGGTGAGAAACAGATGCAGCCCACACCTGTGATCACCTCCATGGACACCACCCATTTCAAAAAGCACTGCCCCTGATGATGCCTGGAACAGCATAGGAGTTGCCATTATGTCAAATACACCGTCAACCATTGATACTAATTAAGCCGTGTAACACACCCCTTGGGTTCATTTGTCACCTTCAAAAACACAGGACGTACACAGATTGACATGTCAACTGTCTAGTTTGTCCTCCAAACAGTCTCAGTCAGACCACTGATTATGTAACTTGTCCAGTAGCTGGTTCCTGAATCACCTTGCAGTCTGTCAGCCTGACTGGCAACTGTCTGTGCCTCACACTAAAGTATCCCTGTGTCTACATATGTACCACACTTGCGTTAGCAAACCTGCCATTCATCAGGGGGCATTGGGCATGGGCTTCTTCCATGCATACACAAATACATTGTATAGCATCATCTGCCTTTTAACTGTACCATTTGAGTTACTTCCTCTTGGAAATGCAAAATTCATAGCCCATCCCTTGTCTGGGTTGCATATATGCATGAATGACAAAGTGTGACAGTGTCCCAGGGTCATAGGCAGGGATTGGGTACGGGGCTTTCAGCACAACCAGCAACCTCTGATAATGTACATGAATAATATACAAATGTCAGAACCATGACAGTTCACACACAGCATCACAGTGCGCACAACATAGTGATGGGCTGTGTGTGGTGAATAGCTGCGAGAATAAACATCACAGAGGCTATGATGTTCCCAGATGCAGTGGGAAGTGCAGAGGCCAACCTGTGTACAAATGTTTTAATGACACCTGTCGGAACATGACAATTGAGACATTATCTCACTCAGCACACCAAGGTTGCCCTGTTGACTGTCTCATTACACGTCTTTAGTGACAGGGTGGGACCATCCACATGTTGGTTCACATGTCCACATCTACTTTACTCACATTGATCAACAAAGGATACTCAGTAGTTACAGGAATAGCTGCCACTGACTCATGATGAGTCCTGGTCCGAACTGTGACAAATTACACCCCAAACAATCTACAGGATCATCATTGGACCACACACATGAACAAGACACCTATGTGCAATTGATCACTGGAAATATGTGAACACATGCTGTCTTGTATGCTGGTCCACCACAGCCACTTGATAGTTGGGGCTTACTTCTATGGCCTCAACTGTGGTGTCATCATACATATGAGATTGACCCTTGTCTGTCTGTGCAAACAACATGGTACCCACTTCCTCAATGCATGTGTATGACTCACTGTGGGATTCATCAACTAGTGCCTAGGAAGCTCTTACCAATACTCTAGGACATAGGAGTTAGAAAATGTGGACCATTGACATGAACATGCGTCTGCCATCCATCTGGTGCATGCTATGTCACATGTGGTGTCTACGTCACCCTAAAACTTGGAAGTATACTTTACGGGTGTTGTTACATGTATGACTAACACATGCCCTTGCTCATTCCAATTTTGACTTGCATCTTAGGATTGGACACATGGACGTCACATTCATACAACCAAATGTACAATAATGCTTCATGTGATATACACACACACTTGGTCAACCATCAAATTAGTTGTCAAAGCACACACTTTGAGCCAAAGGCATTTAGGTATTGTACATATGTGCGTCACATTGCTATCCTCTCCTTATGGCAAACATGCACAATTTGTGCCATACATATGTAGGCCACACTTATGACCATCTATGACGTCAGCCAACTGTAAACATACTATGAAGGGTGTAGTGGATGATGTTCCGCTGCAGTATGATGTCACACATGTGAACATACACCATCACCACCATACTGTCTTCAATTAGCCAATCTCTGATGTGTTCCAAAAGTAAAATAACCAAAAAAGAAGTAGAAATGCCCCAAACCAGTTAATGCACTGTAATTTTGACGTCCCTAGCGGTGTGCGTCATTTTTTGTTTACCAAAACTGTATTTGCATAATTTTTTTTGACGCACAGGAGTGAAATTTTGCCCGCATCCATATATTTGTACAGTCCATGTATCATTATGTGGATGCGGGTTAATATTCACGTCTGTGCGTCAAAAAATATGACACAAATACAGTTTTGTGCAACAAAAAATGACGCATAATGTGAAAAAGGCGGGACTTTTCATACAGAAAGTGATGTAATAGGATATCCTGTTTACAGATCATGTACAGTGGGTGTACTTTCACTTTCACTTTGCAGTCTATGTTCCTTCTAGACTGTGTGGCTGTGTAGAGAGTGTTGTCCAGAGATTTTGTGCTGTATTTGTCCTGTGTGCTATCTGTAAAGTCCTTTTGTGAAATAAATATTGTTTGTGTATACTGTAGTACTGTGTTTTGTCTACATTTGTCCATTTATCTTGTGTATTTCTTGTTTGTGGAAGTCTGTTGTGGGTAGTGTTAGTTTGGGGATAGTTGGGCTCTTTTAGTGTTTAGGTTTACTTTTTTTCTTTCTTTTTACCCCTACTTTCACCCATTTCCCCTTTCTATTTCATTTACCCCTATTCCTTCTCTTCAAATATAAGTATGTCTGGTAGGCCACGTCTTGGCAGGATGGGGGAAGAGGAGTTGGGGGGCTTCATCTGGCTGGTGACACATTTCTTGCCACTCATGATCCAGGCAGGGTCATACAGGGGTACCCGACAGAGGCGCGCAGAATCCGGTGGGGAAAGATGCTGCAGCACCTGCAGCGTGTGTATGCCAGCCAGAGGAGTGACCACCAGCTGAAGCACTGGTGGGCTGACCTCATCACCAGGGAGCAGGATCTCTTGGACCACCTGGGAATCATGGTTGGTGGCACCGTTGGTGAGTACGACTATTGTTATTGTGCACAATTAAATGCTCTGTAGTGACATCAGGGGATTAGTGCAATGTCTGCCAGCTAACTGTGTGTAATGCTGGGGAAATATAAGGGGATCATTGATGCACTATGGCAAGGATCACAATTGCTAGCTGTCAGGTAGCACATGCTCAGCAAACTTACAGGTAACTTTACCATGAAGGAAATTTGTGCGGCCTTTTTGTCAGCACAGCTAGACTGACTTTAGAATCACTACATGATGCTGAAAATGAGTGCTGCCTTCACGTCAAATGATAATAGCAAAGTGGCTCAAACATTGGTCTCATGTTAGTCTGGTGAGTGTGGAAGGAAAGCGTTCACAGAAGTACGATGAATGTGTGGGATTATTGTGTTTCTTGATCTTTTTGGATACATATCAGTTCATGATTTGAAAACATAGTGAAAAGGTGTAAGGTGCCCTCAGCTAACATCTCAGGATGTTTGTTTGAATCGATTGAGCCACAATCCAAATATGGATGGTAGTCCAAGTGTATGCACATGGCTTCACATCTCCATGGTCGGTGCAAATCACCATCGCTGGGCCACATCAATTGACTATACTGTAACAACAGGATGGCTTACAGGAGTCCCTGCCCCTCCCTCTGTACATTGGGCCTATGTGCAATAAATGTGTCATGGCCACAAGGCATGTTTGACTGGTAATGCAGTCCTGAAGTAACCAGGCTTTGGATGTTTCTCTTGGATGCACATGATGAGACAATTACATTCCATATTTTTTAGTGCTCACCAATTATGGGGCAAGTTTGCAACCACATGATAGTTAGGGCCAATGTATGTGTGCAGATATGTGTGTAACTGTCACAGGAGACCCATGCTATGTACAAGTTGGCTGTGAAATATCAGATGCAGTACCATCATGTCTGAATGGCTGCCATGTCCTTATTCAGCCTACACATTGTAAATGATAATGAAATTGTTGCACTGTGCACAGATTTTGAGCACATTTCTTCCTTCCATACCTTACAGGTGGACCGACACCCTACACTGTGGGAGAGGTGGCGACATTTGAGGACCCCGACCACTCCAGTAAGTGTTGATATGTCTGTTATGTGTTGTGTTTGCTGGTTATAGACTCGTGTGAGTTGGACGCATAACAAGGTGTGATGCGTTGGGCAAGTTTTTCACTTGTTCCATGAGTGGGAATGCAGTTCTCACATGTTTTGAGTTAGCCAATGCGTATCCAATGGTATCATGTAGGGATTGTAGGACATCCCTGTAGGCCCCACTGTGAGTACAGGGGATAGTCATGTGTCTGACACTTGTATCACCAAGAGTCGCAATGGAAGTCAGCCCCTATTTAGTCAGCCTGTCAGACCCACATTCTCTAAGATTGGTGAAGCTAATAGCTTCCCAATAGACATCTGCTTCACTATTTACCTACGTAAGTTTGAAACAGTAGGTAGAACCTCCTAGCAGCATGTACTTCCACATGTAGTGCATCAAGTCTGTGGAACCTGAGTGTAATGGCCTAGGTGTGCATGCAATTCATGATCATGGGTGTTCTAGCAACTCTGTGTCTGATGTAAGTCAGGCCTCACTGGAAGTATATGTTGTGTACTAAGTTCTGCATTTCCTGACATGTCTGACCCTATGAGTGCTCTAGGGTTTGCTGACTCGAAATTGTAGATAGACCTTACCTGTGGTGTGTCTGTAGAGACAAACATGTGTGGAGTTGCCTATACACTCCTCGGTGTACATGTTGTTGGCAAATTATAGTTGTGTATCCACCGCCCCCCCTCAAACACGGCCATGGGTTTGTGAATGGGGTACCTAGTATTGATGCTACCAGTATGTTACACATACCTGTGAATAAGTGACGGTTTGGTTGCATCGTAGTATACACACTCAGGTTTGGCACTTGGTACCATACTGGAAAGTCCAGTTACAACTTGCAGACCATGTGGCTTTAGTTTTGCTTTCCGTACACTGACATTTGTAGCCCAGCTCTTGGTGGATGATTTGCAGCATGATTCTTAGATGTTAACTGTCAGAACTCAGATTGCAAGTCAAGGCCAGTTGTTACCCATCTTGTGGGTTATGGATGTGCTTTGTGTGATGTCACCTTTGTTGTCTGGCCTGCCATATACTTCCTCAGGGACATTCGATGCTCTGTATCGTGATATGAGCTGTTACAAGTACAGTAGATGTAATGTCTGATTAACTTGCTGTGCCGTTTCACACAATGCAGTTACTAATGTGGCATATCTGCATTTGTCTTCACAGCAGCTAACATGACTCCAGACCAGGTCCTTGAATTTCAGCGTCGGGCCATGCGATACCAGCACATCCTGCTGGTGGAGTTGGGGTTCCGGAGGATGGCCCGGCGATATCGCCATGAACGTGCCTCCGGGGCATGGTGAGCCTTCCCACAGGGTGGGCCTACTTTGCCCTCCACAGCCACCACAGAAACAACCACCAATCAGAGCAGGTGGCCCCACCCACAGCTGCCTCTGTTGATTCAACATCTGCTGGACTTCCTGGCCCCAGCATTGCCACTGGTGCAGGACAGCCCACACAGACCTCCTCCACCGGTACCCAGACTGCCACTGATCCAGCTGTTGACCCTGCAGCCTTCAATAAACTTGAACACAAGATGGACAAAGTGCTGCGCAAGGTGAGCCACCTGAGCCGGGACTTGCAACACATTAAACAGCGGGTCAAGGATATAAAGAGGACCCTCCGGAGGGCCAACCTCTAGACAGTTGAATAGATGGACATGATACCCTCCCCTCCCTCCTCTTTCCTTGTTCTTATAGTTAGTGGGCTTAGGGGGCTTAGTGTTAGGTTAGTATAGGCTGTTAGATTAGTTAGTGTTAGTGGGGGGTGTAGGGGGTCCTGCTTGTTTCTTTTTTGACTTATTACATGTTGGGCTATGTTGGGGTTCTTGTGTGGAAAAAAATAAATACCAAAAAAAGCAAAAAATTACAAAAGAAAAAAATACCAAAAAATATATATTGGTTTAGGATAGTATGTGTTTAGGTTAGTATGTGTTGTCCTCAATGTCCCGTCTCATACGGGGGTGGGGGGTAGATGTTTAGAACGTTTCGTTACATGTGATTAGTAAGTGTAGCTTAGGTTAGTTAGGGACAGTTGTGGGTAATCAGTACTCAGGGTAGATTAGGGTACGTAAGATTTTTCCTTCAGTTTCATCAACTATGGTTAGCTTTTAATAAATATTTGGTTACCCCTTAATAGTATGTGTTGAATGGTACTTGATCGTGGGTTTGGATTCAGTGTACATCTCTTTTGTACTATGACATCTGTGCCCAATGCTACAAACAAATCCCAACTGAGCTGTACGATTGGCAGCTAACCCAGAGCTACCTTGAAAAGTGTCTACCCTTTGTTGCAACCACCAATCACAGTTAATATGGTTCCCAATGTGTTTCTGTTGATAAGTGTGTTTTCAAAGTCACCAACAGTGCTTCCAGACTTGATATTGGGGAAACAGTTTTAGGTCTGACTGTAGTGTGATGATCATGCACACCCTTATAAGATGGGTTCTCATTGGCAATCTTGTATTCTTGTCTTCATGACCCTCATACATCATTTGTGACACAGTTCGGCATGATTACCTATTTGTATGTTAACTCAGACACCTTCATTTGTGCAGTTTCTTTTCTGTATTTACTTAGATTAGTGTGGCATGTTTATTGTGTTATTTCTGCATGTTGACAACATTTAGCGGGCACTATTTGATGACTTACTTATCCCCTGAGGAAGCATTCTTCTGTCCTACACAGCATGGTGGTGTATGGTTTCTCACTTCATCAGATTATTCCCTCAGGATGGGCAGAGTATGATGCAATCATGGTCACTATGCAGATTTCTCTAACTACATAATATCTGGACAGTTTTATTGACAAGCTACGTTATTTGACAGTAGGCACATTTCAGTTATCTAATGCACAGTTGATATGTCACATTACCCAGAGACAGAATTGTTGTGTAAGTGCTATTTATTGAAAAGTGCTGTAGTGCTATATGTACATTGTCCATGATTGTGAGTCCATTATAGTGATATCTTCCATTGTGATCCAACACAAGGGTTTACCTAAATGTTTTTGTCATGCTGGGGTTGCTGTTTCAGACAGTGTAGAGGGACAGACTTAGCCAATGAGTAGGAGAGAGACAATCACTGGGCTGGGTGACAAGATATACAGTGGTTAGCAGGACAGTGCTTGAGTACAGTTGTTGCAAGACTGTCATATTTCAAAACGCAGGACTTTGGTAATAGTTGGCCATGTGGCAGGGACTAGTGCTTCCGGGTACTTTTCCTTGTGAATGTGACCTGTTCCATGTCTTCTTCTTCTGATGTGTGTGTTGCCTGCTTTGTCCTTGTTGTTGTTGGTTGTGAAGGGGCAACACACACCTCAGTGTTAGAAGACGTGGAGTCAGACATCCCGGTCGCTGCTCCCTGTGAAGGTCTTAAGGGCAGTACTGCTGCAAGGAGGGCCTGATGGTTCTTGAGAATAGCAGCCACATCATGATGGTAGGCAGCCAGGTCGGCCCTGAGGGGTTCAATGTTGCATTCGTGCACGCGTTGACAGGATTGCTGTTGTAGGTGTTGGGTCAACTGTATTACAGCTGTGCTGATTTCCTTCTGGGTTTTCTGCAGTTCCTGCAAGATAGATGTTAGGGCTTGCATAGCTGCTGCCTGATGTGCAAATGACATCATGCACGAACGCAACCCCTCAAGGCTGGCTGCCATATTTTGCATCCCCACCCGCACCTCCTTGGCCAGCTCCCGCTGTACTCCAACTACAGTTCTCTCAAAGCTGGTGCCAGTGTCGTCTGAGTCCTCAGCTGTATTGGAGCTGGCAGGTCTTACAATTGGGGTGGTGGGTGTTTCCTCTGCGATGGCTGCTTGTTCTGTGCTCCTCCTTGTAACAGAAGGTGGGGTCTGGAGGGTTTAAAGGACCTTTTGGATAGTCTCCTGGGGAATGTTTATCGGGTTGTCATCCATGTCATCAGGGAAATCTGGGACAGGCATATCGGCAGGAGATCCATCTTCCTCTGCAATGAAACAGGGTACAATTAGTGTGTCTGTGTTGTGACAATTTTGATGTGACGTGCCTGCCTTTTGATGAATTCACTTTGTGATCTTGTTTTGTGTTAATATCTGCAGTCCTTCAGATGGGCATTGTTTCAGGTCTATGGCCCACCTGTGTGTCACATGTATGTTATTGAGTTATCAGACTTGTCAGCCTCATCGCCTCTAGGTGTTGATTTTAGCCAAATAGAGAATTGCCACCTTCTTGTCCTACTCGACCCTCCGTGTACATCCATTCTCATGGTGAGACCTTTCACTGTCTGTGGGTGTTCTGATGGCCTAGGCAGCACACTTAAAAATCTGGACCTGCCCCAATCCCTGATCGTTCACATTGACTTAAATGTAATTGACATGTGGCATATCCAATGCATGGCAATGTTATGATCTGATATGGATGTTGACATTGTTAATGGGTCCTTCTGATGTTGGGTAATGTGTGTTACAATGCTGTTGTCTGAGCAGTATGACATTTGGGATGTTGCCTTGTTACCCAGGCACAGGATGGACCCTGACATATGCAGCATGGGTGTGTCCTTAGTGCTGTGTCGCTCCTATTGTTGTTTACTTTGGCTGATGTTTGTGACAACTATGGGCATTGACAATTGAGTGTACTGGGGCCTTTGTCTTGTTTCAGGGGATTGTTGCAGATGTCATCTTCACCCCCTAATTTAGGTGTGTACGATCCATGGGGAGGTTACTGCCATTGGCTACTTGAGCTGCACACAGATCATAGGTGGTAGTGGCAACTGTTGTCGCAGTTACATTGCAGTTGTCGGTTTGGCTAGAGGATTGCTAATAGGGTCCTAGTTAATGTAGGAGGTATGTTGGCTGACGAGTGCCAGGATGTAAGTTTGACGCAGTGGCCTTCCCTCCTGTCGTGGCTTTCCCTTTGCTCCATCGTTGGCATGACAGCATGCCCCCATGGGACTGTTGTTGGTGTAGTGTAATGGTGTGCCCCAGCTTCTGTCTTTGCAGGCCATGCCCCAATGCCATGCCCCTTTACCCATGCCACTCCATGTATATGTTGACTTCCATGCATTTTGTGGTCGGTATCCCCCCTGCTTGCAGTTAACATTAGTGCATTTTAATTCCCCATGCGACTTACCCTGCATGTGCATTGTCTCTTGGTAGTCTGCGCTGTCCTGTCCTTGAATCCCTGTCACGATCTCCTCAGGGATGACGGCTGCGACCATCTCCTCCATGTGGTCCAGGTCCTCCTGGTTTGCTGGACTCCCACCTCCAGTCTGCAGTGCTGCCTTCCTGTTCCTGGCCATCTTTTCCTTGGTCCTGCGTTTGCAGTCATGCCAGCGTTTCTTGCACTCGATGACAGTTCTGCGTACTTCAGCCACACTGTTAATCTTGTCGGCAATTTGTTGCCATAGAGCCTCTCTCCTACTGATTGGCAACTTTGATGTGACAAACAGTTGGTGCTGGTGTTCCGTCACCTCTTTAACTAGGATTTCCTAATCCTCTGCACTGAAGCAACACTTTCTTTTCTTCTTAAAAGTGTCCTGGTTCTTGTGTGGGTCCTCCTGGCTGGTTCCTGGTCTTCTGTCATCTTCCTGGGGTCTGTAGTGGCATCTGGGATTTTGGCTCTCCTCTGGTGAAATGGCTGTGTTTGCTGTGTTTTTTGACGCTATTGCGTAAAAAAAAGGCGCATATCCGGTTTACGGTGTCGTAAATCGACCCACAGTCATTTCCGCCGCGTTAACGTAGTTTTCCTTTAAGACTTGACGCCGCGGTGTGCGTAAAAAATAATGACTCCCACCTGTTGTTTGCGCCGCCGTGCGTCAAAGTATAAATATGATGGCCGCACGGCGCACCAAAATGGCGTTAGCCGGCGGTAATATTTTTGACGCAAAACTTGGCCGGTGCAGTTTTGCGTCAAAAAGTATAAATATGGCCCTAAATGTTTCATAGTAAGGAAATGCTAATGCACCTTCTTTCTTGGTAACCTTATGCCATTTCTCAAGCCACAAACATGCATGAAGACCTTTTTGGGCAACACATAATGACCTGGAGTAAATTGGGTGGGGTCTCTATTCCCTCTCAAACCAGGATAAATACATCTCATTTCCATTGTCTCTATCCTGCTTTAAAGAACTTCATTTTCAATCAAACTCAATAACTCACAATTACTTTTTGTTTGAATCAGGAAGCAATTCTATTCCCTCAATTCTCTTCTCTGTGTTAACGAATAGCAGCAGTACACTCTGGGATGTTGTTCATGAATACCAGCGCAGCTTCACACCAACCAACTGATACCAGTGTGACACACAATTATGTTAATCTCACTCCTTCCAACTCACCCTGCTTGGCAATTGTCTCCCACACAATCGCTTCTCACACAAACCTAATGCAAATACTGAGAGTCGAAAAACAACAAGTGGTATACGTATAACAGGATTGGGTAGCCAAACACTTTAAAGCAGTACGGCGCCACACTTTGCGACTATGCTTTCACAATTACAAAACAAATGAAACTTGACCAGCAAATCTCACTCCGATTGATACAGATCCTCCATGTGCACTCAGGATTCACTTGATATCAACCAACTCACATTCACTCAAGGAATACTATTGGCAGTGCCAACGACGATTCATGACAAGCACCTTACACTGCAGGCAATAAATTAATGAAGTGTCTGCTACACCTGTGGTTTATCCCAGGACTTAGGCCATGACAGCTCTGTTCAACAACAACAACTGCTTCTTAGCAAAGCGCCACAACCACAGAAGTTAAGAAACACTGCAAAATACTTCACAACATCACATTTCCCTGCCGTCTCAGGCCAAAGCAGCACAAATGCAAACCATATTAATACACATACATTGCAGAGGAATGACACTGAAACTTCATCAGTCTTCGGAATGAACTATGTGACAAAAATGTTCAGGCTGGGCAAGTCCCATGACGAAGTTTTATGGATCTCAAACACTTAGCCAAACTATGGTGGTCATTCTAACCCTGGCGGTAAAAACCGCCAGGGCGAATGACCGCGGTAGCACCGCCAACAGGCTGGCGGTGCACCGCTGGGCATTCTGACCGCGGCGGTTGAGCCGCGGCCAGAAACGGAAAGTCGGCGGTGTACCGCCGACTTTCCGCTGCCCTTGAGAATCCTCCATGGCGGCGGAGCGCGCTCCGCCGCCATGGGGATTCTGACACCCCCTACCGCCATCCTGTTCCTGGCGGGTCTCCCGCCAGGAACAGGATGGCGGTAGGGGGTGCCACGGGGCCCCTGGGGGCCCCTGCAGTGCCCATGCCAATGGCATGGGCACTGCAGGGGCCCCCGTAAGAGGGCCCCAAAAAGAATTTCAGTGTCTGCCTAGCAGACACTGAAATTCGCGACGGGTGCTACTGCACCCGTCGCACTCCAGCAACTCCGCCGGCTCCATTCGGAGCCGGCTTCATCGTTGCTGGGTCTTTCCCGCTGTGCTGGCGGGCAGCCTTTTGGCGGTCGCCCGCCAGCACAGCGGGAAAGCCAGAATGGCCGCCGCGGTCTTGTGACCGCGGTGCGGTCATTTGGCGGTAACCGCATGGCGGGCGGCCACCGCCGCCCGCCGCGGTTAGAATCACCGCCTATGTCTCCCTCATTGTGGGGAGAAACAAGACCTCTGTTATGAGATTTGATCAAGCATATATTTCATAGTTTTATGCTTTCCAATCAGGTCAATAAATCCTTACACTCAGCATATGGGTGTGGAGACATTAGGAAGCAAATTTCACAACAAATACATTTAGAATAACAGTATGACCAATTTGCTCACACAAGGAGAGCTCCTGAAATAATGCAATAGGTCTTTATTACAAACTCAGACTCAAATTCATATAGATAATTCCCAAATCAAAGTTATAAAGATACAGAATCTCTGTTGGTTGACCAAGGTGATGGAAAAGATTTAAACAAACATCATAAGGACTAAACATTCAACTAAAACAATACAAAACATCAGAAGGATTATCTGATGTACAGAAAACAAGTGCTGCTCAGTTCTTTTAAGCACAATGGCAATTCAAAAGTCGTCCAAGCTTAGCTAGCTAGGTCAAGCCCTACAGGATAGCGAGTCAAAAGTTAACAAGTGCTTGACAGAACACATGTGGACAAAAAGTGAAAAGGGCGAAAGGTGACTAACTGAAGTCGGCAAAGAGTCGGTAAAAAGGGAAAGAGTCAAAATGTCAGAAGCTCAGCCAGAAGAGAAAAGCGAGGAAGACTGACTAAAGTTCAACTGGGGAACAGTATATTTAATTCATAGTGCAAGATGATTCTCTCAGTCATCACCCCACATGACGCAGAAGGTGTAATTGCCCAATCATAGTCATGTGACATGGAACTGCAACATCAGTGAAGATCGCTATTAGCAACATGTAGAAGGCATTCATCTTAGCTCCTCTGTGTGGATTGAAACAAATGTATACATAGGTGATCATTCCAACCGCGGTGGGCGGCGGTAGCCGCCCGCCTGGCGGGAACCGCCGAATGACCGCACCGCGGTCAAAAGACCGCGGCGGCCATTCTGGCTTTCCCGCTGGGCCAACGGGCGACCGCCAAAAGCCCACCCGCCGGCCCAGCGGGAAAGACCCAGCAACGATGAAGCCGGCTCCGAATGGAGCCGGCGGAGTTGCTGGGGTGCGACGGGTGCAGTGGCACCCGTCGCGATTTTCAGTGTCTGCAAAGCAGACACTGAAAATCATTATGGGGCCCTGTTAGGGGGCCCCTGCACTGCCCATGCCAGTGGCATGGGCAGTGCAGGGGCCCCCAGGGGCCCCACAACACCCGTTCCCGCCATCCTGTTCCTGGCGGTAAAAACCAGCAGGAACGGGAGGCCGGGAAGGAGGTCGGAATCCCCATGGTGGCGCTGCAAGCAGCGCCGCCATGGAGGATTCCCTGGGCCAGGGGAAAACCGGCGGGAAACCGCTGGTTCCCCTTTTCTGACCGCGGCTTTACCGCCGCGGTCAGAATGGCCCAGGAAGCACCGCCAGCCTGTTGGCGGTGCTTCCGCGGTCGTTGGCCCTGGCGGTCAAATGACCCCCATAGTCCGGTTCCACAGTTCCTGAATGCAGTGTGCTCAAGGTTACTTTCTCAGGCTCACTATGTGTAAAATAATAGGGCATCTATTACCAAGCTAGCATTTCATGATAACTAAGTCTGAAAGGAAAGTTCATGTTAGCAAGAATGACTAAACATTTTTCTACACAGCCAAGAAACTGCTGCCTCACTTAGGCTAAGCAAAATACATTATTATGACACATTCATTTATGCAAATAATGCTTATGAAACATTCAGAATTATGAATTCAACATTAATAAGCTTTGTCAGTGTTAATGTTACAGTAGATTGAAAATGAAATAACCCTGTTAATAGATTCCATTAAGTACAGTGCAGAACTGAAATCTTCAAATTTTGTATGTAAATATTTTAAACATTACTGTCTTAAAATTGTTTATCGTTTTAGTGCACCCTATTAATAAACATCATATAGAATAACATAGAAACTAATTAATTTATGAAACATTAAGTTTAAAGTTTATACCATCACACTTTAAAATTGCTATTCTACTGTGAATGCACATTAATATGGGGTTTCAGTGACCAATTCACAGTTAATATGTCAAGACTTCAAATAACAAAATGCAAAGGTTGTCACAAACAGATGATCACTATGATGCCAGGGACAGCAATAACATTTCTGCTACATCACTTGCAATACGTCTAACCATTGATACCAGTCTTGGGTGGCTTGTGTTCTAGTTTAGAGAGGAAGAGATGACCTGGCTTGGCAGCTAGGGATGGACTGTTACTATTGGAGCAGGGTCAAGACTGGTTTGCATATAGCTGGGTATAATCTGAGGTGGCATTGTGGGCAAAAGTATGATGCATTGGAATGCTATCCCGATTAATTGCCAGTTGTTAGACTTGATGCAAGCACCCGCAAACTTTGAATGCACTTTTATCTGAAGACTCTTAATTTTGGCATTATTGAATATTTCATGGGCCAACATGTTGCAGCTGTTTGTAGGTTTGCGGATGTCAATCAAAATTTTATTTATTCAGATTCAACATATATTGTGATGACAATATATTTGAGCACATATAATGGAAGAAAGACACAGAACAATCACTAAAGCACACACAATGTAAAAAAGACACAGAAGAATCTCTAAGGGCACACAGCATTATTTTTGCTTGAGCTGAAATATGGGCGTCAGGATCACAAAATAATTTGTGGTGCCCAGTTCATATGAGCAGTTCCATCGGGATGCAAGATGACAATTGTGCACCTGAGAATATGTTTACTCACAAGCATGATGGTCCAAGGGAAAGACACAAGATTCATTAATTCTGGTGGCGTTAAGCAACCTGTACTGAACGCCCAACCGTGCCATTCCTTCAATCCCATAAACAGGGACCAAGTTCTGTTAAAAATAGCATTGGGATAAATTAGTGTAGAATCAATGTCACTTCATCAAAAGAAGGGCTATCACAACCTTGTTGCACCCCGCTATGCAATCATAGATAAGGAAAAACTTTAAGCAGTGCATTAGATTGAAATGTAAATATATGATTTAGAATGCACATTTTAATATATTAACCACATGCAGAGGGCTAACATGTTCATGTTTTGTTTTATTTGGTGCCTTGAATAGGTTTTAATATTCCCTGAGCTTTATAAAGAATAAACTAAATATTATCCCAAATGATGGAAAAGTGAAACCCTTTTTTTGTACAAATGTAAATCACATTCATATATTCCATATTGAGGAGTTAATCTTATGAACAAATCAAATTATATTTTAAAACTGGTGTTGCCCTTGTTTTGGTGTATTAAAAAGGGAAGATATTCAACAAGTAAAATAGGTCTTCTATCTTATATCTTATAATGCTTATATGTTAAATATATGAAGAATGAGAGATGACTGTGCATTGTAGACTTACATGTCTATGGCATCCCATCGCAATCTCATTTAGAAATTTAGATCATTTTTTCACACCTCTGCTTTCTAAAAGAAGCACTGTGGAAACTGGTTAAAAACATCTTTTATTCCAGGCCTGACGCAGTCTGTGGTACTCAGTGATGAACGGGCCTGCAAAACGTATGCAAAGGGTCAGATGACCTTAATTAAACTAATGTACTCTGCCGAAACTGCCTGTAATGCAAGACTTGCCCAGAATACATCACATGAAATGTAGGTGGCTCACTGGCTTAGCAACAGACTGTTAGATCTATAACCATATTTAGTTTTATTTTTACGTTTACACTTTATCGATCAAGGGTGATGGAGAAACCGTCCTTGTGAATTCTGAAAAGTACCAGCTGTTAGGACATGTAGACATCACTCCCTGCGTCTTATGTAATACTATTTTAGCACACATATTGTATAACCTATGCTGTCTCTTGATTGGCCATTGACCCATTTTTGTGTAATCTGCACATCTAATATCTAATGAAGAAATCACCTTATTGTTAACTTGATTGGATAATGTATTTTCATGTCTTTGTGGTTTTCATGTATAAAAGACCTGATGGAACTTCTCCAGTCCGGTAATTTGTTCAAGGAAATTTGCCCCGTGATCACGTCAATATATTGCGATTTGAATTCAAATTTGTCTCTGTTTCTTTAATACATGAGCTTGGCAAATATTCAACCAGTAAACAATGTGAAATGTCCTTAAGCATTTACCTTCAGTAATCAGCAGTTCCCAGTTCTACATGCCCCTACAGCCTATTGACTATGGTAGTGAAGCTAGAGGAGGCAAGGGTATTACCAGACAGATACAAGGGAATTGCAAGGCCCTAATGTTTACTGTGAACCTGGTCCTTCTAGTGCAATTCTTATGTAAGGGATGTGCATGATTGTTTGTATGATTTTAGAGTGATAGCAGCACTGACGTTTACACTATGCACTGCAGTCAGTGCATAATTTGTGACGGTGTTTGTCATTTGTGGGAATGGACATATTTTTCATTACTAAATTATAAAACAGAGCATGACAGAGAAACGTTGAGCATAAAGAAAGAAGGAGGAAAATAAATATTTTAAAAACGGTGATAAGGGGAGAATACAGGGATAAAAAGGACATGCAAACATGAGATAAGGAGAGCAGATGTGCTAGGTGGTGGAATAAAGAGGGATGAAGTCCAATCAATACTGGTCAGTCCTCGTACTTGGCAACCCTAGAATTTGGCAGTGCTGGACAAGCCTCCCAGAAAATATTTTGGATCCCAGTATGTTTTTACAGCAATTCTGCAATTTGTTTTAGTGTGTAAGCCCTAGAAATAGATCCATAACCAGCGTTACCATAGTGGTCCACCGGTGGCTCCTCTGCTCTGGCGGAGGAGCGTCCCCCCTGCCAGCAGCAGCAGCTGCAAAACTTCAAAAATAAAATGATAACAAACAATGTTTATTATTGTGTTATTTTTTAAGGTGGTGAGCAACGGGGGATGACAGGGACAGAGGGGGAGTGGTGTGTACTGTCCTCAGTGTGCATGTGTGTTTAGGCAGCTGTCTCAGGGTGGCCAAACCAACATGTGCACCGAGCTGTCTCCAGTATGAGCTGCATAGCCAGGTGGGAGACTGCAGGCACAGGTGCCCAGTCTGCCTGGGAGTGCAAATCCAGGGCCCTCAGGCCAATCCTGACGCTGCTCTCATTCTGCTAGCAGCATGAGCGCAGTGTTAGGATTGGCTGCAGGGCAAGCTGGGAGCATATGCCTTCAGTGGAGCCTGATGACCGACACTGCGGAGATGTGGCAGTAATTCAGGTAAGTTTATTTTATTTTTTTATTTGTTTTGTCTCCTCTCCTCCTGCACTGCCCCACCACTTTATCCCACCACCAGCTGTGACTGTAGTGGTCATGTCTTTTACTGAGATGGGCAGTAATGTTATTTCCAAAGGTGAGTAAGGTGCCTTTTTCCTTTAGCCTGATGATGTGTTGCTCCTGAGTTTTGTCCATTTAGTAAGTAACACATTGTCAGGAAGTCTTTGACATTTTCATTTGATTATTCTGAAGACACAAAGTAAAAGACACAGGTGTATCCCTCAAAGTAAAATGCAGGCATTTGGCAGTACGTGCAGCTCCCTTGATAAGTGACGAGAATACACCGGACGTCCAAAGGAATATGAGACATTTACTGACCGGTATATTCAAAAAGTCAGGTTAATAGCACATACTAGAAGAATTACATTATACACCTATATATTTATTGTGCATAATGTTCTGCCTTCTATATGCAAGAATCTGAATCATCAGGAACTATTTAATAATAAACTAGAAGTCCCTGATCAATAGTACAAATTGTCCCAATATAAATAATATTTTGAATATACCACGTCGTAGAAAGCTTAGGGTACCCTTTCAAAAGGTGATCTTAAAGAGGTGAAATATTGTGGGCCATTGTCACTGACAACACATCCAGGATATCCCTCTCTCCTAAACACTTTCTCACAAAAATGTATTATGCATCCACTTTATTTCTTATTAGCCTTAAAACAGTGGATCGATTCCATCATAGTACTGAGCTTTAAAATAGGTATGTTTAAATTAGTTGAGTATGACTTAGTGCATACATCCTCACAGGAATCAGTGCCCAACAAGGTCAATGGATCTTTGGGCTCAGCATAAGAATGTGGAAAAACCAAACAACAAATTTAAATACAAACCAATTATAATACACAGGATGGCCCATGTGTCCATACAAGGAAAACTTCAGTTGGGAATAACATTAAGGGGTTTATTACAAACTCAAGCTCAAAGTCATGTAGTCAATTCTCAAGACAAAGTTATAAAATCACAGAATCACCAAGAGTTGACCAAGGCGACAAAATAAGTTCAGGCGAACTAACAGAACCAGATACTCTACAAATATGATACAAAACTCAATAAAATTATCTGATGGACAGAGAACAAGTTGTGCTTAGTTTTAATAAGCATTAAAGCCATTCAAATCATTAGGGTTCAACTAATTTGGGCACAAACAAACCGTACAGATTAACCAATCAGGGAATAACATGTGCTGGGTAGAGCACATGTGGACAAAAGACAAAAAGGGCAAAATAAATTTGAAAAAAGGTAATCTGGGGTAACAGATCACTAACTATGTTGGAAAAAAGTGAATAAAAAGGGAAATCATCAGCATGTCAGAAGCTCGGTCAAGAGTGTTCCTCTTTGTGTTAGGGAGAAATTTCTAAGTCTCAGAAAGGCTTTTGAAAGGGGCAATGGCACAGAGGACAATATATATCAATATATTACAATTCATAGGGCAAGATGATTAATCAGTTCATCAGTCTACCTGACTTTGGAGGGGCAACATCTAATAGAAATCGATCATGTGACTCCCACTTGCAACATTAGCATGATTTCCCAGGTTTGGCATGAGAATTGTGTCCCTCTGTATTCTTCCATGCAAGTTTGAAACAATAATACAAATTTTCAGTCCACAGTCCAGGATTTTCCATCCTCAAGGATATTATCTCATACTCTCCATGTGTAAAACAATACTTGTCTATTACCCAGCTAGCATTCTCATGGGCATGAAATCTGAAAAAAAGGTACACATTAGCTAGATGACTTGTCATTTTCTGCACAGTCATGAACACAGGGCCTAGCAGCCCTCACTTAGGCTGATGCAAGAGAATTAAAATAGCATGTTAATCATTCAATTAATACATTTTACTATGCAACCTATAATTTCAGCATTGATAAAAAAAGGATTCATGTTATAGTAACTTGAAAACAAACTTTGTGAATACACTCCATTACTGTGGCAAACACTCATCATTAAAAATCTAGTATTGTTTCAGTGCAGACCATTAGTTCACACACTAAAACATATCATAATGACAAATTAATTCTTTAAACATGTAATTTAATCTCAATGCTTTTAAGAATCACAATACATAGATAATAATAAAGTGAGTTTATTTAAGTCCATAGCAACACATCCCTAGAATGTCCTCTCTGTGTCCAGCCTTCCTGCAACTGCCAGCGTGCACTGCTCCAGAAGCAATATAGAATCCAGCGGGGACCAGCATAGGTTGCTAGAATAAAACTCATCTCCCTTTTTACAAATTTTTGCTGAATAAACATATGTATAGCAGTGCAGTATATTCTAACATTGAAACTAATTACCAATAAATTACATTCATTCAAGCACATACATAGGACCAGATTACAATGTTGGCGGACGGGATACTCTGTCAAAAACATGATGGATATCCCATCCGCCGTATTACAAGTTCCATTATATCCTACGGGACTTGTAAAACAGCAGGCGGGATAATCACATGTTTGTGATGGAGTATCCCATCCACCAACATCGTAATCAGGCCCTTAATCTTTATGCCAGACTGGTTTTTGTCTGAAGTGATTTGCTCTTCCCACATTGACCTCAGACAGTGGCTTGATTCCTACCTCTTTATCCCACCAAACTTTGCAATCTAATTCATTGCATAGAGTGATTTTTCTTGCATTCCATTTCTTACTATCATTTAACAATACACTATTGCCAATTATGTTCGTTATTTCCTGGGGCTTACACCACGTGGTAAGGTCCTGCTTCTGATTGTCCACTAAAGCAGTCCTCACCCAATCCCACGCTGCAAATTTATGGTTACTATTTTTCACCTTATTATTATGTCTTTGTACGTATTTCTCTTGATACTTGGCGACTCTCTGCTCCAATATCCCATTATCAATCTCTCTCTAAATGGATTTATGCATTCATGCAGGTCTTGCCACAGTACATGCCTGTCTACCTTTCAAGAAAAAAAAGGAGTTACCCAGTAGCCGCATGGGGTGTATTGTGGTAATTCCATAGCATCTCTTTGACAGCATCCTTACCATCCTTTCCACACTCCTCCACCAATTGCACGCAATTTCCCTAGGATGGTACACTGCTGTCCTATGATGTGTTATTCCAGTTTTTCTTTAAAACGCTTGAAATTCCTCTGCAACAAATTGTGGGCCATTGTCACTGACAATGCATCTAGAATATACCTCTCTCCTAAACACTTTGTCACAAAAATGTATTATGCATCCTGCCATAGTCTCCCTCACAAATGCCACCTTGGGCCATTTAGAAAAGTAGTCCAAAAGAACTATGGCCCACCTTCCCTCTACTCCTTTGCTACTGAACTGTCCACAAATGTCAATGGCAATTTTTTGCCAAGGCTTCTCAGGGAACTGAGTAGATGCAATAGATGTCTCTTCTAACCTGTGACTCTTATTGCTGCACATGCATGCAGAGCACAGCTGCACAAATCTTCTATTTCCTTGTCCTTGCTTGGCCACCAAAAATCAATGCGTGCCCTTCTTTTCATGCCGTACACGTCCACATGACCCACATGTATTAGCTTGAGCAGCCTATTACGCAAACCATCTGGCATTACAAGCCTTTCATCTCTCCTCAAGATGCCATCCGACTCAGATAGTTTCTACCTAATCATTTTATAATTACCACATTCCTTCTTCACTGTTTCCACACGACCAAACTTACTGGATAAACATGCACTGAGTTGTCTTCCTCTGTAATTGCTCCTCAACACGAGTCACTCATGCTTGCCACTAACCATTCTTCTCTATAATCATTCCCCTTCTTTTCTTTTTCAATGGTAATCTAGACAAACAGTCTGCAATTAAATATATGTTACCTGGAACATGTCTCAAAATTAAATTATACTCTTGTAGGTGATATAACCATTTAGCAATCATAGGTGTCAATTTTTCTGCTCCTTTCGTGGTGAAAATATCAATTAAAGATTTGTGGTCAGTTCTTAACTCAAATGTGGCTCCCCACAAATAGGTCTTGAATTGATTCATGCCACATCGGCATGCTAGTGCTTCCCTTTCAATTACTGAATAAGATGACTTCACCCCCTTGAGAGTGCGTGAGGCAAAGGCAATAACTCATTCCTGTCCAAGCTTCCTTTCCATCAGTACTGCCCCCAGACCATAAGCACTACCATCCACCATGACAATGTATTAATCCTGAGGATCAAATGGTGTCAGTGCCACAGCACTAACAATATCAGATTGTTTCAAAAGTGTATTATTGGTAAGGGCAGGTAAGTACCTACACTTATCAATAGGCCACTAACCCCCACTAGGTTCAGATAGGTCTCAATAAATTAACCCGAGCTTAACCCTTGGTAGCTTGGCAACGACAAGGCTTAACTTAAGAGACAAAGTGTAAAGCATTCAAGTATCACTATACAGTAATTAAATAAAACACAGGAAACAGTTTAAAAATCCAAATCCAATTTATACAAAAAGGAAATATTTTTAGCTTTAAAATGACACCAAAACGAATAAAAATCGGATACAAAATCAGAACCAGAGATATGAATTTTAAAGAGTTCATGTTTTTTAGCGCCTTGAAAATAATAGCGCCAATCTGGTCATCTGGTCGCACCTCAACTGGGGCAAAGTCAAAGTTTAAGACCAACCACGATGGAGCCCTGCTCGGCTACAGGAAGTGGGAGGCCTCGGTCAAAAGTTTACCTTCGGACTTAGTTGTTTTCTTGAAGATTTTCTTCAGTGGGACGAAGTCGCCAGTCTGATCCGACCTACCTGGAGCCCTTACTCGGATACGAGTCGCAGGAGCCCTCAGTGAAAATTTCTACATTCTGACTTAAAAGATTTTTCTAGATGAAAATCCTATGACAGGGCCGAACCTGAATCTTGATCCAACATCCCTGGAGCCCTATTCGGATACACTGCTCGGGAAGTCCCGGTCAACTTCCTACATTTGGACTTAGTCACTTTTTTAGAGATTTTCTTCAGAGAGACGAACCTGCAAGTCAGGTCGGGTCGCGGCTGAGGCAAGCCATCTGGAGTTGCCACAGTGGGTCGGTCCCTTTATGGAGCTTGTTCGAAAAAGTTCTCCAATCTTCTCCAAACTTCTGGATCTTCTTAGGTTCTTTTGGAGTCCACAGCTCACCTCAAGGTTCCAGAAGCTCTGAGGTGATCCTTGAGGGTGCAGACTCCAACCCCTAGAATGAATCTGGCTCAAACTCCAAATTGGACACTGGACAGTGGTCAGTTAGTCAGTTTCTTCAGGATCTGAGACAAGGGACTCTGGTTAGCAATTTTTCTCCTGTAGCAAACAGGAAGTCCCTCCTTGAACCGTTTGAAGCCAGGCAAAGTTCTTCTTGTGGTGAAGCTGAAGCCCAACTGTGCAGCTGGCGTAGTCCTTCAGAGTGCAGTGTCCAGGTGCAGGTCAGGGGTCCATCATGGCGGAAAGTACTTTTAGGAGGTTAGATCTGGCTGAGCCCACCTACTGGTGTGGCTGAAAATCCTAAACACATCCCTCTTCTACCCTCTCCTAATCTAATCAAGAGGGCACCTAATTGTCTGCAGTTGAGGGATGTGAGGCAGGTGCTTGGTTGTTCCAAATGTCCTTCCCTCCCTTTGAAGACCAGTTTGGCAGTCCTCCCCTTTCTTGCTTCGCCATCTGCTGAGGCAGATCTCCTCCTCAGGCACATCTTTTGTGTTCAGCCGAGGCCACTTCACACCTCATCAAGGCCGTCTGGCAAGGCTGCCAGAGGCTGACCAATCAGAGAAGGGTACTACAGAGCTGAAGTTGGCAACTTTTCAGGTAGAGTTTACCTGAACTAGTTATATTAAATCCAACAATTGTAAGTTGTGGGATTCATTATAACAATTTGATTCTAAACTCAACGTATCTGACACTTAAGTGGACTTTGTTCATTAAAATAAAGTTACCCCATTTTAGCCTATGGAGGCCATTCACTACAGTGAGAAAAAAACTAATTTGGCTATTTGACCTCCTCAGGGCCTATAAAACAATTTTTATAAGGTCCCTACTTATAGTTACATTGCACCCAACCCTAGGGGCATATAGGGCACACCTTGGGGGTGACTCAGATGGAAAAAAAGGTGGTTTAAGACTTTTAAGTACTTTTAATTCCAAAGTCGAATTTGCATGTATCTTTAGTTTAAAAGCAGCTAGGAAGGCAGGCCTGCCTTTCAAATGACACTGGGCACCTCAGCAGTGCCTAAACCTACATGCCCTACCATATACTAGGATTTATAGGTAGGTTGATAATGCCAATTTTAATTAGTCTAATTTGCATATCCACTTTATACAGAGCACTGGCCTTGGGACTGGTAAGCAATACCCAGGGCACAACCATGAGTCAGTGACCGCCAGTATCTGTAAAAAAAGTTTGGGGATGACCAGGGCAAAAGGGAAGACTTTCCTACATAGATATCATCCTTTTGAATGCTTTTTGACACTCTTGCACTTATGTATGCTGTACTCTATTTTTTAATTAGACCCCTTAGTACATGTATTTTGTCTGCACAATGTTGCACGAGTATTGAATAATACTCAGCTAATCTGAGAAGTGAATGCAGTTGATCTTTGTTTATTAGTGAAGGTGCAGATTCAGTTGCCTCTAGAAGCTTTATTTTGGGTTTCACGCCTTCTGCTGACAGTGTATGTCCCAAATAATCAGCTTATGGTGCTCCAAATTTTCACTTGTCCCTGCTCACTGTTAAGCCTGTAGTTTGTAATTTTGATCTCACCTCATCCACTCTACAATTGTGACCATCCATACTTGTACCCCATACATAAAAATGTCATCTTGAAAAACAAAAACATTTGATGTTCCCTTCAATATTTTGCTCGTCAATCTCTGGAAGACTGAGGAAGCTGAAGCCAACACGAAGGGCATCTGCACAAACGGAAATGCACCCTGTGGAGCTATAAAAGACGTAAGGTGTGTAAAGTCAGAGTGCAACCTGATCTGATGATATGCACATGACAGATCAATAGAGGAAACGTACTTAGCATCTTTAATGCTTGATATCATCTAATTTTTATGTGGCAAGGGGGGGGGGCGGTCCATCCATAGGCATTGGTTGATATCCCTCAAATCCATCCACACACGCACCTTTCCGTTAGCATTGTGAGCCAAAACTATGGGACTAATCCAATCAGATGACTCTATTGGCTCTATCACACCCGCTGCACATAAGCAATCAAGCTCCTCCTTAAGCTGAGCTGTTAAAGGAACTTTTCTCACTTTATGCACTTTGGGTAGACATCCTCATTTCATGATTATGCAATGCTCAAATTTCTGTAAGCAACCTAAATCCTTGGAAAACTATTTTGTGTATTTCTTCAACCATTTGTTTCATTGCGTTACATTAGTTAACAACACCTGGCCAGGGTGACTGGGTTCAAGGATTATGCAAAGTGCTTTCTGTTCTCTCCACCCCAAAAGTGCTCTGCCTCTCTCTAGAACATACACCCTTCCTTTGGCACATCTATCCTTGTACGCTGACTTGCAGTTAAAATATCCTATCAGGGGTTGCTTTACCCCATAGTAGCCTTCTTGTACCATATCAGGGTGCATTCATTAACATTCTCGCAATCCTTCCCATTCATGTCTGGCGATTATAGTATAGGGAGAGCATGAATCTGCCCATAAATTGACTTTATTCCCATTAATTTCCATTGTGCTCACGGGAGGATGGTACCCTTCTTTTATTTCTCCCATTGTGACTGTATCTTCCCATATCTCTTCACATAACACTAGAACACCAACGCTCCTCTTGTCTTTGTCATCTTCTGAAATACCATTGCGATTGTCATTCACTAAGTTTACTCTGTGTCTGTTTTCAACTTGATCCTCTGCTTTACATATGCAAGAAAAATCTTCCAGTCTTTTGCATTTGAATCATTCTGCTTTTGTTGCAGGCACGTTTCTGCATCTGATACATGTTTTAGGCTGCCAAATCTATGTCAGAACCATTTTTCCTTCACAACTGAACCCTTCGGAGTCACTGCCGGACCCTTCCTGCCTTTGTGTTTTACGTTTAATATGATTTTTTTCTTGCCGTTGGTCATTATTAGGTTCCTTCACATACCTAAGAGTATTTTATATATGCCTTGCTATATTTATAGTTTTCATTAAGGAAGGGTCTTTTAGTTCCAACAATTTCTCTTGAATCTTAGTGTTGTTGGTTCTATTTATGAATTGATCCCATATGATTTGCTCATGTAAGTCCTTAAATTTACAGGTTACAGCTAGGGTTCTCAGTGCTGATCCATACTGTTCCACAGACTCTCGTGTTAACTGAGACCTTGAAAAGAATGTATGCCTCTCCACAACTATTCTAGTCTTCTTTCCATAGTTGTCATCTAGGGCCTTTATTGCGCTCACATATGCATCTGATGTGGTATCTTTAGTTTCTGATACTTCTTCCCCATTTCCTTCATGGTTGCTTGCTAGATTACAAGTAGGCTTGGGCCTGTTAAGAAACTGTAACTCATTGCCCAAAGTTACTTTACTGCACAAGTACAAATTATAGTTTCTTCAGATAAGTATAACTATAAGTATAACTAAAACTGCAGAATTTCAATGGTTTTGTATGGGTAAAAAGTCAACCTAACTATAATATCCCTGTAACCTTTTGTTTTTTGTGTGAATTTGCATGTTTTTTGTAATGCTCACATGAATATTTCTGTTAGGTTGTGGCTAGCTAAACAGGGCCTTGATTTTACCCTGGATTTTATGGAGGATCCGCTGAAGTTTCAAGGAGGATTCAAGGATCCACTGATAAGCCAAAATAAAGGGGCAATTATTTGTCAATAAGAGATCCCCAAGGGACCCCTTCATATGTCCAATGGGGTCAGGATACCTGTATTCTGAACCCTTATATGTTTTTACACTGTTCTTTTCCCACCCCTTAGGTAATGCAAGAAACAAAATGGCAACTGCAACTTTTCTCTCAGGTTGTGACAAGCCAATCGGGACCTAGCTTTTCCTCTGAATCCGGTCAGGATCTCAGGAAGATCTATGTCCCTATAAATACAAATTTGGTTTTCATTTAATAACTAGAAAACCACCAAACAGATTTACATCAAATCACAAAAAGGGCACTTTCTGCACCAAGAACTAGCTTTCTTCCAAATTTGGTGTAAATCTGTCCAGCGGTGCAGGCTGCAGGTGTGCTCAAAATCCTTATGGAAATTAACATGGGGAAACACATTTTCAAACCCCACCTTTTTCTCAGCCCCTGCTTGAGGAATCACCCTGAAACTTTCCAGACAGAAGCTGAAGTTAATTGTTTTGTGAAATTTCATGAACAGTCATCAAATGCTACCAAAGATAAAGGCAAGTCAAAAAATGATTTTTCAATGGAAACTAGGTCTGAACTATATATGTATATGGTAGTTTGAATACATATATATTCACTTAAATAAACAAAGGTTACCATGACATTATAGTTAGGTTCTGAATTTACTCACACAAAACTATAGAAATTCAGCAGTTATAGTTTCAATTAACTCTAAATTGTGGCCTAAGGAAACTATAACTCACGACGCCAACCATGCACAGTTTTCTCTTCAATAATTTGACTGTAAATGCATCATCTATATTTGTAATCATGTCATAGAAGTTGTCTTGAGTGTTGTACTTTCTGGAATAATTAGCAGTGCATGGCACGGGCATGAGTTATGGTAACCTTAGGCCATGAGTTATAGTTACCTTAGGCTGCAGCGATCGCCCCTTAACCTCCAAGCCTGCGCCTTGCACAGCCTTTGACTGTGCATGGGGATGGTTGGCAGAAGGACCTGGCCTATGGACTTGCCCTGTGGCCAAACCCGTATAAGTACTCAACCCTGTGCTGCGCATGGCTGAAGGCCGTGGGTGGCAGGAGTTGGCTGCAGGGCCTGGCCTGCTGCCAGTTCCTGTCTGCCAACCCTCCATAATCACCCAACCCCAACCCCAAGTCATTGGATGGAGATACCATTGAAATAAATCTCTATTGTGCTCTTTCTCTCTCTCTTCCATAATGGGATGGAAGAGAGAGAGAGGGAGAGAGAGTGAAAGAGAGAGACTGAGAGTGAGAGTGAAATGGGTGCTTTTTAGGCATTAATGAATGATATACTTAGAATGAGTTGATTTCTGACAAATTTAAAAGAAAGATGCATTTGTCAAGTGAAAATTGTTTGATGATCTTTTGTTATGTACAATAAATATTTGATGTTGAAAAGAAAGTAAAGCAGGGAAATGACCACTAACACACAGACTAGAACCCTCACTTTTCAGTGGGAGGGCTGGAGACCTTAGCCTCCAGGCCACAGGCGGATCCATATAGTGCTGTGTTCAGTTATAACTATGACATGCAACCCAAAGATTTTGATGAGAAAAAGCCCTGAATGTTCCATCACTAGGAACGATTAAGAGTAAAAACATGAGCAAATAAACAGACATACTCTCATACGATATCTGGAGTGGGAGCTTCTCCCTTTCTTTAAAAAAATTGGGGGACACCAACTAAGTAAACATAAATAGTCAACTTGGGTGTCCTCCAATATAAAATAATCCTGTAGTTTACAAGTCGCGCGATTCATGGCCAATGTGTACTATCCTCATGTAGTATCTTTCTTTGCCTCTAAGTTTCTGTGCATGTGCCGGTTGCATTGCATTTTGGCCTCCTTCTGCTAGGTTCACTGGTGGAGCACAGTGAGGGAAAACCATGTTAAGAGTTCTAGAACTCCAGAATAAAAATAATTTAGTGGAAGTAAATTCTAAAACCATCAGAGAAGCACCTTCATAAAGGTACTAAATGCCTTCATAATTCTCAGTAGGTTTAGCGCCCGTGGTTACAGCCGAACAAGTGGCATGGGGCAACCACTCTCACAAGAACGGTGTAGGTACACACTAACAGTAGGGGAGGAGGTGCAGCGGCAGAGAGGATGCGGTTGGACCCTCCGCTGACTCCAAGACACAGTGTCATTTGGAAGGAATGGTTCCTGGTGCCAAGAAAGCTACATTTGAGACATGCAACCGTGAGAAGATGAGGAACTGCGAAGCAGGTCTGAAGTATTGGAAAAAGGATAAAAGGTGCACTTTACAAGTAATTGCTCAGTCTTTTGCTCATTTTGTTTCGTTATCAGGGGAGACAAGCAGGGAAGAGCTAAGACAAGAGCACAGTGTTTGGATCACAGGCAGCACACAAATAAGCGGGTTCATGGCTTTATTTATAAGCATAATAATGCTACAGAAAAGCAGTCACATATTCCTGCTCGCTTCTGTCCACCTCCACCGCTTCCTATTTCTGTCATCCCCAACTGGATCTCTGCCCCTGCAGTCAGGCTGCACAGGCAGGCTGCATAAAAGACTGGCTTTTCTGCTCACACAAAAAAATATTTTAAAACTTTGGGACCCCTTTAGTAGAATGCGGATTGGAGTGTTTGGTTTGTCCAGGCTGTTTCTGTTATGTCAAAAAGAGGGGTGGGGTGCAAAAGCTAGCCTTGCCAGGTAGGTGCATCGATTGTTGTGGGTTTCTTGACAGAATCAAACATGGTTTTTCTGGCACCCGCTGGTTGCCTTCAAGCACAGGATGGTGGCAGAGGACAGTACAGCAGGCCATGACACATGCCTTCTCTAACTTGCATCAAAGAGGAGAGGAGCCCGGGCTGTGGGAGGGTGGAGAGGATGCTCAGCTAGAGTGGATGCAGGATGCCTAGACCAGCTTCTCACCACTGCTGCCCCTGATGCTGTCGGAAGCACCATACATTCTCCCTCTCTCCTCAATCGCTCCCTACCTCCCTGCTTCTCTACTTCTGTTCTGAAGATCTCAGCATACCCACCCCCATCCTCCAGACTGCCCTTGCCAAAATTATCCCTACTCCAGAAGCTAGTACAAGAAAGCCTCCACCTTTACTGTTTCATCAATTAACATGTCCCCGTGTACACCGTATGTGAAATACACTGTGACTTCATGCCAGGCAGATTTTATTTTAGAAAGGAAGGTGGCACTGCAGCAGCTCCCATACACAGACCATTAAATGTGTTTCTCTTTTGGATGCAGCACATTGTTTGGCTTGCACTGCTTTGCCCTTAATCCAGTCCTCTCCTATGCTGAACAATCTGCAATCCTGTGCCAATCTTGCATCAGTGTGCATGAACCACTCTCAACCTTGCACGTGTGCCCCCTCCTATTTTTATAGTATGACCCCAATACCTGGCCTACTCGGGGAGAAAAAAAGAATAAGCACATGAGTCTGTGCTTGTTTTCTTTCTTTTGATCACATAGAAATTCACAGATTGGCAGTGATTTTCACAGTGATTAAATAAAATACTTTTAAGCCTGAGGGGGGGCAAGGATACCCCTGCACCAAGGCTAGAAGGGTAGGGTAACAGTACCCTACCCCCTTTTCCTTTTTTTCTTTTTTTAGACTCAGTAGAAGCTGAGTCCAATGTGTTGGCAGCCAATCACATGTCAGCACGAGATCAGGTTTGTGGAGCCTTCTCCTCCCTATATATACAAATTTGATTTGTCTTTAATATCTAAAAAACTACTGAACATATTTACACCAAATAATGAAAAGGGTTCTTTCTTGACCAAGAGCTAGCTTTCTGCCAAATTTGGTGTAAATCCATCCAGCGGTTCCGGCTGTGGTTGTGTTCAAAATCCCTATGAAAATTAAGATGGGGGAAAACATTTTTTAGGATCCCTCTTTTACTCAGCCCCCACACTTTTCCTATAGAAACTAGGTCCTAAATATAATTACCTGGTGGCACTGAAAAAAGCAAAGGTTACAAGGACATTATAGTTAGGTTCTGAATTTACTCGTACGAAACCATAGAAATTTAGCAGTTACAGTTAGAGTTCTTTCAAGTAACTATAACACGCGCCCTAAGGTAACTATAACTCATGCCCTTGCCATGCACAGTTTTGTTTCCAATAATGTTAATGCAAATGTTGTAGTGATATCAAAGATGCCATACAAGATCTCATCATTGGCATAATATGTGGAGAAATTAGCTGTGCATGGTAAAGGTGCAAGTTATGGTTACCTTAGGGCGCACGTTATAGTTACTTGTGTCCAACCCCTGCCATGCATGGCCTTGCAGCCAGGCATTGCAGCCAAGCCCCTATAACCACTCAACCATGTGCCACGCATGGCTTTTGGGCATGTCCAGGTTGGTCACAGGGCCTGTCTCTGTCAGTGGATGTGTAAGTGGGTGTGTGAGTGTCTGAGTGGGTCTGAAAGTGGGTGCGTGAGCCTATGATTGGGTCTGAGTGGGTGCATGAGTGTCTGAGTGGGTGTGTGGGTGAGTGACCTCTGGGCCATATTAAAGCCCCAGGAGGGGGGTCAACATGGGCCCCACCTCCTTTTTTTTCTTTAAAAAAAAGCCCCGGTAGGTGGTGGTCACCAGGTCTGGGGTGTCTGTGCAGCCCCCCTGTATCTTTTTTTTATTTTGCCCCTGGGAGGTGGTGGTCCCCAGGGCATATCAAAGCCTTAGGAGGGGGACTCCATCCACCCCTCCTTTTAATTTATTAATCATACATGCATGCAGGACCTGGCCCACCCGGGGGCTAAACTGAGAGCAAACGAGGGAGACCACACTTGTTTTTTAAAATTTTCAATGGATACACGGAGCCTCTGAATTTCACTGACATTTTTTTTTAAAGAGTTTTTTGCCCTGCTGGGGTCCCAGGGGTACCCCAACCCCAGGGCTAGGTGGGTCAAGGTTTTCCTACCCTCCCCACATTTCTTTCTGTTACATTTTGTTTTATACTCAGCCAAACCAGTGTGTAAATTGCATGGTGAGTCACACTCTCATGTGTCTCATTTAGACCATTGTAGTACAAGTCCTAGGATCCTTTGTGATGGACGTGGCAACTTCACATTCCTCAGACCCAAACAGTGGCCCATCACTGCTGGTGTATAACATTGGTAAATGGCAGTAGATGTTGTGCTACATTCACTCATCATTACTCATGGCATGTAAATGCAAGTTTGTAAATATGTGACAACTTGCATATATTCAACCTGTTTTGGTTATGTCTGGTGACTTTTTCCATTTATTCCCACATATAGCCACCCACTGCAGCAGACGTCCCTTCACCAGCAGGGAGGTGTTGGAAAGTGGATTATTGGTAAGGGCAGGTAAGTACCTACACTTAGCAATAGGCCACAATTCCCCACTAGGTCTATTCAAGGTCTCAATAAATGAACCCCAGCTCAACCCTTGGTAGCTTGGCAACAAGCAGTTAGGCTTAACTTAGGAGACAGGTGTGTAAAGAATTTAGCATTCACAAAACAGTAAATAAGTAAAACACAATAAAAATCCAACTCCAATTTATAAAAACTGATTATATTTTTATCTTTAAAATGGCACTAAAATTACAAAATCGAATAAAGGGAACCAAAGATCTGAACTTAGAAATCAAAAGTGCCAATCTGGATATCTGTTCATACTTGACCGGGGCAAAGTCAAAAGTTGGGGCTGACCGTGATGGAGACCTGCTCAGCTACACTGTGCAGGAGGCCTAGGTCAAAGATTAACCCTAGGACTTAGAAGAATTTTTGAAGATCTCCCCATCACCGGGATGAATTCACAAGTTGAGGCCAACCTCACTGGAGCCCTCTTTGGATATGCATTGTGGGAGGCCTCGGTCAAGAGTTCTACGTTCGGACTTAGATGATTTTTCGGGAAGGACATTTTCATCCCAGACCAAGTTGAAGTTGAAGCCGAC
The DNA here is from genome assembly GCF_031143425.1 of Pleurodeles waltl. Taxonomy (NCBI): domain Eukaryota; kingdom Metazoa; phylum Chordata; class Amphibia; order Caudata; family Salamandridae; genus Pleurodeles; species Pleurodeles waltl. The sequence goes on from NC_090449.1 coordinate 996,758,064, forward strand.
CTCGCTGGAGCCCTCCTTGGATACACTGCATGGGAAGCCTCAGTCAATTTTTTTCCTTCGTAGCTTTTCTTCCCTAACGTCAAACAACCCTCCACAGCAAGTGGATTTAGCTGCAATGTCATCAGATTGCCTTTGCACAAGCCTACGGTGAAATCCTGGAAGTCTGGGGCACCAGAGATTTCCAGCAGGACAAATCTGCAAGTCAGGCTGGGTCACGGTCCACATTGGCAGGCTTGACTCACGACGTCAGGTCGGTCTACTTATGGAGATTTTTTTTAAAGTTGCTCTAAACTTCTCCAAACTTCTAGATCTTCTTTTATATGTAGTTTTAAGGTTCTTTAGGTGCCCACAACTCACCCAATGTTCCAGAAGCTCTGAGTTGGTCCTTGGGGGTTTGGACTCCAACTCCCAAAATGCACCTGGCCTAAATGTCTGGTTCAAATCCAAAAATGACTATTGGTCACTATTCAGCTGGTCAGTTTCTGCAGGGCTAGATGCAGGGGACTCTGGTCAGCTCTTTTCTACCTGTAGCCTACAGGGAGTCCCTTCTTGAGGTTGTAGAAGTAAGGCGTTGTCCTTTTCTTTATAAAGCCCAAAGTGTTCAGCTGGTGCAGTCCTTCTAAGTGCAGTGTCCAGGTGCAGGTCAGGGGTCCAGCAGGGCAGTCCTTCTTCTTCTTGTCTTGTTCCAGTAGGGATCTGAAGTATGGGTCAGATCTGCCAATTTTATCCTTGCTCCAGTGATGGCAAGCAAGCGGGTGCTCCTGTCCAATCACGTGCAGGCCACCAACCTTTGAGTGACCACTTTCTAGGAGGTGTGGCAAAAATCAATCCCAGAGAGCGACATTGCTCCAGAATCCAAGATGGCAAAAATTCAATCTAAGAGTTTAGATCTGGCTGAGTACACTCACTGGTGTGGCTACATTTCCCTTAACACATCCTTTCCAGCCCTGTCTTAATCTAATCTCACTGTCTGCATTTGCAGGAAATGGGGGAGGTACAGTTACTGTCCCAAATGTCCTTTCCTCCTTTGAAGTCTAGTTTGCCTGCTCTCCCCCATCCTGTTCTACCACCTGCTGAGGCAGATCTCCTCCCATGAGATGCTTCCTTTGTTTAAGCCCAGGTCACTTCAAACCTCATCAAGGCAGCCTGTCTCAGGCTGCCAGAGTCTGACCAATCAGAGAAGAGTCATACAGGGCTGAAGTTGGTAACTTTTAACAAGAGTTCTAAAATTAATTCTAGGTACAGGTTATATCAAATTCTACAGTGGCAATTTGTTGGATTTATTATATTATAACTTTTCATTTGATACTAAACTTGCCATATTTAGCTCCTTCCTATGGGAAATAAGACTTTGTTATTTTGAAATTAAAGCCTCTCGATGTTAGTCTTTGGAACCCATTCACTACAATGAGGAAAAACTAATTTGGATATTTTTCCCTCACCAGAGCTTATAAAACACCTTTTATAAAGTCCCTACTTGTAATTACACTGCACTCAATCCTTGGGACACCTAGGATATATCTTAGGGGTGACTTATATGTAAACATAAGGTAGCTTAGGACTTTGGAAGTACTTCTAATTCCAAAGTCGAATTTGGGGTAAACTTTAACTTAAAAGCAGGCAGCAAGGCAGGCCTCCCTTTAAAATTACACTGGACACCACAGCAGTGCATGTGTGGGCGCACTATCTATTCTGGGGTCCCTAAACCTACATGCCCTTCCATATACTAGGGACTTATTGGTAGGTTGGTACAACCAATTATAATTTGGCTAATTTGCATATTTCATTTTACACAGAGCACTGACCCTGGGACTGGTTATCAGTACCCAGGACACAGTTATAGTCAGTAACCACCAGTATCAGTCAAAAGGTTTGGGGGTGACCAGGGCAAAAGGGAGGACTTTCCTACACAAGGCAGCATCATGGGGCACATCAGCCCATACTACCAGCACAAACTGGTACATAAACATGGCCAGGAGAGGGACAAAACTCTTATGTTGTAATTATACATTCTATTTATTACAGAGTATCCATCAACAGTGCAAAACATTTTAAACTGAACTAGGTGATGTTGTGCATCACATATGTAAACTAGAATGTAAAGTGAAAACAACATATCATAGTAGGCCCTGTGATATTGTCCAGAATACCAAATGCCACATCAATCTCTGCTAGACTTGATGACTTTACCAAATGTTCATTCTCCTACAATTGGCCTAAATGTCAGCTGTATGTAATGTGTGGCTAATATCATTGTTGTGTCTCATCTCTAAATGCTTACATATAGCTCATAACAGTATACCACTTCATAACATGTTGTTTAATGAAAGGATGACTGAAAATGTATGGTAAGTGAGTATAGTGCTCACCTTTTGCTCATATAGGGCATCATTTAGAATCAGTGGAGGGGTTTACTCCATCACAAATGTAACAGATATCCCATCCTCCATATTGCGATCCCATTAAAGCCAATGGAGATTGTAATACAGCGGACGGGATCTCTGTCACTTTTGTGATGGAGTAACCCATCCACCAAACTCTAAATCAGGGCTATAGTCTCTTATGATGAGGAGTAGAAACAACTGATGTAAAATGCCTTCATGTGGATACTTGCTAACAAACTCCAACGGCCCAAAATGTATGTTAATTGGTGTGTATGAGGGCTGTTCTGATACAAGAAGAGTTGCTTTTGGGGAGGGGAGTTGTGGCTCGGAGGGTGGGCATAGAGGAAGTGAAACAATAATTAGGTGGTGAAAGAGCAGAATGTGAAACCAGTAAAGATGGGGATGATCCCAACTTCTCCATTTTACCAAAATGTGTGATCCTAGCCAAATGTTGTTTTTCGCTTTGCTCCCTCTACCTCCAAAATCACATGTAAGTGAAACTTGAAATCCATGACTTGCGTGCTGTTCAAAACCTTATCCAGTGTCATGTAAAATAAATAACAATTTTATTCATGTATAAGGGGAAAACAGAAACCAAAAAGAAAGTAGACAGCACAAATGTCTGACATTCCAAGCCACAATGGGCATTGTTGTGCAGGGGCAGAGGGAGAATGAAAGTTTCCAAAATCACGATTGACAATCATACTCTGCAAAGCGCTGACAAGATCTGATGTGCAAATGTGAAACAGGTCTGCATGTTGAGGTGCAGTCACTTAGAAATTTGAAGAGACCACATTATACTTATCATGCCCGTAAAACTGAAGGGCTCTCCACAGTAACCCTAGTAACTGAATTCCTTTAACTATCAGTAATCTTAAAATGCATGTTTGCCTGTTAATGTGAAGTCTGGTGGATGTCAGTGCTATGTTGAGTCAACAGCTGCCCAATGCTGCTGTTGACCAGGGTGCTGCATGTAAAGGTCAGGAGGGCCATATGCGGCCCCACACCCGTAAAGTGCAGATCACTGCTCTATGCTTCTGACATATAGAGGTAAAATAATTACTATCAATCCTTGTACTTAAATATGGATCTGTGTCTCACATTACAGCTACTGTCAGGACATCAGTGATGTTTTGAAGACGCCATCCAGGAGTTTGGGAGACATCCTGGCACCAGCATTGAATCCCACAACTGTCTGTCTGTCAGGTAAGCATGTTATACAGTGCTGAAGACTATTGAATCCCGATTCATTCATAATGACAAAATTCTTGTGGAAGGACAATAGTAGATTTAAGTACTTTTGCATGGCATCTGTAGTTGGTGTGTAAACTACCGTGATGAGTCTGTCAGGTGCGCATGCTAACATAGTGATGAGTCTGTCAGGTGCGCATGCTAATATATAACTCATGCAGAACATTAGAATGTTGTCACTTCCTTCTCAGGCTGCTGGTTCAAGGAGCAGATCTTCGGCTACAGACTTGAGAAGGCAGCTGACAAGGGGAATCTCAATACCAAACAGAGCTGTAGTTGGAGATAGTGAGTTTACTTTTGCATTGCACGTCTGCATTGAACATCTCGATGCTATGGTTTAAGTTGTCATGTGCAGCTATGCACAAACCTAATAACACGTTAGACATCCCTTAATGCACAGATCCTTTTACTCAACTCTTGCATTGCAGCCTCTGTCTTTCAGCTGCTGAGGAAGATGAGTCGCTTACGGGAGAAGAAATATCCACCAGTGGCAGGTGATGGGCAATCCAAGGGGAGAACACACTCTTCATCCAAGCAGCCTTGTCAGCTGCCTCTGTTTGTCCAGGACAATGAGACTGACCCCCTGAAAACCATTGTTGGCCACTGGGCAAAATATTGAACCCTAGACCTGCTCCGGCCAGCATGGTGCCTTCCACTCTACCCCCAAGGATTGCCCATTTGCAGCAGCCAGCCAATCAGCCACAGCATTCACATATCCATCAACCCCTCACAGACCTCTTGTCCCAGTCAGACATGTTGGTTATCCTACCCATTCCTCCTGTGACAGTGCATTCCTGTGCTGCTCTCCACCATCTGAGAGACCTAGCACCCCTAGTGGCCCGCAGCCTCCCACCTTTCACCCTCCTGCTGCTGGACCTGATGCTGGTATCCACGGGGAGGAGTCTGGCTGTTGGTCATGGTAGCCAGTGGGAGGAGGACTTTTTCCAACATCAGGCTGTTGTAAGGCAGGACATTCATGCCAGAGGAGCTACCCTGTCTGATATTTCTGACTTATTACAAGACATGCACTAATTCTTTCGGATGGTCGACAGAACGACCCAGGTCTTGGATAAGACAGACAAAGTTCGGCAAGACATGTCAAAGACATGTCAAAGACATCATCTTCATCCATAGGGAAGAGAGTGTAAGACACCATGCATTGGCCATGAAGATGATGGAGGGCATGCTGAAACTGGTCCAAGGACAGCCTTAATGCTCAACATATGGAGGGGATCCAACACATCTACTTGCACCACATCATACCCAGCTACTGGTACCACAATATGTACATACACCCCGCGCCTTCAAAGGCACCACTCCCCTTGCACATGTCCCACACTGCAAAGTCACATCCTCCACCTGCCCAGTCACAACACCCACCTGTACAGCCACCATCACCCCCTGTCCAGTCACATGCTCAAACTGTACAACCACCATCACCCCCTGTTCAGTCACATTCCCCAACTGTGCAGCCACCTTTACCCTCCTGCCCCCTTCCAGTAACATCCTCCACTTGTGCAGTCATCTCAACCCCTCTCCAGGCACATCCTCCCTCTATACTGCCAGCCTAACCCCGTGTACAGTCACAAGCACTACACCTACCCACACATTGGCACCAACACGTCAAACACACTTACTCACAGAGATCCTTGCCACCACAATTGCATAGTCACAAGATGGATCCCCCTTGATCAATGTAATATATGTTTTCACTACACTTTGTAGAATAAATATATCTTTCATATTTCAAATGAGTTAAGTAATGGTTGATGAAGGTCAATTGTTTTTTCTGCTTGTGGCCCATATATTTGTTGATAAGTACCTTGCTCGCTGTGCCACTGGATTCAAGCTGGCCTGAGGGCTGATACCCCGAAACTGATCCCAGGGTGCTTGTTTCTGGTTCAGGGAGGACCTGGCCTGGCAGTTTAGGCTGGACTGATCCCATTGGGAACAGGGGCAAGACTGATTTGCATATGGCTGGGTCCAAATTGGGGTGACAGGGTGAGCAAAAGAACAATGAATTAAACCCAGATCTGTGACTGGGATGAGTGTTGAAAAGTTTCAGTACTCCGTCCATCATCCTTTTGTGTTGCTAAAGTAACCCTAAGTGGCCAGTGTAAGCCCGGACGTGGTTCCCTTGCTCACTGTGCCACTGGATATGACCTGGTCTGGCTGATGAGGGGTGATACCCTAAAACCAGTCCCAGGATGCTTGATTCTGGTCCAGAAAGGACCTGGCCTTGCAATTTGGTCTGGACTGTTCCCAATGGGAACAGGGGCAAGACTGATTTGCATATACTTTGGTCCACATTGGGGTGGCATGGTGAGTGCAAGAACAATGGATTAAACCTAGAACTGTGACTGGGATGAGCATTGAAAAGTTTCAACACTCCGTCCATCATCCTTTTTTGTTGCTCAGACCACATTGGTCCCAGCCCTGAGGACACCACATTAAAATCCTGGTTTTCTGGCCCAGAGGGAGACCTACATTCTTCTCCCCAGCTGGTTGTGTGCCTCTCACTGGACCCCAATCAATGTCTGCAGCCTCCATCCATGCTGGGGGTGTTGCTGCATCATAGGTCCGGGTGGGTGGACTTCCCCTGCTCTGGTCTTCTTCTCCCTCCTCCTCCTCACTGGTGGTGTTGAGAAGCCATATCCAACTACGAGCTGAAGTTCCACTCTCCTGTCCCAGGTCCTGGGTAGATGTCCCTTGGACAGCTGGGTCCACTGAAATAGAAGGCAAACAATTATGTAGTTGGTGAATAAATTGCCACAGAACTCCCAACATTGGCAAGTGCTGACTCTGTAATCCTTTGATCTCATTAGGCAATGTAATGCTTGGGAGGCCAAAAATATGTGTTCATTCACTATAATAACCTATTATTAGACACACAATAACATCTGTTCCAAGCTTGCTCTGTATCCTCTTCGATATTTACTAACCCTCACATTTAGCATTGGTGTGATGTAAGTTTCAGGCCATTGAATCATAGTTATTTTCCAATGTAAAACATCACAAGTGGGGATAGGACACAGTCAGGATAGATTTTACCATACCTAAAAGGGGTTCTAGGTTTATCCTGTAAAGTGCAGTGTCAACATTAATACATTTATTACCAAATGTCATCTGTTCTGTGACATACAGTAACACCATGTAGCTGCTCAATAGGGTGCACAGAAACAAACAAAGCTTTGAATTTGACCTTTTCTAAGATGTGAGTCAAAATATTGGGATATCCCTAGAAAACATTGGACAGTGTACATGGCAAGTGCAAATCAAAAAAGTATACTGTTCCTCATAGGTAGACAGAGTTCACAAAGGCACTATACTTAGAAGCTAGAACCCACACACACCAACAGGGTGTCATGCTTCATCAGCGGGTCTGCTCCTCGTTGGACTGGTGCTGCAATGTCCAAAGGGCCTCACAAGGGGGCTCTGTGCCGAAGATCTTTTGAAGTGCGTGCCCAGTAGGAAAAAATATAGACCTACTTGAAAAAAAGGGGAGCGGGAGAAAATAGATTAAAATTGGCACGAGAACCACACTGCAACAGATTTATTGTACGTGATAGATCTCGGTCAAGGTTAAAAACAAAGGGGAGTAAATAGGAAATAATCTCTCCAACGGAATGAGGGGCAAGGGGACACTGTCTCTAGCCCTAACTACAGGTCAACATGTTTCACTCCTTGGGTGTCCCTATGGATCAGGTGGCGTTTCAAAAGGACCAAAAAGAATACTCCTTAGCTACTCTCACAAGTACCCAAATGAGTATAAAAATAATAAGAAACAAAACTGTAACTTACACTGAAAGCTATGCACAAAATGACCACAATAGGTATAGTCCCTCCTAAATTAAGGGAAGGGAATCATGGGTAAAGTGCATGCCAAGAGACTGCCGTTGCTATCAGTGAAGTGCTCCCGGTTTCATGAACTAACCCCGGATGCAACACCCGGAAGTCATGGCAAGTGCTTCATATAGCATGTTAGGATAGCTCTGTCTATGTGGTATACTGTAATGCATGTGTGCATAGTTAGGACTTTGACCCTGAAATTAGAAATGACAAATGTGCCACTGCATTGAAGATGTGTGCATGTGCCCTTTCATATGTTTGTGCTATTTTGCTTAAGACAAGTATCAAAAAGTCAGCCCTTACTTCATTAACACAAAATATGTTATTCAACGTATAAACAAATTAACACAAAAAGCATGCATGAGACAGCATCCAAAGCCCAAAGCCCTCACATACTAACAGTAAACATTTTTCAAGTTCTTTATTCCCCACTGAATGCAACAGTTCCTTTATAGACTAGTTTGGAATGTGTAAGTGCATATATTCAGAAAATGCACCTAAAAGTGATATTTTCTCAAGCTGTGTTTACTACATTACAAGTACCCAGAATGCCCTGATAAAGCAATCATTAAACTGCTCTAGGAAGTCTGTGACCTCATAAATACTGTAACCATTTGGCACATGGGGTGAGGGCTGACAAATATACATGAAGAAATATCTCTTTCACCACTCACATCACACTACCAGACACTTAAAGCAATGTATGTGCTTATCAGGTTCCTCCAGCTGAACTTGGAAGGTCAGCCAGGTTGTTCTCAGGGCCCTCCAGCACAGTGGGCTGGAGCGACATGTGTCTGGGAGCACAGGTCCAAGAGTTTCTGGGTCTTGATCCTAGCCCAGGGTCACAGGTCCTCCCAGCGCTCCTTGCATACCTTGACATGGCATTGGAAAACTTCCACTGCACTGCAGAAAGCTGCAATGTCCAGCCAGAATCTGTTGCATGCTGCAATACTCAGCTGTAGTTCTGGGTCCCCATAAAGCTGAGGGTACTTATCAAACACTCCCTCTGCTAGGATGTTTAATTCAGACTCTCTGAAAGAGGATGCCTTGTCATCAAGTCCCTCAGCTATGTTGAGGGCATCTCAGGTACACAGAGCAGCAGGATGGCAGAGGTTCTTGTTTGCAGGTGAGGATGGCTCAGAATGACTGTAAACTGTCTGCCAGGAACTTCCTGTTAGGAACTTCCTGCTGTTTATTTCCTTTTTATTATATCCTGTATGATTTGTTGGGTTCCCCTCCTGTGTGCGGAGTGTATGCACCCAGGATGGAGACTCTGCACAAGGGGCAGAGTCTCTGCCGTTCAGCTGCATAATAATAAATAACTTTAAAAAATTGCACACAGGCAACAAAAAGGCAGGAAGTACAGTACCTAACATTACAAATAGCCATTTCAATTTTATTCTGTCCCATCCTCACCACATACAGAAGAGCACAACACTCATTCAGGTGAATTAATCTGGTCAAACTGTAATATTGCATTGCATCACATGGGCACCACACAAAGTGGTACATGCATGACGCTAAGCTACATGTCAGATATAAGAAGCAGAACAAAGTAATTTTGAGTGGGTTAGGATGGCATCAGAAGTAGTGGCATGCTGCACATGGTGCTGCTTTACCTTGCTATGCCCTGGTTTGTGGTGGTTATTTCCATCCAACACAAATAGATTTGGACACAAAACCAAATGTTGAATACTTTGTAACCTTGGAAGAGCACAATAGCCATACGCCTCCCCAGGTAAAGCACAATGATGAGGAAATTCAATATCTTTTGCATTCAGCACACATAGAAAGAGGCTAAAGCCTCCCAGGTTTGTCTATGTGCATGAAGGTGCTTCTTCATGTACAAATGCAAATGTTCATGCAGCATAGGCACCCTAGCATCATGGTGCAAAGATGCCTGGATGGTCACTAGCCACCCCATTTTGCACCTGCTCAAGGGTAAAGGAAAGGAATGTGCCTTAAGCCTCAGATATGGCTATTCCCTGACTTTTCTAAATTACACAGTGCAGGGCAGCAAGGTGATGCCATGCTCAGCAGTGTACCTCCTTTAAGTAAATATGCCCCAAACTCATGGCACGGCTTGACACCCTCATATTGCATGTGCATTGGGCCATTCTCTAACACACAGTCCGACACACATCCAACCTACTCTAAACAATGGAAAAGGAGTGCTTGTTTGAAGTCTAGGTATTTAAAAACACTAAGGTTGACAGTCACTTTTATAATTTTTAGTTATAATTCTAACCTTCTTTTCTTGTACACTGTGCCAAATGTAAATGACTCCATGCATGGGCATCGTTCATTGTGACACATGGGGCCACATGTACAAAGATCCGGTTTAGCGACTCGTAAACTGCAAGTCTTGGAGACTCGCAATTTGCAAGTCGCAATACAGGATGTGCAACAGGGTACACTTTTTGCCATTCCCAATGGAGTCGCAAATGACCTACCTCATGAATATTCATAAGGTAGGTCGCAATTTGCAACCCCATTGGGAATTGCTGCTCTCACAGGGATGGTGGCCTGCTGGAGACAGCAGACTACCATGTCTGTGACTGCTTTTAAATAAAGCAGTTTCCTTTTTTTTTTAATGCAGCTCCTTTTCCTTAAAGGAAAACGAGATGCATTTCAAATTCAAAAATGAAAAGTTTTCTTTTCATTTTTTCAGAGCAGGCAGTGGTCCCAGGGACCACTGCCTGTTCTGAAAAAATATTTTCGCTGCCATTCACAAAGGGGAAGGGGTCCCATGGGGATGGACCCCTTCCTGATTGTGTATGGGTTAGCAACAGTTTGAAACTGGTGCTAACTGTGATTGTTTTGCGACCGCATTCACGGTCACAAAACAATCATACATGGCATTTGGATTCGGTATTAGGAAGGGACACCCTTGGCACGCCCCTTCCTAATACCAAATCGCAAAACCCAAACTGTGATTCGGTAACAAGTTACTGAATCACAGTTTGGGCTTTGTACATCCCAAAAAGCATTCTGCAAATCGGCCCTCTTGGGACTTGAAAAATGCTTCGTACATCTAGCCCTTGGTGTCATATATTTGGGGATTTGACACAGGTCTGCACAGATAGTCAGCTTGTAGCACTGGCCTGAGTCATGATGAAATGGTAGAAATGCACCATATCTATATGACACAGCAAATTGTTGTGCTTCCACCAACACTGGTGGACAATGTGCTGCCTATCATCAAACCATGAAGCCACCCACCATGGTGCAAGGGTGTTTGCATTGCATGCAGACATTTTTTTGTATAGTAAAGGGTCACCTTCCTGCACAGAAGCAATTCTGGGAGGCTTTTCCCTCTTTCTATGTGTGCTACACAATGCAGCTCAATTGGAATGAAGTAAAAAGGTGGATTAACAATGAGATTTCTCTTTGTTGGGCCTCCCCTGTGGAGGCATATGGTTTTCACACATCCACAAGTATACAAAGTCTTGTAAATCTCGATATGCAGGTAAATCCTTCTGTTTTGGGTGGTCACATAGAATACCTTTCTTGTGCAGATTAAGGCAATACAGCATTTTGCGCTGCCTTACCTCATTACATAGTCATGAGAGCATTCAAAGCAATGCAAAGTGGTATGTTTGCAAGGTCTGCATTACCACTGTGTCACAAAACGTAATGTTACGGTGGCATAGGGGGTGCATGAATATGGTCCTTGATGTGCAGAGATTTTAAGATGCCCACTGTCCAGAAAGATAACACTGATAAATTGACATGTACTTGCCTTAGACAATAGAGTTGTTTACAATTTGTCCACACTTCACACTGAAATGGGCATGAAATCTGTAGCGAGGGCTATTGACTCTTGAAAACCATTGTTGTTGACAAACTATGTGGATGGTTTACAGATAAGTCTCAGGATGGAATTTATAGACAGTGTTAAATGTCCACCAATCATCATTGACAACAGACTGTGCAGCCACATAAAGTCTGTAACACAACTAGTTGCTCAAGAGAATGAATTGTCAACTTGCTGGTCACACACCAGCATACCCTGCCCTCTGTCAGGAACAGGGGCCAGGTTCATTGAATTCAGACCTCGGAGAGGGTTCAGATGTTTGTGTAAGCCATGACGTACTGCAATGTTGTGTAAGACACAAGAGGCTACAATAATCTTGAACACAACCTCAGGGCAGTATAACAGCATACCCCCTATACGGTCAAGACATCTGAAAAATGACTTTTGAACTCCAAAAGTATGCTTGATTATGGGGTTGTGCATGTATGTGTGCCCTATTGTACCTCTACTGAGGTACAGCAATTGCACATCTGTTTGGTGTAAGAAGATGAGTGGAGAGTGCAAATGCAGCATCACCTGGGGAAGGAAATGAACAGATCTTTGTGCATGTCCTGATAGCATTTATTAAGTTACTAAAATCTGAATGGTACATGCATTGTCTGTTGGCATAATGCAGTGTTTAAATTGTGATGGATGTGTATGAAAACAATGTACACATATTCAAACTTCACTGTAGTTTGGGTACTTACCCATGAGCCACATATTGCCAAATTCTCCCGCTGCCAGTCGCTGGGCCAGAGGTGACCTACAAAATATGTATCTGTCATGTTTACTACCAGGAAACACTTAATGCACATCCGTAAAGCAGTCACTGGTATCACACACACTCTGCCTATTAATGGAGTGCCGGCGGTGTCCATTGCACAAGTTGCAGGCATTGTGGCGAAGGCCCTGAAGTGTCACATGAATGCAATCAATCAAACCACACCTGAAAAGCAGGATAACATGTAAAAATCCCTGGCAACCCTTTGCCTTCCTGTCAATGTGTGGGGAATACTTATGTGCTGATGCACTTGCCTAGTTATGCAGCGCAGTACCTGATGCAAGCCTGTTCTATGACCACAATGTCACTGGACACCCTCTCCAATGAGCCAGTGGCAAAGAAATAGAGAGCTGCTAGGGTCTTGACATAGACTGGGATGGTGTGGGAGTGGAAGATAACAGAATCAAGATCCCGCTCCCACTCAGAAACCATCTCCAAGATGACATAAAGGTGAAACCCGAATCTGGCCCGTACATCTTGGCTGGACATTCCAAAGAGGCTAATTCTTTTAATCTCTGGCCTCCTCCTCCTATGTCTTCTCCACACATCATTGTGTCAGAAGACCAGGGACACCAAACATACTGAGTGACATGTTGAAAGGTCTGAAAGGGTTTGAGTGTGGCACCTCAGCTCTTTTATCTACAGCTAGGATATGAAATGCAAATTACTTTCAGCTGGAGTTGAGTGGGGGGTGGAAGGAACTGACACAGGTGTGTGTGTGGTGTGTTTGGGAGAAACCTAGCATTCTGATGTTTGTTCATAGATTTGGAGTGGCATCTTACCATCACAATTTGACTGTTTGTGGAAGACAGTAAATGTGCCATGATTGTGGGTTACATGTGATACTGTAAAGAAGATGTTTAAATTCAATTATATTATTACAACAACCTTATAGTGTTGTAGTGTTGTGTATTTTTGACAGAACATTTCCACTGCAATATACACCCCACACTTCCACATATGTAACTGCCCAGTGCCTACATGTAGTTAATTCTTATTGTCAGTGATGTGTTATATGCTATTTTGGGTGTACATCGTGAGAGTTTGTTTTCCTGCTCAAGTGCAGACATTCTACACTGAATGTGGAAATTTCACCCTGAGTGCAGATTCTACGCTTTGAGTGGGGAGATTCCACCCAGAGTATGGAGATTCCACCCCAAATATGGACAATCTGCCCCAAGTGCGGATGTAAAGATACTACTTGTAAATGCACTTTGTGAATTCCCAAAGTCATAAACGTAGACTTTTTGCCTACATTTAGACCAAAAGTCTAAGATTAACTTTGTGAATCAGACCCAAAGTACTTTAAATCCTGGTTTGCAAATCATTGTGAAGGTCTACATTGAAGGTGCATCACACAGTCGAAGTGAAGCATTGGTTCCAAGAAGTGGTGAGGCTGTGATACGAGGCCATGTGTCATTGCCAAGTATCCAGTTGACAGGGCTTGCAATGCAGTCAGGTGTTGAGGATTTGTTGTGCAGTCGGGGCGATGCATCAGTACTGAGGAGCTGTGAAGCTTTGATAAGGAGTACAATGTCGAGGCTGCTATCAGGGATGCGAGGGCCTGCACCAGGATGCTTCATGGAGCCAGGGGTGGTTCCAATGAGGCACTGGGCTGTGATGTAATGCAGGTCTTTGTGGGGGAACCAATCCACTGAGCAGCATGATGCAGCGGTTCTGCTTGGAGTTGTGCTGCACAGCAGAGGAAATGTCAGTTCTGCTAGAACCACAGAGGCTGGCAGAGCTCCTTAGGCCCGCTTCCAAAAGCACAGGACTAGGGTGGTAACACTTGGCAAGGTAGACTCTCAGATGGCAGATTCAAGGTGTAAGGTTGTTGGAAGCCTTGTGTGTTCTGACGCTTCACATCAGGAGGCCAGCCAACTAGCCCATGGAGTTACTGTAGAGTCCTGGGATCAACCGATGCAGGTCCAGTCCTTCTCACCCAGGCAAGATGGCAGCAGGCAGCAAATTAACACAGAACAGCAAGAGTCCTTCAGAGCAGCAGCCCAGCAGAGTGTCAGTACTTTCAGCAGCACAGCAGTCCTTTTTCCTGGCAGAATAGCCACAGATCCAGAAGTGTACTGAATAGTTGGTGCCTGAGGTCCAATATTTATACCCAGTTGTGCTTTGAAGTGGAGAGAAGCTTCCAGAGGCTTCCCTTTGAAGTCCCCAGGCATCCTGCCTTCCCTGCTCTGGCTCCAGCCTAGCAACAGCAGTTATGTAGACCTTTATATGGAGCCTGAACTCAGCCTATTCAAGTGTAAGTATGGCTGTAACCAGCTCTGCCTCCATCATGACAGTGATGGCCCATCCAGGCACACCTAAGCTCTCTCTTTTGTGTGTCTCTCTAGGATGAATACATGCAGCCTAACTATCAATTACACTGTCATGTGACCCAGAGGCAAACTACAGACACTAAATGACTAAGGTAGGAAAATGCCAACTTTCTTAAAGTGAAATGTTCAAAATTGTAATGTAAAATCTGACTTCACCATGAGAAAGGATTTTTAATTACAATTCCAAAGACACCAAACATGATCTGTGTTCCTATTCCCATTTGGAAATTGCAACTTGTTTATTGGAATAAGGTAACTCCAGTGCTATCCTATAGGAGAGGTAGGCCTTGCAGGACTGAGAAATGAATTGAAGAATTTTTCATGATCAGGACCTGTAAAACTTAAAAGTACATGTTCTACCTTTTAAGTATGTAGCAGCCTGCCCTCTGTGATATCTGGAGTCTACCCTACGGGTGACTGATATGTAATAAAAAAAAGGCTTTGGTCGGGCAAAAGGTTTATTTTGCCAGATTGAAATGGCAGTTTAAAAGTGTGCACACAGGCTGCAATGGCAGAGTGAGACATGGTTAAAGTACTACAGAGATGGGTGCCAAAATCAGTGCTACACACCATTAGTAGCATTTAATATACATGCCCTGGGGACAGGTAGTGCCACTTTACTAGGGACTTACAAATGTATTAGATATGTTAATTGGGTATAAGCCAATTCTACCATGTATTAAGGAGAGAGCACAAACACTTTAGCACTGGTTAGCAGTGGTAAGGTGAGCACAGTCCTAAAAGTCAATAAAATTGTGTTCGGAAAATAAGAGTATGAAGGCAAAAAGTCTGGAGATGACTCAGCAGTAAGCGCAAATCCAACAGTGATAACAGAGTGGATGAATTTGTGTATGATGTTGAGGCCATCTGTACAAGTATTTTATGGATGATGTTAAAGCTACATGAGTTGAGTTCTTCAAGGATGGGTGCTTGTGTGGGGGCCAGGCAGAATCAGATAATGACAAAAACAAAAATGTTACAGATGGAATGCTTGAATTATTCTGGTCCATTACAATAATGGCACACACAGCTAAAACTGGAATGCATCAATGAGTGTTTACCAGTAACAATGATCAGTTCAAACATTCATTCTTCACTTTGTGGGCAGCGTCAGAGCTAAAAATCTCATGTGTATTAAGCTCATAGTGAGAGATATGTTCACAAGTATCAGAAGTACTTTTATGACTGAGTGAATAAAGAAAAGAGAGGAGTTGCCTCAAGGGTCTAAGAAAGCATCAAGATGTGATATGTATGAGGTTGAATAGTAAGCATTTTCAAGATGTATCAGAGCACTCTGTGGCTTACGTTAGTGTACAAGTGTAGAAGTTCCGATACACCTCCATTTTGTAGCTCTCACAGACCCAAATAATGAGACCCTTACATTTAGCTGTTTTAGCTCTTCACTGAGGCACCTTCAGAGACTCTCCATGATGATGTATGGGTAACATATCTTTAAAATGCTGATTTTCGGAATACACTTAGGGCCATATGTACTATTTCTACATTTTGCAAGATCCTAATTGCGACTTTTTTGCAACTTACAATTAGGAACTCACAAAATGAGGTGTACAACAGTGTCTCAGACACTGTTTTCAATTCCCAAATGGGTTGCGAGGGACCTGCTTCATCAATATTCATGAGGATGGTCTCGATTGGCAACCCAGTAGGAATGGTCTGCACTCACAGGGATGGTGGCTTGCTGGGGTCAGCAGACCACCAAGTCTGTGATTGCTCGTTAAATAAAGCGTTTTTTTTTTTTTAAATGCAGCCTGTTTTCCTTACATACCTTGAAGGTAATTCTTTTGTGCTACAAAAACTTTCTAAACCTTTCATTATGCGATGCATGCCCAAACCTCTCTGTGGTAAGATGACCACATCTTTGGTGACAAAAGAAGGTTTTCTGTTTCTTTTCCCAGAGATGGCACATCCTGCTTCGACTCCAGTAGGCAGGAGGTTACATCATATATATGCAGATTGAAGGGCAGGATTGCTAGTACAACTTCAATACACCCGCACTTCGATTCGGAAATCAGTAGTACATTCCCCTGCCCGGCCATACCTCTCCCAGGCTCTAGTTTGGCTGTGTAAGTATATCGATGCTTTGAGTATATCTCCTGACATCCCCATGCTTTCTAATGTTGACCAAAGACGTAAGAAATTTACCAACGAAAGGCTATTTTCAGGTATTTAAGTATTTAAGGACCTGCTAAAGCAGGGTTTTCTACGGTTTCAGGTGTTTGTCATCCTTAACAAGAAGAGCCTTGTGAGCCAGCGCCCAATCTAAAGCCTGCTCAAGAGGCGGATATATATTTTTTTATTCATCTCTCCATTCTTGTAAATAAATGCTCGGTAGAAATTTACCATATTTCTTCCATCATCCCTTCTTAAAAAGTGGTACAATTACTGCCGATTTCCAGAATGGCGGTACTTCGCCTGCTTTGAAGATAGCGTTGAATGTCATTGTTTAATACAGGTGTCCACGTTTTAGCCCAATTCCAATATACATCAGAGGGGACATGGCCAGGCCCTTCCCTCTACACACTGGTTGCTCTGTTATTTGAAGTACACATGCAGAAAAAAAATGCACTCACGAATTTACAAGGAGCAAAATATTACTTGCAAATGTTTGACTGTAATTTAATCCGGCCCTTTTTCGTTCAGCCAGACAACGTATGTTCAATGCTTTGCACAGCTATGATATACCTTAGTGACACACCATAATCTATTGGAATGGAGAATAAAGATGAAATGATTGTTTTTGGATGAACACAGCTTTACAAGTGAGAATTTGCTGCTCATGGGAATGCAAAAGGGCACACACTGAAAGCATTAAACACCACAGAATTCATCAATACTTGTTACTGTGTGTCTCCCTAATAGCGGATTTCTGGCTCTCATCCTCATTTGTCCTGCGAACAGCGGTGCTAGACACATGTTCAGCTAGCTTCCCTTTCATTACACAGATTTAGGTTTGATAGAAATAAATGCCCAATCAAGGCAATCAAGCTTCTTTCATCAAATCCCAAAAATGTGATGCTGGACTGTTAATCGTAACGCTGATGCATAACATTTCTGCAAGGAGGAATCTTGCAGAATTCAGGCAATGTAGGCTTGCACTCAAAGGGCAGCTCCACATTATGGCATTGAAAATAATGCTGGTCATCATTACAAAAAAACACCAAAAACAAAGCTTAATTGGGATTGCATTTCTACGATGTTGGCTAATAAGATGAAATGCTATCAAATAAACCTGGATGAAAAGTGAGAAAGACATTTGCTGCACACTTCCCACTGCATTACATGAGTTAGAATGTCTCAATCAATCATGATTTCACTTTCTTGCTTGGTCTTTGAAACATTGATTATCTTCCCAACCAAAGATTAATCTACGCGGTGTTGCCTTTACATGTATATAATCTGTCTAAATCTTCTTCAACATTGGGCCCAATTGTTTCGCAAATTTTGTTTGTTAGTTCACTGAACAAGCATTGGCAAAGCCAATAGGCTTGGCATTGTCTGCCAGCCTTTTGGAAATTCTTGTCATTTTTGTCATGGTTTTAGTGAAACCTTATTGTGTAGGAAGCTGCCGGGTGTTTTGTCAATCAAAAGAAATCATTGAATAAAGGCAAAAATGTTTTTGGGCTCAAAAAAGCAGACATTGTCATGGTAATCACTGGCACTAACTGGACCTACTGTGTGTGTGGCGGTGCTCCTTGTGAAAAGGCAGAGGGGCATATTTATACTCCGTTTGCGCCGGATTTGCGTCATTTTTTTTAATGCAAATTCGACGCAAAACTAACTCCATATTTATACTCTGGCATTAGACGCGTCTAGCGCCAAAGTCCATGGAGTTTGCGTCACTTTTTAGCTTGGACACCTACTTTGCGTTAATGATATGCAAGGTAGGTGTTCCCGTCTAAAAAATTGACTCCGAGGCATGTGTGCCGTATTTACACTCCCGGGCAAAAATCACGCCCGGGAGTGGGCGGGTCAAAATAAATGACGTCCAGCCGCTTTTGCGTCGTTTTTTAGCGTCTGGTCAGGGCAGGCGTTAAGGGACCCGTGGGCTCGGAAGGAGCCCAGAGGTGCCCTCCCATGCCCCCAGGGATCCCCCTGTCACCCTTCCCCACTCCAGGAGGACGCCTAAGGATGGAGGGACCCATCCCAGGGAACATAAGGTAAGTTCAGGTAAGTAATTTTTTTATTTTTTTTTGTGGCATAGGGGGGCCTGATTTGTGCCCCCCTACATGCCACTATGCCCAATGACCATGCCCAGGGGACAGAAGTCCCCTGGGCATGGCCATTGGGCAAGGGGGCATGACTCCTGTCTTTGCTAAGACAGGAGTCATTTCAATGGGGGTTGGGAGTCGAAAAAAATGGCGCAAATCGGGTTGAGGCGATAATTTTGCCTCAGCCTGACTTGCCCCATTTTTTTGGCGCCCAAGCTCCATATTCCCCTACGCCGGCGCTGCCTGGTGTACGTCATTTTTTTTCACGCACACCAGGCAGCGCCGCCGGCTAACGCCGGCTAACGTCATTGTATAAATAGGGCGCCCGCATGGCACTTCAGAATGGCGTTAGCCGGCGTTAACTTTTTCGACGCACAACTGCGTTGGCGCAGTTGTGCGTCGAAAAGTATAAATATGGCCCCGAATGCGTAACTCATTGTTAAGTCAGCTAATGGCTGAAGAGGGCTGGTGCATTGTCTCGTAATGCATGATTGCGTGGGTTGGAGAAAAATGTGAATGACACAACCACAGACAAATCGATGAAGTGTGGCTGATAATTCCTATGAGTCACTATGTCATACACATAATTTTAGTAAAATCAAAATGCCTTCGAAAGGCAGGAAAGAAAAAGACAAAGCAAGCAGGAAAGAAGGAGAGAAAGTAGACAAGAGTGTAGGAAATAATGAAAGCAGGATAGGATTAAAGCAAGGAGGACAGAAAGACAGACGAAGGAGAGAAAGAAGGAAAGACAATAAGAAAGGACAGAAAGTAGGAAAGAAGTAAAAAATAAAACAGGCAAACAGGAAACAAAGAAGCAACCAAGCAGGAAAGAGAGAACAAAAGAAAGGAAAAAAGAAGGAAAGAAAGAAAAAAGAAGGAAAGAAAGCAGGGGAGAAAGAAATAAAAAGAAGAAAGAAAGCACTAAAGAAGGATTGAAAAATGGGAAGAAAGAAGGCAAGCATGAAGGAAATATGGGAAGAAAGAAATAGTAAAAGAAAGAGAGAAGAAATAAAGAAAGACAAAGAGAAGAAAGAAAGAAAGAAAGAAAGAAAGAAAGAAAGAAAGAAAGAAAGAAAGAAAGAAAGAAAGAAAGAAAGAAAGAAGGAAAGAAAGAAAGAAAGGAAGAAAGGAAGAAAGAAAGAAAGAAAGAATATCTCTTGCAAGCGAGAAGGCATGCAGCCCATGTGCTGTCACAGATGAGACCTAAAAAGAAGATAGTCTGAAGTTTTGAAAACATCTAAAAATGGAATGTTTCTGCAAATCCCACCCCTTCGTCAATAGCAATCTTTGTGTGCCCTCTTGCAAAGAAAATATGTTGTGAACAGCGACTTTCCAATACTATTGTCTAATTGGAAACATCGATTTGAAGTGAACTAACTAGCACAAAATAACTCACATAAGTTGTGAAGCTTGAAAATTAAAAGAAAGACAGAAAGCAAGAAAGAAGAGAAATAAAGAAAGAAAGAAAGAATCAAAGAAGGAATAAGGAAATACAAAAAAGTGTTACATATTCTGCAAATTAAACACAGTAAAGGCTGGGTTTCTCTGTAGGCAACTGTTAGGCCTGGCATCCTTGGCGTGGTTTTCTGTATCTCTGTGCCTCTGCTTCCTGTATTTTTGACCGGGTGCTGGACTTTATTTATGCTGGTTTTGGTACTCTGAGCACCTTACCACTGCTGACCAGTGTTAAAGTGCAAGTGGTGTCTGTTGAAATTGTAACTCTAATTGGCTTTTCCATGATTGGCATATTTGATTTACTAGTAAGTTCCTACTAAAGTGCACTACTAGAGGTGCCCAGGGCCTGTAAATCAAATGCTACTAGTGGGCCTGCAGCACTGATTGTGCCACCTACATGAGTAGCCCTGTAAACATGGCTCAAATCTGCCACTACAGTGTCTGTGTGTGCAGTTTTAAACTGCCAATTCGACCTGGCAAGTGTATTCACTTGCCAGGCCCAAACCCAGGGACTGCTTCTTTGCTATGGTGCAGGAGCATTGGCCCACTGGCTGAGCCAAAAGCAGAAAAATAAAACAATAGTTTACTATCATTTTATTTTTTTGCTTCTGACACAGCCAGGAGTGCAGAGAGGGATAGGGTTGGGTCATGGTAAGTGCAAAGGGGGAGGGGAGAGCGTTCCTAAGCCGGGCTGGAGAAACTGCACAGACCCCAGGGCTGTGTCTGAGCGGCAGTCACTTCTGCTTAGATGAACTCTGGTGCTGCTTTCGGGCTAGGTTTTGCATGAAATCAGTAGCAGGATTGCTGGGGAACGTGTGCTGGTGTCCCAGCAGTGAATGCTGGGATACCAGAAGAGGAGGAGCGTAAGGCGGCAGGTGGTGGCAGGGACTCAGGCAAGGTAAGTGCTTTTTATTTTGGTTTTATGTTTACCTCGTCTCCGTCCCTCCCCCATCCCCTTCCCCCAGTCTTCCCCTTGAGTTATGTGGCGGCCCCCACTGCCCAAACCTTCCCTTCTACTACATATAAGGCACCCCTACGGTAGGCCCTAGGTAGCACTATGGGCAGGGTGTAGTGTATTTAAAAGACAGGACATGTACTGGTGAGTTTTACATGTCCTGATAGTGAAATACTGTGAGAGGTAATTAGTAGTGCAGGATGAGGGCACAAGTTTAGTTACTTTAAGGCACCAGTTATAGTTACTTGGGATATCTATAACTGCTGAATTTCAGTGGTTTTGTTTGCGGTATAATTTAACTGACCTAACTGTAAGGTCCCGTTTACCTTTATTTTTTTCAGCGAATTTCTGAGGTTTTTTAATGACAAGCAAGATATTATTACTGTACTTAACTATAATGTTAGATTAATCTTTTTATTATTCACTGATGTTGCTTGAATGAGAATTTGCCTTAAGAAACAAAAGACAAGGGGTGTCTGGCAAAACAGGAATAGTTTCTTTAATTAAACATTACCGCCAGGAAAGCAGTTACAGAACTGGGGTCTGAGGACTGTCTCTCACTGTGTATCAGATTGAAGCAAATTTTTATACAGTTCTTTGAGTGCCATAAAACCATAAAAAACATTATTTTCTTGGTAAAAATTGTGAACCATTGTCATGGAGCCATAAATGCAATTCCGGATAGTGAACACAGGGGGCCTTAACCAGGCATGCACACAATGTGGGCCAGTGAGTATGTGTCCAGATGTCCGGCCTGAGGGGTGCGTGGTCGCTGGGTGTGCTGTATGTGCTGTGCCCTGATTGGTTAAGTACCATGTGGCACCTAACTTTGGTGTTTTTGGAAATGCATGCGTCCCACTGGCCATGTGTGTTTTATTGGACCAAACCTCAGGAACCATTGTGGTGTTGCATCCTATGTGAGGGATCTGATCAGCCAACCTTCGGCTGTGCACAGTCACATTCAGTGATTCTGCCTGATGCTTTTAAAAAATACTCTGCTGATTTTGGTTCAGCATGCCAAGTTTTGTACATATCAGTCAGAATGGGGATAAACAAGTCACCTTTTCCATTTTAATTCCCACAGGAAGCCATTGACACAGCCACATAAAAGTGCCTTTGCTTGGTTTGGTGCAAATACCTCAGTAATTTTTCAGAAATTTACATTACAAAAGTGATTTTTGGAGCTCTCAAAGTGAGAAAACCTTTCAGACAAACATTTAAACAATGTGAAAACTGGAAAGTTAATCTCTAAATGATATGCAAACCAAGGTTTCCAGACATTCATAGACCCAAATAAAAAATAAAAAAATCAAACCCAACTGGATGAAGGAACTTTTTCTCCAGTTATCAATTTCAAGTTAGCAAGTCTAAAATTGGATTTGCAATCCAATACTCTCTGAGCTGTCAGCAACGTGAACAAAAATGTTGCAGGTACCGTTACAGGATTTGAGAAATCAGTCTCTGTGTCCTTTGAAAAAAATGACAAAAGTGATAAGTGGACAAGGGGTGCATCCCAGACCTCTTGGCTCAGATCGGGATACTCTGGACAATAAAAAAACAGTTTTTTGGGGGGTTCGTCCACCATGTGACTGGGTTCATGATTCCAGGTACAGCTCTGAAGTCCACAAACTATGCCCTATGGACCACAGATACTCCTTTAAGTGGAACTGGACTCTTATTGGGCAGCCTTCATGGATTTACGGACCTAATGACATGTCCGTAGACATTGCGGGGTGCCCAACAAGAGTACACATGTTTGCCAGTTTGCGAGCAGTATGCACAGGGTTTATGGAAATAAAAATTTTAACACAACAATAATGGGCTAGGCCACTAGCCACCCTGGAGGTCATGACCAGCAGGGGTTTGTTACCCACACCATGTTAAGTAGAGGGATTGGCCATATACTTTGTGGAAAGATGGTTGACTGGCCAAGGAGGGCTGGGCTCATTTCTGGCGCAAACCCTACATAACAAATGCAAGGTTTTAGATGCAGTACATTATCAAAAATTCCCCAAAAATCACTGAAAAAATAAGTGTAACATGAAGTCTTGTTTAGCTATGGTTATAACATATATATTTAAAAGAAACTCAGAAACTCTGAAATTCACTTTAAAAAAACACAGTTTATTTGAAATTATGGCTACAACTTGAAAGCTAAAAACTGCCATAATTATGCTTATTGTGATTAGATAATCAATCTGCAACTGACACAACAGCTATGAAAACCATAACTAGAACACCAAATGAAATGCAACCATTATATCCTTAATTGGTTCCTGGGAGACATGGAACTGACAGCTAAAACGTACAATCAATTTTGCATAAGAAACATTTTTTATTTTATTACATATACCCAGTTTACCTTGGGTTATTGGGTCACCCTGTTATCAATGATTCATATTTGATTTTGCATTTTAATTTTGTGAGCAATGTGAGAGGTGTGATGATGGATCTGCCACCAATGTTGGGCCACAGCCTCATTACTGAGTATTTCCTAATGAGTCCCTTAGTCGTAGTCAGAAGGACTCATTGAATCCTGAGTGGTAATTGGATGTGTACCAAAATGCCAGATGTCCTGCCCAATGAACTCTACATTCCTCCAACATCTTTAGAAGGTAGACCAGGCAGGAAGGTGGTGCAGCTCATGGAGAAACCACTGCTGACTGTGCTATTGAAAACACCCTGATGTCGACGGTAATAGCAGTGGAAGGCAACAGACTGTATCAGTAAAGAGCTCTACTGGGTCAGTTACAGTCTCACCAAGGGGCCACTGAAACATATTTGCTCATGTGGAAATATTTCAAGTGGAGCCAACCTGTTTCCTCATCCAAGCAATGTTGCACCTTCACTAGATCGACTGTTGTGGTTGATCCTGGAACTCAGGTAGCTGGAAGTCAGATTTTTTCAAAGTCTCAAAATCTTGCAGTTTGAAGTCCCTTTTTCCTCAACTCTTCATCTAAAGCTCCCACTCTTCAGGGGGCTATAATGCTTCATGGCTTGGCTCAATATTAACTAAACAACTGGTCATCCATGAAAAAGTGGTTGTTCAGTTTTTTTTTGTCCCTTTAGCCTCAAAGGAGGTCAAACCACTAACCCTTAGAGGCCACTTCCTTGTCCTGGATACAGGAGGGAGTGGGGCAGTCCTTAAGAGCTCCTCTCGGGTTACAGCAAGCAGAGTTCAGTCCTTTTCTGATCTTCCGCAGGTCTCAAAAGTATTTGTTCTAGGAAGGATGCATTAAGACACTACAATTTTGACTGGCATTGGATTCTTGGTAGGAGGACTCTGGGTTCCTCTCTAACTAATGGGGTAAAAATTCCCAATATCAACACTACTGACTTTTTCAGCAGCTTCTGTTTTCCCTATTGCAAACAATTCCACAGTGCAACTTACTCCTAAAATCCAAGACTGAGAAACCCTTTCTCCTATATGCAGAGCCTATGGGCCCACAGAGAAGTGTGCTCAGGGAAATGAGTAGCCCCTATTTTATGGTTAGTCAAGACTGATTTAGGAGGTAACTTCCTTCCCTGTGGATTTGAAGCCAGCCTGTAAGGGCAAGCAAAGGTCTGTCATCTCCAATTCTCACCTTACATTTATTTGTGAAAGGGCAGATCACTTACATGTTAAATGAAGTTCCTGGGTTCACCCTAACTGGTCTTCTTACAAGGGGAAGGAAAACACTTCTCCACAGCCAGGCCATTGTTTCTTTTCTGGGAGCAGTTTTCATGCATCTGTAAGGTCAAGCAATGGCAGTTGCCTAATGAAGATCCAGGTGTGTAAAAGGCAACTTTCTAAAAGATGCCTTTTCTAAATATTTAATCAAACTTAACCAGTAAATTGGATTTTTAATAATTGTTAACAAATGGTCTTTTATTGAACTTTGGAGAAAATGTTTGTCAAATGTTACAGATTCATGTTTAGAACTTGCAGTTAAATATTTGGGATTCTGCTGCAGACTTGCCAGTGAAAATAGGCTTTGGGAGCTGGTCTCTGAAGGAAGATGCCAATTTTAATTACACACATGTTCCACTTTTCAAATTCAGACACTCTACCTTGTGGGCAACATGGTATACTTATGGGTGAGTTAGTGATAATTAAGAGTAGGATTTCCCACCTCTCAAAAGAGTACTTTTGATAGGCATGGCAACACATTTTAACACTTTTAAAGTCATGCTACATATGGTTCACCTGCAGCCATGTTTTACAGACCCACTGTGTGGACTGCTCAATAAGTGCTGCACTGCATAGGTGGCAGTTACCTTCCAGGCCATGGTGCATTTGCTACACCATGTAGTGAGGATGTGTAAGTAGGTTAAGTAAATTAATGAGGGGTAAGCAAATATAACCATTTAAAGCATAGCACAGGTACTGAATTGCTCATTATTAGGAGTAAAGTGCACAGCGTAGCACATACAGGAAAAGAAAGGCCCAAAAAAGGCAAAAAATCTGGGCAACTGCAAAAAAGGAGACTTGCTACACTCACAAACTCACAACTCAAGCACTTCTTGACTGTCTCATCACTTGTATGGGACTTACTCCAGCATACTTCAATGCAGTAATGGTGTTCAATTTTCAAGAGGAAATTGATTTTGCTCCCTTTGTATGTGTCCAGCAACAGTAAATCCAGCCATTTGAGATTGTAAACCTACTCCATAAGGGCAAATGGCTTTGTAAATAAGACACAATTGTGTATATTGCATACTGTTTCTCAACGTAGTTTGATTTCTTTATGCACATCAGATAGCACATTGAGATCTGGGAAGAGTGTACCTCTATGCACAACTCAACTTTCTTTTCTGCATTTAAACATCTTTTTGCTAAGAATATTAGCAAGAATTCATAAACTGTGCAGAGTGTTTTTGTTTTCCCCACAGAGCACTTGTCTTTGAGTGCTGCTGCAGTTTAGTGCAGCCTCACTTCACAGCCTCTTCAAGCTCAAGAGGAGGCACTTGAAGATGAAAGAATCAGGCCCTGTGGATTGTGGAAGCATGAATACCTCTACTCAAGACACACTGAAAGAATCGAGAGTCAGTGAATGGAGCTCCCTTACGACAGAGGCAATGTGCTCTCCGTTCCACATCAGGCAGAGGCTAAGGAGGCCACCTGCTTCTGTCTCATGTAGCCTATCAATGTTACGCGGTTGAAGAGTACTGGCATCGCATCACAGGCATCAATGACCTAAAACGGGACAGTCTCTTTTGGACATTGAAGGGCCTTCAATTTAAAATTCGGGAATAATTCAGTAATTTTATTTTTTGATTATGTAAATTCTGTCTCTGTTTCCACCTTTTACACAAAAAAACTGATACTCGGCAGCTGCATCACTCCTCTTCTTTGCCCTTCTCTGAAAAAAATTAAAATGGAAGAGGTGCACGTGTTACTTTGTTACTTTTTGTGTGGCCCTCATGTCAAGTCACCCACATAAAGTAAAAAATAACGTATCTCTTTCAAAGGTGAAAAGTGTGAAAGAATAGCAAAGAGAGCAAAGTAAGGATGACACCTAAAGAGTTACAACCTTCAGCTGTTAACATTTGGAAAACGTGACCCAAAATACAACAGAAAAACAGAAAAACAATTCGAAGATATTGAGAATAATTCAAAGCACAGACAACATTTGTTCCAGCACAATTTTCTTTCTTTTGACAGCTGCCTTGGGTTATTTGCATAAAAGGAGTATTTCGAATGACAAATATACATACGTGGCAATTTCATGTTTTCCTTTGCCCACTGTGTGCACCTGTTTTCATTTTGTGCTTGTATCCATGTAACTCCAAGACTTTCCATTTTGTGTCACCTTAGCTGATCTGGCTTTGCCATGAGTGCTGAGGGTCTTCGTGCTGTTCCCCCCTCACCTTAGCATGTGCTATCGAGTTCATGCAGTGTCATTTATTGTTGTTCTCGTGTCACAGTCAATGTGCATGCTAAAACTAACATTAGCGCTCCTTAGCATCAAACTAGGAAATCTAGGTCAATGTTCATGCCTCGAAATAAGTAAAGCGCAATTATAGTTAAAACTCATTTATAGGATGAAAAAGAATGTTAATACCGTCAAACACTAATTATATAGCTTTAATTTTAGTACATGGATCCGAAAATTCTCTTGACTACGGTTTCGCTCAGTTATAGTACATATCTCATCACCTGACTCATATGCTTTCCGCAGTGCTCCCTGGAGTGTCAGAAGCTGGTCAGTGTCCAGGCATGCTCAAATTCAAGGAGCAAGATGCTAAATTTGAGAGGTGAAAGCATGAAGCTTTCTAGGACTGATTTTGGTCATTATCAGAACTTCCCATAACAAGAGGTTCAAAAAAACTCGTTAGAGTGTTGGAGTAGCATAGATTCAAGCAAAGGAAATAAAATATCGTCCCAGGATGAATCTGAGAAGCATCGGCAGAGAGTGGGTGTCTGAAAATATCTGAGATGAAGGACTCTCAAGCAAAGTAGAAGATATTGTTCCCCTCTAATCTGGGAACATGCATTTATAATTCATATCAACAAGTGCAACAAACCGTGGTGATAGTCTGTAGACTCATCTAATCAGGCATTGATGTCATCATGGGAATTGGACAGCTTTCATTATCAAGCAGCCTAGAGAAAATAACTTACAGATATTAAACTTTAGAATTAAACATTTTATGAAACATTTGGTAAGTCACAGGTGTTTTCCAACATTCCCTAAGAGCTAATATGGTTCTCATTTATTCTAAATTAAATGTACCATTGTGCATTTGAAACATTTTATGTAAACGTGATAATTAAACCAACAATTCAATACATTATTAATTTCTTAAGAGGATGAGAAAGTTGAAGTTTAATAGTTTGGGCCTCATTACGAGTTTGGCAGTCTCAGGACCGCCATGTTGGTGGTGACCAGGCTGGCGGAGAAGACCACCAAATTATGACTTTGGCAGTATTCCCAACAGAATACAGCCAAAACACCTCCGGCACCGCTAGTGTGGTCAGACTGCCACAAATGATGGAGGCCATGTTTCCATCAAATAGATTACGAGGCTGCACTCCACCAAGATTTCCGCTGCTGTTGCACCACCACAGAAACCCAGGCAGAAACAAACTTTGATGTAACCAGGAAACCAGCAACTGGTTGGTTTGACTATATATTTGTTAGGACTAACTTGAAAGTCAAAGGCCATAGGCCAGTCCATAGCTTTTGCTTTGTGCACCAAAGGTACATACATATTGGTGCCCTGAATGTGACTCCTGACTGCCATGAAACCTCCAGGGCATTAAGGGGTCAGGCAGGCACCTCAGGGATTATCTGGGGGGTGGTGGAGGGGCAAGTCTGGGCTTAGGCGTGGGAGGGTGGGCTTTGGCATTTGGCTTAGGAGGTGGGGGTTAGGTTTAGACCTGGGGAGGGCTGGGACTTCTTTGGAGAAGTAGACTTCTTGATGGAGGAGGGGCATGGGTACTTCCACTGGGGTAGGTGAGACCTTGGAGGTGGAAGAGATGGACTTGGGGAGAGGAACAGAACATTTAGCGGTTTAATGTGGGGGAGAGGAGTAGGGAAAATGGCAAACTATGAAAGAAAAGATTTCTTACACACAAGGGGCAGACATGGCAATAGGGTTTGGGTGTGGCGGGAGAGGGAGTGGTTGTCTGAGGTGTTGGTGTGGATGTCTTCAGTGCATGTTTGTGGGAGGTATGCTTGTGGGTGGTGGGTGTCTGTTGAGTGGGTTAGTGAGGGCATTTATGTTTCTTGGGTTGAGGGGAGTGGAGGTGTTGGGGATGCCATTGTGGTGGGTGGGTTACTGTGTGTTGGGGTGGTGACTGCAGGTATGGTGGATGTACTGCATGTAGGAGTGTCAGTGGTTGTGGTATCTGCAGGTGTGGTGACTGGGGTGAATGTCTGAGGGTCTGCTGTGGTGCTGTCTGTGAGTAAGATGGGTGCAGTGTCTGGATTTATGAATATTGGTGTGGTGTCTACAGGTGTGTCAGGTGTAATGTCTGTGATGCTCAAAGTGGTGGGGGTGTCAGGGCAGGTTGTGACTGTTGCTGGGTGTACATCTGAATGTTGCTTGTGGGCAAACCTGTGGTGTATCTTTTGGTGCTAATATTTGTCTGAGCTACCCTCAGGTGTTGAGGTAGATGCATGCTTGTCTGTTTGTGTGCTTTGGCTGGGTCTGGGAAGAGGTGTTTGGGATTGGGAAAAGGAAGGTGGAGGGGGGATGGGAGACAAAGGGTGACTGGCTGCCGTCAGTGTGGAGGCCAGAGCCTGAAAAGGTCTCTGTAGGACAGCCAGTACACAATGATTGGCCTCCAAGAACGCATTACTCAGTTGGATTTTGGTTGCCAGTCCCTGGATGGCATTCACAATGGTTGACTGACCCACAGAGATGAACCTCCAGAGGTCAGTAGCCTCCTCACTGAGAGCAGCAGGACTAACAGGAGCTGGGGCAGAGGTGCCTGGAGCAAAGGAGATGCCCACCCTCTTGGGTGAGCGGGCAAGGCCAACTGGGTTGGGAGCTACAGGGAGGCTGGTGGTAGAAAGCGGGGTGGCAGACAGAGATGGTGCAGATGGCTCCACCGCCACCAGGGAGTGTCCATTGGAGGAGAATTCTGAAGAAGAAGAGTTTGATCCTGTCTCCCCATGGCAATCCCCTCACCCTCCAGGCCACTGAGTCCCTCAGTGTCAGTGGTATCATGACTTGGGGTCCCATGGCCAGCAGCTTGCCCACACTGTTGTTTTCCATCTCCTTCACCTGCTGGTGCACAGAGAGAGAAGTAGGGTCATCATTTTTTTTTTCATACACTTACATCACACAATACACATAATTAACATTACATCTATGTGTACTACACCCCCAGGTAGAATCAGTTTTGTGCCAACATCATTTCACATTAACATAGAATCCACACCCTAATATAACAATTATGTCACACAACACATAAACCACCTATCTCACAACAACAATAACATCCTATCAGTAAAGCTACCACACTAACCATTCCATCACAAGATGACATTGCAAAAATAATTTGGGTCCCTAGCCACACCAACATTGTCAACAAACAAGCAAGCTATGGAACATCGTGGTAACATTGATTTCACATAACACAAACACCAAATCTACACATACTTATAATATGACCTGATGTCATGTTCCAGGGAAGGAACCTTAACATATGCTAAACACAGGACCGCATGTTGCATACAGGCTAAAAACATTTCATGCCACAGAGTTCACAACATTCACAATTTAAATTTTCTAACATGCACCTATTCTATATGGCATATCCAAAGTTGGAGTATGATAGAGTCTAAACACATATCACCAACACATGTACCTATAGTTTTGTAGAAAAGGATGATACAGACTTTGAGAACCTACTCATCTTAGTCATCCTCCAACTGAAAACAAAGTCATATACACGGATACGGGCCTACTTAGCCCACAGCACACAGGTAGCAAATCAACTCCTTAAATACAATGGTCACCTGTCATATGCATGAAGGCCACATACAGTTCAACTTCTCATGCTGAGTGGCAACAGCAATAGGCCATTGTTTAAGTGGCAACATCACTAAACACACTTCAGATATGAGTAAACATACATCTGTATAGTACATTTTCAATGCCTCAAACCACTTGAAGGAAGCCAAATGACTGACTACACATATCATTCTACCAACATGTTAATGTGAACTACCACACCTGCACCACAATTAAATCAGTGCAAGCAATAGGTTTCCATATAAAAAACATACAAAACATACCCACAATAGCAAACGTATGTATGTTTAAGTTGCATCACAATGTTGATTTATGGCAGAACCTTACAATGTACACATGATGTTGGCAAAAACAATGAAGAATGTACCTGTTAATAAGATGTCTTGTCCCATCACATTAGCTAAGGAAATTGTTGTGTAGCCACTTACCATCCAAAGAACATGTACATGGTACTAATAGTCTGAGCTCTAATATCAATGTATGGGTTACAATAGGAGTCTAGTAATGCCACCATGGTCCAACATGTAGGATGTCCATTCTGATAAGACATTACAGGTGCAAGTGTATAGTCCTCACTTACCAATGGGGACACCTTCTAACAGCTCTGAGCAAGTTTAGAAAGTATGTCATGTGAAAATGTCAGATTGAAATCACAGCCTCACATTAAGTTGTCACTTATTTGAAAACCTCAGGAATAGTAGGACTGTTTAAAATTTGTCAGATTTTATGTTGCACATAGAGATGTATCAAGGGGGATTGGAATGGACAGGGGGAAAAGACCTGGACAACTTACCATCAGGATAATGGAAGTATGGATCTGTAGGTGACAAGGAACAACCAGCAGGGTATATAAAGCTGTATAGTGGTAAACATATGACACAGTCACATGTACATCATCATATGCTTTTGTACAGAAGGGATAACATAGGTGAGTAATATGTCCCTATACACAGTAAAATGTGCACACCTGTGTACCAATGTGAGGACTGTACATCTAGGTATTCCTAGGAGATCTTTGACCTTTGCACTTGCCACATTGTCACAGCATAGATTCTTTCACATCATACACTGACTGGGCAGAGGGAATTTAAATGTGTTTAGTTAGTACTTAACCCCTTGTGGCTGCTGTGCTGCCCTCAAACACCCATCTAACTCAAGGTGGGCCACCTCCAATATGAGGGCCATTGGGGGGTCAATGTCTGATGGGCACCTCTTCCTACTTGGGAGGACATCCCTAGCTGGTCCTCTGCCATCTTCTGGCCCAGCATCTCAGGTCCTCCCACTTCTTCCTACAGTGGGTGCTCCACCAGCTTTGGACCACACTTTCTTGGCAATGGCATGCCAGATCCCTTTTTTTGATGGGCATTGACCTGCATGGATGACACAGACAAGATGAGAAAGGCATGTTCCCATGCACCATACCAAAGCAAGTAGGGTGAAAATATAAATTAGTGCAAGTAGCCAAACATACCCTTCCTCCAACGGCCAGCGGATGTCACCATTGGACCAAGTCCGCCATAGGCACCAATATGTTCCAGTTGCAATGTCCACCACCTTTGTATCTGCCTACTGCCATGACGACACCTGCCAGCGGAGTTTGGTCACTTCCTGATGTCCATTACAGTAGGTCAGCCAGCTGCCATTTTAAGGCTCATATATGTACATTAAGATTATAAAAGGTCATGTACTAAAATGTCATATCTAGGATAATGTGTTAAGTGTTGGCTTTATGCTAACATGTAGCAATGTGCATGACATATGTAAAGGATGTGAAAATTATGTATTCTTGGTTATGTACATGAAACAGTATTGTCAGCATAGTGATGACTGTCTAAACATAGTATAGATGCAACCAATATGTGTCACATGTTAACTAGGTTCATATAACTTTTTACCAACAGTGACATGTTTCTCCATTTAAAGAATATATGAGGGGTTAAGGGATCCGAGTACAGTAAATAGTCATACGTTGCCTAGCTTTGTGCTGAGTACCACTTTTTCACAGTTTCATGTGACATGATGTAGATTTATGTGTGACGTTGGTGTGATGATGCTTATGATGTATGGATTGAGTCATTCACATACATTCTGGTGCTGCCCCACACAGTTACCGTGGCATGAGGAGAGCAAGACTACCTCCAGTGCACCGTTCATTAGCAGACCTGCAAACCATGGAGGAGCGACATGCTAACCAAATCTACAACATGGATAGGCATACAATCATGGATCTATGTCGTCAGCTGGAGCCAGATTTGATGCCTGCCATTTGCAATCCCAATAGCATACCTCCCATTGTTCAAGTCATGTCAGTGCTACACTTCCTGGACACTAGTTACTTTCAGCATACAGTGGATCTAACTGCAGGGATGTCATAGGCCATGTTCGGTCTGGTTTTGAAGGCTGTACTGTTGACATTGTTAAAACACTTAGCCAGCTACATAAGATTTCCCCAGCGTGAGGATTTGGCCCTTGCGAAGGCAGATTTCTATGCTTTGGGACACATTTCACATGTGGTTGGAGCAATAGATGGCACCCATGTAGCCTTGATTCCCCCAAGTACCAATGAACAGGTATGTAGGAACAGGAAAAACGTCCACTCCATCAACGTCCAAGTGGTCTCTTTGGCTGACCTCTACATTTCACAAGTTTGTGCAAAGTATCCTGGGTCAGTCCATGATTCCTTCATCATGCAGAACAACAATATCCCACTGCTAATGACAGGACTGTACACAGAGAGGGCCTGGCTGGTTGGTAAGTCATATATGTCATGTGTGTCTGTACCTTTTTTCCTGCCACCATATATGTGGATGTCCAAGATTAAAGTTTGGATTAGTGTAACTATACTTTACAGGGGACTCTGTCGACCCAAACTATCCTTGGTTATTGACACCAGTGAGGTACCCAATAACGCCGGGGGTCGACTGCTTTAATGAGGCCCACAGAAGGCCAAGGCATGTTGTGGATCAGACGTTTGTGCTCATGGAGGCAAGATTTTGCAGCATAGACAAGTCTGGAGGAGCCCTCCTTTACTCACAGTACAAGGTATGTCAAATTATTGTTGCCTGCTGCATACTCCACAACCTTGCCCGGAGACGTCAGACACTATTCATACCAGATGAGGGGGAGCCAATAGAACCTGTAGGTGGAAAGGCAGATTTGTGGGGTATTGGTGAGGTTATGCATGCCATATAATGTTTTTTTTACCACCATCAGAGAGCTCAGAAGCGGTCCAAAGCCCATGACTCAGATATGCAAGCAGATTGTTTCTTGGAGTTGTGTACAGAACTGTTATGTACATAGTGTAACATAGTGTAATGTTTTTCAAATGCACTATCAAAGTCACATTTGTACTTATGAATTGGCAGTGTGATGTATGTGTGTCACTCTGGCCTATACCTTATTTTTGTCAATTACAGATTGTAGATTGACCGTTTGGCTCATCCTCATTTGGCAATATCAGTAAGTGCCAAAGGCAGATGGGATTTGCAGACTAACATTTGAAGTGGACAGGGATTAAACCAGGTATTGTTTAGCATGGCATTTGTGGTGTTTGAGTTCTATGCCCAAACTGTCAGGACAGTGGGATGAAAGTGTCCTTTTCCACACAAAAGACCTGTTTGGTATTGGAAGTAGGGCCAATGGTGCCATGTGTGTGTTCATTTGTGTCTCACACATGTCACAATGTGGTATCCAGACCCTCTAACTTCATGATGGTTTGTGTTCTATATAAACTAACTAGTACATAGCTGTCACTGTGTTTCCACTTTGCAGACCAATGTGCATGTCTCCGAAGACTGGCATAGGTGAGTGGTAAGTCTACAAATACCTGACCATTGTAAGTGGAAGGTTCCATGACTGGGGAGGTTAGTACTGACCTTTGTCTGTTTCATGGGATATGGTCATTTGGGATCTAAGGAATTGGTATTTGAGGTTTCAGCTGATGATACATTGAACCAACATGTTTGCCTCCTGGTATGGTGAAAGACTAACATGTCCCTAATTTCAGTAGTTTGAGGGTTGGTAGTGAATGACACCTATGCTGAAACACTGAAGTCCACAGAAGTAATTCACTATGTGGTGATTGCCATTCTCTAAATAAATATGTGGGAATGTAAAATGCAAGTGAGTTGTGTCAAGCGTGTGTTACCTTCTCAATGAAATATGTATCCTGGTTATATAGTAAATGCGTGATGACCATTGCAAAGGTTTTATATTAGAGTAGAACATTTTGCTACAAGAGTGGTCATAAATGACAGCTATACAGTATATGACTGATACATCACACTTATACAGGATCTGTGGTTATGTGGTATTTATTGGGGAGTTCACAAAACAATGAGTGAAATCGAACACCAGTAACACAAAGAAAACAGTGAAGGGTTTAGTCATGGTGGATACAATCATCAGGGTAGCTGCTACACCATTTGGAAACACAAGTCCAGTGTCCTGGCAGCATAGGAAATTGAAGTAAGGTTTTAGAACAGTCAACCAGGGGTATCTGTGGCACACAAGGGGAATCAATCAGTAGAGGCTCACTTCCTGGCAATGGGTTTGGTCTTGGCATCTGCTCCACCTAGACGTCTGGGTGGACGTACACATTTGCGTTGTGGTTCTTCTGCTGCAGAGGGTGGGGTGTCTGAGGCATTCCTTTCCTCTGGAAGGTCCCCCATTCCAATAGCAGCCACAGATATAGAAGGGCCTGATGTTTCATTGCTAGTGGATGAGGCCTGATGTTGGATACAAAACCTACTCAGGGTGGGATTCATTTCCCTCAGCACTCCAGCAATGGAAGCCAGGTTGGCATTTTGGGCCTGCCACTGCTGCATAGCTTCCTGGTGGTTGACACTCTGCAGCTGTTGGATCTTCCCCATCGTGATGAGTACATGGCCCATCATGCGTTGGGAAGTGTTGGTAGACTCCCAGGACTTTGGACATAGTGTCCCGGCCAGTTGTATTCCCTTGAGCCCCCATCCTCTGGCCCACACCATCCCTACCAGGCCCCCTACCCACTCTGGTGGCAGGACCATCTATGTCAGGGGTGACAAGAGGAGACTTAGGTACCTGTACTGGGGGCAACACAATGGAAGAGACTGCCCTTGGGACACGTTTGGGACAAATGGTCATCGGTGATGTAGATGCAACAGGGCTTGGAGGAGTCGATATGGGCAGGGTGAGGCTGACAGTTGTTGACTGACCATGTGTCCCTGATGGGCAAGCTTTGTCCTCAGTGTCCTAACATCCAGGGGTGTTTTCCTCACTGGGGCCTTCATCCAGAGGGGTAGTGGCAGTATCTGGTGTCCTTTCCATGTCGTGAATGGCATGGGGACCTATAGAAGAAGTTGAATACACATTTGTTGTAAGTGATGCAATAAGTGATGTTTAACTTTGACAACGAAACATGGTATGTGAGATGCACAGAATGCCTTTACATGATCCCCTGAAATTACAATGAAAGCTGCTTCCAAATCTGGGTTAGAGCAATGTGGGACTGTAGGAGGCTGGCCTGGCTTGTAGTGGGTACCAGAGGTTCTTACACCTTGTGCCAGGTCCAGTTATCCCTTATTAGTGTAGAAGAGGTGTTTCTAGCAGCTTAGGCTGATAGAAGGTAGCTATAGCAGAGCAGCTTAGGCTGAACTAGGAGACATGTAAAGCTCCTACTATACCACTGGTGTCATATGCACAATATCATAAGAAAACACAATACACAGATATACTCAAAATAAAGGTACTTTATTTGTATGACAATATGCCAAAAGTATCTCAGTGAGTACGCTCAGTATGAGGATGACAAATATACACAAGATATATGTACACAATACCAAAGATATGCAGTAATAGCACAAGGAAGTAATGCAAGCAGTGTAAAGTTACAATAGATTGCAATAGGAGCACATAGGTATAGGGGCAACACAAAGCATATACTCCAAAAGTGGAATGCGAACCACAAATGGACCCCAAACCTATGTGAGCTTGTAGAGGGTCACTGGGACTGTAAGAAAACAGTGAGGGTTAGAAAAATAGCCCACCCCAAGACCGTGTAAGGTAGGTGTAAAGTGCACCTACAACCCTCAGAGAGCACAGAAGTCGTGATAGGGGGATTCTGCAAGGAAAACCCACACCAGCAATGCAACAACAGTGGATTTCTGGACCTGAGTACCTGTAAGACAAGGGGACCAAGTCCAAGAGTCGTGACAGTGTAAAGAGTGGGCAGGAGCCCAGGAAATGCCAGTTGAGGGTGCAAGGAAGCTGCCACC
This sequence comes from Pleurodeles waltl, assembly GCF_031143425.1. Lineage (NCBI taxonomy): Eukaryota > Metazoa > Chordata > Amphibia > Caudata > Salamandridae > Pleurodeles > Pleurodeles waltl. Next base: position 996,794,825 of record NC_090449.1, read on the forward strand.
AGATGGAAGAAGCTTGGTGTTTTGCAAGAACGAAGAGGACTAGGAACTTCCCCTTTGGAGGATGGATGTCCCACGTCGAGAAGAAGCTTGCAGAGGTATTCCCATGCAGAAAGACCCCAAACAAGCCTTGCTAGCTGCAAGGGTCGTGGTTAGGGTTTTTGGATGCTGCTGTGGCCCAGGAGGGACCAGGATGTCGCCACTTGGATGAGGAGACAGAGAGGGCACCCAGCAAGTCAGGAAGCCCTCACAGAAGCAGGCAGCACCCGCAGAAGTACCAGATCAGGCACTTAGAAAATGAGTGAACCGGAGTCCACCTGAAGTCAGAAAAGGGAGTCCCATGACGCCGGAGGACAACTCAGAAGGTTGTGCACTGCAGGTTAGAGTGTTGGGGACCCAGGCTTGGCTGTGCATGAAGGAAATCCTTGAAGAGTGCACAGGAGCAGGAGCAGCTGCAAATCACGCGGTACCCAGCACTGCAGTCTAGCGTGGGGAGGCAAGGACTTACCTCCACCAAACTTGTACTGAAGAGTCACTGGTCTGTGGGAGTCACTTGGACAGAGTTGCTGAGTTCCAGGGACCACACTCATCGTGCTGAGAGGGGACCCAAAGGACCGGTGATGCAGTTTTTATTTGCCTGCGGTTGCAGGGGGGAAGATTCCGTCGACCCACTGGAGATTTCTTCAGAGCTCCTGGTGCAAGAAGAAGGCAGGCTACCCCCAGAGCATGCACCACCAGGAAACAGTCGAGATAGCCGGCAGGATGAAGCGATACAAGGTTGCAGTAGTCGTCTTTGCTACTTTGTTGCGGTTTTGCAGGCGTCCTGAGCAGTCAGCAGTCGATCCTTTGGCAGAAGGTGAAGAGGGACATGCAGAGGAACTCTGGTGAGCTCTTGCATTCGGTAGCTGAAGAAATCCCCAAAGCAGAGACTCTAAATAGCCAGAAAAGGAGGTTTGGCTACCTAGGAAGGAGGATTGGCTACTAAGAGAGGTAAGAGCATATCAGAAGGAGTCTCTGACATCACCTGCTGGCACTGGCCACTCAGAGCAGTCCAGTGTGCCAGCAACACCTCTGTTTCCAAGATGGCAGAGGTCTGGGGCACACTGGAGGAGCTCTGGGCACCTCCCCTTTCCTTTGTCCAATTTCATGCCAGAGCAGGGCTGGGGGATCCCTGAACCGGTGTAGACTGGCTTATGCAGAGATGGGCAGCATCTGTGCCCATCAAAGCATTTCCAGAGGCTGGGGGAAGCTACTCCTCCCCAGCCATCACACCTATTTCCAAAGGGAGAGGGTGTTACACCCTCTCTCAGAGGAAATCCTTTGTTCTGCCTTCCTGGGCCAGGGCTGCTTGGACCCCAGGGGGGCAGAAACCTGTCTGAGGGGTTGGCAGCAGCTGCAGTGGAGACCCAGGAAAGGCAGTTTGGCAGTACCCGGTTTCTGTGCTAGAGACCCGGGGGATCATGGAATTGTCTCCCCAATGCCAAAATGGCATTGGGGTGACAATTCCATGATCTTAGACATGTTACATGGCCATGTTCGGAGTTACCATTGTGACGCCATACATAGGTAGTGACCTATGTATAGTGCACACGTGTAATGGTGTCCCCGCACTAACAAAGTCTGGGGAATTTGCCCTGAACGATGTGGGGGCACCTTGGCTAGTGCCAGGGTGCCCACACACTAAGTAACTTTGCACCCAACCTTCACCAGGTGAAGGTTAGACAAATAGGTGACTTATAAGTTACAGTGCAGTTAAGTGCAGGGGTAAATGGCTGTGACATAACGTGGACGTTATTTCGCTCAGGCTGCACTGGCAGGCCTGTGTAAGAATTGTCAGATCTCCCTATGGGTGGCAAAAGAAATGCTGCAGCCCATAGGGATTTCCTGGAACCCCAATACCCTGGGTACCTCAGTACCATATACTAGGGAATTATATGGGTGTTCCAGTATGCCAATGTGAATTGGTGAAATTGGTCACTAGCCTGTTAGTGACAATTTGGAAAGCAGAGAGAGCATAACCACTGAGGTTCTGGTTAGCAGAGCCTCAGTGAGACAGTTAGGCATCACACAGGGAACACATACATATAGGCCACAAACGTATGAGCACTGGGGTCCTGGCTAGCATGGTCCCAGTGACACATAACAAACATACTGACAGCCATAGGGTTTTCACTATGTGCACTGGGCCCTGGCTAGCAGGATCCCTGTGAGAAAGTGAAAACACCCTGACATATACTCACAAACAGGCCAAAAGTGGGGGTAACAAGGCTAGAAAGAGGCTATTTTCTCACAGGGACACAAAGATTTGCAATTGCATACACTATGCTGCAAGCTCTTGGGGTTTGTTGGTGTTTAGATGACGGTTGATTCTCTCATATCTTGTCTGCATAAAGACATGACAATGTACATTTCTCTCCTAGTGAGGTGTATGGCATCATTGATTCAACTAAAAACTGAACAATGCACAATGGTGTCACAGCTGGCAAACAGTAAAGGAGTTACCGTTTGACAAGGGCCTCTGTCTGGATGTACTGCAAGTGCAACCAGTTTGCCATTGAGTTCCCACACCCCAAGGTGAGTATGTGACATTGTTGGGAAGGTTTTCCCATGGCCAGTTTGGTAGGGGACACAGCTGTAGCTGTGTTTTGCTTGTAATGGTACTGGAAGTGGGCAATTGCCTTGCTGCTATTGCCATGTACTGTTAAACAGTAGAACATTCAGTATGAGTTATTTTGATTGTTAGTTTCAGAAGTAAGACATTTTAAAATTAGTGCACTGTTCTGGTCTTCTTACAGGTGGAATAGTGCCTTCTGGGAGTTGTGATGGTGTCAGATCCCAGTACTTCACATGCCATTCCCAAACACTGTGGCCCGAGGTGAGTTTAGTTGACATGTGGCATGTCAGAGAGGGGTATTTGAACATTTGAACACAGGGGTGGTGGGTGGTTTGGACATTGATGAAGGGAAAAGTGATCTTTGAGCATGCAAGAAAAAACTTTTTGGTGACATGAATGTTGTAGTGATTTACCACACTTCACTCCCCCAGGTATTCCTGTCAGCCCCTCAGGATGCAGAATGTCCAGGACCTTCTCCTCACATGATGTGAAAGTAGGGGGAGGAGGTCTTGAGGACCACCAGCTGGTGCCTGGCAGCCATGGAACACACCTTCCCCCTGAGTTTGTTCTACTTCTTCTTGATGTCCTCCCATGTGAGTGGGTAACTGTCTAGAGAATTCACCCTTTTGAATATTCTTTGCCACTACTCCATTTTCTTGGCTAATGATGTTTGCTGGACCTGTGCTCCAAAACGGTATGGTTCTACTCTGAATATTTCATCCACCATGACCCCTCATCTCATCATCAGTGAAACGTGGATGTTTTTGTGGGGACATGGTAGTGGTGGTGAAGATGGTGAGGTAGTGAACAAAGGTGGAAAAAAGTTTTTGTGGTGAGGTGTGGGTGCTGTGATGTGAGTGGGTGATGGTTGTTGGGTATTGTGTGGGATAGAAAATTGTGTGTTGTGTGAAGGTGTGGGATATGTGCTGAGTGAAATGTGTATGGGTGCCTATTCTTCATTTTTGTATCTCTGTAAAATGCTTGTTGTCTTACCACCACCAATGGTTTTCTGCCACAGAAGAACTGCTATTGTGATTTGTGGATTGTAATTTGATCGGTGAATTTTTGTTGGGATGACAGTGCTGGTGGTGAAACTGTCTCTTTTCCATCCTCCAGTGCCCTGGGGGTTTCGGAATTTTGGCTAGTTTTTGGTGGACTGAGCTGTGTGAGTCTTAATGCAGTGGTCGAATTACCGTCAACATGGCGGTCTTTTGGTGGTCGCCATCACAGCAGTCTTGCCAAAAGACCGCCAAACTCATATTGACCCCCTTTGTCTATTCATTCAGATGACTCAACGACACATTTGTGTCATTACAGGTTTAACAATCATGGCAATGACAAACAAAGAAAAAGCAAAGGAAAAAAACACACTTGTCAGCAGGTTAAACAAAATACATGCAATTATGACAGCTTGATGTGCAAAGTCTTGTTTAAAATACATCATTTGATTGAGGTCTACCAGTTGTACCATACAGTTATATATATATATATATATATATATATATATATATATATATATATATATATACATATATATATATATCATATCATTTTAAAACATTTACATAACACTAACTTAAAAGTAAACTTAGCTAACATATACTTGAGTAAAACATAAATTTTGAAAACATTATATATTTGTGTGGTATGTGTGAGTGTATTAAAATGTTTAAAAAGTCACATTAGTATTAACAATAACCTTAAAAAGAAAATGAAAAAGTATATTAACAAAAACATTTATCACAATTAATGAGGAAAAGTTGAATTTGAAGAAAAATTACATATTTTTTAAAGAAATCTTATTAACATTAAAGTTAAAAATAGAAAATGTAAAAAAAATAACAACAATCAAAAATAAGCAGCACCAACAAAATAGATTAATTTCAAGGGAGCGATATTAACTAATAAAACACCAATTTTTGCAGAAACATTTGTGTACTTTGGAGGGGTAAATTGACTATCCCAATTCTAAAATAAGTAAAAGTAGGAAAAGTTTTGAACTATGAAGATGTTAGATTTTGCAATGTAATCAAAAATAGGGAAAGAGGTAGACTTTGGAAGGGTTACATTTACTGCTCCCCTCTACCATAATCAAAAGCAAGGAAAGAATTGGACTTTGGAGAGGTTAGATTTACTATTCCTGCTTTAAAGTATACAATAGTTCAATGTGAGGAGGCATCTTGGCTTTTGGACGTCTAAAGATAGTTAGCAAAGCTTAATTATCAGGCACCAGCATAAACAGCTTTCCATACAGGAACACAGAGAAATATTCAGAAGACCATACTACAGCTACATTTTCTATTCTCAGTCTGTGAGTAGTCATGTTTCTATTTGAGACAAACTTCTACTAGCATAGACCACGTTATGCCATTGCGTATTTGGGCATCTACTATGCTGTGCAAGGATGCAGCATAACATGACTGGGCTAACGTATACTACAACCTCTGTACGAAGCTTTGGATTAAAATATACCATTTCTATAGCCTTTTCAATCATGTGTTTGATTCTGTTGAAACATTTCTCACAGTCTTGTGACCATTGAAAGAAACATTTTTCTTCGTCATCTCTCATAAATAAGCACTCACAGGTTGTATGATGCATCAAATGACATCTTGGAAAAGTTCTGCAATTGATCACACACCAAACCTAAGGGCCTGAGTTAGATTTCAGCAGAGCTGTTCCCCTGTCACGACAGTGATGGATATCATGCCAGCTAAAATCTAAATCTCAAAAAAGACAATGGCATTTTGATTTCGGAAGATGAGATATCTGTCACGGTTGTGATGGAGTAACCCCTCTGTCAAAATCTAAATCAGGCCTTAAGTCTTTTACATCTAAACAAAGCAATTTGCAGAAAAGATTGAAATGTACCTACAGCTTTCTTCAAGTTCCAACTGATTAAAACCTTCATTTAAATCAAGTTAGGAAAAAACTGTGGCACCACTCAATTGCAATATCATGTCAGCATTGTGCGGTCCTTGATGTCGCTCTCATTCAGTTGCTTTGTCTTACTCATGTCAACGCATATGCTTACAGCTGCCTCACTGTCCTTTTTGGGCACTACTACTATGGGAGAAACCCATGGTGTTGGAACAGTGGAGTGTTCAATAATATTATGTATAAGTAACAAATCTAGTTCTTTTTCAACAGCTTCTTGTAAATGAAAAGCAATTTGTCTATGTCTCTGAGCAACAGGATGGATACCCTCATAAAGTGCAGCTCTACTTTCAGATTATTTAACGTTCCTAAACCATTAAACACCAATGGAAATTAGCCTACTATTTCATCATGAGCATTTATGTTGCAATTCACAGACATTAGTCCCATGTCAGCAGCCTTGTTAACACTGAGCAAACAGGCATTTGCTGCTGTACCTTGAAGCACACGAATCAGTGCCTGTACCTTCACTTTCTTATGTTTCACTGTTGCTACAAATGAACCTTGACTCTTCATGTGTGTCAATGCAACCCAACTATACACGTTGGTATTCGACTGCACAAGCCACAGGAATGGAGACAGTTCATTGTATTTCTCTTGAGGCATTATATTTATCAATGCGCCATGGCTTCTTCATCATTAAATTCTTTGAGTGTTTAATGAGTGTTTTGAGTCTTTCCACAAGTTCATTGATTGTTTAGCCAACTCCTTGATGTTCTTAACTGAAACTGTATCATTCATAATCAATGTTTGGTACTGGATTGAATTTGAGATTAATGCATTCTTTATCCAACAGTATGTGACTTCTTCGTCAGTCCTCGACATTTTCATTACAGCTTCTTTCACACCATCATCAGCAAGATTTTTGAGATATTTGATAATCTTTCTCTTATCCATCTCTTCAAGTGCATCAATGAAATCATCAAATGTCTCTGTCCAGGCTGTCCATCTATCACCAATATTTAGCTTTTTGGCAGTATCCAAAGGTGATTGTGGTTTCTGGAACATGGCAGCACATCAGGCCAATGTGGAAATTTACTGACATTGAGAGTAGCATGCTCCTTGATGCTGTAAGATGATCATGATTGTGCAAGCTTCATTTAAAGTCTTTTAATTTGTGAGCCTCAAGATTGTTTTTAACATCACTTGGAATGGTGTCTTCTCTTTTAGTTGCTGTGTTCAAATTTTACAAATCCTCCAGTTTCCTTCAACTCTGTGCTCTTGGAAGACCTATGATGTTGTTCTGAGCCCCACTTGGCATCTTGGGCATAGACAGCTCTGTAAGAACAACCCTGAGCTCTTCTCCTTGAGCCACTGCATTGACTGCTGTGGGATGATGACTTTCTTTAGCTGGCTCAGTAAGTGATCTATTTAATCCTTTTTGTACTTCAGTTTGCAATTGCTGACACCTGGTCAATCTCTGCCTTGCAAAACTTCTGTACAAAGCATTATTTGATAAATGGTAATAGACTTTCACTGTGCTTTGTAAACCTGGTTAAATCCACCTTCAGCGTTAATGCTCCGTACACTGTATAACTTTATTTTGCGTGGCAACGCTGTACCATTTTGCATGATCTTGGTCTTAGTTTCTTGACCAATGATGCTTAAACTTTTTAGTGAAGGTTTTTTTCCCATTCACATGCTTTACACCAGCTGGAACTGTGCTTTGACTCCCTATACACCAACAGTCAACTCAGCACTTCAACGAAGGCACACATGGCTTGCACAAGCAGTTTGCTTCAACCACCGCGAACTCTCCAGGACAGCGCTTTCTTCTTCCGGTTACTTATCCCGTATCTCATCAAGAGTTGTAGCATCTACCCCAGCCTGGGTACCCAGCAATGACTATGCTACACATGGAGCTATACGTCACATGTCTTTATTCCTCTTTACATACCTGTGAACTCCAACATTCTAAAACTAGCTTTTATTGCATTCTGTTCTAGTGATTATGTCACACTTATGCAGAGTCTTCTGGTAGTTAGAAATGTTCCGTTCTAAATCATGCAAGACTACTCTAGAGATCCCAAAAGTGTTGAACGTTGATTGTAAATTAAATTGTGTTTATATAGCACTTACTACCCCTTTACGCTGAGCAACATGCTTCTCCAAAACCCAAGGTTAGTGGCTTATCCAGTGTTACTGGTATTGTTGGTTCTTGAGATTAGTCTTGTAAACTCCGGCAAACCATTCCATACATGTACTTTTGTTTTTTGGGGCAGACTACATTAAGAAAAATTAAGTATGAGCTTTAGTGAGGTGTGAGATTATGTAAGTTCATGTGGATGAATTGGTGCCATTAATAGATGTACTAGAGGAGATGAGGTATTCATAAATTGCAGAGGTATGACTGTTAAATGAGAGGTTGTGATCTTTGAAATGAGTTGTGGGCAGTTTTCAGAAATAGTTTAATAGAGATTTAGGCAAACATGCATGTGACTTAGAAAGGTTGTACACAGAGAGAAGGCAGGCAGAGGATTGAAGGGAGGAGCATTTCCCTGGAAAAAAAGGAGAGGTGATGTGAGGAATAGGGTCTTTGGTTGGCAGTCAGGTTACCCCCTGTCCAAGCAAGGACCCTCACTCTAGTCAGGGCAAAGGACAAACACACCTGGTTAACCCCCACTCATCCCCTTGGTAGTTTGGCACGAGCAGGCAGGCTTAACTCAGAAACAACGTGTAAAGTATTTGTAACAACACACACAGTAATACAGTGAAAACACTACAAAATGGACACCACACCAGTTTAGAAAAATAGGTCATATTTATCTAAATAAAACAAATCCAAAATGACAAAAATCCAACAAACACAAGTTAAAATATGAATTTTCAACAGAATAAGAGCCTTACTCCATAGATAACAATGGAAACGTTGATTTTGTACAAAGCACCTGGTTAGCTTAAAAAATAAAGCCACAGAGGCGAGTGTGCACCAGAAGAGGCAGCAATGCTTCTATTCCTTCCTCACAAGGGAGGCTGTGCATCATTTCTTCTCTGAACAGGTCAGCAATGCATTATTTTTTTCCCTCGTAAGAGAGCAATGCATCGATTTCCAGGCTGGGCACCTTGGATTTGCGCAGAGTCGAGTTGACTTTGACACCCAGGGACTATGCGTGGAAAATTCTGTTGCACAGTGTTAGAGAACCGTGCTGCATGGGGTTTGCATTGTTATCAGCAGCGTCAATCTCCAATGCAGATGGTGCATCGTAAATTTTCCCGCATGGTGTCCTGTGTGTGGATTTTCATCTCTTGTCTCCCAACTTCACCTTTCAAGGACCCAGGGACTGGATAAGACAAAACTTGGCAGGGCAGGAGTCTCAGCAGAGTGTCCAGATGTCAGAAGAGGAAGTGTTTGATGGCCCAAAACAGGAGGCAAGCTCAGTTTAATGCCTTGGAGATTCTTCAGAAGCAGGAACATACCACGCAGTCCAGTCTTTGTCCCCTTTCACAGACAGAAGCAGCAACTGCAGGATAGCCCCACAAAGCACAGTCACAGGCAGGGGCCTCCTCCTCAGCTCTTCAGCTCTTCTTCTTTGCAGAGGTTCCTCTTGGCTACAGACATGATCTTGAAGAAAATCTAACTTTTAGGGGTTTTGGGTCCAATACTTATATCCCTTTCTGCCTTTGAAGTAGGCCTACTTCAAAAGAAAGTCTCTGTTGTTCACCAGATCCTGCCTTTCCCACGCCAAGCCCCAGACACACACCAGGGGGTTGGAGACTGCAATGTGAGAGGGCAGGCACAGCCCATTCAGGTGTAAGTCACCACTCTTTCCTCCACTCAAGCACAGATGGCTCATCAGGATATGCAAGCTACACCTCAGCTCCCTTTGTCTCACTGTCTAGAGGGGGTTCACAAACAGCCCAACTGTCCGACTGACCCAGACAGGCAATCCACAAACAGGCAGAGTCACAGAATGGTTTAAGCAAGAAAATGCCTACTTTCTAAAAGTGGCATTTTCAAACTAACAATCTAAAAACTAATTTCACTAAAAGATGTATTTTTAAATTGTGAGTTTAGAGACCCCAAACTCCACATTTCTATCTTCTCTCAAAGGAAATCTACATGTTAAAGTTATTAAAGGCTGCCCCCATGTTAAGCTATGAGAGAGATATGCCTTGCAGCAGTGAAGACTGAATTTAGCAGTATTTCACTGTTTGGACATGTAACACACATCAGTACATGACCCACTCTTAACATACACTGCTCCCTACCCATGGGACTACCTAGGGCCTAACTTAGGGGTGCCTTACATGTATGCAAAGGGAAGATTTAGGCCTGACAAGTGTGCAGTTTACAACTGCCCACACAGACACTGCAATGGCAGGTCTGAAACATGTTTACAGGGCTGCTCATGTGGGTGGCACAACCTGTGCTGCATGCCCACTAGTATCATTTGATTTACAGGCCCTAAGTACCTCTAGTGCACTTTACTAGGGACCTACTAGTAACTCAAATAGGCCAATCATGGATAAACCAATCAACCATCCAATTTACACAGACAGCATATGCACTTTAGCACTGGTTAGCAGTGGTAATATGCCCACAGTTGTAAAGCCAACAAAAATAGGTCAGAAAAAATAGGAGGAAGGAGGCAAAAAGTTCAGGGATGACCTTGCAAAAAGGGCCATTCCTTAACAGGTGACAATTGAAAATGTTTAAGTAAAGGATAGTTTGTTATGTCCCTTATTGGGAGTATAAAGGATGTTTATGTGGTATGCAATTTGAGGATGCAGGGCTTTGTAAAGAAATACAATTACTTGCATGTGAAGATAATGCTATATTATGTTCTTTTAATGTGCACTAGAATCAGATGGATAGTCTGTCCACTGCTAGACTACCACTAGTGTACCACTCCAGCATGGACACCTGACCAGCTCAGGGATTGGAAGTGTAAAGTAATGGCTGGCAGGAAGGTGACACATGCTACCACAGCAGGCTGGGCAGTGTCCTTTGTGGAGCCCAAGGATACATGGCCAAAAGTCCTACACTACTTTCAGACCAGAGCCAGGTGCTATTCTGGGATTCTCTGCACTTCTGCATGTTTTGTTGTGTCATCCATTTGCCATTTGTTTTCTTTAATTTGACTTATACCAACCACTAGATTGTCACACTTCCCCTTGTACTGTGACCATTGTCTCATTAACCTCTCCTGAACTGGTTTCATACACCCGCTGACTGAATTGCATGAAGTCTTCATGCCCAGTAATCGTATTACTATCATCACTGTTAGTGGTTGTGATGTCTGGTGAAGGCACAAATTCATGCGTGTCAGAATCCTCTATTATGAAGTAACTGCTAGTGTACTGATTCAATTGAGGTGGCCTCCCAGGACTATATTTTCCTTTGCTGGTATTGGGGAGGATAATTTGATATTCACAGAAAATTGTAGTTTGCGTAACAACTGAATTATTGAACTGGTGTTCTTTTAGCATTGCTGAAAAAACTCCCCTTAAGTAGTTGGCCATTTAGGTATGTGTAAACATTTATCAACTTGTTTTTGAGATATGCAGTGACTACAGCAAGAACGTCTGTGAACACACTCTTGTGGCAGACTTTATCTCAAGGACTGTGCTTTGAATTGATCATTCTGACCCACGTTATGAACCTGCAATGTTTTTACTTCATTGGTACTTGAACGTCTATAGTTGCCAAGCACTCCATTTTCCTCCATAAGTATGACTTCTGTATATTTCAATCTTGAATTTTTGCCTTGACAAGTCTGTTTAAAAACAATGACCCATATTTAACCCCTTCGCTGCCAGGCCTTTTCCCCCTCCTGTGCCGAGCCTTTTTTTGGCTATTTGGTGCAGTTCGCAAGGGTTTCCTACAGAAAATAACAACTGAAAAAAGAAAAATATTGAAATTGAGGTGAACAAAACATCCATTTTTCTCTACGTTTTACTCTGTAACTTTTTCCTGCAATGTCACATTTTCGAAAGCAATATACCGTTACATCTGCTGGACTCTTCTGGTTGCGGGGATGTATAGGGCTTGTAGGTTCATCAAGAACCCTAGGTACCCAGAGCCAATAAATGAGCTGCACCCTGCAGTGCGTTTTCATTCTATACCCGGTATACAGCAATTCATTTGCTGAAATATAAAGAGTGAAAAATAGCTATCAAGAAAACCTTTGTATTTCCAAAAGGGGCACAAGATAAGGTGTTGATGAGCAGTGGTTATTTGCAGATCTCTGAATTCCTGGGTGACCATACTAGCATGTGAATTATAGGGCATTTCTCAAATAGATGTCTTTTTTTCACACTCTCTTATATTTGGAAGGACAAAATGTAGAGAAAGACAAGGGGCAATAACACTTGTTTTGCTAATCTATGATCCCCCAAGTCTCCCGATAAAAATGATACCTCACTTGTGTGGGTAGGCCTAGCGCCCGCGACAGGAAACGCCCAAAAACGCAACGTGGACACATCACATTTTTTAAAAGAAAACAGAGGTGTTTTTAGCAAAGTGCCTACCTGTAGATTTTGGCCTCTAGCTCAGCCGGCACCTAGGGAAACCTATCAAACCTGTGCATTTTTTAAACCTAGAGACCTAGGGGAATCCAAGATGGGGTGACTTGTGGGGCTCTGACCAGGTTCTGTTACCCAGAATCCTTTGCAAACCTCTAAATTTAGCTAAAAAAACACATTTTCCTCACATTTTGGCGACAGAAAGTTCTGGAATCAGAGAGGAGCCACAAATTTCCTTCCACCCAGCATTCCCCCAAGTTTCCCGATAAAAATGATATCTCACTTGTGTGGGTAGGCCTAGCGCCCGCGACAAGAAATGCCCCAAAACGCAACGTGGACACATCACATTTTTTGAAAGAAAACAGAGGTGTTTTTTGCAAAGTGCCTACCTGTAGATTTTGGCATCTAGCTCAGCCGGCACCTAGGGAAACCTACAAACCTGTGCATTTTTGAAAACTAGAGACCTAGGGGAATCCAAGATGGGGTGACTTGTGGGGCTCTGACCAAGTTCTGTTACCCAGAATCCTTTGCAAACCTCAAAATTTGGCTAAAAAAACACATCTTCCTCACATTTCGGTGACAGAAAGTTCTGGAATCTGAGAGGAGCCACAAATTTCCTTCCACCCAGCGTTCCCCCAAGTCTCCCGATAAAAATGATACCTCACTTGTGTGGGTAGGCCTAGCGCCCGCGACAAGAAATGCCCCAAAACGCAACGTGGACACATCACATTTTTTGAAAGAAAACAGAGGTGTTTTTTGCAAAGTGCCTACCTGCAGATTTTGGCCTCTAGCTCAGCCGGCACCTAGGGAAACCTACCAAACCTGTGCATTTTTGAAAACTAGAGACCTAGGGGAATCCAAGATGGGGTGACTTGTGGGGCTCTGACCAGGTTCTGTTACCCAGAATCATTTGCAAACCTAAAAATTTGGCTAAAAAAACACATCTTCCTCACATTTCGGTGACAGAAAGTTCTGGAATCTGAGAGGAGCCACAAATTTCCTTCCACCCAGCGTTCCCGCAAGTCTCCCGATAAAAATTATACCTCACTTGTGTGGGTAGGCCTAGCTCCCGTGACAGGAAACGCCCCAAAACACAACATGGACACATCACATTTTTTGAATGAGTATTCCTCCTCATTGTGCCTTGCTAATGCCCCCCCGGGGTGGTGTTAGATTTTGGTACTGCTTCAGGTATAGGAAGTCTCGTAAAGCTGAGGCGGAGTCAAAATGCAATGGGTGTTGCTATTGCACATCCACAGCAACACCCATTAACGCCCCTTCTACCCAAAGGGCTACATTTGAAGGGGCTGTATTTACAAGGTGGTGGTAAGCCACAAAAAGTGGCTTAACTCCACCTTGTAAATACGGCTCAGGGCATAGCTCCACCAGAGCATTACTAAAAGTGACGCTTCAGTGGCACCAAGGGCTCTTAAATATGCCCTAATGATCTTAAGAATTTGTCTGAGTGTTGGATTGGACTTAGTTGTGGAAGAAATATTGAGCTTACACTCCTGTGTTTCTTTGTGACGGTGGCACAATCTCAGTAGCTTTCTTCCCTGGAAGTTCCTGTACTTCCTTTGCTAGTGCAGACTTTCGATGTCTGCTGTAAACATGCCTCTTTGGTAAGTTTTGTTTGCCTTGTAGTTCTGTACAATGTCCATGACTATTAATAGGAAACTAGCTGTTGTGATTTTTCTCCATTATTGGAACTGGAGCCATCTACAAATGTGTTTTATGGAGTGATATAACACAGTCAGTTTGCTTGTGTGTCTAATCTGGGAGGTTGACCCCTTACCCATGCTCTTTCTCAAAACAAGTGCTGTTCAGGTGAGCTGTGCTGTCAATCTGATATAACCTCTGATGAACTCTTGCCTTGCGTTTACTGTTTGGGCCTGTATGAAAAAGTGACAATCGCCATCCTTTCATATTCTAGACAAGTATTCCTCTGCTTAGGCTCCCCCCTATTTGAAACAATCTGTGGCTTGAACTGGCCAGTCTCCCCTTTCATTTTTATGCATTTGCCCGCATTAACAAACTACTGTAGCTGGTAAAGGGATTATTAATAATAGTCTGGTGTACTGTCAGTTTTAATCCAGAGATTTGTAGTACCATGTTTACAGTATTGTTTACTGACTGTATCTGCAGAATCAAAAATATTTTAGCCAGGTATTTTCTATGTCCTTCTGCCCAAAAATGATACCTTTTACTCCGATTTGTACCTTTTTTGTACATGCTGTTGTATATGTAGAATCTTGGAAAGGCTCTGCATTTCTGTCCCACTCAATAAGCTGTCTCTTTAAGGGCTCCCTCCTCTGCTGTAATACACATGGGAGCTTCGGGAGGTAGTGGTTCTTTATTTGTAACATATGTAGATTTTAACAGGAACCAAAATGCCTCCTCTCCATCCTCTAGTTGCATCCTTTATTATCTGCTTCCCTTAAAAGTTTGCATGCTAGATGGAAAGATCTTAATGTGCTAATGGGTATGTTCCCAACTCCTCTTCTGGCTATTATGTCCACATATGTCTAAGTCATATACCTATGTCTTTCTTTTTTTGTGTTTTGTGCATAGTCGTTCTCTCTCTGAAGGTGAATATCCAGTTCCAAAGTACTTGTTTTTGTAGTATAAAGCCTTTTTAGTCCCCCCCTTCTTTCACATTAGCTTCTCTTGGTCATTTTCATCCCATTTTGCTTCAGATTGTTTAAGTGGCTGTAATGGCTTTGAATTCCTTTTTCTGAGGATTCCTCTGCCATGTGGGCTACAGGCCTTTATTTTTGTCTTTTGATGTTCAGCACTCTTTTGTCATTGACTAGCAAGGGGTTATTTTTTTAATATTGTGGTGTCTTGGACTCTTCGTCATTAGCCTTCCTCTCCTTTCAGTCCTCTATAGTTGTCAGCCAGATGGAATAGGCTTTTTCAATACATCTGTTTCTTGTATTTTTTTATTCATGTGCCAAATCTCTTTGCTTTTCAATAGTCTCTGTTTGGCATCAACGGGTTATACTTACTCTTGAAATCCGACAGTATCGCCTGCGCGCATTTTCACCCAAGACCTTGCTTGCTTTCTTAGACCTTTTTTAGGCATCAGGGACCAGATGTACAAACCATTTTACAAGTCACGTATGGCCCATCAGGTGCTTTGTGACCTGTAAAATGCATTTTGCCCTGTAAAAAAGACAAAAAGGGACTCAGTAACTTGCTACCAAACTGCATTTTGCTGTTACGATTTGTCATTAGGAAAAGGTGTGTTTGGGGCATCCCTTCCTAATATCGAACAGCACTGGCATGTATGAATATTTTGCAAATGGAATGCGGTCATAAAACATTCTTATTTTACTGACTCTGTAGAGGAGGCGGTAATCCATTTGCAAATTAAGACCACAATATAGGATTGGAGTTATGGGCTTTACTATTTCTAGTTTCCTTTGTCTTTCCCTACATTCTTACACTGTACCGTAATGCGCATAATCTATTTCATCTATTTTTTTCCCTTTCCAATATGGCCGACACGCGGTGATTACTCTCCGCGAGTCCTCTTTCTATTTTTATTTCCTCGTGGTAAGTATATCAGCAGTCACATAGTATGGCACACGCCGTGACATAGATGCTGCTCCGTTAGGACTCGAATGAATCAACTCCCGGGTAAGATTCCCCTTTTTCTACACTTTAATAGCTACGCATTGGGACACAGCACTCGGCTGCTTATTTATGCCTATTGGCAGTTTTTTTGTTGTTTTTTCATCTTTTTTGGCATTTGGCAGAGATAATGCACAGCCTTTTAGTCTGTTTCGTCCCCCTCTATTTTCATTTGTTCTGCCTTTTTACTGTTTATCACACCTTCCGCCCGCATGGCTTCTCCCCTCTGGGCGCATTAGAGATGGGACTTTTTTACCCTATTTCATTTCGCTTATAATACTGTTCCCTCTTTCCCTTATCCTAACCAATGGATACCTTTTTGCCATACACTGACTGTTCTTAGAGATTGATCATCACTTCACACCCTCCCTTTTTTTGAGGCTTATCATGGTCCTTTTGAAGTCTTTCAGCCAATACCTTACCATACTCCAAGAGTTGTTGGGAGTTTCAAACTACTGGGCCAATACACAATAAGAAGGGTATTGATCATCGTACAAATTTAGGTCTTTTTGTCTAACTTCAATATACCATTCATTCAACCTATGCATTATAGGTATGAGTGACATATTTGTTTTATTTTTCCATCTTAATATATGTTATCTTTTTACTATACTATCTTCTTGCTCTGTGCTTTTGGGTTTTAGGAGCACCAACAATCTATGACTTGTTCTGCACCTCTATAACTGTGGTGTATTATCACTGTTTGTTGCATGGAAACAGCACCATATACACATAATAGACATAGTGGTGCCATTGTGCATGTGTTGTTTTATCTGATTTTAACATACATATAGCGGAGTGCTTATATTGTGTAATCACCTCACCTACCATTTCTTTGGCTGTTGGGTTTATAAATATGTCACAGCTTTAATCAATAGATGTAATACCATTCGCTAGACTGTTGGAATCATATAACTGATATATTCCATATCTGTAACATTGTGTTCACAGCCTTGAGAAAGTCATTACTGACAAAAGACGTGTCGGCTGTCGATGTTTGTGAATACGAGAAATGTCTTGGCTTGGTGACATCTTTCTCAGCAACCTACTTGCTGGGGACACGTTTGGTTGATCGTTTATCTGACTTATCATGGAGGATTAAAAGACTCCAGTATGGAAACTGTGATGTGCTGTGGTTTTTTTCTTATAATCCGTTTACAAACGTCAATGTGGGTGAATACCATTTTTAAGAGCAGGGAGTGATCACACGGACCACTGCCTACTTTCATAAAAAGAAAAGAAAACTTTGTAGTTTCCTTTTTGTAATGGATCCAAATTTTCTTTAAAGAAAAGGGGCTGCATTACAAAAAAAACGACTTTATTTAAAAAGCAGTAACACCACGGTGGTCTGCTGACCACATCAGGCCACAATCCTGTGAGTGCTGGCCATTCCAAATGGGTCGCAAATTGCAACCTTTCTCATGAATATTGATGAGGCAGGTCACTTGCGACCCATTTGGTGTATCGTAAACAGTGTTAAACACACTGTAGGTACATCGCGGTTTGTGATTTCCTAATTGCAAATTGAAAGATTTGCAATTAGGAAATCACAAACTGGATTTTTTAGACATCTGGCCCCAGATCTTTCACTACCGTTTCAGGTATATCAATGTCTATAGGTGTGGTGACTTCAATGTCACGTGATGGATGTGTTCCCTCATGCACCTCCTCTGTTACTTGTAAGATTTAGGCCCATATTTATACTTTTTTAGCACCGCATTTGTGCCAATTATTGACGCAAAAACGGTGCAAACTTATGAAATACAATTGTATTTTGTAAGTTTACACCAAAAAATGACGCAAATGCAGCACTAAAAAAGGAGAAATATGGGTCTTAGAGTGCTAATTGTTGGATAAGCTGACAAGTCATAGCGTAGTGCACCCACTACTGTTTCACTCTTATTTCTCAACAACTCATTGCTAATTGATTTTAACATGGACAAGGAAAAGCACATCAGCAAGTTGTTACTGAGCATGATGTAACCCTAATTACTGATGATATTTTGGTAGGTAGAAGCTACATATCCTGTGGCTATCAGTTTGTACAACGTTTCAGTGGTGCCTTGGGTAGAATTAAAAAACAACTTTTTCCTTGTACCTTACATTGAAAGAATTGAACGGACATATAGTAAACCAAAACCCTAAAATATTTTGTGAGATGCACTTATACACAAAGCTTCCTGAATCAAGATGTTCACATTGAGGCATCTTTGATGTAGCCTTTTTCGTGGGTGTGCTTCCCTTTTTCCTGATCTTAGTCCAATTTCTGATCTCCTCTGTAAAATTTCAACCTGTAACATGCTGACCGATTTTTTACTTCCAAACCTAGCATATGAAAAAAGAATCTGTGGATGAAGGAGAAACACTGGAGCATTGCTAGCATAGCACCAGAATCTTCCTGGTTGATAAACAAAAACCCCTTTAGTTTTCTTAAGTCAGGATTTTCCAGATCCAACTCACTGGAGGGTTGAATAATACAGTTCATGTGTGTTTCACAAATACTTTTTACTTTCTTTGCTGGTTTACAGACATCTGCCAGCACATAGAGCACCGCTCTTATACCATAATCCCAGAACTCATTGCAACAGGGTTTTGCTTCTCTTAGGGTCATTGCCTGCCTACATTATTCTTTTTGGCAGTGCTTTCCTGCCTTCTACACCCATCTTCTATCTGGTCTCCTGCTGGTTCCCAGAAAAAGGACCATTTCTTCTCCTCATGACTGACTGTAGATAGAGGGCACATCAGACACACAGTCTGCCAATCAGATAGGTCTTTTTCTTATAGTGATATGCAGTAAATTGCAGGTGCTGTGTCTAATGGAGTCTTTTTCTTGCTGTTTCTGACTGCTCTTCTTTGTGCCTATACTCTTTTGTGGCAGTTGAATCATGCCACGTTTGGGATCCTAGACACATTTCTCCTTCTACCTTTTGATTTGCTTGCCCGGTGTTTTGTTTGTGGTTTCCCTGTCCTCTTTCTGCAGGGTATGGAATGCCTTCACTCATAAACTCAGAACAATGCAGATCATGATTGAACTCTTCCACAGTCATAGTGTTGTAGGAGACGGAAAAAATATATATTCTGGAAAGCTTTGTTCAAAATATCCAAAACCTTCATATTCTGCATAATCACTCGGGGTGGGTCTGCCACACCCCAGAGGATCTGGTACATTGTGCAGATGTCTAAAAGGCATGGTTTGACAGAAATCTCAAAGAGCATTTCAGTATGGGTGCCCTCTGTCAATGGCCAGCTTTACTTGCTCTGGCTTATCGCATGTTGGCCTCCTAAACTCAGATGATAATTGATGTATGCCCATTGAGCATCTTAGGAATGCTTGTAGGTGTATTTCATCTCCACAAACATAATTCTGCCTAAAGAAGGCTGGAAAGAAATAGCTTAGTTTGGAAACAGTTGCAGAAAATATACAAACAAAATTTCTGAGCTACTCACAGCCAATCTGGACAAGCAAGGACTGACACACAACAACAGATTCCTTTGGGTCTACAAATGTTGCAAATGCATTTGTGTTAATAGGTTTTCCTTTGGTCAATGTGGTTAACAACTCTGCTCTAATGACTGAAGAACCCAAGGTTGAGTTTGCACCTGTTGAAGCAGATATGCTAATTAGAAAATTATTAATGATATTTATGTGTTATGAATAATGAAAAGCTGTAAGAAAAAATTTATCTTAGAGAAATTAATGTGCACATTTATACGATATTGTACTAAAATAACTGAAATAGTGTGAAATAACAAAAATATATATAAGAATAATATAGTACTCTGTCATAATGAGGTGTATAACCTATGTTTGCATTAACTCACAGTGCTAACTTAGCTGAAATAAAGGCCTCGTCTTCCTAGGCCTCGCATGCGAAGAGCTGAAATACTAGACGCCTTGCACAGGCTAGAGCGCGACACGCTCCAATAATAAAGTATGCACTTGGGCTGCAGCGGTGATCCATTGGCATCTGGGCTGCTGCGGTGATATTGGTAGGGAGGAAGCACTTTTCAAAGCGCTAGGACAATGCTATTAGCCCGGGTTACGGCGGTGATTTCCTTCACAGTAAGGCACCTATGAGCGCCAAGGGCCCCACAAGAGCGCTGTTCTTGGCGCTAAGGCAGTCCAAGCAAAAGATGAAGCACCCCTTGTGATAGGGGTCATTGCAGGGGTCAGGGGCCACGGCACCTTGCCCCTGGGGACAGAAGTGAAGAAGGAGCACAGGGCTGGTGAACCCAGCTACATGCCAGCACAAAAGTGGATGCAAGCAGTGGCAGTTCCTCGTGTGGGTCACAGGTCAGCACAACACCAGCAGTCTATGGGGGTCCCTGGTGAGTCCTCTTAGCAGCCTTCTGTCCAGTTCCAGGAATGTTCCTCATTCCTCAAGAATGTCCAAATTGTGGGGGAAATTCCCCTGTACTAATACACAATTTACAGTGTCTTTGTCAATGAGGAGGCGAGGGGGTTCCACAGTTACAACTGGTTCTGGGAGTGTCCCTTCTCTCTCCCAGCACAGGCTCCAAACATCAGTGGGGGCTAAACAACCCTATTGTGCGAGGCCAGGGCACAGTCTTTACAAATGGAGGTATGCCCCGCCTCTCTCTTCTCTCAGCCCAGGAAGACTATACAATATGTAGATGCACCTCTGTGACACCTCTCCCCTCCCTGTGTACAGGCTGTCTGAAAAGTATGCACAAAGCTCCAACTGTCAGTCTGCCCAGACGTGGATTGTAGTCAAGCCGCAAAAACACCAGAGTCATAAGCACAGAGAAATGCGCACTTTCTAGAAGTGGCATTTCTGTAATAGTAATAAAAAATACACCTACACCAGTAAGCAACATTTCTTATCACTATAACAACCATACCAAACATGCCTATGCTACCCCTCATAAATTAGACAATACCCCTTACACATAAGGCAGGGCATTTCTAATGCAATCCTATGAGAAGGCAGCACCCACAGCAGTGAGACACCAAGTTAGGCTGTTTGTCACTACCAGGACAGGCCACGCAACCTGGCACATGTCCTGCCTTCTACATACATGGCACCCTGCCCAAAGGGGTAGCTAGGGCGTACCTTAGGGGTGACTTACATGTAGTAAAAGGGGAGTTCTGGGCCTGGCAAGTAAGTTGAGATGCCAGGTCCCTGTGGCCCAAAACTGTGCACACTGGCCCTGTGCTAGAAGGCCTGAGATAGGTTTGAAAGGCTACTTCAGTGGGTGGAGCAAGCAGCGCTGCAGGTCCACTAGTAGCATTTCATTTACAGGCTCTGGATACAGGGATACCACTTTACAAGGGACTTATAGGTAAATTAAATATGCCAATTAGGTATAAGCCAATCATACCAATTTTACAAGGGAGAGCAGATGCACTTTAGCACTGGTTAGCAGTGAAAAAGTGCTCAGAGTCATAACGTCAGCTAACAAAGGTCAGAAAACTAAGGAAGTAAAAGACTAAAAGTCTGGGGAATGACCCTGTAAAAGGGTTTGGTCCAACACCACACCTTTTTTAATAACTTGCATAAATATTTGGAGTGAAGCATTGCTACGGTGACTGCCGTTACACATTTTGTTGCTAGGTGTATTGTTGTAGCTGGCCCTCTCGGAAGGGTAACACCAAAACATTTTATCTTACCTGTTTTATTGATACAGTTTTGTTGGCCTTTGTTAGACCTGGCATCTGTGGCATGGTTTCCCCTTTCTTTTTGCCTCTCCTTCCTGTATATGTGACTGCATGCTGGACTTTGGTTTTGCTGGTTTTGGTACTCTGGGCACTTTACCACTGCTGACTAGTACTAAAGTGTAAGTGCTCTCTGTATAAATTGTATAGGCATGATTGGCATATTTTTGCTAGTAATTTCCCAGTAAAGTGCACTAGAGGTGCCCAGGACCTGTAAATCAAATGCTACTAGTGGGCCTGCAGCACTGATTGTGCCACCCACATGAGTAGCCCTGAAAACATGGATCAGACCTGCCACTGCATTGTCTGTGTGTCACTTGCCAGGTCCAAACCTTCTCTTTTTGTACATGTAAGGAACCCCTAAGGAGGTGGGAAATAGGTACCTCCATGGGCAGGGTGAAGTGTATTTGAAAGGTAGAACATGTACTGGTGAGTTTTACATGTCTTGATAGTGAAATACTTGCAAATGCGTTTTTCACTATTGCAAGGCCTATCCCTCTCATAGATTATAATGGGGACTACCATTAAATATCTTTTAAGTGCAGTTCCCCATTGAGAGCAGATATAGGTGTGGAGTAAGGGGTCTTTGAACTCGTAATTTAAAAATACATCTTTTGGTAAAATTGTTGTTTAGATTGTCAGTTAAAACTGCCATTTTTAGAAAGTGGGCATTTTCTTGCTTAACCCTTCTGTGCCTCTGCTAGCTTGTGTAATCCACCTCTGGGTCAGATTGACAGTTGGGCTGTTGTGAATTCCCTAGAGACAGTGACACAAAGGGACTGGGGAGTGTCCTGCATATTCTGATGAGTGTCCGGAGCTAGAATAGGAAGGGAAGAGCTGACACTTGCACCTTAAAGGGCTGTGCCTGTCCTCACACAATATAGTTTACAACCCTGTGGTGTGTGTCTGGAGCCAGGCCTGGGCAAGACATGATCTCATCTTGTCAACAACAGAGACTTTCCTTTGATGTTTGCCTACTTCAAAGGCAGAAAGGGGTATAAGTAGTGGGCCCCAACCTCTACACTTTTAGAAAACTTCTGGATCAAGAGGAATCTTTGCCAATGAGAAGAGCAGAAAGCTCAAGCAGGCATACTGCCCCTTTGTTGTATGTGCTTTGCTAGGTTGGCCTGCGGTTGCTGCTTCTGCATTAGAGAAGGCAAATATTGACCATTGATGTGTACCCTGCTTGTGAAGTTTCTCCAAAGGCTGGGACTGAGCTTGCCTCCTAATCTCAATGACCGGTGCCATTGGCATCACATTGTCGGGAACCATGCTGTCATGACGCCGTGATATCATCAAATTGCAGCATTTGTGTTTCTAATTGCTATATTTAATTTTAATATTTAAAAAATCATAACTTTTCTTGTGTATGTTGGATTTCTGTTGCTTTGGTCCTGTTTTACTCAGATAAATATTGGATATGTTTCTAAACTGGTGTTGAGGCCTTTTTTGATGTTTTCAATGTATTGCTGTGTGTGATTGTTCAAATACGTCGCACATTGCCTGTGAGAGAAGCTCGACTGCTTGTGCTAAGCAACCAAGGGGGTGAGCAGGGGTTATCCTAGGTGTGTATCTCCATTAAACTGACTAGGGTGAGCGTCCTTGCATGGAAAAAGTGCAAACTGACTGCTAACCAGAGACCCCATGTCTAACAGCCTTTAGGACTCTATGCACTTTACCACTGCTACCCTGTGCTAAAGTACTTTTGGCCTCTCCTCTAAACATGGTTAAATTGTTTTATACCCAATTGGCACATATCATTCACTTGTAAGCCCGTAGTAAAGTGGTGCTACATGTACCCAGACGCCCTAAAAATTAAATGCTATTTGTAGGCCAGCAGCACGGATTGTGCCACCCAACCAGTAGCTCTTTATACGTGTCTCTTACCTGCCACTGCAGTTTTTGTGTGCAGTTTTGAACTGCCATGTCGACATGGCAAAAATAAAGTTTTTGTGAGGCCCAAATCTTCCTTTTTAATACTTTTTTCCTGCCTTAGTCATTTAGTGCTTGCCACTTGTCTCTGGTTTAGCATCACTGGGTGTATTTGGCAGTAGGTCTTTGTGCATTCCTCCTAAACAGCCAAAGAGGGCATGTGATCAAGCAGTGAATATAAATGAGCAATTGTATGTTTTCTCTTTTTTCTAATTTTGTTTTATTTTTTGTTTCTTTTTGTGTGTACTCTGAACTGTTACTGTTAATTTTTCTTTTATTTTCACTTTCTCTTTATATTCAAAATATGTGATTATTAACTCTCTTGAGCTGATATTGGCTGTTTTTTTAATGCACACTTACATGTTGTCGACTGTTACTAATATGATGACACAAAGCCTAAAAAAGCCCTAAAAAAGCCCTAAGCCTGCATGCCAACCAGGGTGAAACAGGTGTTGGCTGGTTAATTTGTAACATTGATTCATCAACAACCTATTCAAAGAAATGTATGTCTTCTAATAAATCTCATTTCTACAAGCATGAATGAATGGAGGCTACCCATAATAGAATTTCTGGCATTATCTAAAACTATCTACATAAACTTACTGCTGTAATCCATTCTCCCTGGCTGTTTGTTGGCAACAGTTCCTACCTTCCTTTACTTTGTTTGCCTGTGGCAAGGCATGGCTTGATTCCTAGTGAAAAGTGATGCAACAACAGGATGAGCTGATCCCGGTGGAGTTTAGATCATCCTTCAATATCTGGTTAGATGTGAATATTTTGATCTACATGAACAGTGCAAGGTTGAGTATGCCTAAACAGTGCTGCCATGATAATTGTCTCAAGGTACTTGATGAATTTGTAGTGTGGTCAGTTTTATGTACCCGTTGCACGTTAGCTTCAGGCTTTTAGGCCTCGCAGCTCAGAGCCTCTGTGCACTTTGCTCTAAATGCTTTTTATTCGGCTTCGTACTGTTATTTTTCAAATAACCAGTTCTACGGTCTTGTTTTATTTTTTTATATCACACTGTTTAGCCGACTTCAGCACTGGAGTCCTCTCTAACACATTCTTGTTCACTATGTGCTTTAGTCAAGGATACAGTCTGGTACATTGCCGATAGACATGGTAGGAGTTTAGTCTTTGGCATTCTTGCGTAGGGACATTTTGTGATCACACTGACATGTTAGTTATAAAAACACTTCCTTGTCCCAATACACGCAAGAGGGAGATTCCGACCAGGGAACCACAACTAGACGCTGACTGCCTCGTTGCAGATGCTGAACCAGATCACAGGCCTTTGCTCAGGTATGAGGGGTTATGGCTTCCCAGGGAATCTGAAAGGCAAGTTAGAAGCTTAACATGCTGTGCTCGAAATAGAACTAGTATGTGTTCCCCAGCAGAACAATGGAACATGTTAGTTGTTTGAGATTTGGGAACCTATGAAGCAACAGAATCAGAATGCAGAACCATGCGGAGGGCCAATGAAAGGAGGGGCCCAGGACAAACAGTCCACAAGTGGAAGTGGAAGTATATTACGTGGTAGCATCTAAAGAAGCTCAAGCTGAAATTTCATGTACTATTTGTTTGCTGCTCCTTAACCATGTCGCAGGGTTTGTACTGGCAAGACATACTGATGTTGACACTGCTTTATTTACCATACAGTAATTAATTCTTGTAGTTGAATCTTTCAATATAAGGTTGTTCTAATATCAAATCTACTCCGTAGTCTTATTGATCTCTCATCCTGGTCCTGCTCTCCCACATAGCAGCACCCTGCATAAAATCACTTTCCTCATTTGGACACTGTAATACTCTGTAATTGTGTAGTAGAGTTGGTGATGCTGATGGGGGGAACCTAAAAATGTGCTGTCACTAAGGGATCAGAGCTTTACATTTGGTGAAGACTTCTGAGGTTTCACCATGTAACTAGGTTGTCTTTTTTCAGTGTTTATTTCTTGTGGATTTTAGTAGTCTTTTGTTAGTGTTTTCCAAACCTTTTGAAATCAGTCCTTAATAGTGCTTATTCAGCTGCTAAACCCAGCGGAAAGGGAAAGTAAATAGTGTTTCCAGTATTTACAAAATATGTTGTTGTTTGCAATGGTTGCTAAAAACATATATTTAATTTAGAGAAGTGAATGTGAGAAATTGGATTGTTGGTTGAGTGGGGTGTTAACCCTGCTTAAGTAACAACCACAATTCTTGTCAGGATAAACAACAAAAGTCACTAAATAAACCTGTATTTAACCCTCTGGTGTATTGGCACAAAAAGGAGTCTGGCCTAACTTAGACACTATGGTGGTCATTACAACCCTGGCGGACGGTGTAAAAGGTGGGGTAATACCGCAAACAGGCCGGTGAAAAAAAAAAGGGAATTACGACCCTGGCGGTAACTGCCAACAAAGACAGCCACTTTAACACTTCGCCCGCCACGGCAGTACAGACAAACCGCGTGGCGGTCACCGCCAACAGATAGGCGGGAGACAAAGTACCACCCACACTATTACAACACACCAATCCGCCACCTTTTCCGGGGCGGATTCACTGTGGATAAAAACACGGCGGAAACAGCCTTTGCTATGGGAAAACGCTCACCTCAACACACTCCACGAGGAACGACGACCCCATGGAGCCGGAACTCCAAATACTACCTGCCCTTGTTTTTCTGCTCCTGTACGAACAACAGCGACGTAGGCGCAGAACATACCGGTGAGTACTGCATCTACGACACGGGGGAGGCAAAAGTTAGGGGGACACCCACCAAACACCCCCACCCTCGCATATTACAACATACACACCAATGCAGTCAAAGATATCACATTAATAACCCACAATCCCCCCGGAAGAATGCAAAGACAAAGCGAGATCCGTTCAAATATTGTAATGTGCCAATATACATGTCATATAAAAATATACTGAATCATATCTCGAAATCTGTCATATTTATATATACAATACAAGAAGTAGTGCAGATATGTACACAACAATGTCCGTGCACCAACAGTCCAAAAATGCATGGGCGTGGCCCACAATAGATACCTGACCAAAATCCGAGAGAACACTGCCGGGGCATCAGATTGAAACACTACAGGCACCTCAGGGGGAAGGGAAGGCGGGGCACCTCAGCCACATGACTGCAAAGCCAGATCCACGACGGGGCTCCATGCCCATTGATGTATCCTGGGGAGTGCAAAGCCACAGTATCTCAAGTCTTTACAGTGGGTGGGTTGCCCACTGGACCATCCTGGGGAGTGCAAAGCCACAGTCTCTCAAGTCTCTACAGTGGGTGGCTTGTCCACTGTGCCATTCTGGGGAGTGCAAAGCCACAGTCTCTCAAGTCTTTACAGTGGGTGGGTTGCCCACTGGACCATCCTGGGGAGTGCAAAGCCACAGTCTCTCAAGTCTCTACAGTGGGTGGCTTGCCCACTGTGCCATCCTGGCGAGTGCAAAGCCACAGTCTCTCAAGTATTTACAGTGGGTGGGTTGCCCACTGGACCATCCTGGGGAGTGCAAAGCCACATTGACGCAAGTAGATGCAGTTCTCAACTGGTACTGGGTGGGACTGGTGGCCAGACTGGATGAGTCTCCCCGTGAAAGTTCCTGTCCTGTCACTGTCCCAGCTGCACATGGGAGAAGGATGCCTGATGTGGCGGCCTATTCATACCCACACTGTGTTTGCCCTGATCAGCGGTCTTCACCATGGCGGTCTTGGCCTTGTTCAGCGGTGCTTTGCCATGGCTGGCTATGGACTGTTCAGCGGTGCTTTGCCATGGCGGTCTTGGCCTTGTTCAGCGGTGCTTTGCCATGGCTGGCTATGGACTGTTCAGCGGTCTTCACCATGGCGGTCTTGCCCTAGTTCAGCGGTTCTTTGCCATGGCTGGCTATGGACTGTTCAGCGGTGCTTTGCCATGACGGTCTTGGCCTTGTTCAGCGGTGCTTTGCCATGGCTGGCTATGGACTGTTCAGCGGTCTTCACCATGGCGGTCTTGCCCTTGTTCAGCGGTGCTTTGCCATGGCTGGCTATGGACTGTTCAGCGGTGCTTTGCCATGGCTGGCTATGGACTGTTCAGCTGTGCTTTGCCATGGCGGTCTTGGCCTTGTTCAGCGGTGCTTTGCCATGGCTGGCTATGGACTGTTCAGCGGTCTTCACCATGGCGGCCTTGCCCTAGTTCAGCGGTGCTTTGCCATGGCTGGCTATGGACTGTTCAGCGGTGCTTTGCCATGGCAGTCTTGGCCTTGTTCAGCGGTGCTTTGCCATGGCTGGCTATGGACTGTTCAGCGGTCTTCACCATGGCGGTCTTGCCCTTGTTCAGCGGTGCTTTGCCATGGCTGGCTATGGACTGTTCAGCGGTGCTTTGCCATGGCGGTCTTGGCCTTGTTCAGCGGTGCTTTGCCATGGCTGGCTATGGACTGTTCAGCGGTCTTCACCATGGCGGTCTTGCCCTTGTTCAACGGTGCTTTGCCATGCCTGGCTATGGACTGTTCAGCGGTAGCCTGAGATGGCGGTTCAGATGCTGACATTGGTGTGTGGCATGACGAACTCCACACTGGACATTGGGGTGTGGCATGACGAACTCCACACTGGACATTGGGGTGTGGCATGACGAACTCCACACTGGACATTGGGGTGTGGCATGACGAACTCCACACTGGACATTGGGGTGTGGCATGACGTTCCATCATCGCCCAGCGGGGCTGTGGGATCCTGGTCCCTCCTGGGCACTGACTCCGGCGGTGGTCTCCTGACCAGTGACGATACTCGGGCCCTCCTGGGCAATGACTCTGGCGGTGGTCTCCTGACCAGTAACGATACTTGGGCCCTCCTGGGCAATGACTCTGGCGGTGGTCTCCTGACCAGTAACAATACTTGGGCCCTCCTGGGCACTGACTCTGGCGGTGGTCTCCTGACCAGTAACGATACTTGGGTCCTCCTGGGCAATGACTATGGCGGTGGTCTCCTGACCAGTAACGATACTTGGGCCCTCCTGGGCAATGACTCTGGCGGTGGTCTCCTGACCAGTAACGACGGTGCTGGCGGTTGTGTCTGGACCGCCGGAAATGATGCCGCACTTCTCCGCCGTGACACTCACAACAGGCTGGGTAGACTTCCTCTGAACTTTCCCCACCTTCTTTAGAGTTACAGCTGACTCACCAATCGCCTTCGATCCCATTTCACTTGTTGTCCCACCAGGAGTCTTGACACGGTCCCGTCGTCCACTCTCCAATTTCAGTGCCTTTTCAGGGGGTGGGCTGACAGTGCCTTGGCTCCGGGTCCTACTGCCTGCCCTGGTGGACGGTGCATTCCAAAAACCTGGAACACGCACCACTGGTGCTGGAGGCTTTTTGGCTGAGGCGCTACGACGGGACTGATGAACTGGAGGGGGGTGTGGGGGCAAACAGGTCAATTTGACAGAGGGACAGTTTCTGACGGACACTGGGATGGGTAGTTGGAGGGGGTCTGGGAGTGGAGGTAGAGGAGGTGGTTGTAGGAGGTGTCACTTTAGGTGTTTAGGGTGCAGGTGCAGGTACTGGAGGCTGTCGTGAGGTGGATGGATGTTGGGTGAGTGACTGCCGGCGTTTGTGTACTTTGGGCGGGGGCGTCACAGACACACTGGGAGAGGACAGAGGGGACGTGTAAATGGCAGTGGAGGTGGTGAGTGCAGGTGAGCGGCTTGTGGTGCTGGGTGTTCTGGTGCGAGTCCTAGTGCCTGTAGATGTGGTGCATGCAGGTGTGTGTGTAGACGAGACTGGGAGGGAGGAGGAAGAAGAGGAGGAGGGGGACACAGTGGAGACAGTGGATGTTGCTGGCTGTGTATGGGTGTGATGCTTGTGTGAGTGCCTGTGGTGTGTGTGGTGCCTATGTTTGCTTGAGCTACTTTTGAGTGTTGACTTGTGTGCCTGATGGTCTGTAGGTGTGCTTGGGGTGGGCTGGGGTACAGGGGATTGGGTCTGGGTGGAGGAGGTTGGAGGGGGGAGGCTGGACACAGGGACAATGGCTGCCAGCAGTGCTGAAGCCAGAGATTGCAGGGTTCGCTGAAGGACAGCCTGACCAGAATGAATGCCTTCCAGGAATGCATTATC
The DNA here is from genome assembly GCF_031143425.1 of Pleurodeles waltl. Lineage (NCBI taxonomy): Eukaryota > Metazoa > Chordata > Amphibia > Caudata > Salamandridae > Pleurodeles > Pleurodeles waltl. Next base: position 996,824,158 of record NC_090449.1, read on the forward strand.
GTGTTTCAACTCTCGTTCTACACCCTGGATGGCATTCACAATGGTAGACTGCCCAACAGTGAGTGACCTGAGGAGGTCAATGGCCTCCTCACTGAGGGCAGCAGGGGTGACAGCAGAAGGGCCTGAGGTGCCTGGGGCGAAGGTGATGCCCATCCTCCTGGGTGAGCGGGCACGGCACACACGCTGAGGGGCTGCTGGGAGGGCGGTGCTGGTACGGGAGGTGGCGGCTGTACCTGTAGAAGTGGGGCGCACAGATGGTGCCGCCACCACAGGGGAGCTCAAATCGGCGGACGAGTCCGTGTCACTGGTTGGTGATCTTGTGGCTGACGTGAAGCTCCCCTCGCCCTCCGTCCCACTGGTGAATCAGAGTCTGTGGTGTGGCCCTCCATGGCCATGTGGGATGCAGCTCCCTCGTACTCCGGTGCCACTGTACCTCCGCCTGTTGATGCTGATGTACAAAAGGACATGGAGAGCAGGAAAAGGGGGGAGACAGAAGAAAGAGAGTTTTAGTGCATGGCATACCGCTACCGTTGGCGGACAAGACAGACGCAGCAGCCCCATGCATTACGCCGTGCTCCTGACCTCTGCACATGCTATTTCTGGGATATGGCCTACATGGCAATGGTAGTAATCTGCCCACATGGATGGCAAAGGGGCAACTATACATCAACTTCCCTCTGTTTTGAGCTGGGGTAGAGTGCCACATGGCCTACATAATGGAGGGGCCATGCCTACCTAACTCGCCCTGGCCTAGGGACACCCACAACCCACCACCCCCACCCAGACACCTCCACTGCACGCAAAGTCCATATGATGAGGTAGTACTCACCCCCTTGTGTCTGCTGTGATGTCCTTAAGCGCCCATCCAACTCCGGGTAGGCCACCGCCAGGATCCGGAACATCAGGGGGGGTCATGGTGCGACTTGCACCCCTCCCACGTTGGGAGGCCATCCCCAGCTGAGCCTCCGCAGTCTTCTTGCTGCAGCGGCAAATGTCCTCCCATCTCTTACGGCAGTGGGTTCCCCGTCTCTGGTGGGCCCCCAGGGTCCGGACTTCCTTGGCGATGGCACGCCAAATATCCCTCTTCTGGTGGGCGCTGACCTACATGACATGCACAAGGAAAGAGGACAGTCATTACCTACTGCACCGTCGTTGTGATTGGCCCCCTCCCAACTCTATCCCTGTGGCCCATTCATCCCCATGCATAACTGTTCTATGTACTCTGCTCCCTTCCCTCATCCACCCAGCCCTCTCCACCCAAGCCCATCCAACGTGCTCCCTGTGTACTAACCTGTTGGTCTGAAGGACCGTAGAGTAGCGTGTACTGGGGGAGGACCCCATCCACAAGTTTCTCCAACTCCTGTGCAGTGAAGGCAGGGGCCCTTTCCCCAGACGCAGCAGCCATCGTCGCTTCCAGACCGAGGTCACAGCAGCACTAGCAGTGTAGGTCCTCTCCTGTCGAAGGTCAGGTATCTAGTGATTGAAGAGATAGAAAATGGTGGTGACGTCCGCGGCGGTGCGCATCATTACCGGTGGCGCACCTGTTCATTGGCTCCTGGGACCCATAGGGTCCAATGTTAACCAATGCAGCATTGCGCTGCGCTCAACGACCGCCTACCGCGACGGTGTCCAATGCCAGCGCAGTTACCCCACAATCCCATTGTCCCAGTTTAGAGGTCAGGCAGCCACCATTTCAGGGGCCCACATGGCTTCAATTACTACTGCGTCACACATACTGAGGCCTACACTCAAAACCTTTCCCGGATGGGTTATTTGTCTGTTGTAGTCTTGTGTGTGACTGTGGGTACATACCTGGAGGAATGCTGACAGTTTCTTCGCTGTTGTCCTTCTTAGGCACCGTCAGTTGGGGCATATTGGAAGATGGTGAAATCCGCCGGTGTACCGACCGCTGGTGGACCTGTTGACAATGGAAGAGCGACATGTCATCGTGACCTACCGGTTTGACCGTGCCACAATCCAGGAACTATGTACCTAGTTGGAGCCAGACCTTATGTCACCAATCCGCCATCCGTCTGGAATCCCCCCTGACGTGCAGATGCTGTCAGTGCTGCATTTCCTTGCAAGTGGGTCTTTTCAGACAACAGTGGCCATGGCATCAGGGATGTCCCAGCCTATGTTTTCCAATGTGTTGTCCAGAGTGTTGTCTGCCCTGCTGAAACACGTAAGGAGATACATCATTTTCCCTGAGGTGGAGGATTTGCCTACAGTGAAAGGTGATTTCTATGCCCTTGGACATATCCACAACGTCATAGGTGCCATTGATGGGACCCATGTAGCTCTGGTCCCCCCCGCAGGAATGAACAGGTGTACAGGAACAGGAAGAGTTATCATTCCATGAATGTCCAGATGGCCTGTTTGGCAGACCAGTACATCTCGCAGGTAAATGCTATGTTCCCTGGCTCTGTGCATGACGCCTACATCCTGCGGAATAGCAGCATCCCTGATATGATGGGTCAACTCCAGAGGCACCGTGTATGGCTATTGGGGGACTCTGGTTACCCCAACCTGTCATGGCTATTGACCCCAGTGAGGAATCCCAGGACCAGGGCAGAGGAATGGTACAATGAGGCCCATGGGCGGACTAGGAGGGTGATCGAACGGACCTTCGGCCTCCTGAAGGCCAGGTTCAGGTGCCTCCATATGACAGGTGGGTCCCTATTCTACTCACCGAAGAAGGTGTGCGACATCATCATCGCCTGCTCCATGCTCCATAACTTGGCATTGCGACGCCAGGTGCCTTTCCTGCAGGAGGATGATCCAGATGACGGTGTTGTTGCAGCGGGGGAGCCTGGGGAGCCTGTGGACAGTGATGAGGAGGAAGCTGATGAAGATCAAAACGACAACCTTTTTTAACACTGTAATTGACAATACAAAGTTCACAATCATTGACTGACTCCAGTTTTATTAGTGTTTCAAGGGTGTTTATTTAAGTGCATAACAATGAAGGGGGGTTGTGAAATGGGGATGGGTGATGGTGGAGGAATGTCCATGTCAGAGTCCAGCCTATTAGTCTCACAGGTACATTGCACATCTGGCCATTGGAAGTGGAGCTGGGGCAGTTCGGATTTGGACAGGGTAACAAAGTGGGACAGTGGGAGGACGATCAGGGTGGTCTTATTTCCTGGCAGGGGTCTTGCCATCTTGCTCTGTCCTGTTCCTGGATCTCAGGGCCCGCTTGCGTGGTGGTGGTCCGTCTGCAGGGGATGGGGTGCTGGTGTGTTGGTCCTGTGGCAGTGCCTCCTGTCCACTAGCGCCGGCGGAGGTGGTGGGCATTTCATCGTCCTGGCTAGTGTCAGGGGCCCCTTGGAGTGCCACGGTGTCCCTCAAGGTCTTTTGAATGTCCGTCAGCACCCCTACAATGGTGCCCAGGGCGGAGCCGATGGTCCTGAGCTCCTCCCTGAACCCCAAATACTGTTCCTCCTGCAGACGCAGGGCCTCCTGCAACTTGTCCAGTACCGTTGCCATCGTCTCCTGGGAGTGGTGGTATGCTCCCATGATGGAGGAGAGGGCCTCGTTGAGAGTAGGTTCCCTTGGCCTGTCCTCCCTCTGTCGCACAGCAGCCCTCCCAGTTCCCCTGTGTTCCAGTGCCTCCGTCCCCTGGACTGTGTGCCAACTACCACTGCCCCCAGATCCCTGTTGTTGTTGGGATGGTGGGTTCCCCTGGGTGCCCTGTAGTGGTGGACACACCGCTGATTGACCTGTCCTGGGAAGGGAGGTTTGGGCCCGCTGGGTGGGTGCTGTGCTGGTGTTCCTATAGGGTGGCAGTTCGGTGTTGGGCTGTGGCTGGGCAAGGGGAACCGACTGTCCTGAGGCCCACGATGGTCCGGGCTGGTCATCAAGATCCAGTGGGGCAGAGCTGCTGTCGTCACTGTGGGCCTCTTCTGGGGGTGGAGTGGTGTTGTCTGGACCCTCTGGTGTGGTGACGTTCCTTCGGGTTCCTGCGGGGTTATGAGCTGATGATGTGCTGGAGCGTGGTCTGTGTCTGACTGGGACGCGCGGGTTCTGTCTTTCTCTGCTGGAGACACAGAGTGGAGGGTTTCTCCCTTTGTGGAGCACCTGTGGGCTCCGCCCGCTGGGCCACGCCCCGTCCACCCTCGAGGTAGGTGGGGGAGTTCCCGCCTTTTACCAGGATGATGGATGGACGACTAAGTATTTTTTACCCATGATTCTAATTATGTATTGTATGTGCAGATGCGTGTGTATAGTCATGTGTGTGTGTGTATGAATATATATATATGTGTATGTATGTGTATATGTTGTTTCTGTGCCTGGCATGTTTCTATGAATTTCTGCTCTCTTTTTATCACACTTATCTACTCATCACTCTTATGTCATGTCTCTATCAAACTATCCTCCATTCTCACTCGGACTCATCCCAAATCCCTTCGACCACTTTCATCTCCTAAATATCTCTGCCTAAGCTCATCCCTCCACCCCCACATCTAACTCACCAAACCTCACTCTACCTCTGTGACCTCCCACACAACCCTACTAAATTCTCCTGCATTCATCTCACCCTGCTACTATGCTCTCCCTAACCCTTCCACATCCTCTTTCCCCTCCGCCCCCCTTTTATTCATCTCAAGCCTTTGGATTGAGTAAATGAAGGATAAACTCCCAATTAACACTTCTGGATTTCTTTCCTCCTCCACCCCTCCATTACTCCAGTCAATCTAACTAACAAACTCTCATATCCGCAACTCAAATTAACTCATAATAATACTAAAACTGTACTCCTTATTAAATTATACTAATCCATCACTAATTCTTGTTTGGGTACCGGAGTAGCGTGCTACTCATCGAAAAGCGCTTCGACGCCTCGTCAGGGGTAGTAAGCGCTATATAAATACGATTACAATTACAATTACAATTACATGATTATTGCATGTGTGTGTTTCATGATGTGCAATGTTTGGGTGTGCGTGTACCCCAGTGCAGGCATTCCTGTGTGGGGGCTTGTGTGGTGATAGTTGGGGGGTGTTGTGGGTCTGTGCAGTGGGCATGCTTTAGTGATGGGTATCCATGCTTAGTTAGGTCATGCAGGTTTTGGGGTTGGGATAGGTGGTTGGTGTCATGGGTAGATAGGTGAGGATTTGGAGTGATAGGGGAGGGTGTGAGGGTGGGGGTGTGTGATAGCATGCAGGTAGGGTGGGGGATATGATAGTTGAAATTTTACTTACCAGTGTCCGTTCCACCAACGACTCCTGCGAGGCCCTCAGGATGCAAGATGGACAAGACTTGCTCCTCCCATGTTGTTAGTTGTGGGGGAGGAGGTGGGGGTCCGCCGCCAGTCCGCTGTACCGCAATGTGGTGCCTGGATACCGTGGAACGCACCTTCTCCCGTAGGTCGTTCCACCTCTTCCTGATGTCCTTCCTATTTCTTGGGTGCTGTCCCACAGCGTTGACCCTGTCAACTATTCTTTGCCATAGCTCCATCTTCCTGGCTATTGATGTGTGCTGTATCTGTGATCCAAATAGCTGTGGCTCTACCCGTAGGATTTCCTCGACCATGACCCTGAGCTCCTCCTCGGAGAAGCGGGGGTGTCTTTGGCGTGCCATGGGGTGGTGTGTGTGATGTGTGGGGTGCTGTATGTGTTGATGAGTGTGGTGAGTGTAGTGGTATGTGGTGTTTTGTGCGTGGGTGTTGTGTGGGTGATGGTGTAGTGTGCCTCTGTGTGATGGGGTTCTCTATTCTGTGCTGTCTCTCTCTGGCCTTCTCTCAGAAATTCTGGTCGTAGGGGTTTGTGTGTGATGTGGGTGTGTGTTTTATATTGTATTTGGTGTGTGGGAGTGGTGTGTGTATGTGTATCAGGTGTGTGTATTTCGAAATGTCCAATGTGGCTGTGTTTTGGAGCTGTGTGTGTATTTTGAGCGCAGCGGTGTGTACCGCCAATGGAATACCACGGTTGAAAGACCGCCGCGTGGATTCATGGGTCGTAATAGCATGGGCGTGTTTCTGTTGGCGTGGAGGTGGAGGATTTGTTTCCGCATGTTTCTCGCTGACCTTTGGTGTGGCGGACTTGTGTGGGTGTCTGAATTTCAGCAGATTCCGATATGTGTGTCATAATAGCTGTGGCGGTCTACCGCAGCCACGGCGGTGTATTGGCCGTCTTCTGCACGGCGGTAAGCACCTTAAACCGCCTTATACCGCCAAGGTATGTAGCTCACACACAGTCATAAAGTGAAAGCACAATACAAGAAAAATCCTACACCTGTTTACAAAATAGAGTGAATGGTAATATATTATTTGACACCAAATGATAAAAAGCCAGTCAGTAGAACCAGAGTTATGAACTTTTAAAGTTTAAGGTAAAAACTAGCTCCTGAAAGATCAAAGTGCCATTCACAGATATGTAGACCCACCAGACCGAGTCAAAGTTGAAAAATAATGTGACAGCGATGGAGTGTCAGATGGACACACAAAATGCATTTTGCCTGATTGGCACTTACCTTCAGACTGAGAAGAATTTTCAAAGAAAATGCTCTTTGAAGGTAAAGTTTGGTGGGGTAAGGTTGCAGTCGGTTATCAAGGAGCTGTTGGTCGAACATTTCTTAGCTTGGATTTAGTCACTTTTTGGAACACAAAACTTTCCAGTGAGACAAAGCTGGAGGCTGTAGCTGACAAGAGTTCAACGAAGCTGGTTACCCCTTTGGCAAAGGACCGATTAATAGGATTTTCTGCGAAGTCAGGCTGACCAGTGATGCACCTTGAGCAGATTGGTCCCAATCCTCTCTCAGTTCCCAGAGTAATTTCCAAAAACATTCTGAAGTTTTGAATTTTAGCTATCTGGGCTCCTTCACCAAGGGTACAGGGCTGGTGGGGCATTACTTGGAAGGTTAGGACTCACTCAGACAGGGTCCAACTGAAAGTTCAAGATGGTGGTAGCCAGCAAATTAGTCCTTGGAGTCACTTTAGTAGTCCTGGGTGTAGGTGGTGAAGCAGAGATCAAGCAGTAGAGCAGGCCTCTGAGGGTTCAAGGCAGGGTCTAGGCAGCAAAGCAGTCCTTCCAGGTGCCTTGTGGAGTGCACAGTAGGCTGCAACAGCAGACAGTTCTCTGAGAATCCTTCCACCGGTTGAGAAAGTGTACTAAAGAGTAAGTCTGAGGGTCCCTTTTTAGGGTTGAGCGCAAAGCGCTCCGTCCCTGGAGTAATCTCTCTGTGAGCTTTTAACCATGCCCATGTCAATCCCATCCGTTTGGTTGGTTTGTGGCTTGCCTTTTAAAATTAGCTTCATTTCATTAGTGGAAGGCATGCATACGTCATGCATCTTCCAGTGTTTAGCCCACCTCAAGCGTACTGGCCAAACTACAGAAAACATACGAGGCTCCATGTTTTCCATATGGTTTCTCCACTATTTTTTCTCTTTATTTCGTAGGCAGCACGATCTCGCTGATAAGAAGTCCAGCGCTTTGCATGACATCGACCCTGTTACATGGATATTTGCATTTTTGCAGATAAGTTTCACTGCGAGCGGACTTCTGTTCCTTTTTGTGTGGTTGCTTTGTGCTGATGGTGGCCGTCCGCTCACTTATGTGAAACTGTTTTACTTTTCAATTCATATGGCAAGAAAAGTCTGGTTAGGAGTTTAAACGCTAATAGCTTTAACTCGGGTAAACGTGGGACCCATTACATTGCAAATGCTTGTGAAATAGATTCTATCTGAGTCCCATTGTTTTATTAGGCCCTAGTCTGCTGAGTAAAAACTAAATGGATGAAGATGTTTACCTTTAGATGAGAATGGTGCCCCCCAGGAAGGTGCTGTGCTGTACTCGGTTCAGAGGTCCTTTTACTCACTGCTGTGGAAGTGGTTTAAACATGTTCTTCAGGGAAGCGCGTTATGAACAGAAAATGTTTGAGCGTTATTCACACGCAAATGCAATGAACATATCAGATGAGGACCCGGCAAGAAGGGTTGTATGTCACCACCTAAAATACAACGAAGTCCATATGCTGCTACATAGAATCTACTACATTGAAATGAGCCCCTCTGAGATGACCCCTGCAGGGATTACTACTCCTGAGGTTACTACTACTGTGATTACTACCTCTGAGATTACCAGTGCAAAGATTGACCTCTGCTGAGATTACCACCTTTGAAATTACCACTGCAGGGATTACCACTGCCAAGATTACCACTGCTGTCGTTACTACCTCTGAGATTGCCCCTGCAGGGATTGCCACTGCAGAGATTACCTCTACTGTGATTACTACATCTGAGATTACTACGGCAGGGATTACCACTGCAGGGATTACCACTGCTGAATTACCACGACTGTGATTACTACCTCTGAGAGTACCACTGCAGGGATTACCACTGCTGAGATTACCACTACTGTGATTACTAACTCTGTGATTACCACTGCTGATATTACAACTACTGTGATTATTACCTCTGAGATTACACCTGCAGGAGATACCACTGCTGAGGTTAACACTACTGTAATTACTACCTCAGAGATTACCAGTGCAGGGATTACCTCTGTTGAGTTTGCCACTGTTGAAATTATCACTGCAGGGATTACCACTGCTGAGATTACCACTAATGGGATTACTAACTCTGAGATTACCACTGCTGGGATTACCAATGCTGAGATTACCACTACTGTGATTAGCACTACTGTGATTACTACCACTGAGATTACCACTGCAGGGATTACTACTACATTGAGTAGATTAGTTTCAAGAGTAAGGTCCCCATTATGACAATGGTGGTAAAAAACGCCTACTGCTGTGGCAACGGATGACAAAAGATCGTCGCTGCGGCTACCATCCATCCGTCATATTATGCCCACAACTGGATTTCTGACACAAGAAGGGCGGAAATCCAGCTGTGGCCATACTGGCGGATGGTGGTAAAGTAGCGCTGCTACCACCAGCCACTCCACACCAGTAGACCGCAGACAGCCGTATTATGACAAATAAACAGCCTGGCGTTGTTCTGCTGGCGGGTGCTGCTGGCGGTAGCAGCGCCCTGTCCAGTCCCCTGCCGGAAGATCCCCTGGATCCAAGTAAGTTAGGTCTCCGACAGGGGAGGGGGATGGGGGTGTTGTGTGTGTGTGCATGTCTGTGTGAGTGTGTGCGTGAATGCAGGTGTGTGTTTAGTCTTCTGTGTGTTCGTGTATGAATGTGTGTGATTGCGTGTATGAATGTGTGTGAGTGTGTGTATGTATGGAAATGTGAATGCGTGTCTACGTTTATGTTTTGATGTGTGTGCAGATGTGTGCATGAATGGATGAATGCATGCATGTATATATGTGTGGATGAGTGTGTGTCTGTGTGTGTGAATGAGGGCGTGGATGTGGGGGGATGGAGGGTGTTTGGAGAGGTTTGGGGGGGAGGGGGGCCTCCTATCAGTGACAGGGAAGGAATTCCCTGTCACTGATAGGGCTTACCTCCATGGTTTTCGTGGCATTACGAAAGCTATGAAGACCATGGCGGTGGGCAGTATGATGATACCGCCTGCGGCACAATGCCGGCCCCCGGGCTGCAGATTCTTATCTCTAGCCTGGAAGCTGCTACCGCCATGGCGGTCGGAGTGGTACATTGGCAGGTTGGCTTCAGCCAACCCTCCAATGTCATAATGTGGGGGTAAGTACTGCCAGCCTGTTGGCGGTACTACTGCCACATTTGCTCCGACCGCCTGGGTCATAATGACCCCCTAAGTGTACTGACCCTATGCTAACCTACATCTTAAAATGAAACCTTACTTTATAACTACCCACCACCCTATCTTTGTGGCCATACAATGCCCTCTCCTTAATTCAGTGGTTACATTGCTCCGGCGGTGCCAGTGGGTCCACCAGTACATATTTTGGAGAACCTAGACTCTTCCACTCTGTCCCATGGTGGTCCTATTGGTCTGTACAATCCATTGGCCTGCCCTGTCCCTTAGTCCCACCCAGGCCCAGGCATAGACATGGCTGAAACATTCTCAAGTGGCGGGGACACTAAGGGCCATATTTATAATCCGTTTGCGCCGAATTTGCGTCGTTTTTTTCTACGCAAATTCGGCGCAAAACTAACGCCATATTTATACTTTGGCGTTAGACGCGTCTAGCGCCAAAGTATGAGGAATGAGCGTCATTTTTTTGCGTGAACGCATTCCTTGCGTTAATGAGATGCAAGGTAGGCGTTCCCGTTTAAAAAAATGACTGCGACGCAAATGCATCGTATTTATACTCCCGGGCAAAAATCACGCCCGGGAGTGGGCGGGGCAAAAAACCCCGCATTTGCGCCTCTTTTTAACGCCTGGGTCAGGGCAGGCGTTAAGGGACATGTGGGCTCAAAATGAGCCCACAGCTGCCCTCCCATGCCCCCAGGGACCCCCCCTGCCACCCTTGCCCACCCCAGGAGGACACCCAAGGATGGAGGGACCCATCCCAGGGACATTCAGGTAATTTCAGGTAAGTATATTTTTTTTTTTTTTTTCAAATTTTTTTGGCATAGGGGGGCCTGATTTGTGCCTCCCTACATGCCACAATGCCCAATGACCATGCCCAGGGGACATAAGTCCCCTGGGCATGGCCATTGGGCAAGGTGGCATGACTCCTGTCTTTAGTAAGACAGGAGTCATGTAAATGGCGTCTGGGCGTCGTTAAAAATGGCGCAAATCGGGTGGAGGCGATTTTTTTGCCTCTACCTGACTTGCCCCATTTTAAGACGCCCTAACGCCATTTTCCCCAACGCCGGCGCTGCCTGGTGTACGTGGTTTTTTTCCACGCACACCAGGCAGCGCCGGTCTGCTAGCGCCGGCTAACGCCATTCAATAAATACGGCGCCCGCATGGCGCTTCAGAATGGCGTTAGCCGGCGCTAATTTTTTTGACGCAAAACTGCGATAGCGCAGTTTTGCGTCAAAAAGAATAAATATGGCCCTAAGCGCTTCATTTTCCTGCATCCATTCTTATGTTAAACCATTCTGTGCCCAGGCAAAGACATGCTTTCATTTTCATAAAATACTATTTTGTGCCCTGTAACAAGTCCAGCATTTCAGGATTTTTATTGAGTATTCCCCTGTTTTTGGCCATGTATACAGGCATGCTATCAGTTTTAGGTGGTTCACCCCCTTTGATATTTTAGTTGATAATGCTTTGTTTCACTCTTTGCCTTTTTTTCGGTAGAACACTAAAATGTGTTGCCATAACATTGACCCTGTTACATGGATATTTGCACTTTTGCGAGTTACATGGATAATTGCACTTTTGTGGTTACATGGATAATTGCACTTTTGTCTGTAACTTTAACTGCGAGCTGACTTCTGTTTCATTTTGTGTGTTTGGTTGCGCTCATGGTGGCTGTCGGCTCGCTTATGTGAAACTGTTTTACTTTTCAGTTTATGTAGCAAAAAAAGTCCAGTTAGGAGTTTACACTGCTAATAGCTTTAACTCGAGTAAACATAAGACCCATTGCATTGCAAATACTATGTTTATATGTGACGTTTTCTTTGAAGTAGGCTAAGTTTCTAGAAAATTCCCTTTGAAGTGTTTTAAGTTTCCTGACTCCCCTACCCTGGCTCCATGCCTGCTGCTATGAATAATGCAGGGGCGAAAAATTTATTTTGTGTTAATGCAGAGCACTGCCTATCCAGCTGCAAGTGGGGCTGTGCCCAACTGCACTCTCTCCCCCATTCTGCCAGAGAATGGCCCATTCAGGTGCACCTAATCCCTCTATTTATGGCTTTCTGGGATGAATATACAAAGTCCCATCATGTGACCCAGAGAGGCTGCAGTCACCAAATAGTTTAGGGCAGGTAAATACCAGCTTTCTGAAAGAAGCACTTTCAAAACTATAACTTTAAATCTGACTTTACCATCAAAGAGAATTTGTAATTACAAGTTCTCAGACACCAAACATCAAATGCTCACCTGTTGCCATTTAAATGTTAGCACTTATTAAATGCAAGACATCAACCCAACGGTATCCTCTGGGACAGGTAGTCATCACAGTAGTGAAAGGTGAATTTAAGAGTGTTTCACTACCTATACATGTAAAACACAAAGGTACATAACAAGTCTTTTAATGACAGTGCGCTCTTTCCTTTGTGCTACCCAGGGCCTACCTTAGGGGTGACACATGCAATAGAAGGAGAGTTTTAGGCTTGGCAAGGCGGTTATACTGCCTAATCAAATTGGCAGTTTAAAACTGTCTTCAGGCTGCAATGGGAGACCTGAGCCATGTTTTGGGGGGCTACTTAAGTCGGTGGCACAATAAGTGCTGCAGGCGCACTAGTAGCATTTAATATACAGATCCTAGGTATATGGTATACCAATCTACAAGGGATTTATAACTTACATTAAATAGGCCAAACTGGTGTAATCTTATCTTACCATATTTAAAAGACAGAGCACAAACACTTTAGCACTGGTTAGCAATGGTAAAGTACTACAGCCAACATAAACAAATTTCAGCAAAATGTAGACAGTAATGGCAAAACATTTGGGGGTGACCTTGTAGAGAGGGCCAAGTTCAACAATTCTGGTTTAGAACATAGTGTGTGATCCATATGTCACACCACCCTGAACTCTCATTGGTGGATAGTTTTCAAAAGTGTCTGAGATTAAAAGGTTTCAGTGGGTAGAATCCAAGTCCAGGCTCATATCTTGCTTATGCCCACACTGGCACATTGGTAAATTCTGATGGCAAAAAATGTGATGTCTTTATGGTGAGTTTCAATGGCAGTGAGTGTGCCATTTCTAGCAGAAGAAGTGTAGGAATGGAGAACATCTTAATATTTGTTATTATAAGTTGGATAGCTCTCAATTTTTTACTTCTAAATGAAAGATAATGTCCAGAAATAACTTTTTTTTTTTAATGCCAGCTGAATTTCATGATAGTATAGGTAACTCCAAATTAATTCAGAGTTTTATAATTAACCTCTATTCCTAAACTAAAAATGGACTGCACATTTAAAAAAGTTTAATTCATAAACATTTTTCGTTCATGCTGTATGGGCGATACACAATGACAAATCATTCAAATCTAAAGCTTAGTTGTTGATACTGGATAGCCCATGTTTTGAACAACTAACAAACACTACATATTCTTGCAACCAGAAAGACCTAACGGATTGAACCTAACAGTAAATTGTTTTTGTAATTTGACCATCAATACAAAACATCACAGATGAAAATATTTTCAGTTGCAGATATTTTCTTTCTATTTTCTTTTACTTTATCTTTGATTTCAACAATTAGTCTCTTTGGGAAAACCATGAGACATCTACACAAATAAACCTTTTTGAGTGAGAAATTTTGTGTAGTTTCCAGAAAAAAATATTTCTCGAATTCACCAATGGGTTTCACACCTTTTTCTACCACAAACTGCAAGTGTGCTGAGAAAATGGATTATCACTAAGTAGAATGCAAAAACAGTGGCAAAAAATGTTTTACAACCATGCTTGTTTCTTAAATCAGGTAAGACAGTCATCTTAGCACAGTAAATCATTTGCTGATGCCATGTTTAGTAACAAAAAACATGATTTTGTTCACAACACCTTTAATCATTTTTCTGAAGGAAAGACGTGTTGCTATGTTTGTCTATATTTTTGGTTGCCTTCGGGGCAATATACAAGTTATGGATACCTTCGAAGTCCCCAGCATGTGGGAAAAAGAATGTACATTTCTCAAGGATATCATTTGTGAAACAATATGAAAGGTTAAGCATGTGATGCTCTAAACAACTACAAAACATTTCAGCACCTGACTCATTAAAAAATGTAGCCTGGTTGTCACAAGAGTCATCATCACTTTGAAACAATAGGCAAGGCCTGAATTCTAAGCAATAAGCTGGAAATCATTAGAGGGATATGCCTTGATGCAATAGCTTCTAGAATATGGAAATGTCGAGAGGGAAATCATCCGGGCAATCACAAAGCCTGAAAGTGAATTCTAAATGTTGCCCGGGATGCTGCAAGTCAGTACAATGATGAATCATGATGTCTGTGCAGCAGGCCCTAGGCTCCAGTAGTGATAAACATTTAAGGTTTCAAAAACAATATAGGTCTGGGCACGCTAGGAGAAGCGAGGAAGTTCGTGTTGTGCCACTAAAGAATGTGGAAGGTCTGTAATCATGAAAAATTATGCATGTAAAAGTGCAACCGCCTTGTGCAAAACTGTAGTGATGATTCACCTGAATAAAAATTAGTTAAAAAGAGTGGCAGAGAAGGAACGCCATGCTTGGAGACAAGCTCTCCAGAACTCGAAAGACAAGAAACTACGCTATAAGAATACAGCAATTGCTTACAGAAGTCCATTCTGAAACTCCTAGTTACAACATGCTTCTAAAAACAGGAGTAATCCCCTACAACGAGTTTTCCCAATGCATTGCCACTACTAGATTTGGAAAAAGATAAATTGTGGTAATAACACTTTTACTCATAAATTCCTTTGTTAGACATCGGTGGTATTTATTGGGTAGCGTCATGGTCAGTGTAATGCACTAAAGCAGTAAAAATCACCAGTAATTCGATTACTATCTATTTTATCCCTGTGCCAACTTACCATCAATTTATAAATGAGAGTTATGTTTCATTTAAATAACTACACCAACCTCCTTTTTTTATTACAGGTTTGGGTGAAGGCAACGTAAATGGATCTTAGTGACGCCTAGTACTAAAGTGCTTAGGAACCGATAATTTTGGAGCTCTACAAGAAGATATTACTAAGGGCGAAAACATTTCCAGTTGAGGAAATTAGATGCAGTTCACATTGTTGCAGGAACGTATTGATTGAAAAGATATACTATCCCGCGGTGCGTGATTGCATGTAAATGAAATGCAGATACATGGGCCCCTGATTGGTTTTGCATATAGTTTTTCTCGGCATCCCTGCATAATGCCTTTTGCTGAAATCATTTCGAATCCTAATTTATTGAGTCCCAACAACCATTTGCTCTTTCAGACAAACTGTTCGAAAATGTCTGACCTAAATCCTCGAACGTTCCACATCATTTCCTGCTGGAGATTGCCGGGCCAGGCCGAGGAGTAAATGAGTTGTAAGGTCAAGAGATTTTTCAGTGCGCGACAACCACCGAGGGCCCGGGAACACTGATTGCATCTTTCCATTACACCTAGATCACCAGCCGACACGTTCCCATCAGAGCGCTGCAAATTAATATGTAACTTTAATTAAGGCAATATATTGCTCCACCGAAAGAATATTAAAAGTACACTGACCCCCAAAACAATAAATGTGCCGTTAGATTCCGGCAGAAGTAGCATCATTTCAATCACCGCGCGACCTCTCTGGATGTAATCTGTGGTTTACGAGTGGGCACAAATCAAAGCCTAATTGTTGCGTGGCGGCTCAAGTGGATTTTAAATTAATCCCGGACTTTAAAGTCTTTGGAAACAAAATAAACTATACGCAATTCACTGAGTTATGGCGTATGAACTTCTACATAATGAAAAAATAATCCTGTTACAATAGAGACAATATGAGAAGTGTGCGGTGCCAATGTACTTTATTAATGGTTCTGTATAACTTGGGAGCATTGCTTATGAAAGGGCTTAAACCAAATCTTAGAACGCTCGGAGCTGCTATTGGTGTAGGTTTTTATTCACATAAGAACTGTGATGTATCCGGTGGATTTAACTATCTCGGTGGCATGGACACTCCCTGACTGCTCACAGGCATGTACAGGTGTCAGAGCTATCAGTGTAGGCAGTCACTGATGAAAGGAAATAATTGATTGAGAGCACTTTGATGGCAGTGTGCTTTTCACACAAAAGTCACCCTGTGTCCTCTTTGATCCCAGAGGTCCCAGAAAACGAGAAAGCGTGCGGAGCCCCCACAATGGTCACATCTGCTCTTTATCCCAGTGATATGTGGAAGACTGAAGTTTGTCAGTGTTATCACCATCTACAGCAATTAAAAGCAAATGTATGAATCCAGCCTATCACAAAGATGACTAATACTCATTGTTTTTAGCTATGGTCAGTTCTTTTCCGATTCTGAATGCATGAGTGTGATTTTATTTTAAATGTTAATCACTTGTGCGTCTTGTATATTGAAATTAGAGTGTTTGTTGTGAAGTATTGATTCCGGTGTGGCAGTGGGCACCAATTCCCATCACTAGTAATGGGCAGGAAATTAGAGGAACTTAGGACAGTAGAAAGAAGGACAGGGCAGTGGCACGGCGATGAATGGCAAGCTTCACCAGACTACTGATTGGGGCAGCTGCTGGGCGGGTATGTACGCAGCTACAGAAGCGCATGCACACTTTGTTGGTTGCTTGTCAGAATGTGACATCGATATTGCGTCCTGCATGTAGTTTACAAAAATATCATGTAATTTGATGTCGCTTTTCGATTATTAATTTCAATGCGACAGTGTATTTGTGGATGATATTTGGGGTTTGATTTACAGTTTGGCGGCGAGGTTACTCTCTTGTAACAGTGACAGAGCACCCGCTCTGCCAAACTGAAGGTCTGCCTCCCTCCATAAGAGTCAGGCGGACCTTTTGTACGTCAATGGCTGAGATTACTCCATCTCCACTGCCGACATACACATCCAATGGCATGACACAGCAAGGGCTGTCGGCTGTTTGGCCATTTGTTTGCCCACCATATGTAGAGTGGGTAGACAGCCAGTTTTCACTGTTCATCGCCAATAGGTGAAGCCTGGCAGTAAGGGATAGTGAAAACTGTCAAAATGCCATGAGAGAAACTCCCATGGTGAAGGGGTGGTCATTGTTTTCTTTTCAAATAGAAAATACTGTTTTGGGGGTTTTGTTTTTTCAAAAGATAAAACAATTCAAAGTTTAACCCCAAGGCACCATCAAGTTGATGGCGACGTCTGTCAAGCTTTCAATGCTTTTACAGGAACTGCCATGACTCTGGGCTGGTACATATCTCGGAATTTGGTGGGTGGGTACTCCCTCATGGTGACTGAGTATTTTACTCTGCCACCCTGATCCCGTAAATACCCACCTCAAACTCTAGGTCCTAAATCACAATATTTATGCCATACAATAACTTGACAATGGTATTCTGACATCGCACCTCATAGTTTGCTGGCAGTTATTTTCGAGGGCTGTCTCTGCAGCATCTTCAGCTCCTACTGTACCTTCTGCTGGTGTCTTTCTCGTTGGGTTTGAGTGGGTTGTCCAGCACAATGACAAAATAAGACTGAGCTGGAACCTTTGCCCTTCTACCGGTGGTGGGCTACTAGCTGCCATCTTTTGGTCAGCAGATGCTGTAGATGTACAAGAAAACCATGTGTGTAAGTGAAGGCCACCTCATTGGGTCATCTCCTGGGTGTCCATATACTTTTAACATGTAGTCAACCTTACTAATGATTCAGAAAATGTCATCTTGTATTTTGTAAAAACACAAAGGTTGTTGTGGAGAGTAAACAACATCTTCACAGTCAAAGGGTGTGTTACCGGAAAGGGGTTCCTAAACAGTTAGTAGGGAGTCCCATAATTGTCGAGGGAGTAGCGTCTCCTCAGATCATACAATATCTGAATAAATGGTGATATACAGCGATGGAGTGTATGCAGGCTGAGCACTGACATATCAGGGCCCAGTAATACTTATAATGAAATCACCTCAAATACACAAGGTGGTTTACTCCTGACTATGTGATACAAGAGCATCAATGGCAGCACATCTTGGGGTGCACATTGAGCTTGTCACCCAACTAAACAGAACGACAAATAATAGAACCAATGATAGGTTAAATTCCAATGACTGAAAACAAAACAGTGACAACAGGCAACGGAAATCACGTGCCAGGCAGACGGGATTCTCAATCATTTGCTACAGACGGGGAGGGCCTCTGCAGCGCCTGTGTGAGCGCAGGAGCACGGAGCAGGTTCAAGGCGCTAGGGAGAGGGCGAGGCGGCAGGAAGGAAACCCGGCCCGGGAGCTCGGGATCCGCAAGACTGCTCCGGCTCCGAGAACCCCTTCAGCGCCCGGGGACCCCGAATTCACCACCCCAGGACTCCTCCGGACGGAGGATGGCGAGGAGGAGCGTGTCTGAGAAAAGTCCAGACTGAGTGGAGGTACAGAGTGGAGGTACAGACTGAGGAGGAGGGAGTGGACCAGGGGCGGACTGAACCCAGTGCGAGGAGAGGTGCGCACTGCAACCTACGGGAGGGGAATAGACTGCCACAGTCATTGTGACGAGCCGCCCCTGCCTGCCTCGGAAACTCCGCGCTTGTGACAGACAGATAGCCGCCATTTTCTGCACCAAGAGAAGACCAAAACTCCGCCGGAGCAACCAGTTTCGCCTTCCAGCGCCCAGCGCAAGGGGACGGAAGGATAAGCCGGCGGCCTGCGAGAGGCCCCGTAAAGGACCGTGCCTGTGCCTGTGCCGGGCCTCGGGGGCCCGTAGGCCGCACAACTCACGGTAGGCCGCACCGATCCTTGCATCCCTTTTTAGGAGCAGCTGCCCAAGGTGACGTTCAGGAAGAAGCCGCCGACATTGCCCGCTGGAGCGTGAGAGCGGGAGAAGGAAGACGAGGAACCGTAAATTTAGGATACACGCGGAGACCCGCAGAGGGAAAAGGACTGACCCAATTCCCCGGATAACCGGAAAGGACTGAGTTGTCTGTGCCCGCATCCCTTTTGGACTTTTGGACTTTTGGACTTCGGACTTTCGGACTGACGGCACTCAGCCCACTCAGCCCGCTCAACACGGACGCCCGGCTCCCCAGAAGGACTGAGGGTCTGAGCCCGGCATCTCGTAAGGACTCGGTACCACCGGCACGCTCCGGAGGGAGTTTGAGGCCTGCAAGGAATCATCGCAGCCCGCAAGGACTGATATCCCGAGCGACACTCAGGTTCTGTTTCCAGTAAGGACTGGGGTGCTTCGTGCTTCGTTGGGGGAGCGGGGAGCGTGGCCCTCAAGAGGCTAACCGGCTTTTATTTTCAAGCAGCCCTTCTTATCTTATTATTTGTGCGTAATTGGGAAAAAGCCTTATTCGATTTTAAAAGTTTAATTTGTGACTGTTAAGCATGTCAAAGCAAAAAGTCCCCTCTATACCCCAGACATTGGATAATTATTTAGTGAAGATTGTTAGTAAAATTAATTGCGAGAGGAGACAATCCCTAGGGCTTAGCAGCCCCCCCCCCATCATCTAGTGTGCAACTTTCACCTGCTCCATTGGCTCTGGATGACAGTAGTAGTGTCTGCACTAATTCCGGTGTTCCTGATAGGGAAATGATTATGCAGAATATTTCTACCTTAGTCGATCTAGAGGCTTCTTCTGATCCCATATTGCAACATCCACCCACCCCACTACCTAGAGTGGTTAGAGCATGTAGAAAGACCCAGACTAAACGTGGGGGTGCTCGGCCCACAAAAAAAAGATTAGTTAGCCCCCTCAAGTATCCAGATAAGGATGAGGATAATACGGCAAATATCGACGACGTTAAACTAGATGCAGAAAAAACAAATAACTTAGTAAGTATTATTGACTCAAAGATTAAGGGTATTGTCAAACCTCTTATGGTAAAAATTGATCAGCTAACCGCGGAGGTTAATAGATTAGGCGATCTCCTCAAAAAAACACTGGTGGAAGCAGATAGTGTGTCAGCCCCAATAACAATAAGCAATCATGATACTCAGGTTGCTCCTCCCGGTGATGTTACAGGTTTAGATATTAGTAGGAGTGTTGTACAGAACTACCCGACAGCACAGTCCTTAGCCTCTAATGATAGCCAGGTTGTTTTAATACCTGATAGAAAAGAGGATTTGACTGAGGTGAGGCGAAGGCGCGCCATTAATCTCCCTCCTGATTGCGCACCATATGTGGTAGTTTTAGCTAATGTTCCCCCTGTTGTAAAGGGGAATCATCAGGAAACCCACGAGTCTTTAAAAAATAAAACCGTTTCCTGGATGCACAGGCATTGTGGATTCCCAACTGAACTCTCAGATCAAGTCTTGACTACCAGAAGGGTAGATTGGATAGGGAGCTCTAAGAAAAGTTTTAGTGGTGACTGTGTCATTATAAACTTTAAACACCCTCAACATGCTGCCACTGTATTATTAAAAGCTGCCTCATTACCAATTACTGATAATAATGTGTGTGTCCGCTCGCTTGCATTCTTTTACAGCCATCATAATAATGCCCCTTATGGGAGTAGAGGTTGTAGATTATGCCCTGTTACACACAGGCTATACCCTGATATTTCAATGCAAAACCGGTTTCAACCCCTAAGTTCTCTGGATACAAATGATTGACTTAATGAGGGAGGGCAGTTCTTACCCCAGGTGATTATTATTCCCTGTGTGGATATCGGTATAGATAATACCATGGCCCAAGAGATGCCCAACAATACAGAAATTGAATTGGCGGTGGATATAAGGGCACCGCCCGATTGTGGGGACATAAGCAATTCAAACCAGATTGCGAATTGGGGACGAAACAATCGTATGGTGCCTGATAGTAATTGTGTTAGGGGTAAGGATACTGTTACTATTGTTTGTTGGAATGTGGCAGGGCTGAAATCGAAGGAGAGGGACCCGGGATGGTTAACGTTTGTTAATGCCCATGACATTTTATGTCTTCAAGAAACATGGTGTAAAGATGAAGTTAACTATGAGGGATTCGTTTCTTACAATTTACCGGCGTTGGGAGGTGGTACAGGTAGAGCGAAAGGCGGTCTCCTTATACTTGTAACGATCTGTCGTCCTATTGTGGTTAAAAAGTATATACCTGTAGGGGACCTTGTGCAGATCCTCTGGCTTGTGGATGACAAAGACCATAATGTTTTATTGATTAACTATTATAATAACATTTTTGATGTTACCCGGGTCAAAGTAGTAACAGACTTAGCCGGCGCTGTCGAAAAACTATGTCTGGAACAGAATGTTGTATTTGACTTCATCTGGGTAGGGGACTTCAATACTACTTTGTGCGATTTGTCTACACAAAGGGTTTGTGGGGTTACTAACAGTGCCGGCTGGGATGTCCCGCATTTTGGACATAACAGTTATGGGGAAGCACTGCATAAGTTCATGGGCTGCTATGACCTGGAAATAGTGGAGTGCTGTAAAGATGTTAATGGTTTACCCATTCCCACTTTTAAAAATTGGCACACCAGCTCGGTCATTGACCATGTGATCACATCTTCTAATATTAGTTCTTACTGTGATCCACCAAGAATTGAAGTAACTACCCTGAGTGACCACAACCGTATTATTTTGGACACTACCCTTTGGACCGGTAGTTCTGTGGATGTGGGAATTATTATTTCTAATGTAGAACCACATAGGACTAACGGTGTTAGGCTAAGATGGATTGGTGAAAGAGCCGATGATTTAACTAGCTCCATAATTAATGAGAGCCTGCTGGATATTGCTTCTATTTTAAAAAATAGTTCTGACTCTGAGAGGGTTTTATATTGTTTTAACCAAATTAATAAAGCTATTGATGCCAAGTTTACCAGTTGCAATAGTAGGCAAAGTAGGAACGGACCGAGATGGTTTAATCACCTTTGCACTTCCGCACTAACTAGCCTCAAGCAGGCTTTAGCAGCGAGGCCCAGGGACAAAAAAACTGGTAAATAAATTAAGAATGGAATATAAATGTGCGCTCAAACAGAGGAAGTGTGAACTGCAGCAACAGGCTTGGGATTCCCTCAACCAAGCTGCTGAATTATCAAATTGTACATTATTTTGGGCCACGGTCAACTCGCCTTTTTTAAGGGATGAAAAAACACCACAGTTGACTTCTAATGTTTCTAGCGAGGGTTGGATTGCACATTTCTCCAGCATTTTTTACTCTGATAAAGTCAATGATCCTAGTCCCAATAAGTGGCCTACTCTGCCTTTGGATATATCCGTTAGTGAGGTCAAATATGGTATACGGGCTAGCAAAGGGGTACCTATAGACGTTTATAAAGCTGCGCCAGATGTCTGGGGCCCTCTTTTAACCATTGTTTTTAATGTTGCCGTGTGTGCCGAGGCCCCTGTAACTTGGGGTGAATCAATCATTGTGCCAATTCATAAAAAGGGAAGTAGATCTGACACTAAGAATTACCGCCCGATCTCTCTCCTTGACTCTTCAGTCAAGGTTATGAGTAGAGTGATGTTAGTAAGATTAGAGGAATGGGTTGAGCAGGATAGCATACTGGCTGATAGCCAGTATGGTTTTAGGAAGGGACGAGGTACGCTCGACCAGTGCATCAATATTGATCTACTGATCGGGAAGTATACTGAAGCGAAACCCGGTTCCCTGTATCTTTGTTTTGCTGACCTGAGCAGCGCATTCGATATGGTAGATCATTTCATTTTATGGCCAACTCTGTTAAATTTAGGAGCCCCAGAAGGCATAATCTTTTTCCTCGCTAGGTTATACGAGAAATTGAAAACCAATGTACGTTTTGGAACCAGAGGAGAATGTACTCCAAAAATCTGTGTTACACGAGGAATTAGACAGGGTTGTGTTTTGGCTCCTCTTTTATTTATTTTATTTATTAATGGAATTGATGATATTTTAAAAAAGGTTAATGCTGATGCTCCTCAGATCAACGGTGTTCCGGTGCCGGTGTTACTATATGCCGACGACGCTGTTTTACTCTCTCGAACACCTGTCGGATTACAACGACTAATGGATAGTTTTTCCTCCTTTATTAAAGATAGAAAACTAGTAATTAATAAGGGAAAAACGCATACCATGACCTGCGGAGCTAAAGTCAAAACGTTAAAAGCCTTTTTTATAGACGGCGAAAAGGTGCAACAGGTGGATACATTTTGTTACCTAGGTATTACCTTCTCTAACGACAGGAAATGGAACAATGAATTTAATAACATCCGGAATAAAATGGCAAAAAATGCTTATGGTATTTATAGATTTGCTGCAAAAGTTGGGGATCGTCGAACCAGGGATATGCTCAAGATTTACCAAGCTAGATGTGTGACTATTGCTCTGTATGGGGCAGGAGTATGGGGTTATAGCTGTACCTACAACTTACAGTTGGAGGAAAATATGTTTTTAAAAAAGCTCCTGTTTTTGCCCATCTCTGCCTCAACTGAATTAAGCCATCGCGAATTAGCCATTAATTATTTAACTGATCTGATATCACTTAGACCATTGATGATCTGGCGGTCTTTTTGGCTTGGCGATGAGAAGCTACTTAACAGAACTATTGTTGAGGATTGCTTACGTTTGGATAAATATCAAGATATTCCCTGGGTTAAATATGTTGTTGTCTGTTTTTCAGCAATTTTTAATCTGAATATTTTAAATAATCCTAGTGCAGCAACCACGATCTCCAAATCAGAAATGAAAAGTATATTTCTAACTTATGCAGAAAGGAAACGAGCAACCATAGCCGGATCATTGTCCTCCGTCATTTTTTATAATAGATACAATCTAATGGAGGGTTTTCCATTTTACCTAACTATGGTGACTAGGAATTCACATAAATTTGTGCTAACCAGACTAAGATTTGGGATGGCACATTGTTTAGTAGCCCATCCAAATATTAAGAAACACCCGATTGGGCCATGTAGGTGCGATAATGTATCTACACAGAGCACTGTGCACCTTCTGCTGTTCTGTAAACTGTATACATGTTTTCGTATAGTATTTTTGAAACCTCTGTTTGTTAGATACGGAACACGTACAGTTAAACATGCCATGGCTTTAATTTTTAATCTGCAATCGGCAGATATTTGTTTTTATACTGCCACCTTTTTAAATCAGTGCATCAATTCCAGGAAAAGTATGAGTTTTTAATGTATTTTATTATGCATTCTATATATTTATGAATGACCATATGTATTACTCAATGAGCCATTAACTATAATTAATAACTGTAAGTTTTAATTGCAATGTCTTTGTAAATATGTACTGTTGTCTTTTTTTTTCTTCCTTGTTCATGCTTTCATGGTCATTTATATGTGCCGAATAAAGCTTTATGAATTGAATTGATAGGTTAAATCGTGCAAAGTTTGCATGCCCAGAGTTTATCCTGCTATTTTTCTGCAAAGCAAAAGAAGCTTAAGGAGGCTGTGCATCAAAGATGATGAGAGGACATGAAAACCTGAAAAAACAACTCCACCCCCCAGCCTCATGGCCTGGGATCAGTCAAATTAGTAAGAGATGCAGCAACTGCTTAATACAAGCACCTCTAATATTCCTACACTGCAGGCGACTCTACGCAGTAAAGAAATGGACAGACCTACTACCTACAAACCATCTTGAGAATGTCCCTTGTCAGAGTCAGTGACAGGGTTCACCCGCCGTTAAGGAGAAGCCCATTCACACGTTGATGGCGCAGCCTTGCCTCCAAGGGACACCTCAATTGTAGTCATATTAACTCTTGTTCTCTTACATATGAAGAGCTCTGAAGCCTGGCAGAAATCTAGAACATTAAATCTCATAACTGCAGTGAACTATTAGAAGAAAGAAAGCATGGTATCTACTGGTAAGAGAGTGTGAGCTAACCACATGACCCAGACCATCCTTACACAATCACCAACACAAGAAAGTGTTAAATCAACACATTTAGCAAGAAAGAGTCAGCCCACGATTCCAATTACTGTTTTGGCTGTGGAGCTCGACATTTACTTGATTGCTGATGGAGAAATGAAAATATGGAAAGAAAGTTCTCCATGTTGCTACTTACCGTAAGAGCCACACTTATTCTTTCATCAGCCTTCTCACAGCCACAAAAAAGAATTCCTTAAGAGCAAGAAGAAAAGGCTAATTAGAATTTTCTTGAACTCCCCCTTTATCATAAGACACTTAAGTAGCATGTATTGTTTTACATTCGATCCTGAGTTTTGTTGCTTTCTGATGTCTGCCTCCTCCCTTTCTCCCTCTGCATATTTCGAAACAGCAATATATTTTGCACGACCATTTACTACTTCTCCTTTTGTAGATTGGCCACCTTCCAAATGTTGGACTCAGTGCTCCTTTCAATGCAAAATTCACTTTTTTCAGTGGTTTTCCCTTTTCTCCAAATATTTTGCCCTTTTACGTTTTCATTTCACACTTCCTGGTGTGTTTAGGGAATACATTTTTGTATTTGTCTCACAAAAGGGCTACTGGAACCACGGTTGAACAAATTCGAAGAAAAGCAAATAAAACTGATATTTTATTGTCAAAAGAATAAGCTTATTATGTATATGTGGCCTTTTAAAACAGACTTTTATTACATTTTCACCACAGTGTTAGTAGTCAGGTCATACTGTTATATTGGTGGTTCCATTACAATCATATCACGAATTCTCCCAACAACTGCCTTCCCTCCCTTAACAATTTCCCCCCTCCTCCCCAAGTCACACCGTGGAGCATCAATGTCTCACCAACTATAGCAGTTTTTGGCCTCTGAGATTTGTCTTATCTATATTTAAGAGGTCGTTTTTGAGGTAGGGGATGTAAGGAAATGCCTCCTTGGCATGGTTGCCCCCTGACTTTTTGCCTTTGCTGATGCTATGTTTACAATTGAAAGTGTGCTGAGGCCTGCTAACCAGGCCCCAGCACCAGTGTTCTTTCCCTAACCTGTACTTTTGTATCCACAATTGGCAGACCCTGGCATCCAGATAAGACCCTTGTAACTGGTACTTCTAGTACCAAGGGCCCTGATGCCAAGGAAGGTCTCTAAGGGCTGCAGCATGTCTTATGCCACCCTGGAGACCTCTCACTCAGCACAGACACACTGCTTGCCAGCTTGTGTGTGCTAGTGAGGACAAAACGAGTAAGTCGACATGGCACTCCCCTCAGGGTGCCATGCCAGCCTCTCACTGCCTATGCAGTATAGGTAAGACACCCCTCTAGCAGGCCTTACAGCCCTAAGGCAGGGTGCACTATACCATAGGTGAGGGTACCAGTGCATGAGCATGGTACCCCTACAGTGTCTAAACAAAACCTTAGACATTGTAAGTGCAGGGTAGCCATAAGAGTATATGGTCTGGGAGTCTGTCAAACACGAACTCCACAGCACCATAATGGCTACACTGAAAACTGGGAAGT
Source organism: Pleurodeles waltl (assembly GCF_031143425.1). NCBI lineage: Eukaryota > Metazoa > Chordata > Amphibia > Caudata > Salamandridae > Pleurodeles > Pleurodeles waltl. Next base: position 996,850,107 of record NC_090449.1, read on the forward strand.
TTGGTATCAAACTTCTCAGCACAATAAATGCACACTGATGCCAGTGTACATTTTATTGTAAAATACACCACAGAGGGCACCTTAGAGGTGCCCCCTGAACCTTAACCGACTATCTGTGTAGGCTGACTAGTTTTAGCAGCCTGCCACAAACCGAGACATGTTGCTGGCCCCATGGGGAGAGTGCCTTTGTCACTCTGAGGCCAGTAACAAAGCCTGCACTGGGTGGAGATGCTAACACCTCCCCCAGGCAGGAATTGTCACACCTGGCGGTGAGCCTCAAAGGCTCACCTCCTTTGTGCCAACCCAGCAGGACACTCCAGCTAGTGGAGTTGCCCGCCCCCTCCGGCCAGGCCCCACTTTTGGCGGCAAGGCCGGAGAAAATAATGAGAATAACAAGGAGGAGTCACTGGCCAGTCAGGACAGCCCCTAAGGTGTCCTGAGCTGAGGTGACTCTAACTTTTAGAAATCCTCCATCTTGCAGATGGAGGATTCCCCCAATAGGGTTAGGATTGTGACCCCCTCCCCTTGGGAGGAGGCACAAAGAGGGTGTACCCACCCTCAGGGCTAGTAGCCATTGGCTACTAACCCCCCAGACCTAAACACGCCCTTAAATTTAGTATTTAAGGGCTACCCTGAACCCTAGAAAATTAGATTCCTGCAACTACAAGAAGAAGGACTGCCCAGCTGAAAACCCCTGCAGAGGAAGACCAGAAGACGACAACTGCCTTGGCTCCAGAAACTCACCGGCCTGTCTCCTGCCTTCCAAAGATCCTGCTCCAGCGACGCCTTCCAAAGGGACCAGCGACCTCGACATCCTCTGAGGACTGCAGCTGCTTCGAAAAGACAAGAAACTCCCGAGGACAGCGGACCTGCTCCAAGAAAAGCTGCAACTTTGTTTCCAGCAGCTTTAAAGAACCCTGCAAGCTCCCCGCAAGAAGCGTGAGACTTGCAACACTGCACCCGGCGACCCCGACTCGGCTGGTGGCGATCCAACACCTCAGGAGGGACCCCAGGACTACTCTGATACTGTGAGTACCAAAACCTGTCCCCCCTGAGCCCACACAGCGCCGCCTGCAGAGGGAATCCCAAGACTTCCCCTGACCGCGACTCTTTGAACCTAAAGTCCCGACGCCTGGGAGAGACCCTGCACCCGCAGCCCCCAGGACCTGAAGGACCGGACTTTCACTGGAGAAGTGACCCCCAGGAGTCCCTCTCCCTTGCCCAAGTGGAGGTTTCCCCGAGGAATCCCCCCCGTGCCTGCCTGCAGCGCTGAAGAGATCCCGAGATCTCTCATAGACTAACATTGCAAACCCGACGCTTGTGTCTACACTGCACCCGGCCGCCCCCGCGCTGCTGAGGGTGAAATTTCTGTGTGGACTTGTGTCCCCCCCGGTGCCCTACAAAACCCCCCTGGTCTGCCCTCCAAAGACGCGGGTACTTACCTGCAAACAGACCGGAACCGGGGCACCCCCTTCTCTCCATTCTAGCCTATGTGTTTTGGGCACCACTTTGAACTCTGCACCTGACCGGCCCTGAGCTGCTGGTGTGGTGACTTTGGGGTTGCTCCGAACCCCCAACGGTGGGCTACCTTGGACCAAGAACTAAGCCCTGTAAGTGTCTTACTTACCTGGTTAACCTAACAAATACTTACCTCCCCTAGGAACTGTGAAAATTGCAGTGTCCACTTTTAAAACAGCTATTTGTCAATAACTTGTAAAGTATACATGCAATTTTTATGCTTTAAAGTTCCTAAAGTACTTACCTGCAATACCTTTCGAATGAGATATTACATGTAGAATTTGAACCTGTGGTTCTTAAAATAAACTAAGAAAAGATATTTTTCTATATAAAAACCTATTGGCTGGATTTGTCTCTGAGTGTGTGTACCTCATTTATTGTCTATGTGTATGTACAACAAATGCTTAACACTACTCCTTGGATAAGCCTACTGCTCGACCACACTACCACAAAATAGAGCATTAGTATTATCTATTTTTTGCCACTATCTTACCTCTAAGGGGAACCCTTGGACTCTGTGCATACTATTCCTTACTTTGAAATAGTGCATACAGAGCCAACTTCCTACATTGGTGGATCAGCGGTGGGGTACAAGACTTTGCATTTGCTGGACTACTCAGCCAATACCTGATCACACGACAAATTCCAAAATTGTCATTAGAAATTCATTTTTGCAATTTGAAAGTTTTCTAAATTCTTAAAAGTCCTGCTAGGGCCTTGTGTGTTAAGTCCCTGTTTAGCATTGTCTTTTTAGAGTTTAAAAGTTTGTTAAAAGTTTGAATTAGATTCTAGAAACAGTTTTAGATTCTTAAAAAAGTATCCCAACTCTTAGCAGAATAATGTCTGATACAGAGATGCAGGTGGTGGAACTCGACACCACACCTTACCTCCATCTTAAGATGAGGGAGCTAAGGTCTCTCTGTAATATAAAGAAAATAACCATTGGCTCCAGACCTACCAAAATTCAGCTCCAGGAGCTGTTGGCAGAGTTTGAAAAAGCCAACCCCTCTGATGATGACATCACAGAGGAAGAAATTAGTGACTTGGAGGCCAATGTCCCTCCTCCAGTCCTAAATAGGGAGAACAGGACCCCTCAAGTCCTGTCTCCAACTGTGTTAGTCAGAAATAGTGAGTCCCTCACAGGAGGGTCCCACATTTCTGAAATCACTGAGGATGCTCTCAGTGAAGATGACCTCCTGTTAGCCAGGATGGCCAAAAGATTGGCTTTAGAGAGACAGCTCCTAGCCATAGAAAGGGAAAGACAAGAGATGGGCCTAGGACCCATCAATGGTGGCAGCAATATAAATAGGGTCAGAGATTCTCCTGACATGTTAAAAATCCCCAAAGGGATTGTGACAAAATTTGAAGATGGTGATGACATCACCAAGTGGTTCACAGCTTTTGAGAGGGCTTGTGTAACCAGAAAAGTGAACAGATCTCACTGGGGTGCTCTCCTTTGGGAAATGTTCACTGGAAAGTGTCGGGATAGACTCCTCACACTCTCTGGAAAAGATGCAGAATCTTATGACCTCATGAAGGGTACCCTGATTGAGGGCTTTGGATTCTCCACTGAGGAGTACAGGATTAGGTTCAGGGGGGCTCAAAAATCCTCGAGCCAGACCTGGGTTGACTTTGTTGACTACTCAGTGAAAACACTAGATGGTTGGATTCAAGGCAGTGGTGTAAGTAATTATGATGGGCTGTACAATTTATTTGTGAAAGAACACCTGTTAAGTAATTGTTTCAATGATAAACTGCATCAGCATCTGGTAGACCTAGGACCAATTTCTCCCCAAGAATTGGGAAAGAAGGCGGACCATTGGGTCAAGACAAGGGTGTCCAAGACTTCAACAGGGGGTGACCAAAAGAAAGGGGTCACAAAGACTCCCCAGGGGAAGGGTGATGAGACAACCAAAACTAAAAATAGTAAAGAGTCTTCTACAGGCCCCCAAAAACCTGCACAGGAGGGTGGGCCCAGAGCCTCTTCACAAAACAATGGGTACAAGGGTAAAAACTTTGATCCCAAAAAGGCCTGGTGTCATAGCTGTAAACAGCATGGACACCAAACTGGAGACAAGGCCTGTCCCAAGAAAGGTTCCACTCCAAACTCCCATCCAGGTAACACTGGTATGGCTAGTCTCCAAGTGGGATCAACAGTGTGCCCAGAGCAAATCAGGGTCCACACTGAAGCTACTCTAGTTTCTGAGGGTGGGGTGGATTTAGCCACACTAGCTGTCTGGCCGCCTAACATGCAAAAATACAGACAGCAACTCTTAATTAATGGGACTAGAATAGAGGGCCTGAGGGATACAGGTGCCAGTGTCACCATGGTGACAGAGAAACTGGTTTCCCCTGGCCAATACCTGACTGGAAACACTTACACAGTCACCAACGCTGACAATCAGAAGAAAGTACATCCCATGGCAATGGTTACTTTAGAATGGGGAGGGGTCAATGGCCTGAAACAGGTGGTGGTCTCCTCAAATATCCCAGTGGACTGTCTGCTTGGAAATGACCTGGAGTCCTCAGCATGGGCTGAGGTAGAACTAAAAACCCATGCAGCAATGCTGGGTATCCCTGAACTGGTGTGTGTGAAAACAAGAGCACAGTGCAAGGCACAGGGTGAACAAGTAGAGCTGGAGTCTGGAAGAATGGCCCAGCCTACCAAGAGAACAAGAAAGTCAGTTGGGAAACCAACTACAACACAGCAAAAGAAAGGGAACCTCTCTTCTCAGGAAGAAGTTCTGCCCTCTGAGGGAACTGAGCCTTTGGAGCTTGAACCTTATCAGGTTGAGCTCTTAGGCCCAGGGGGACCCTCAAGGGAGGAGCTGTGTAAGGGACAAGAAACCTGTCCCTCTCTTGAAGGCCTTAGGCAGCAAGCTGCTGAAGAGTCCAAAGGCAAGAAAAATGGAACGCATAGGGTCTATTGGGAAGATGGACTCCTGTACACTGAGGCCAGAGACCCCAAACCTGGTGCCACTAGGAGAGTGGTAGTGCCTCAGCTGTTCAGGAAGTTCATCCTAACATTGGCCCATGACATTCCCCTTGCTGGACATTTGGGACAAACCAAGACGTGGGAGAGGTTAGTCAACCACTTCTACTGGCCCAATATGTCCAACATGGTTAAGGAGTTTTGCCTCTCCTGCCCCACCTGTCAAGCCAGTGGTAAGACAGGTGGGCATCCAAAGGCCCCCCTCATTCCACTTCCAGTGGTGGGGGTTCCCTTTGAAAGAGTGGGTGTGGACATAGTTGGTCCACTAGAACCTCCCACAGCCTCAGGAAATATGTATATCCTGGTAGTAGTGGATCATGCTACCAGGTATCCTGAAGCTATTCCCCTTAGGTCGACTACTGCCCCTGCAGTAGCCAAGGCCCTCATTGGTATCTTTACCAGAGTGGGTTTCCCTAAGGAGGTGGTGTCTGACAGAGGTACCAACTTCATGTCAGCATACCTAAAGCACATGTGGAATGAGTGTGGAGTGACTTATAAATTCACTACACCATACCATCCACAAACTAATGGCTTGGTTGAGAGATTCAACAAGACATTAAAAGGCATGATCATGGGGCTCCCAGAAAAACTCAAAAGGAGATGGGATGTCCTCTTGCCATGTCTGCTTTTCGCTTACAGAGAGGTGCCACAGAAGGGAGTAGGATTCTCACCCTTTGAACTTCTGTTTGGTCATCCTGTAAGAGGACCACTTGCTCTTGTTAAAGAAGGCTGGGAGAGACCTCTCCATGAGCCTAAGCAAGACATAGTGGACTATGTACTTGGCCTTCGCTCTAGAATGGCAGAGTACATGGAAAAGGCAACCAAAAACCTTGAGGCTAGCCAACAACTCCAGAAGTTTTGGTATGACCAAAAGGCTGCACTGGTTGAGTTCCAACCAGGGCAGAAAGTCTGGGTTCTGGAGCCTGTGGCTCCCAGGGCACTCCAGGACAAATGGAGTGGCCCTTACCCAGTACTAGAAAGGAAGAGTCAGGTCACCTACCTGGTGGACCTGGGCACAAGCAGGAGCCCCAAGAGGGTGATCCATGTGAACCGCCTTAAGCTCTTCCATGACAGGGCTGATGTCAATCTGTTGATGGTAACAGATGAGGATCAGGAGGCAGAGAGTGAACCTCTCCCTGATCTTCTGTCATCAGACCCAAAAGATGGCACAGTAGATGGAGTGATCTACTCAGACACCCTCTCTGGCCAACAGCAAGCTGATTGTAGGAGAGTCCTACAACAGTTTCCTGAACTCTTCTCCTTAACCCCTGGTCAGACACACCTGTGTACCCATGATGTGGACACAGGAGACAGCATGCCTGTCAAAAACAAAATCTTTAGACAGTCTGACCATGTGAAGGAAAGCATCAAGGTGGAAGTCCACAAGATGCTGGAATTGGGAGTAATTGAGCGCTCTGACAGCCCCTGGGCTAGCCCAGTGGTCTTAGTCCCCAAACCTCACACCAAAGATGGAAAGAAAGAGATGAGGTTTTGTGTGGACTACAGAGGGCTCAATTCTGTCACCAAGACAGATGCTCATCCAATTCCAAGAGCTGATGAGCTCATAGACAAATTAGGTGCTGCCAAATTCCTAAGTACCTTTGACTTGACAGCAGGGTACTGGCAAATAAAAATGGCACCTGGAGCAAAAGAGAAAACAGCATTCTCCACACCTGATGGGCATTATCAGTTTACTGTTATGCCCTTTGGTTTAAAGAATGCCCCTGCCACCTTCCAAAGGTTGGTGAATCAAGTCCTTGCTGGCTTGGAGTCCTTTAGCACAGCTTATCTTGATGATATTGCTGTCTTTAGCTCCACCTGGCAGGATCACCTGGTCCACCTGAGGAAGGTTTTGAAGGCTCTGCAATCTGCAGGCCTCTCTATCAAGGCATCCAAATGCCAGATAGGGCAGGGAACTGTGGTTTACTTGGGACACCTTGTAGGTAGAGGCCAAGTTCAGCCACTCCAACCCAAGATCCAGACTATTCTGGACTGGGTAGCTCCAAAAACCCAGACTCAAGTCAGGGCATTCCTTGGCTTGACTGGGTATTACAGGAGGTTTGTGAAGGGATATGGATCCATTGTGACAGCCCTCACTGAACTCACCTCCAAGAAAATGCCCAAGAAAGTGAACTGGACTGTGGAATGCCAACAGGCCTTTGACACCCTGAAACAAGCAATGTGCTCAGCACCAGTTCTAAAAGCTCCAGATTATTCTAAGCAGTTCATTGTGCAGACTGATGCCTCTGAACATGGGATAGGGGCAGTTTTGTCCCAAACAAATGATGATGGCCTTGACCAGCCTGTTGCTTTCATTAGCAGGAGGTTACTCCCCAGGGAGCAGCGTTGGAGTGCCATTGAGAGGGAGGCCTTTGCTGTGGTTTGGTCCCTGAAGAAGCTGAGACCATACCTCTTTGAGACTCACTTCCTAGTTCAAACTGACCACAGACCTCTCAAATGGCTGATGCAAAGGAAAGGTGAAAATCCTAAACTGTTGAGGTGGTCCATCTCCCTACAGGGAATGGACTTTATAGTGGAACACAGACCTGGGACTGCCCATGCCAATGCAGATGGCCTTTCCAGGTTCTTCCACTTAGAAAATGAAGACTCTCTTGGGAAAGGTTAGTCTCATCCTCTTTCGTTTGGGGGGGGGTTGTGTAAGGAAATGCCTCCTTGGCATGGTTGCCCCCTGACTTTTTGCCTTTGCTGATGCTATGTTTACAATTGAAAGTGTGCTGAGGCCTGCTAACCAGGCCCCAGCACCAGTGTTCTTTCCCTAACCTGTACTTTTGTATCCACAATTGGCAGACCCTGGCATCCAGATAAGACCCTTGTAACTGGTACTTCTAGTACCAAGGGCCCTGATGCCAAGGAAGGTCTCTAAGGGCTGCAGCATGTCTTATGCCACCCTGGAGACCTCTCACTCAGCACAGACACACTGCTTGCCAGCTTGTGTGTGCTAGTGAGGACAAAACGAGTAAGTCGACATGGCACTCCCCTCAGGGTGCCATGCCAGCCTCTCACTGCCTATGCAGTATAGGTAAGACACCCCTCTAGCAGGCCTTACAGCCCTAAGGCAGGGTGCACTATACCATAGGTGAGGGTACCAGTGCATGAGCATGGTACCCCTACAGTGTCTAAACAAAACCTTAGACATTGTAAGTGCAGGGTAGCCATAAGAGTATATGGTCTGGGAGTCTGTCAAACACGAACTCCACAGCACCATAATGGCTACACTGAAAACTGGGAAGTTTGGTATCAAACTTCTCAGCACAATAAATGCACACTGATGCCAGTGTACATTTTATTGTAAAATACACCACAGAGGGCACCTTAGAGGTGCCCCCTGAACCTTAACCGACTATCTGTGTAGGCTGACTAGTTTTAGCAGCCTGCCACAAACCGAGACATGTTGCTGGCCCCATGGGGAGAGTGCCTTTGTCACTCTGAGGCCAGTAACAAAGCCTGCACTGGGTGGAGATGCTAACACCTCCCCCAGGCAGGAATTGTCACACCTGGCGGTGAGCCTCAAAGGCTCACCTCCTTTGTGCCAACCCAGCAGGACACTCCAGCTAGTGGAGTTGCCCGCCCCCTCCGGCCAGGCCCCACTTTTGGCGGCAAGGCCGGAGAAAATAATGAGAATAACAAGGAGGAGTCACTGGCCAGTCAGGACAGCCCCTAAGGTGTCCTGAGCTGAGGTGACTCTAACTTTTAGAAATCCTCCATCTTGCAGATGGAGGATTCCCCCAATAGGGTTAGGATTGTGACCCCCTCCCCTTGGGAGGAGGCACAAAGAGGGTGTACCCATCCTCAGGGCTAGTAGCCATTGGCTACTAACCCCCCAGACCTAAACACGCCCTTAAATTTAGTATTTAAGGGCTACCCTGAACCCTAGAAAATTAGATTCCTGCAACTACAAGAAGAAGGACTGCCCAGCTGAAAACCCCTGCAGAGGAAGACCAGAAGACGACAACTGCCTTGGCTCCAGAAACTCACCGGCCTGTCTCCTGCCTTCCAAAGATCCTGCTCCAGCGACGCTTTCCAAAGGGACCAGCGACCTCGACATCCTCTGAGGACTGCCCCTGCTTCGAAAAGACAAGAAACTCCCGAGGACAGCGGACCTGCTCCAAGAAAAGCTGCAACTTTGTTTCCAGCAGCTTTAAAGAACCCTGCAAGCTCCCCGCAAGAAGCGTGAGACTTGCAACACTGCACCCGGCGACCCCGACTCGGCTGGTGGCGATCCAACACCTCAGGAGGGACCCCAGGACTACTCTGATACTGTGAGTACCAAAACCTGTCCCCCCTGAGCCCCCACAGCGCCGCCTGCAGAGGGAATCCCGAGACTTCCCCTGACCGCGACTCTTTGAACCTAAAGTCCCGACGCCTGGGAGAGACCCTGCACCCGCAGCCCCCAGGACCTGAAGGACCGGACTTTCACTGGAGAAGTGACCCCCAGGAGTCCCTCTCCCTTGCCCAAGTGGAGGTTTCCCCGAGGAATCCCCCCCGTGCCTGCCTGCAGCGCTGAAGAGATCCCGAGATCTCTCATAGACTAACATTGCAAACCCGACGCTTGTGTCTACACTGCACCCGGCCGCCCCCGCGCTGCTGAGGGTGAAATTTCTGTGTGGACTTGTGTCCCCCCCGGTGCCCTACAAAACCCCCCTGGTCTGCCCTCCGAAGACGCGGGTACTTACCTGCAAACAGACCGGAACCGGGGCACCCCCTTCTCTCCATTCTAGCCTATGTGTTTTGGGCACCACTTTGAACTCTGCACCTGACCGGCCCTGAGCTGCTGGTGTGGTGACTTTGGGGTTGCTCCGAACCCCCAACGGTGGGCTACCTTGGACCAAGAACTAAGCCCTGTAAGTGTCTTACTTACCTGGTTAACCTAACAAATACTTACCTCCCCTAGGAACTGTGAAAATTGCACTGTGTCCACTTTTAAAACAGCTATTTGTCAATAACTTGTAAAGTATACATGCAATTTTTATGCTTTAAAGTTCCTAAAGTACTTACCTGCAATACCTTTCGAATGAGATATTACATGTAGAATTTGAACCTGTGGTTCTTAAAATAAACTAAGAAAAGATATTTTTCTATATAAAAACCTATTTGCTGGATTTGTCTCTGAGTGTGTGTACCTCATTTATTGTCTATGTGTATGTACAACAAATGCTTAACACTACTCCTTGGATAAGCCTACTGCTCGACCACACTACCACAAAATAGAGCATTAGTATTATCTATTTTTTGCCACTATCTTACCTCTAAGGGGAACCCTTGGACTCTGTGCATACTATTCCTTACTTTGAAATAGTGCATACAGAGCCAACTTCCTACAGGGGAGCAGACATTTTTCCCTCTCATAAGCAGCCTACTGGAGGTCCGCCATCTCAGGGGTTGACGGTCTAGTTGACCGCAACCCAGAAGAGACAAAACCGGTCCCGGTGTCCGCACAGTGCACAGTGGACGCGCGCAGCGGGCACGCCAAAGGCAAGCCCGTCTGCGCCCGTACGCGCCTGGACGGGGCTAGGGGCCATTCCCTTTAGTCCTGAAGAAGATGGTGAGTTCCGCTATTTCATATACTTCGGATGAACTTAGCGATCTTATGAAGAGTCCGGGAGAGGGCTGTTGTCTCTGTCCCAACTTAGCGTTGGGGGCTTGGACATGTCCCTCTTGTGAATGGACTCTTCAAGAACCAAGAGGCTCAGATTTAGGGCATCCCAAACAAAGTTTGACTATTCAGTGGATAAACTGCCGCTCTTTGCCGGCACATAAGCTAGATATAAATCTTCTTTTGAGTGAGAAGTCACCGGCCGCCCTCTTCCTTACTGAAACCTGGCTCCATGAGGGCTCGGGTCTGGAGTTAGCACTTGCGCTACCCAAAGGGTATGTCATTGCAAGAATTGATAGAGATAAAGTTAAAGGAGGGGGCATAGCTGTCATTTTCAAACATGGCCTTCTTTTTAGTTGCTGTCCTTTGGACCTCTTAGGATAAGAAGGGATGAGTTTCTCTTTAACCTTCAATCCAACTTTTACGTTCACAGGAGTCGTACTATATTGTCCACCAGGACCCTATGAAGAATTCCTTAACATATTACCAGAGCGGATCGCGGAATTAATCTGCAAGAAACCCAATTTAGCGGTGTTAGGAGATTTCAATATCCAATTGATTAATTTAGAATTGATGGCAACTAAGCGTCTGGTGAATGATTTGGAAGCGTTAGGATTACATCAACTAATCTGTGGTCCTACACAGGAGAGAGGACACACAATAGATTTGGTATTTAGTAATCTTTCTTCGTTGTGTGCTCTACCCCCTGCTCCTGTAGCATGGTCTGATCACTTTCTAATCACATTAAAAATCAAGCTGTCCAATCATCACAGCTTTCATCAGCCTTTAAACAGGAAGATTAGGAAATGGCACAGTTTGAAGGTAGCAGAATGGGTTAATATACTAACTGTTAGAAATGGGGTCTCTGGTTGACAGTCAGGTTACCCCCTGTTCAAGCAAGGACCCTCACTCTAGTTAGGATAAAAGAGAATCACCCTCAGCTAACCCCTGCTTACCCCCTTGGTAGCTTGGCAGAGCAGTAGGCTTAACCTCAGAGTGCTGGGCGTAAAGTATTTGTACCAACACACACAGTAACTTAATGAAAACACTACAAAATGACACAACACCAGTTTAGAAAAATAGGAAATATTTATCTAGACAAAACAAGACCAAAACGACAAAAATCCCACATACACAAGTCAAGTTATGATTTTTTAAAGGTTTAAAATAAAAAAGAGTCTTTAGGTAGTTGTAACACCACACTAGCGCTGCTAGCGTGAAAATGTACCTGGTTTGCGTCAAAAATAACCCCGCACGGGCGGTGGGCGTCGAAAGTAACCCTGCACGGCTGTGTGCGTCGAAAACAACTCGGCACGGCGGTGCGCGTTGAAAAAGCCAGCCACACGACGATCCGAAAGTCCCGCGGCGCAGGGTGCGATCTCTCAGCCTCCGTCAGCGATGCTGCGCGTCGTTTCTCCTGCTCCGGGCGTCGGTTTTTCGGTCGCGTTTCCTGCGGCGTCGTTTCTCAGCTGTGGAACCGGCGTCGCGTCGTTTTCTCAGCCGCGATCGGATTCGCGTCGATCTTTTCTCCGCACGGCGCTCGGTGCGTGTATTTTTGTCCTTAGGCTGCCAGCCTCTCCTTTCAGGGTCCCAGGAACTGGAAGGGCACCACAGAGCAGAGTAGGGGTCTCTCCAGAGACTCCAGGTGCTGGCAGGAAGAAGTCTTTGCTATCCCTGAGACTTCAACAACAGGAGGCAAGCTCTACATCAAGCCCTTGGAGATTTCTTCTTCAAGATGGAAGGCACACAAAGTCCAGTCTTTGCCCTCTTACTCTGGCAGAAGCAGCACTGCAGGAAAGCTCCACAAAGCACAGTCACAGGCAGGGCAGCACTTATTCCTCAGCGATCAGCTCTTCTCCAGGCAGAGGTTCCTCTTGATTCCAGAAGTGTTTCTAAAGTTTGTAAGTTTGGGTGCCCTTCTTATACCCATTTTAGTCTTTGAAGTCACCTTTCTTCAAAGGGGACTCACACCTTCTTGTGAAATCCTGCCTTGCCCAGGCAAGGCCTCAGACACACACCAGGGGGCTGGAGACAGCATTGTCAGAGGCAGGCACAGTCCTTTCAGATGAGAGTGACCACTCCACCCCTCCCTCCTAGCAGAGATGGCTAATCAGGAAATGCAGATCACACCCCAGCTCCCTTTGTGTCACTGTCTGGTGTGAGGTGAAAAACAACCCAACTGTCAAACTGACCCAGACAGGGAATCCACAAACCAGGCAGAGTCACAGAATGGTTTAAGCAAGAAAATGCTCACTTTCTAAAAGTGGCATTTCCAAACGCACAATCTCAAAATCAACTTTACTAAAAGATGTATTTTTAAATTGTGAGTTCAGGGATCCCAAACTCCACATGTCCATCTACTCTCTAGGGGAATCTACACTTTAATCATATTTAAAGGTAGCCCCCATATTATCCTATGAGAGAGAGACAGACCTTGCAACAGTGAAAACGAAATTGGCAGTATTTCACTGTCAGGACATATAAACCACATTACTATATGTCCTACCTTATCCATACACTGCACCCTGCCCTTGGGGCTACCTAGGGCCTACCTTAGGGGTGCCTTACATGTAAGGAAAGGGAAGGTTTAGGCCTGGCAAGTGGGTACACTTGCCAAGTCGAATTTACAGTGTGAAAATACACATACAGACACTGCAGGGGCAGGTCTGAGACATGATTACAGAGCTACTTATGTGGGTGGCACAACCAGTGCTGCAGGCCCACTAGTAGCATTTGATTTACAGGCCCTGGCACCTCTAGTGCACATTACTAGGGACTTACTAGTAATTCAAATACGCCAATCAGGGATGAACCACTTACATACAATTTAAACAGGAGCACTTGCACTTTAGCACTGGTTAGCAGTGGTAAAGTGCCCAGAGTAACAAAAACAGCAAAATCAGAGTCCAGCACACATCAACAACCTGGGGAACAGAGGCAAAAAGTTAAGGGAGACCACGCCAAGGATGAAAAGTCTAACACGTGTCCCCCCCAGCTAAAAGTGGGGAGCAACTACCCAACCTCATGGGAGTTCTCATCACTAAGGCGGAAGAACCTGGACAGACCATCAGCATTGGCGTGCTCTGTACCGGGTCGATGTTCCACCGTAAAGTCCATCCCCTGTAGGGAAATGGACCACCTCAACAGTTTTGGGTTCTCACCCCTCATCTGCATTAACCATCTGAGGGGTCTGTGGTCGGTCTGAACTCGGAAGTGAGTCCCAAACAAGTAGGGTCTTAGCTTCTTCAGTGCCCAGACCACAGCAAACGCTTCACGTTCTATGGCACTCCACCTACGTTCCCTGGGTAGTAACCTCCTGCTAATGAAGGCTACGGGTTGATCTAGGCCCTCTTCATTCAGCTGTGAGAGTACTGCTCCAATACCATGCTCTGAGGCGTCTGTCTGTACAACAAACTCCGTGGAGTAGTCAGGTGCCTTCAGCACAGGTGCTGTGCACATGGCAGCCTTCAGGGCATCAAAAGCGTTCTGGCAAGCCTCTGTCCAGATCACTTTCCTGGGTTGCTTCTTAGAAGTCAACTCAGTTAAGGGGGTAACAATGGTACCATATCCCTTAACGAACCTCCGATAGTATCCTGTGAGACCTAAAAAGGCTCTCACTTCAGTCTGGGTCTTGGGAGGCTCCCAAGCCAGAATCGTGTCAATCTTAGGCTGTAGGGGTGCCACCTGGCCACTCCCCACCTGGTGTCCTAAGTACACAACAGAACCCTGCCCTATTTGGCACTTGCTCGCCTTAATAGTGAGGCCTGCCTTCTGCAGGGCCTCTAACACTCTCCAGAGGTGTTGCAGGTGTTCCTCCCATGTGGAACTAAACACAGCAATGTCATCCAGGTAGGCGGCACTGAACTCATCCAGTCCTGCCAACACCTGGTTGACCAACCTCTGAAAGGTGGCAGGGGCATTCTTCATCCCAAAGGGCATCACATTGAAGTGGAAGTGCCCATCGGGGGTAGAGAATGCTGACCTCTCCTTTGCCCCTTCAGTTAAGGCAATCTGCCAGTACCCAGATGTTAAATCAAACGTACTGAGGTACTTGGCAGCTCCTAACCGATCAATGAGCTCATCAGCTCGGGGGATGGGGTGTGCGTCAGTCTTGCTGACCGCATTGAGACCCCGGTAGTCCACACAGAACCTAAGTTCTGGAGTGGCACCAGGAGCAGTAGCCTTTGGGACCAAGACCACTGGGCTGGCCCAAGGACTGCTGGAGTGCTCAATAACCCTTAGGGCTAACATTTTGGAGACTTCCTCCTTAATGCAAGCCCTCACCCTGTCAGTCACCCTGTAAACCTTATGTTTAACAGGTGTACTGTCCCCAGTGTCCACATCATGTGTGCACAGGTGTGTGACTCCTGGGATCAGGGAAAACAGTGAGGCGAACTGTCCCAGCATGTGGCGACAGTCCCTCTGCTGTTCCTCAGTCAGGGAGGGGGAGAGGATCACTCCCTCCACAGACCCATCTTTCTCTCCTGCAGACAGGAGGTCAGGAAGAGGCTCACTCTCTTCCTCCACCCCGTCATCTGTCGCTAGGAGCATGGATAGCTCAGTTCGCTCAAAGTGTGGTTTGAGGCGGTTGACATGTAGGACCCTCAAGGGGTTCCTGGGGGATTGCAAGTCTACCAGATAGGTGACCTCGCTCTTTCTTTCCACCACCTCAAAAGGCCCAGTCCACTTATCTTGGAGAGCCCTAGGCTCCACTGGTGCCATGACCCACACTTTTTGTCCAGGCTGAAACTCAACCAGAGTGGCATTCTGGTCGTACCACCGTTTCATATCCTCCTGGCTTGCTTCTAGGTTCTCCTGAGCGAGACTCCTGAAGCGGGCAGTCTGGTTTCTTAGTGCCAGCATGTAGCTAAATACATCCTGGGGTGGTTTACTAGGAGCTTTCTCCAAAGCCTCCTTCACCAGACTGAGCGGTCCCCTCACAGGGTGGCCATAGATGAGCTCAAAGGGGCTAAAGCCAAGTCCCTTTTGAGGCACCTCCCTGTAAGCGAACAGAAGGCATGGCAAGAGGACGTCCCACTTACGCCTCAAGGGCTCTGACAGGCCCTGAATCATGCCTTTCAAGGTGCGGTTGAATCTCTCAACCAGACCATTACTTTGGGGGTGGTAAGGGGTGGTGAACTTGTAGGTTACCCCACACACCTTCCACAGAGACTTCATATAAGTGGATATGAAGTTTGTACCCCTATCAGATACTACCTCCTTGGGGAACCCCATGCGGGTAAAAACCCCCATCAAGGCACGTCCCACCACGGGGGCGGTGACCGTCCTTAGAGGAATAGCTTCTGGGTACCGTGTGGCATGGTCCACCAAGACCAGGATGAACCTGTTGCCCATGGCTGTCTTGGGATCCAGAGGCCCCACAATGTCAATTCCTACCCTTTCAAAGGGAGTACTGACTACCGGTAAAGGTTGGAGGGGAGCTTTGCATTTCCCCCCACTCTTGCCACTTGCCTGACAAGTCTGACAAGATCTACAATAAGCAGCTGACTGCTTGTTCATCAAGGGCCAGTAAAAGTGGGAGACAAGCCTCTTATAGGTCTTGTCCTGCCCTAGATGTCCTGCCAAAGGCACATCATGAGCCAAACCCAGTAGGAAGGTCCTGAAGCCCTGGGGTACCACCAGCATACGAGCTGACCCCGGCTCAGGAACCTTAGGCTCACTATACAGGAGGCCATCCTCCCAATAAATCAGGTGAGTACCTGGCGCCCCGCCAGCCGCCTGGGCTGCAGCCTGCTGCCGCAGTCCCTCAAGAGTAGGGCACTCCTTCTGCGCTGTGCAGAATACTTCCCTGGTGGGTCCCCCTTCCTGCTGCCACTGCGACAGCTCAGGGACCTCCCCCAGTTCAGCCACCTGTTCCCCTGTAGGTTCCGGGGCATCACCCTCAGGCTCTGCCTCCTCCCGGACCGTGGGAACTTCTGGGGCGGGTTTCCCGCGCCTCCTGCCTTTCCTCTTCTTGGCGGTCCCCTGGGCCACTGTTTCAGGCTCCAGGGGCTCTTGACTACCCTGATTGGCTGCCATAGACCGGGTGGATACGCATACCCACCCAGGCAGACCCAACATCTCCAAGTGGGACCTGTGTTCCACCTCCTTCCAAGGGGAATCTTCCAGGTCGTTGCCTAGCAAACAATCAACAGGCATGGTTGGACTCACAGCTACTTTCCAGGAACCTGAGACCCCCCCCCATTCAAAGGGAACCTGCGCCACTCTGCAGAGGCGCTCAGAGTTGTCTACTGCAACTACTTGGTGAAGTACCCGGGGATCAATCTGCTCTTCAGACACCAGGTGACTCCTCACTGTAGTCACACTGGCTCCTGTGTCTCTCAGAGCCTCCACCCTCTGTCCATTGATGGTCACCCATTGCCTGTACTTCTTAGTGTTATCAGGCACTAGGTTTCTCTGGACCATCTCACTGTCCCCTAGTGAGACAAGGGTCATTTCTGCTGGTTCCCACCCACCTGAAACCAACTCCTCCCCAAGCGCTACACTGGCCAAACCCTGGGACGGTGCACCAGTGGGTGCCGGTGCACTTTTGGGGCATTTGGGGTCCCCCCTCACATGACCCACCTGGTCACATGAATAGCACTTACGTAGGGGACCACCTGCCATTGGCTTCCCTTTGGAGAACCATGGCTTCTTTTCACTGGGGGGTTGGGAATCCTTACCCTGGGAATCAGTTTGGGGCCCTTTAGAGAACTCATCCTGTTTGCCCTTACCCCCCCCTTTCTTCTGAGAGGGACCCTGCCCACCCTTGGCGTGGTCTCCCCCATACCTCTTTTGGACCCTGGTGCTCTCCCAGCGGTCCGCTTCCTGTGCAAGCTTCCTGGGGTCAGTCAGCTTGCTGTCAATGAGGTGCTGGCGCAGCTCTGGAAAACATAAACTGTACAAGTGCTCCCAAGCAATTAAATTGTAAAGCCCCTCATACGTGTTTACCTTACTGCCCTTCACCCAACCATCCAGTGACCTGCAACAAGAATCAACACATTCCAACCATGTTTGGGATTCCTTTCTCTTGTAGGATCTAAACTTCTCCTTGTACTGCTCAGGGGTGAGACCATACCTGGTAAGTAAGGCCTCCTTCATGGCAGGGTAGGTGAGACTCTGAGCATCCCCTAAGGCCGTCAGTGTGTCCCTCCCCTCTGCCTCAAAATGCTTCCACAGGGCTGCCCCCCAATGAGCTTCAGGGACCAGGTTCATGTGGAGAGCTGACTCATAACCCTTGAACCACAAGTAGATATCATCCTCCCTCTTATAATCCCTCACAAGGTCTTTTGGGATGTGTACCCTTCTCTCAGGCTGCACTGTAGAATTGCTGCCACCATCCCTACTGGACTGACTCCTCTGATCAATCTCTTTTAAACTGAGCTCATGAGCCATGTTTATCTTCCTTTCCTCAAGGGCCAGCTTTCTCTGTTCCACCTCTAGACTGAGCTTTTTCAGCTCCAACTGGTACTCCCTCTCTGCCTGTCTGTCCTGTAACTCTCCAGGTGTCAGACTCTTGGAGGACACACTGCTACCTGCCCTGGAGATTCTCCCCTGAGACATAGCAGGCCCACCCACTACATCAGTGTGAGTGACTTGCAACTCCTCTTCCCCCTCTGGCTCCTCATCTGTGTGCCCCTCAGCTGCTTTGGCTGTCACCCAGGCCCTCAGCGCCTTTTGCAGCTCATCCTTCTTGGATGAGCTCTTAATGGGACAGCCAACATTACTACAAAACTGCTTCAACTGAGCCACTTTGTAGCTCTCCAATTTCTCCAAGTCAAAAGCAGCTTCAGCTAGGGCATCTCCAGACTGAGACATGGTGAGAGGTTAAAAAAATATGCACAGTTCCAAAAACAGAAAAGCAAGTTCTCAAATGAAGTTCCAGAAAATTCAATCACGGGATCAGCGAAAAAAAAGAAACTGAATGCAGAGAAAAACAGTCCAAGTAGAAAAAACAAAAATCACAAGACTAGTAGTATGTGGTCACGTAGTGGTCTGAGATCAAAACAGTAGTGTACACTTAATTACTGTATGTCAAGTACAAATACAAGTCCAAATCCCGACCGCTGGTCACCAATGTTAGAAATGGGGTCTCTGGTTGACAGTCAGGTTACCCCCTGTTCAAGCAAGGACCCTCACTCTAGTTAGGATAAAAGAGAATCACCCTCAGCTAACCCCTGCTTACCCCCTTGGTAGCTTGGCAGAGCAGTAGGCTTAACCTCAGAGTGCTGGGCGTAAAGTATTTGTACCAACACACACAGTAACTTAATGAAAACACTACAAAATGACACAACACCAGTTTAGAAAAATAGAAATATTTATCTAGACAAAACAAGACCAAAACGACAAAAATCCCACATACACAAGTCAAGTTATGATTTTTTAAAGGTTTAAAATAAAAAAGAGTCTTTAGGTAGTTGTAACACCACACTAGCGCTGCTAGCGTGAAAATGTACCTGGTTTGCGTCAAAAATAACCCCGCACGGGCGGTGGGCGTCGAAAGTAACCCTGCACGGCTGTGTGCGTCGAAAACAACTCGGCACGGCGGTGCGCGTTGAAAAAGCCAGCCACACGACGATCCGAAAGTCCCGCGGCGCAGGGTGCGATCTCTCAGCCTCCGTCAGCGATGCTGCGCGTCGTTTCTCCTGCTCCGGGCGTCGGTTTTTCGGTCGCGTTTCCTGCGGCGTCGTTTCTCAGCTGTGGAACCGGCGTCGCGTCGTTTTCTCAGCCGCGATCGGATTCGCGTCGATCTTTTCTCCGCACGGCGCTCGGTGCGTGTATTTTTGTCCTTAGGCTGCCAGCCTCTCCTTTCAGGGTCCCAGGAACTGGAAGGGCACCACAGAGCAGAGTAGGGGTCTCTCCAGAGACTCCAGGTGCTGGCAGGAAGAAGTCTTTGCTATCCCTGAGACTTCAACAACAGGAGGCAAGCTCTACATCAAGCCCTTGGAGATTTCTTCTTCAAGATGGAAGGCACACAAAGTCCAGTCTTTGCCCTCTTACTCTGGCAGAAGCAGCACTGCAGGAAAGCTCCACAAAGCACAGTCACAGGCAGGGCAGCACTTGTTCCTCAGCGATCAGCTCTTCTCCAGGCAGAGGTTCCTCTTGATTCCAGAAGTGTTTCTAAAGTTTGTAAGTTTGGGTGCCCTTCTTATACCCATTTTAGTCTTTGAAGTCACCTTTCTTCAAAGGGGACTCACACCTTCTTGTGAAATCCTGCCTTGCCCAGGCAAGGCCTCAGACACACACCAGGGGGCTGGAGACAGCATTGTCAGAGGCAGGCACAGTCCTTTCAGATGAGAGTGACCACTCCACCCCTCCCTCCTAGCAGAGATGGCTAATCAGGAAATGCAGATCACACCCCAGCTCCCTTTGTGTCACTGTCTGGTGTGAGGTGAAAAACAACCCAACTGTCAAACTGACCCAGACAGGGAATCCACAAACCAGGCAGAGTCACAGAATGGTTTAAGCAAGAAAATGCTCACTTTCTAAAAGTGGCATTTCCAAACGCACAATCTCAAAATCAACTTTACTAAAAGATGTATTTTTAAATTGTGAGTTCAGGGATCCCAAACTCCACATGTCCATCTACTCTCTAGGGGAATCTACACTTTAATCATATTTAAAGGTAGCCCCCATATTATCCTATGAGAGAGAGACAGACCTTGCAACAGTGAAAACGAAATTGGCAGTATTTCACTGTCAGGACATATAAACCACATTACTATATGTCCTACCTTATCCATACACTGCACCCTGCCCTTGGGGCTACCTAGGGCCTACCTTAGGGGTGCCTTACATGTAAGGAAAGGGAAGGTTTAGGCCTGGCAAGTGGGTACACTTGCCAAGTCGAATTTACAGTGTGAAAATACACATACAGACACTGCAGGGGCAGGTCTGAGACATGATTACAGAGCTACTTATGTGGGTGGCACAACCAGTGCTGCAGGCCCACTAGTAGCATTTGATTTACATGCCCTGGCACCTCTAGTGCACATTACTAGGGACTTACTAGTAATTCAAATATGCCAATCAGGGATGAACCACTTACATACAATTTAAACAGGAGCACTTGCACTTTAGCACTGGTTAGCAGTGGTAAAGTGCCCAGAGTAACAAAAACAGCAAAATCAGAGTCCAGCACACATCAACAACCTGGGGAACAGAGGCAAAAAGTTAAGGGAGACCACGCCAAGGATGAAAAGTCTAACACTAACCAGAAGTAAAAAAGAGTTTATGAGGGGCCTTCTGATGGACTCCACCCTTTTTAATGACTGGATTTTTAACAGTCTTGATATGGTGCTGCCCTATAAAGCTCTTTCTGGGCAGAAGAATGGAGTCAAGTTCTCACGGTTCTCCCCTCATTTAATGACATTTAAGAGAAATTGTAGGAGGATCGAAAGAAAATGGAGGAAATCATTAAAACAGGTAGATAGGGAAGAATATAGATGCTCAATTAGGCTGTATCATAATGAGATAAGATTAGCTCAAGCAGCCTATTATGGCGATAAAATTGAAAGGGCTGCAGGCTCTCCAAAAGAAATCTTTTGTGTTTTGAAGGAGCTGCTTTACACCCCTATTTTGCCCTGAAGCAACGGGAGCCTCAGTGGAACATAGTAACAGTTTTGCCTCCTTCTTCTTACAGAAGATTAAGGATATTTATAAAAAATTTCCAGGTGAAGATGTGATAAGTTCTGTGCAGTCCATTGAGAATAAGGAGGGCAACAATGTGTTACAGAGCTTTCTCCCCATCTCGGAAGAAGGTGCGTGTGGGCTTCTGAGTAAATTAAAATCTGGGTCGCCATTAGATCCCACACCTCATCATATATTTATGCAGGGAAGAGTAGCCACAATACCGGTGATAACGGAGCTATTAAATAGCTCCTTACAAAGCGGCAGGGTACCTGAATCATGGAAGCATGCAGTGGTAAAACCCCTGCTAAAGAAACCCAATTTAGATAGATCCGAACTTAAGAACTATAGGCCAATTTCTCTCCTTCCATTTATGGCAAAATTAATTGACAAGCATGTCAACACTCAAATATCTGTTTTTTTGGAAGAACATAAGGTTTTGCATTCAACACAAATGGGCTTTAGACCTGCCCACAGTACCGAATCAGCTATGATAGCGTTTACGGAAGAAGCTAGAAAACGGATTGATCTGGGGCAGGTGACAGCGGTAATAATGTTGGACTTAAGCGCTGCATTTGATACAGTCAATCATGGACTACTAATTCAAAGAATCGAAAAAAGTGGTATCAGAGCCCTGGCGCTTAAATGGTTGAGCTCTTTTCTTCAAAATAGATCTTTTCAGGTTTTAGATCGCTCTTCTTTCTCAGACCAGTTTAGACTTCAATGTGGAGTGCCACAGGGTTCGTCTTTGAGCCCCACTCTTTTTAATATTTATATGACTCCCCTGGCAGATGTTGTGGAACCTTTCGGGGTATCCCTTGTATCATATGCGGACAACACGCAGCTGGTGGTTTCTTTCTCCTCTAATAAGGATGTTGATAACTCAGTTTTACCTGCCTGTTTACAAGCGGTATCTTCCTGGATGACAGATAGCAGGCTTCAAACGTAATGAAGAAAAGACTGAAATAATGTTTTTGGGAAGGTTGGTCAAGCCGGCAAAGAATATTTTGCCAGCAATACATTTAGAATACCTACCTCCACCGAAAGACCAGATTAAAGCATTGGGAGTCTGGTTGGATACCAAACTAACTTTAGACTATCAGGCCAGGAGAATCTCAGCCACCTGTTTTGGAATACTGAAGTTACTTCGTAAGGTCATTGGTTTGCTTCCGCCCTTGGCCAAAAGACTTGCAGTACAGGCCCTTATCTTATCCAGGTTAGATTATGGTAATAGTCTCCTCCTGGGTTCTCCAGGGTATGTGGTCAATAAATTACAAGTAGTCCAAAATGCGGCAGCCCGATTATTTTTTAATTTGCCTAGGTCCACGTCGGCTAAGAAAGCTTTGATTGCTTTGCATTGGCTCCCAGTGGGGAAAATAATTAAGTTTAAGGCTTTGTGTATTTTTCATAGAGTTCTATATAAAGGGGCTCCTCATCAGTTAAAAACACTAGTCTCATTCTATGCACTTACCAGGGTCTTAAGATCGTCTTCTAAAGCCTTGGTAGTGCTCCCTAAAGTAAAAAGAGCTTCTTGGGGAGGAAGATCCTTGAAGTATCAGGGAGCCAAAATCTGGAACTCTCTACCGTCTTACATCCGTATGATGAGACAGGAGACTGAATTTCGGAAGGCCATCAAAACTTGACTATTCTAACGCTAATGCGGTATTATTCCTCCTATTGTGAGGCGGTATTATTCCTCCAGCTTGTTTAATTTTTAGTCTGATTAGCGCTACGAAGCCTCTGGGTAGTTTGGCGCTATATTAAACTCAGTAACATAACATAACATATATTTATCATCCCACTACTTGAGGCAGACTTCACTAACTTCTTGTGTTAAGCAGTGTTAAGCAATGTCTTACATTTAGTTCCCATCTCATTCCAGTATGACTTGGCTTCCGATGCTGTTGATGGAGGTCTAGTTATTTGATCCAATCTCCCAAGGTCTCCCATGCTCTTGCTGATTCCAGAGAGCCACGGCCTCTCCTGGCCTCCTGTAACAACACGCCACTCTCATATCCTGCCCACCTCTCGAGTTCTGTGTGTCATACCATCCCCTTGGTCCCCTGGCAGCTTTCCATTTCCATGTGAATTCCTTCTTTACTAGTATTCGAGCCAAGTCTAGAAGCCTCCTTGTGACCTTAGTTTTAGCAGTGTGTGGGAAACAGGTCAGCAAGCAGTGTCCTGGTGAGCAAAGGACCTCCCTCTACGTAATGTCATCCACCGCAGACGTGTCTTCTTCCCAGTATCCCATTAGTGATTGGCATGACCACTGCATATAGAATGACTCTGCACCTCCTGTTCCACATCTAGGGCATGCGACTGTTGTTGTTTGAAATACTCTATTCACCTTGCCTGATATAAGGTATGCTCTGTGGAGGACATAGAAGTTTATCAATTTAAATCAGGCATTTCTGGACACTTTTAGGATGTGCTTCAGTATTTTTGCCCAATCTCTCTTCAGGATTGGTACTCCAAGGTCTCCCTCCCACCTTTCCCAGAGGCTATCCAGGAGTTTCAATATATCCACTCTGTATAAGCAGGTGACCGCCTTAAAAGTGCTAGAGGTTGTGACAATTACTTGACAACCTTTAATGGTGGGACTGTCGGACCTGACAGCCTTGGGGTGGTCATCCATCAACTTTTTGCCTGCCTGCCTCCCTCCACTTTTCTGGCACTGTTTTTGTTGGTTTTAGGACTCCGCACACTTTACCACTGCTAACCAGTGCTAAAGTGCATCTGCTCTCTCCCTTAAACATGGTAACATTGGTTCATCCCCAGTTTGCATATTTGATTTACTTATAAGTCCCTAGTAAAGTGCACTACATGTGCCCAGGCCCTGTAAATTAAATGCCACTAGTGAGCCTGCACCACTGATTGCGCAATCCACATAAGTAGCCATTTAACCATGTCTCAGGCCTGCCACTGCAAGGCCTGTGTGTGCAGTTTCACTGCCAATTTGACTAGACATTTAAAAGAACTTGCCAAGCCTTAAAGTCCCCCTTTTCTACAAATGTCACCCCTAAGATACGCCCTAGTAACCCATAGGGCAGGGTGCAATGTAGGTAAAAGGCAGGACATGTACATATGTGTTTTATATGTCTTGCAGTGAAAAATTCCTAAATTCGTTTTCCACTACTGTGTGCCTTGCTCCTTTCATAGTCTAGCATTAGGACTGTCCTCATATACTTTTTGAGTGGTAGATTCTGATCTGAAAGGGGTAACCAGATCATATTTAGTATGGCCAGAATGGTAATAGAAAATCCTGCTTATTGGTGAGGTTGGATTTTATGTTACTATTTTAGAAATGCCACTTCTAGATAGTGAGCATTTCTCGGCACACAAAACCATCTTTGCCTTAAAGCCTGTCGCCAATCAACATCTGGGCTGGGCTGGTTCACGGCTCCTTTGTGCATTTGACTCAGACAACCACAAACACAGGACACTGAGTCACACCTGTGCTCTTCTGAATTTTGAATAGGTCTTCCTAGCCTGGAAGGGTGGAGGGCCTAACACTTACATTTCAAAGGCCAGTGGCCTGCCCTCACACAATGGACTGCCAAACCCCCTATTGTGATCCTGGAAGACAGGACTGAACTGAAGGGGAACTTGTGCACTTCTAAACCACTATTTGAAGTCTCCCCCACTTCAAAGGAATTTTGGGGTACATAAACTGGGTCTCTGACCCCACCAAACCAGACACTTCTGGACCTACATCTGCATCCTGTTAAGAGGAGCTGCCTGGCTGCACAAGGGACTCATCTGGGCTGCTTTGCTGGCCCTGCTGTTGCCCTGATGCCCTGATGCCCTGCTGGACTCTGCCTTCCCCCAAACTGCTCTCGAAGGGCTTGGATTGAGCTTGCCTCCTGTTTTCTGAAGTCTCAGGGCCAAAAAGACTTAGGCCCTCATTACAATGTTGGTGGTAAATCCCGCTTACCACTGTGCAGAAGACCACCAACACTCTGCCGCGGCTATGGAATTCCGCCACAGCTATTACAACCCACAGCTCGGAATCTGGCAAAATTTAGACACCCACACAAGTCCGCCACACCAAAGGTCAGTGATAAAGTGGCGAGAACTAAACCTCCACCATCACGCCAACAGGAATCCGCCCACACTATCACTACCCACGAATCCATGCAGTGGTCTTTCAACCGCGGTAAACCATTGGCGGTAAACACCGCCACGCTCAAAATACACACACTCTTACAAAACACAACCACATTGGACAATTCCAAATACACACACCTGATACACATACACACACCACTCCCACACACCCACACCACTATAAAAAACCCACCCACATCACCCACAGACCCTTACTACCTAAAATATTTACGAAGGCCAGAGAGACAGCACAGCAAAGACAACACCACCATACAGAGGCACACAACACATCTCACATACACATACACTCACAAAACACCACACACCCCTAAACATCACCCCACGCATAACAACACACACCACCTCACATTTCACCCACACCACCCCATGGCACCGCAAAGACACGCCAGATTTTCTGAGGAGGAGCTCAGGGTCATGGTGGAGGAAATCATCCGGGTAGAGCCACAGCTATTCGGATCACAGGTGCAGCACACCACCATAGCTAGGAAGATGGAGCTATGGCGCAGAATCGTGGACAGGGTCAACGCAGTGGGACAGCACCCAAGAACACAGGATGACATCAGGAAGAGGTGGAATGACCCACAAGGGAAGGTGCGTTCCGTGGTCTCAAGACACCACATCATGGTTCAGAGGACTGGCGGCGGACCCCCATCTCCTCCCCCACAACTAACAACATGGGAGGAGCAGGTCTTGGCCATACTGCGTCCTGAGGGCCTCGCAGGAGTAGCTGGAGGAATGGACTCTGGTAACTCAAATCTTAACTATTACATCCCCCACCCTACCTGCATGCTAACACATACCCCCACCCTCACCCCCATCACTCCAACTCCTCACATATGTCCCACTATCACAAACCACACATCCCAACACCAAGCCCTGCATGCAACAACAAAGCATGGACACCAATCACCAATGCATGTTCACTGCACATAACCACAAAGACCCCTAAACAATTAGCACACAAGGTCCTACACAGGAATGCAAGCACTGGGGTACAAGGTCACTCACCCATTGCACACCATGGCACACACAGATACTAAGTCTATGCCTTTACACCCCTGCAGGACCCCTACCCAACGTCACCGGACAGGAGGTTCCAGACATGTCCACTCCCCCCACAGACGAGGCCCACAGTGATGACAGCAGCTCTGTTCAACTGGATCTAGATGACCAGCCCAACACCGAACTGCCACCCTCTGGGAACACCAGCACAGCACCCACCCAGCGGGCCCAAACCTCCCTACCCAATACAGGTCAATCAGCGGTGTGTCCACCACTACAGCGCACCCAGGCGAACCCACCACCCCAACAACAGCAGGGACCTGGGGGCAGTGGAAATGGGCACACGGTTCAGGGGACAGAGGCCCAGGAACACAGGGGAACTGGGAAGGCTGCTGTGTGACAGGGGCAGGACAGGCCCAGGGAACCCACTCTCCACGAGGCCCTCTCCAACATTATGGGAGCCTACCACCATTCCCAGGAGACGATGGCAAAGGTACTGGCCAACTTTCAGGAGACCCAGCCAGCGACAGCAGGAGGTACGGTATTTGGGGTTCAGGGAGGAACTCAAATCCATCAATACCACCCTGGGCACCATTGTAGGGGTGTTGAAGGAACTTGTGAACACCAGGAGGGACACTGTGGCACAACAAAGGGCCCCTGACACTAGCCTGGATGATGAACTGCCCACCACCTCCGCCGGCGCAAGTGGACAGGAGGCTCCGCCACAGGACCACAACGCCAGCACCCCACCCCCTGCAGATAGAGAACCACCCCGCAAGCGGTCCCTGAGATCCAGGACAAAGGGAGAGAACAATGCCAAGACCCCCGCCAAGAAATGAGACCACCCTGATTGTCATCCTTCTGTCCCACTTTGTCACCGTGTCCATCCATTAACTGCCCCAGCTCCACTTCCTATGACCCTTTGGACACTGCACCTGTGAAACAAAGAGACTGGACTCTGCCATGGACATTCCTCCACCATCACCCCTGCCCATTTTACAACCCCCTCCACTATTTTGCACTCAAATAAACACCCTTAAATCACAAAACTATCTGGAGTCAGTCTGTGCTTTCACAAATGTGTATTTGCAATAACTGAGGAAAATAGCAATATCCATTGTATTGTCAACATACCTATGTCACACAGCCCTAGTCCATGAGGAAACATAGCAGAGGTCACACAGTGGGACCCACATCTGTGAAATCAAAAGGGAAAGTGACAAATCAGGGTCCATACACTGGGTGAAAGTGACAGACAGATGAGAGGTAGAAGTGTATCAGATGTAGCAGGCAGTGATGTCTTCTTATCTGTGTCTCACTGGAAGTATTGATGAATCACAGTGTTTCTGTTGTCGATATCCTCTTCTTCTGCTTCCTCTTCTTCACTGTCCACAGGCTCCACAGCTGCCACAACACCTCCATCTGGACCATCCTCCTGCAGAAAAGGCACCTGTCGTTGCAAAGCCAAGTTGTGCAGCATACAGCAGGCCACAATGATCTGGCACACCTTCTTTGGTGAGCAGAATAGGGAACCACCTGTCATATGGAGGCACCTGAACCTGGCCTTCAGGAGGCCGAAGGTCCTCCCTATAACCCTCCTAGTTCGCCCATGTGCCTCATTGTAGCGTTCCACTGCCCTTGTCCTGGGATTCCTCACTGGGGTCAGTAGCCATGACAGGTTGGGGTAGCCAGAGTCACCTGCAAATGTCGAGGGACAACTGTTAGACACACACTAACCCTTAGGGACAACCCCAGACCCAGACAAATATTCACACTGTATAGGGTCCATGTCCTCACCTAATAGCGACACACTGTGCCTCTGGAGTTGCCCCATCACATAAGGGATGCTGCTATTCCTCAGAATGTAAGCGTCATGTACTGAGCCAGGAAATTTGGCATTCACATGGGAGATGTACTGGTCGGCCAAACACACCATCCGCACATTCATAGAATGGTAACTCTTCCGGTTTCTGTACACCTGTTCACTCCTGCGGAGGGGGGACCAAGGCCACATGTGTCCCATCAATGGCACCTATGATGTTGGGGATATGTCTCAAAGCATAGAAGCCACCTTTCACTGTAGGCAAATCCTCCACCTGAGGGAACACGATGTAGCTGAGCATGGGTTTCAGCAGGGCAGACCACACTCTGGACAACACGTTGGAGAACATAGGCTGGGACATCCCTGATGTTATGGCCACTGTCGTCTGAAAAGACCCAATTGCCAGGAAATGGAGTACTGACAGCACCTGCACTAGAGGGGGTATCTCTGTGGGATGGCAGACAGCTGACATCAGGTCCGGCTCCAACTGGGCACACAGTTCATGGATTGTGGCACGGTCCAGTCTGTAGGTGACAATTGCATGTCGCTCTTCCATTGTCGACAGGTCCACCAGCGGTCTGTACACCGGAGAATGCCGCCATCTCCTCACCTGCCCCAGCGGACGTGCTCTATGGAGGAGAACAGCGAGCAGAGGGTCAGCCAACACTGAGGTACGAAAACACAACTTTATTGCACACATTTTTCAATCCGCTATTGGCCTGTCTTAGTGTGTATGCAAGGCCTAGATATGTGTGACTCATTTAAAAATAATGCCATGTGGCCCCCTGAAATGGCAGCTGCCTGACCTGTAAGGTGGGACAATGGGATATGAGGTAACTGCGCTGGCGTTGGACCTCATATCCTGCATTGGTTAACATTGGGCCCTATGGGTTCCAGGAGCCAATGACGATGTACGCCGGCGGTGACGGTACGCACCGCCGCGGACGTGACTGCCATTTTCTATCTATTCACTCACTTGATACCTGATCTTCGACAGGAGAGGACCAACACTGCAAGTCTGGAAGCGACAATGGCTCATGTGTCTGGGGAAAGGGCCCCTGCCTTCACCACGGAGGAGTTGGAGAAACTAGAGGATGGGGTCCTCCCCAGTACACGCTACTCTGCGGTCCTCCAGACAAACAGGTAAGTACACTGTGAGCATGCTGTATGGGCAATGCCTGTGTGGAGTGAAGACAAACAGAGGGTGACTAAAGGACAAGAAGGCGCTCTTTCTCACAAATCTCTCCTAACCAGTCTAATTATACGGTGCCTACTTACCGGGGCTTCACCCCCACCAAGCCCCAAACGATAACTACCTAAAGGTTATCCAATTATAACAATATATAGTGGCACACGTTTGTATCAAATGATAATTGCATAGTATTGATTCAATTCAAAATATAGTCCATGATATAATTTGTTCCATAAATTGAAATAATGTTTATTCTAAAAGGATTGATTCCATCTCGAATGTTCAAGAAGAGCCAATGTTCCAAAGGAAGTTTGCATATTAAATCTTCAAAAAGCAATTCCAAATTTCAATAATTCTTCAAATGACAATCACATTTCCAATTTTTTATAATCCTACTCGTTCGTCAATCCTGCTTGCTTGTCAACATATGTTTGGTCAGGGGATTACCCCTAGACTTCCTTCAGGACCTCCTACAAAGATATTCCCATAATTAACAAATCAGTATATAGTTATGTAGTATAATTATAATAACACTCCTCCTGATGAAATCAAGTGTATGTGCCTCACAGTGGAAACCGTGCTCTAATCAATCATGTGTCCTCAATTAGTATAGAGGTGCTTAAAATATCCAAATTAATCAATTCTTTCCCAAAGAAATAAATAATGTAAAACAAGAATTACATGCTCCAAAATGTATTAATAATTCCACCACAAACGTGCATCAAATGTTGTGCACAGCCAAAGTGCTACCCCAAAACCAAGCAGCCTATATCTACTTGATGAGTAAAAAAGACATTACATCTTACAATTATTGAATGGAGTTTGTTTTATACATCTATTAGCCAAAGCATATATCTGTTGACCTAAAAAGTACAAAGAAAGCAAGATTTACTCATTCATTGCCTATTAAATCATATCTCTGAGACAATAGTTGCCGTAGTTCGTAGTGCTCATGTGACCGCAATAGAGTCCCAACTTCTCAGATATATTGTATTAGGAAGCCATATGCAAAAGTAACCGGTGTTTCCTAAAGTCGCAAAACATTAATCAATCATCCGAAGTATAATAATCACATCGTAGACTCAATTATCACCCATTCCCCATAACTGTACCTGTGCGACTCCTTCCCAGTCTACTTATGTCCAACGACGCTTTTGGCGAGTACGCCCGATTACATCAAATGGAAAACGTTCCCACCGCGCCATTTAAAAAGGCCGCGGTTACAATAAAACAAAAAAAGGACTATCATCGTAACACAGGAACCAATATAGAAGACAAACTACTCTACAACATCCGGAATCGGAATCCTCTTTAAGAAGGAGGAAACCGATTAAGAATAACAAACGTGAACAATGTTTCCATCCGCTGAAAGCGTCGTTGGACATAAATAGACAATGTCTTGCTGCTGGAGGCTGGTAGCTGCACCAAAGCCCCCACTGCCCTGTATAGTCCCACTAATTTTTAGCACCAGTATCCCTGCATATGTTATGTAGAATGCAACTGGGACCTAGTCTATCCCAGTTGTCTTTCCCTGCACCATTCCCTTCAGAGCTACTTTAATTTCCTGTAGTGTTATGTTGCATCCCAAGGCCTCAACCTCTTCTTGTGTGAGAGCCAGCATGTCAAGTGGGTCTCGAAAGTCATCCGTTTCGCATGCGGGGTTGGTAGAGGCGCCCACATAAAGATGGGTGTAGTACTCCTCAAAGTAGTTGTTAATGTTATCCTCTCTGTATAACCATTTCCCTAGTTTTGTTTCCAGCTCAACTATCACAGAGCCCCATTTAGCAGGGTTGGCAAGCCTGGCTAGTAGCGACCCAGACCTGTCTCGTTCCGTGTGTGCTCAGATCAAATGTTCACCTACAATTGAAAAAACATGAGTTTCACTATCTGACTTGCTAGGAGTTCCTGGGAGTCAATCAGAGTCTGTTGCAGCTCTGGGCATTTCTGTCTGCACCTTTCCACCTTCCTCAGCTCTGCTTTGAGGGTTTCCACTTCCTTTAACAGAGTGTGTCTGATACCCACTGTTTCTGCAAATACACTTTCCTCTGATCACTGCTTTGAAGGAATCCCATTCAAGCTGCAGAATAGACACAGTGTCAGTGTTGTCCTTGAAATATTGTCTGATACTGTTCCCAATCATACTTTGGAAGACTCAGTCTTCCAATGACTCTGGCTTTGGTTTCCATATAGGGATACAGGGCCGTGCCATCTCCCAGTTCAGAGATATTAATACTGGATTATGATCTGACATAGTTCTCCTATAGACCCCATGTACATCAAGGGAAGAAAGGAAGATGTCTAGACGCATGTGTAAACTCATGGAGGCTTGATAAAAAAAAGGTAATTTCTGGTTGTCAGGAGGATGTGCCACCATGAGTCTACTAGTCCCCATTGTGCTTGCCATCCAGCAAATATTTGAGCCACTCTTCCAACCGGGGAGTCTCCCAGTGGGGGATGCAACATATCTAGTGTAGGGTCAGCAACAAAATTGTAATCCTCTCCTATCAGGACAAACTGCAGGTAGTGTGCCATGGTAAGATGCATTTTTTTTCTAGGAATGCTCTTTGGTCTATGTTTGGGGCATAAACATTGTTCACTGCCAGGTCTCATCTGGCTAAGCTCCCAGTCATGACTACATATTGGCCCACTGGATCCACAAGTTCCCACGCTTTCTGAAAGGGGACCTTATGGTGCACCTAGATAAGTACTCCCCTTGTGAATGTGTGGATGCAGAGTAAGTATTGTAGAAGGCCTGGCCGCGCCATTGCCTGTGTAGCACCAATCGTTTCTTAGCAGTAAGATGTGTTTCTCATAACAGTGCTATATAAACCCCCCCTCTTAATATAGGAAAATACGTTATATAAATTGGACATGTTGTTCATCCCCCGCATATTGCAGTAAGGAACTTATATTTCATGGAGGTCTCGGAAGGAAATTTGCTTTTGCCACCTTCCATACCCTAGTTCTAGCTTTCCCCTGCTGTGTTACTCGCTCTCCTTGGACCAGGACTTATTTGGCCTTCCTCCAAGGATGCAGCTTGAGTAATAATAACAACAACCAACCCAGCTCCCAAACTCTAGAACAATTAGTCAACAACCCCATCCAATCTAGCATTCCAGCTGCAACAATTCATTTGTGTAACCCAGGTGAAACTCTCAGGGAGGGGTGTGAAAGTCTGAGCATCCCCTGCCAGATGTCTTGCCATCAGACATCATGTAGCTTTTATAGCCTTTCTGCCAAGGTGCTCAAGTGCTTCTCCAAAGGTTCTGTGAGGCACTCGAATGGTGTACCTCTCTCATGAGCTGGCACCATGACATTTGAGAGTATACATTTTTATTGCAGTTCATCAGCTGTTCAGGGTGTCAAAAAGATGGTACAGTCTCTGAGCTGGACAGGAAGTTGATCTGTGATCAGAATTTGAGTCTTGAGCCTCATCCTCCACTAATGTAGATGGGGGGGGCTTGCTCCTAGTCCACTCATCGTTGCCACCACTTCCACTGCTCTCACCTGTTTGTGTCAGGCCTCTACTTTTGAGGGGGGTACTTTGCTGAGGCATCGTGCCCTGCGACCTGGTTTATTCCTCAATGATCCACTCCTCAAGGGAGCCTGATTACCCTCAGAGGGTTGCTGCTGATTGGTCCACTCCAACACTTCCTGTGGTGATCAGATAAACTGCACACCTGTTGCGATTGTCACTTGCAATTTGGCAGGGAACAGCATTGCATATTTTACTCCCAACTGATGTGGTTCTCTGTTATTGGACTTCTCTGGTGAAGTCCGGGAACAGCATGACCTTACTATTTCTCATTTTCAGGTCTCCATGTGACCTGGCCTAATGTAGGATGTGGTCTTGTCCTTTATATTGCATTAGTCAGGGCACCTTGAACCATGGTGCTGCACCTGGGGCAGGGGCCTCGCAGGAACTCTGTGCCCTCCCTAGGAAGAAGAGGGAGAGCCCTGCAGGTGCTTCTTTGTCTTTCAATTTTTTTCAAGGGAGAGGAGCATGTTAGACCTCTCCATGCATTATTCAAATGTTGTTTCTTACTGATGTATTTTTAGTATCTTCTGCTCCGCATTCTAAAGTCTTGACCCTATTTTCCATTGAAGTAATGCATTCTCTCAGTGTCTCCACCTCTGGGGGGGGCCTCCACCAGTGTTCTTTCTGTGGTTGTGGCTTTTTCAGTGAGATGCCTGTGGTCATCTCTCAGGATCTCAGTATCTTCAACTGGCATGCCTAATTTGGATTACAGTGCTTCTCTGGAGTCAATTGTTGCCTGCAGGATGTCATATAGGGTGATTCCTTTGGAAGACCTTCGTGATGTGGCTGATGATCCCTCACCATATCATTATCATTGGCCTATAATGAGGGCAGTGGCATTCCCGGGTCCACTTCCTTTTTTCGGTGGCTTTACCCATGGTTGTTCATGCCTGGCAGTGCAATCAGGCAGTAGCTCAGCGATGTCCGAATGATCCCTGAGGGAGAGTGCTCCCCCTTGGTTCAGTGACTGGATGCGGATAGCTCACAAAGAGCAGGCCCCAGGGTGCGTGTCTTTGATGAGTCCCCTTTCCTGAGCCCCCACTGCAGTGTCAGGGACAGTCAGAGAAGTACAGGTTCCATTACTGCCAGGCACGTGTGTTGTGGGATGCTCTCTGAGACCCTTGTTTCCTCCACTGCTGCTTGATATCAGCAGCTGAGCTTTGGCACACCCTTGTAAATGTCACTCCGCTCACAGTTATCCCTATAGTACCGGGACTCCTGGGAGTGGTCGCTGTATGAAAGGGACACCCAAAGCCACCAGGGCCACCCCCAAGAGCTCTGGCATAGCTCACTGTATTCTTGACTTGCCACAGGAGGGTCCGGTCTTTGGGCTGATCACCTCCTTCTCCTTTCTTTACTGCTTAGCTGTCTCTCAGAAGGGGCGGTGTAACCACAGTTTCAAGTGGGCTTCGTTCCCTCCATCACTGTTTGGCACCGTTTACGCCTAATCTCCGGCCAGTAAATTGGTGTATCTTAGAATCCAATTAAGGGCACTGGGTTGTATGATAATTGCTTGCGGGGGAGGAGTCTTCTAAATGCAGGTGAGGCTTCTCTGAGGCCGTGTGGGTTCCCTAGCGTACCTGTAGCTCATCTTGGCTCAACTGTTTCATCGCCTAGTTGCACCTCTTTCTCCTCACAGCTATTGGGCCACAGGCCTCCTCTCCACTGCGCAGGGACAGCAGATGAGTCTGCAGCTGAGTCTGCATTCATTAGCCCTAAACCTAGGGGTGCAGAAGAGAGAGGCCCTCAGTTAGGGGGCTTGTAGTGCTGAGGGTGTCTCTCAGGGGCACCCAATCCTTGCGTCTCACCATCATGAGTCTGCCTGGGTGTACAGCCATCCTCTCCCCTCTGTCATTCGCCTCTGCATCTCACTGGCCCAGGGCATTACCTCCTTTACTTTCCTGCACCTCTGACCGGCTGTCAGGAGCTGAACCTACAGTTCTTGGGTGTAGAGCTAATCCATTACAGATCATAATTGATGGGAGGGACAACAGATAATTAAACGCTGGGCAACACTGTATAAAATGCACGGATTTTAAAAATGGAATCACAAACACTTTCCTCAAATCAGAGTAAAATTTACAAAAAAAAGTATGTGCATAGTACTTTGGTCAGACACTGAGTCACAAGGACATTTTTCCAGAGCTGAAGTCCAGTCATTAGTAAGTGGAAAGCTGACAAGGCTATGAAAATTCTCTAGTCTTAAGCGCGTGAGGACATACCGATGCCTCGAGTTCGATACATATTTTAGATACGGTTCCATGCCATCTGTTTGCTGCAACAAAATATTCCTCCTTACGCTGGATTTCTTTGCCTCGATAGGCCATCTCAAATCAGCCAGATGGGTAAAGCAAATGTTTTTCAAGTCTTTCCTGGAGATTGTTTCAATTTTTTCTGGAGTGAAATATAGCTCAGGATGACCCAACTCTGTGAAAAAGTTCTTTATGTAATTCAACCATGGGATTTTCAGCGAATGGGTTAGTACTTGAGCATCCTCTATAATGGCCCTATTCAGTCTAGCAGAATCAGAGGTCCATACTTTATGCCACAGTAAAATTGGTTGAATATTTATTAGATCTGTGAGGTACGTTGCCTCCATTTCTGTGTGACACACCAAAGTTGAAGTAGATTTTCAGACAGTTAAAATGGCCATTAAAAAGTAATTTTCAACTAACTGTAAGATATTGCATTTCCTAGGTGCCCAAAGTCCTGCCCCATACAATGCGATGGAAACACATTTTGCATTATAAAGTGTCATCATGTCCTTGGGGGTCACTCTACCAGCCTTTTTAGATTTTTTTTTAATGGCTATGATAGTTTTTGTAAATAACAGTTTTCTAGATTTCACGGCTTGTGACCATGTGCCTTTGTTATCAAACATGATGCCTAAATATGAAAAAGTTCCTGTGTCGTCTAGTTTCATGTCTTTTAACATGATCTGGGGTTTCTTTGTGGATTTTAAACCACATGTCATTGAAAAGGTTTTAGAATGGTTAATTCTAAGGCCTAAGGCTTCCATGTAATTATCGAAGGTTGTTAATAACCGCTGCAAAGCTACTGGAGTGCGGGCCATCAAGACGTCATCATCTGCGTACATAAGTGCTGGGATCTTTCGGGGACCATCTTGTGGAAGATCACAACAAGCGTTAGATAGCACCTCCTCTAATTTGTTAGTATATAAAGCAAACAATAAGGGAGCTAAAATGCAACCTTGACGTACCCCCCGCTCTATAGAAAAATTTGAGGTGCATTCCCCCTGGGGCCCATAGTGCACCCTAGCATTAGCTCCAGCATATAGTTTTCTAATGAAGTGAACTATTGTTGTATCTACCCCATTTCCAGTAAGATGGGCCACAAGTTGCTCTGAATCACACAGTCGAATGCTGAAGTCAGGTCGACGAATATAAGATATAAGGCTCCTGACTTGGCCTTTGTGTATTTGCCAATCATAAGGTCTAAGTTCAGGGCCTGCTCCATAGTCCCTATCCCAACCCTAAAACCATATTGCAAATCAGAAAGAATGTTGTTATCTTCCGTCCATTCCCGCAACCTATTTAAAACAATGCGCCCATCAATCTTTGCAAGTGTATCAAGCAGTGAAATTGGATGATAACATGCGGGGTTTTGGCGGTCTCCTTTTTTGAATATTGGAACAATAATGGACTCAGTCCGGGCTGGAATAAAGGCTGTGGCGCCACAGGCACGTAAAACCTGTGTCAATAATGGGCCCCATAATAAAACATTAGACTTATAGATATCAATTGGGACTCCATCAGGGCCTGGTGCTTTCCCACTTTTACTGGCGTTAATGGCATCAGTAACCTCATTTAAACTAAAAGGTGGAATAATAAGATAAAAATCTGGTCTAGAGGTATTCGAATCCAAAGCCACATTTTTTAAAGAGTATATTGTGGAATAAAAAGTGACCCACTCCTCTTCCGTGATGGCTATTTCAATAGTTGGGACGTTCTGTCGCACAAGACGGGGGAGTTCACTATTTTCCAGAATTCAACATTGTCATTCTGAAGTCTTGCATCATAGAGGGACTGCCATGCCTCATTTTTTAATTCTGGTTCCTTTTTTTATAGGCTTTTTATACTCTTTTCTCAAGAAAATGATTCCATGTTTGACAGGGTTTTGGCTTTGGAGATACTGTTTTAAATTCTTGTGGGCTTGTGTACATTCCTTTGTCTACCTGGTATCTAAATTTACCAGAGCTTACTGTGAGAGACTGTTTTGTACCAGTAATAATTGCAATAAATGCTATGATACAGTCCTGTGGGATAATGTTGTCTGAAATGCAAGTTTCAAACTCATTGGCAAATTTACTCATTAATTGTTTCATGAAGCCTATAGGTTCAACCTGTGACCACCGGATAGTATAACCATTTCTTGCTCCCTATTCAATGTTCGCTACCTTCTCTACGAATCCCTTATGTTTGGTTGTAGCATGTGGCAAGACAAGGCTTAGACTTTTAGGATAATGGTCACTGAACATGATGTCTTGGATTTTATACTCTGGTATACAAAAAAGAAAATGATTAGATACTAATATAAAATCAATTATTGTGTTGTCACACCTGCCGTTAAAAGTAGGTTTTAACTGTGATTTACTATGATTTAAACTATTACACAAGAGGAGATAAAATTTAAAAAGTGCGTCATTCAGCAAATTACCATAATGATTATGTGTAAAATGAAATAAGTCATTGTTTCCGCCTGTGCCAAAAGAGCAAGATTTCTCATCAGTTTGCAGACACAGATGTGTGTTAAAATTGCCCCCCCCACACAATGAAGGTCTCTTTATGCGAGGAATTACATACTTGGACCAAGTCTTCCTGCAATGACCTAAATACAGATAAAAATCTTTGTTGAGAGGCATTATTATAAAAATTAATAATCACCAATTGTGCTGTATTTTTTAGTTCACATGTGATCAATTGATAAAAACGTGTTAGAAATTAAGCTAATATCCTTGATTAAATCAAACTTGTTAGAGATAAATGTACACAGTCCACCTTTCGCCCTGCCCCGTGAACCAGGAACTGCAGGGGTATGAAGTGTCCTAAAGCCATTTATATGAATAGGATCCACAGACCAAGTCTCTTGTAAACACACCCAGGAAAAAGATCCAATATATTCTAACCAATCCTCATTCTTAATTTTGGCGCACAGACCCGCCACATTCCAAAATAGGAAATCATATTTCAGAATATTTGTGCCTTGACCCACAGGAGAATGTTTTATTACTTTTCTTTTTAATGGGAGGATGTTACTCTCAGTATGAAGGGTGGAAGTTGGAGTAAAAAAGACCGATTGGGCAGGAACTCCACTTATTAACGCTTCATCGTTGACAATCTGACTTGGTGATTTTTCCATACCCCTTTTTTCACCTCTGATGCTCTCCACCCGACCAACGCCACCCTTCAATAGGTCAGGGGCAGAGCTCAACATAATGGGTTTAGTCCTACCCGCTCCCTGATCTATTGATTGTCAGTCGACTTCTTCCAAACAAAGGGTATGAAATATGTTCT
This sequence comes from Pleurodeles waltl, assembly GCF_031143425.1. Classification (NCBI taxonomy): domain Eukaryota; kingdom Metazoa; phylum Chordata; class Amphibia; order Caudata; family Salamandridae; genus Pleurodeles; species Pleurodeles waltl. The sequence continues at coordinate 996,888,076 of NC_090449.1, forward strand.
TGGTAGGGATTGTATAATTTCTCTCAAGCCTACTTGATTGATTTTCAGAATTAAGACCAGGTCGATCATGTCCTAGATTGCAGTTGTAAAAGAAACCTAAAGGGAGTGGTAAAATGCCGTGATCTGCCGCGGACTTAAGTTACTCAAAATGTCTTCGACCAGTTTTAACCGAGAGCACCACACAGTCACCCCTAAATATTTTGTGATTCCTACCCACCCATTTTACCCTTCTGACCATCTTAATATCTTCGAAAAGTGAGTTTGTCATACCAGGTTTCATACGAGCTCCTATCCAGTTCAGGGATTTGTTTCTCAGAGCTGTCCATTTTTCCCTATTATCCTCGGATAGGATGGGAACATTTGCAAGAATTATCACATAGGGAGTTATCGCGGGAGGGAGATCTAATATGTCTCTTGAGGTTGGAGGAAGATCCCGAAGAGATTTCAATCTATTCGGTAATTCCCATCTGTTTGCATTCACTTTTAGATGTTGGGGGCTTCTAATGCTAGTTGGAGGTATGCAGGAGTCTAGATGTCTTTGGGTAGTCTGGGGAATAATTGGTGGCTGTTGACGCTCTTTGGGGGAATTAGAGTTACCAGTTTGATCTATGTCGCCACAGTGTTGAGTTGTTACAGCTGTTAAACGTAAAGACTGTGGGGCATATTTATACTCCGTTTGCGCCGAATGTGCGTCAAAAATTTTGACGCACTTTCAGCGCAAACGTTGCCCCATATTTAAACCCTGACGCCCGATCCGGCGCACCAGGAAAATGGCGCTATGTGCGCCAGTTTTTGGAAGCGGCACCCCGCCCTGCGTTAATGACATGCAGGGTAGGCGTTCCCGTCCAAAAACAGACGCACATAGCGGTGCGTGGTATTTATGCTCCAGGGTAAAAATCACTTCCGCGCGGCAGGCGGCGCAAAAAAATGGCGCAAAGCACGAATAGCGTGAAATTTTAACGCCTGGGTCAGGGCAGGCGTTAAAATGGGGCAAACACACCTGTACTTAATCAGAACACACAGAACAAACAACAGAGCAGCAGAGCAGCAGAGCAGCAACAGGGAGACATGGAGGTGCTTTTTCTTCAACGTGCACGTAGACGCAGAGCCCTGCAGCAACAACAGCAGCCACAACAACAACAGCAGGGACCCCAAAGACAGCGCAGAAGGCAGGAGAGGATATTCCGCCCACGAACAACCCTGCATGGCCTCAGGGAACGAGACATCATCCAGAGGTACCGGTTGAACTGGCAGGCCATTCAGCAGCTGCTGACAAATATTGAACAGCAATTGGCCCCCACTTTAGTGACTCCACGCACTATCCCAACAGAAACAAAGCTGCTTGCCGCACTTCACCTGCTGGCAAGTGGCTCCTTTCAGACAACTGGTGCCCTGGTTGGTGGAATCTCACAACCATCTTTCTCCGCATTCCTGCCTAAAGTACTGGATGCCATCATTGGACTGACACCCCGCCACATCTGCTTCCCTAACACAGTGCAGAAGCAGCAGGAAACTAAACAGGGGTTCTACGCCATCAGTGGCTTTCCGCACGTCCTTGGTGCAATCGACTGCACACACGTACGCCTTGTGCCACCTGCTGCGAGTGAACACCTCTACCGCAACAGGAAGCACACACATTCCATCAACGTGCAGGCCATAGTCGATCACCAAGGACTGATCAGCAACATTGTGGCTAAATATCCTGGGAGTGTACATGACGCATTCATCTTCCGTCACTGCACCATCAACCAACACTTCCAGGATGGACGGTATGGCAATGGACTACTTGTTGGTAAGGACAAAAATCTACTTATATACTCACTGCACAGAAACCCTCTAGGATAAACAACACATACACCACAATAGCAACACCTAGACAGGAACACACTGAGGTACTCACATCACTAGCCATGTGTCACAAGTCACCATTGAACCTCTCACACATTTGAATTTACTCCACAGCTTAGTGTGAAGACATTCATGACTGTGGTTGCCTAAATGTCACCTTGCAAATTGGAAGTCTCACAATAACCTGTACACTAATACAATGCATAACTTTTAAGGGATGGGATGGCCTGGCTATGTTCATATGAACGTTTCTAATACCCTTTCATGTTTCAACTCTGCATGGAACTATCATCACACCCCCAGTGAGGACACACGGACACCTGTGTCACAAGTCACAATGCAAGGGAGGGCACACTGTACTTGAGAAACCAATACATCCTGCTGACAAACAGTTAGACAACAAACACTTGCTCAGCCAAGGGAAAAAAACAATGCCAAAGTTTCCACCAACAACCATAGGTTGTCACATTAGTACACAAAATAGTCACAGACAACACAACACAACTACTGCCATCAAAGATACGTACAACAGTGCCTCCTACATCTAATTGATACCATTCTGTGTTTCTCTTTCAGCTGATCAGGGGTATGGCATCCAGCCTTGGCTAATGACACCATATGGGAACCCAAATACTGCTGCTGAGCGGGCATACAATGACGCCCACAAGAGGACCCGCAGCATTGTGGAGAGGACCTTTGGGATCCTAAAGTCAAGGTTCCGCTGCCTTGACATCACTGGCGGAAGCCTACTCTACTCCCCAGAGATGGTCTGCAAAATCATACTCACTTGTGCCATGTTACACAATATTTGTGTACAAAGGAACATTCCCCTCCTTGAACCAGACCCAGACATGCCTGAGGATGATGATGAGGAGGATGCTGGCCTGCAACAGGAGGGGGAACAACCTAACACCGCAGCAGGAGTGCGTAGGCGCCAACAGCTTGTGAACAATTTTTTTACTTAAGTTATTATAATCACTTGTATTCCACACTTGTAAATAAACACAGATAACAAACACCACATCATGCTTTGGCCTATTCATTTCTGACCACCTTTAGTTTGAAATAGCTGAAGATGAATGTCGTCTCATTGATCAAGAATGCCATTAAAATTCATCACACCAAAAATAAACATCACAACTGTATGCACAGAGGGTAGGATGTGACATGTTACATTACCATACACAGAGCCCAACAAGAGTACAAATGTGACAATTACACATGCCGGATCCAAACAACTGAAACAGTCTCTCATCCAGCCCAAAATTGGAGATCATTTGAAAGTCACATCACACGTGTTCAGAGACAGGGTGGGACCATCCATGTGTACGTGAACATGTCATCAATGGCTTCTCTCAAGTGTATGATGTGAGCAATACACAATTGCAACAACATCAGCTGCCACTAACTCAGGAGGAGACCTTGAAGTTACAGTGACAACATACACACAGACAGGTCATACTGGATCCACATTCCCACACACATGTACACATATGTCATACAACCAACCTAATATTTGAAAGTAGACCATCACAGTTGTGTCCCAGTTTGAACCTAGCAGGAAGATTGTAACATGACACTAAACCAGTTTATGCAGAAAGGGACACAGACAAGCAAAATAATCTTCGCATTATCACATCGTGAATGCTGAGAGTCTTGCAAACTTAGGGGGTCATTCTGACCCTGGCGGTAATTACCACCATGGCGGAGGTCGGCGGTAGCACCGCCAACAGGCTGGCGGTGCACCGATGGGCATTCTGACCGCAGCGGTTCAGCCGCGGCCAGAAACGGGAAGTCGGCGGTGTACCGCCGACTTCCCGCTGCCCTTGAGAATCCGCCATGGCGGCGGAGCGCATGGGGACTCTGACACCCCCTACCGCCATCCTGTTCCTGGCGGGTCTCCCGCCAGGAACAGGATGGCGGTAGGGGGTGCTGCGGGGCCCCTGGGGGCCCCTGCAGTGCCCATGCCAATGGCATGGGCACTGCAGGGGCCCCCGTAAGAGGGCCCCACAAAGAATTTCAGTGTCTGCTTTGCAGACACTGAAATTCGCGACGGGTGCAACTGCACCCGTCGCACCTTCCCACTCCGCCGGCTCCATTCTGAGCCGGCGTCCTCGTGGGAAGGGTGTTTCCCGCAGTGGGAAAGCCAGAATGACCGCCGCGGTCTTTCGGCGGGAACCGCTTGGCGGGCGGCGACCGCCGACCGCCGCGGTCAGAATGACCCCCTTAGTCATATGAAAATGGTATGCAACTTAGCTCCAAATCATCATTACTGCAATCGTCAAATGGGCTAATGAGATGAATGAATGGTCAACAGTCATTCATACCATATGGCCTTACATTCGCCCGCTGCTGCAGGTTTGCCAGGATATGATAAAAATACTCCATGGATACAGTAGCTATTCTGGATGGTCAAATCCTAGGGTGCTGGGGGCCTAACTCCACCTCTACCACCCCCAAAACATACAAGAATCATGTACTTGTGAACTAAACACATGCATAAGGCACATGTGTGGCCTCCATGTCACAAGTCCTACACAAATATGAAACACAAAATCATAATGGGACATGGTCAGCCCCATAAAAACTGAAAGTGACTCTCCCACTCCCTGTTAGGACTACAGATAAAAGCATCCCCATCATAAAGGTGGGGACATTTTGGAGACGGAATACATAATGGTATCAAAAACATCATTTCAAAATAGCCATCAGCAATTACACCAAATATGTTGTCAAATATGGTCAATACATTAGTTAACGTATCCCAAACATCACAGTGTGAAGGCCGTCTATACATAAAAGTACGGACATTTGTCATATACAAACACAAATGTGTCTCACATCGCACCGTTTGACCATGACAAATCACCTTTCCAAAGCTAAACACATGAAGACATTTGGATAAATTTGCTCCATATTCTATGCATACAGCATGGCCGTCATAATTTGTTCACGTACATGAGTGCACACAATGCAGAGTCAGATACAAATGTATCCAAAAGTGTCTTGATATTTCACCTTCAAATTATTATTTACATCCACAATATTTTTGACTCTGCATCATGTGCACTACTGTACGTGTAAAAAAAAACACGCCCATGATGTATGCGTCGTGAAATTGACGCTACATGGACAATATGTTGGTCATTTCATGTACAGTATTAATTATTAATATTCATATCATATTTTTTCACTCCGCATCATGTGCACCACTGTACGTGTAAAAAAAACGACGCCCATGATGTATGCGTGGTGAAATTGACGCTACATGCACAATATATTGGTCATTTCATGTACAGTAATAATTATTAATATTCATATCATATTTTTTCACTCCGCATCATGTGCACCACTGTACGTGTAAAAAAAACGAAGCCCATGATGTATGCGTGGTGAAATTGACGCTACATGCACAATATATTGGTCATTTCATGTACAGTATTAATTATTAATATTCATATTTTTTCACTCCGCATCATGTGCACTGTAATGCGTCATAAAAAATTGATGCACAACTGTGTATGCGTGAAAATATGACGCATAACGGGAAAATAAAAACGGCGGCCATTTTATGCAGGAAGTGATGTAATAGGATATCCTGTTTACAAAATCTGTACTGGGAGGTAACTTTCACTTTCACTTTGCAGTCTCAGATTTCTCTAGACTGTGTGGTTGTGTGAAAGGTGTTGTCCTGTGTTTTACTGCTCTAGTGTCCTGTGTGCCTTGTATTTTGTCTTAGTGTCAATCTATTATTGTTGTATCACATTGTCTCAGTCTGTTTAGTGTTATTTTGTCTATACCTGTGATAGTTTGCATTGTCTGTGGGAGTCTGTTGTGGGTAGCATAGTTTGGGGGGTTAGTTGGGCTATTTTTCTACTTCTCCTTTTTCTTTCACACCTCTACCTTTCCCCATTTCCCCCTTTATATTTTATATTTTGTTGGTACATTCTTATCCCTCTCAATATGTCAGGTAGGCCTCGCCTGTCCAGGATGGGGGAAGACGAATTGGGGGGGTTCATATGGCTCGTAAGCCATTTCCTCCCACTAATGCTGGAAGCTCGGGCCGTGTGATACAGGGGTATCACACGGAGGCCAGGAAAATCCGGTGGGAGAAGGTGCGCCATCACCTGGTCCGGGTCTATGGGAGTCTCAGGAATGTACACCAACTCAAGCACCGCTGGGCAGATCTGATCACCAGGGAACAGGACCTGCTGGACCACCTGGGACTCCAGATTGGTGGCCATGTTGGTGAGTAAAAAACAATTACATGGGAATGACAGAAATCGGTGTGTGAACATGTGATGATTGTTAGCGAATCTGCAAAATAAGTAGCTGAGTGTGTGTAATGCCAGGGAAACCTAGGCCCATGGTTATACACATTAATCCCCATTCTTGCAACACATGTACACGCAATGACAGCTTTATAAATTCAACATCTATTTGTATTATGCTAAGTCGCCCCCTCTCTGCTATGTTTCAAATGCTGCGCTACAAAGGTATACATATGTGTCCTAATGTGTATTTGTTGCAGAATGTGTATGAAGACCTATGCTACCAGTCCGATGGATCATTTTTGCAACACATACCAGATGCCTGTAGCTGCATGTAATGTAGTGTTGCCTTTGTGTCAGAAATGCAACACGTGAACGGCTCCATTTGTACTCCACTGGTCATAATGGCCAGTGAGTACGTCATGTAGAAACAACATACCTACAGATGCAGACGCCATAGCTAGACAGAAAATTGGAAACACATGATGATGCTATACATGTGTGTTGCCGTCACATCACATGAAGTCAGTCATGTTGTTCACACATATGTCACATGTGTGTCTGGTTGCTGTCTGTTGACCCTGTCCAAATAGCCTGTTTTATTGTGAGTGGTCATGCAGTCCTCATGGAACCAGTTTTGGAATGTCTCTCGGGGATGCACATGCTGAGATGTATGGATAACATTATTGTTGGGGCATACTAATGGAGGATTAACTTGGACGACACCTGACTGTCCTGACCACTGCATGAGTGTAGTAGGGTGTGACACTGGAGCAGGAGACTCATCCAATGTTAATGTTGAATACAAAGTGATCCATGCAGGATGAGCATGTGTGAAAGTCTATCATTACCATGTCATTTTCACACAGTGTCATTGTAACAGAAATCTTTTGTCCGTTCACCCAGTCTGAGTATAATCTTTGTTTCATGCTTTACAGGTGGACCAGCCCCATACACCGTGGGAGAGGTGGCCCATTTTGACGACCCCGATACCTACAGTGAGTGTCGCCTGAGTGCTATTTACATTGTTTGGTAATGACGCATGATGGATTACTGTGTGTTCAAGAGAATTCATGATTTAATGTGCTGGCCGTTCATTTGCTTTGTTCTTTTAGTGTGATATCAAATTAGAATTATGTTTCTGCCAAGCAATACGTAGTCATCTCTCAGATTGAGGGGCTGTAGCCCATTCAATTAGGGCGGCAATTGGGAATTGTATGACTCATTTCGAATAGACTGGTCAATGTTAGATTTGGTCAGGGACTTGCCATGAACTGAGTCTGCATATCAGACTGACAGTCTCCCAGATAGCTTAGGCACATGGCATTGATGACAAGTGCTTCTTCCTAGTTGAGGATGGACTGTGTACACTGTAGGTTGGATCTTCCATGGGCATGTACTTCCACAAGGTGAACTCGAAGTGTGTGTGACTTGAGTGCAATGCCCTAGGTGTTCAGTTGAATCATGTGAATGGGTGTACTACCTCCCCTGTGTGTGTTGTTAAACATGCCTCACTAATAGTATGTTATGTTGGGCTAAGTCATAACATTTTGACATGTGTGGACCTGGGATGTGACAAGGTTGGGCTGACTACAACGTGTTGCTAGCCCTTCATAGGTGTTGTGTGTGAAGGCACATAATTGTTGCACTTTCTGTACACTCCTGGGTGTGCATTGAACATGGGATTGTTGGTTGTTCTTCCCACACCACCCACAAAGACTGGGATGTTACTGTGAAACAGGGTACCTAGGACTGTAGCAACCAGTATGTTACACGTACTTAACACCTTTTGTGACTTGAGTTAGTACCTTGGGCCAGAGTGAGAAAAATGTCTACACGTTGCAAATGGCATAAATATCTGTGTGGGATTTGCAAACGTCTGTTTCCTAATCCAAAATGTCTTTGGTGGTCATGTACATATGAGTAAAATGCTTTTCAAAATTGATATAATGAAGGGTTTTACCAGACCTACTTGCAAATCACAGTGGTAGGCAATCCCATTTGCAACCGAGTACGTGGTTGCAAAGTGAGTAGCTGTTATCATCCACTTGAAGTGGATGGTAACCACCTTGCTGACTGAAAGGGGTCCTCATTGTAAAGCTTCAGCCTTTGTGAGTGGACTAAAAGAATCCTGCGCAAAAAAGCCAGTGGTCTAAGGGACCAATAATTACCGTGAAAATTTCCAAGTACAATTGTTGTGATTTAAAAATAATTGCTGCTCATTTTTCTTTCCGGTAAACGGCCTACACTTGGGGAGAAATAACTTGCTTAATTTAAAAACAGTCACGTCTATGGAGTTCTGCTGGTCCCAGCAGGCCACCATCCCCGTGAGTGCCCATGTTGCTAAGGTGGGGCAACTTGGAACCCACATCATTGATGTTCATGAGGTGGGTTTTATGGACCCCATAGCGACTCGCAGACGGTGGCAGAGACACCGTTCTGCTTTGCAATTTTCTAGTTGATTTTCCTAATTTCCTACATCTGACACCTAGTGTGGACACATGATTCTGGGCCAGGGGTTCAATCTTAGCACACAACTAATTAAAAATGCTATTGAGTGAGGAGTGTGAGTGTAATCACATAGAATGACATATGTACTGAAGTCAGTATGCGGAAGAGCTGGTGCCATAATGTCAAATGCCTTAGGTATGATTTGGATGAGTAGTTTAGGGTGATGTCATCCATCATGTAGAGACATGGATATGCTAGGTGTGATATGACCTTAGGGATGCATGATTCACATGTACTTCCTCTGAGCATTTCCGTGAACTATGTTGTAACAATTGCTGCATACAATATATTTCTAGTAATGGACAAATGAGCCATTGTGGGATTCAACCCACTGTAAATTCAATGCTCAATATTTCCCTTTTCTCTTCACAGCTGCAAACCTGAGTGCCGCAGAGCGCAACCATTTTGAGCACAGGGCAATGAGGTACAGGCACATCCTGCAGGTGCAGTGTGGGTATCGGAGGATGGCCCGCAGTTACAATTCCGATCGGGCCTCCGGGGCGTGGTATGCCACACCACAGGCTCCACCAACAGTGCCACCTACAACCACCAGGTCTGCCCAAGGGGACCCAGCGACGGACCAGCCATCTTCCTCAAGACCTGGACCCAGCCGTGTGTTGGGAGCAGGGCTGTCCCGTGGCCACTCCACTCCAGCGACAATCTCCACCTCCACCGGCACGCAGACCAGCAGTGACCCTCCAATTGACCCTGCAGCCTTCCAGGCATTGTCTAGGAAACTGGACAAGTTAATTCAAAAGGTGGACAACCTGACGGAGGACATGGCGGAGGTTAAAAAGAAGGTGCGCTCCATCCGGCGCACACTTCAGAGGGCAAATCTTTAGTTCTTTTGCCCTCCTGAACTTTTACCCCTCCCCTCTCCCCTCTTTCCTCTTTTCATACGGTTAGTTGGGTTTGGGGGGTTAGTTATAGGATAAGTATAGGTAATTAGCTTAGTTAGTGTTAGGTAAGAGGGTGGGGGTCCTTATACTTTCTATCTAATATTTTTGTGTGGGTGGGTGGGTGGGGGGCAATGTTGGGATTCCTGTTTAATTAAAAAAAAAAAATATATATATAAAAAAAAAAGAAAATATGTTTGTTTAGGATAGTATAGTATGTGTGTAGGTTAGTAAGTGTTGTCCTGCATGTGTCTTGTCTCTTAATGGTGGGTGGGGGGTTGATGTTTAGATCGTTTCGTTACATGTGTAGAGTAAGTTTAGCTTAGGTTAGTTAGGGACAGTTGTGGGTTAGTAGTAGTCAGGTTAGATTAGTGTAGGTTTACCTTTCCCTTAGTTGCCTCTTTTATTACTACTTTTAAATAAAAAATGTGTTAACCCTTTACCTGATGCGTTAGGTGTTACCTTTTCATGGCCTTGACATCAGTGTAGCAGAAATGTTAAGTATGACATTTGTGTTCCATGCTCCCTATCCCCAGGCTTATGAGGTTTAACATGCCAGCTACCCGTGTGCTAACTTGGTAAGTATCCATCATGTTGGAGAGCCACCATTGGTAGTGTGCATTGATCATCAAGGTTTGGGGTTGGTATGTATCCTACTTCACAAAGAGTGCTTCCAGACTTGTTATTGTAGGTAAATAGATAGGTCGGACAGCATTGTGAAGTTCAGGGAGAGCTTTATAGATGATGATTTGTTCACACTCTTGTCTTGTTGCTATCATTGCTGACCTACATCATGTGTGTACTGATTCAGCATGACTTTCCTTCATGGAAGTATACGCCGTAAGGGTGATTGATGCAGTGTAATTTGTTTATCATTACTTTCATTCTACAGCATAATTTCAAATTTTAGTATTGCATGGTGCCTACATTTCTCAGCCACCATTAGTTGTGTAGAATAGCTATAGATGGTGCATCATTCTGTCCAACACAGCATGATTGTGTGTGCTTAGTCCCTTCATCAGTTATTTTCCTCAGTATAGTAAAGCTATGATGCAATCCTGGCCACTGCACAGATGATTCAGTATACATGTAATCAGGACAGTAGTATAGAGAATCGACATGGTTTCCACACAGCCACTTTGGAGTTATCTACTGCACAGTTGAATTTTGAAATGACACAGAGACACAATAGGTGTGCAAGTGATATTTATTTATAAGTGGTGTTGTGCAAAATGTCCATTCACCATGTTTGCTGACTCCTTTCTGGTGCATTATTACATGGTGATCCTACAGAAGGGGTGTGGATGATGCTCCTGACATGCTGGGGTGATGTCACAGACAGTGCAGAGGAACATGAAATGCCAAATGGTAGGAGAGAAACATTCACTGGCAAGGTGGACAAGTCAGACAGTGGATTGCCGAACAGTCATTGAGGTTAGTTGTAGTGAGACTGGCATGTGTCAAAACGTAGGACCTTGGTCAGAGTAGGGCATGGTGCAGGGACTAGGGCTTCCGGGTACTCTTGCGTGTGAATGTTATCTGTTCCTTGTCTTCTTCTTCTGATGTGTGTGTTGCCTGGTGTGTCCTTGTTGTTGTTGGTTTTGAAGGGGCAACACACACCTCAGTGTTAGAAGACATGGAGTCAGACATCCCGGGGGCTGATCCCTGTTGAGTAAGGAAGAGCAGTACTGCAGCAAGGAGGGCCTGCTGGTTTTTCAGAATGGCAGCCACATCCCGATGGTAGGCAGCCAGGTCGGCCCTGAGGGGTTCTATGTTGCATTCGTGCACACGTTGAGTGGCTTGCAGTTTGAGTTGTTGTGTCAACTGGATGACAGCTGTGCCAATTTCCTTCAGTGTTTTTGAAATGTCCTCCAAGAGAAAATTTCTGGCTTGCATTGCAGCTGCCTGATCAGCAGTTGACAACATGCACGAACGCACCCCCTCAAGGCTGGCTGCCATATTTTGCATCCCCACCCGCACCTCCTTGGCCAGCTCCCGCTGGACCCCAACGACAGTTCTTTCGAAGCTGGTGCCAGTGTCGTCAGAGTCCTCAGCTGTGTTGGAGCTGGCAGGTCTTACAATTGGGGTGGCGGGTGGTTCTACTGTGGTGGCTGCTTCTTCTGTGCTCCTCCTTGTGACTGAAGGTGGGGTTTGGAGGCTTTCAAGGACCATGTCAATGGTCTCTTGTGGGAGGTTGATGGTGTCGTCATCCATGTCATCAGGGAACTCATGGACAGGCAGATCAGCAGGAGATCTGTGTTCCTCTGCAATGAAACAGGGTACAATTAGTGTGTCTGTGTTGTGACAATTTTGCAGTAAGATACAAGCCTTTGGATGCCTTAACATTGTACTCTGTGTTTGTCTAGGTATCTGCTGTCCGTCATAGGGCATTGTTGTAGGCCTATGGCCCACCTGTGTGTCACTTGTTTGATATGGATCTTTCAGACATGTCTGCCAGGTCGCCTCTAGGTGTTGCTTTGTATTTATTTAGGAATAGGTGTTTTTTTCTCCAACTCCTCACTCGGTGTTTCACTATTGTTATGGAGGGACATTTTGTAGGGTGGGCTCTCATTATCCAACATGTGATTCTTGGCTTTCTAGGCAGCAGGATAGCTAATGGTGTGGGGGACTAAGTTTGACCCACTTGAAAATAACTCTGTCACCCAGATATTCAATTTAGCTAAGACTAACTAGCAGTGCCTCTGGTCTCCCACATCAAAGGAATGTTTAGACATCCGAGCGCATGACATCTTTGGAACTTCTCAGGGAAGTGGTGGTCACTCAGGTCCTACACATTTGTATCTTTTCCGGTAGGTTCCCATACACAAATGACATAGACAGTATTAGTTTGATATGAAGTTTCATTGTACAACTGACTTGTAGGAATTTAGGTGTGAGCCCCATTTACACAAACAATACACACTGTTAGAATTGAAATAGTCCGCAGGAGAGTAATACATTAGTACACAGCTTTCATGGTGCCTAACTGTTTCTACTCTCCCCCTGCATGTTCTATGTATAGCACAGCTTGTTAAGTTTGGAGGTTGCCTGTCAGAATCACAGGGGAGACATCATCCCTCATATCAGAGGAATGGGCTAGGATCTGGTTGTGCATCAGCAGCAAGGCAGGCAGCATCTAGTTGTTATTTTCTGTTTGGAAACTCCCCCATGCGTGTCTTGGGACAAGGGAGTGAATGTAAAAGACATATGTCATGGTGATGACAAAGTTTCCATAAGCAGGAATGACAAACCTTGACCCCTACCACATCTATCAGCAACGTACCAGTCGGTATCCTTGACTGGGGCACAGAGTGAATATGTTCTGGCAAACTCCAGTGCAGAAGTAGGCAAAACAGTGTGATTTGACTAATTGACAACACCTTAGGACTGACTATTTGCTACATTAACTGATAGGAAGGGCAATGAGAATCATTTAGTGCAAATTGCTCTGAGGCACTTAGATGTGAGCAAATGAGTATAAGTACATTCAGGATAAGATGCACAAAGGCCTCCAGCCTGAGGCTAATGCGCAAAGTATACGTTTCACTTGCCACACTACACTTTGACTGACTGTGGGTGTTGTGACTGGCCTGCCAGAACACTTGCCTCTCAGGCCCTGCCCCATACACTTTTTATTCACATTGCATGATCTGTACATGTAACGTGGCATTACCTATGCATGTCAATGTTAGGATGTGGTATGGATGTAAACATTCTTTATGTTTTGAGATGGTGTTGGGTGATGTGTTTTGAATTGGATTGGCCTGTTTATCGTATGAAGGTCCTATTTGTTTGTCCGACTTTGCAGGTGTGTTTCAGTGACCAGTTGCCTGTGTCCCCTCCTCAATGTTGTTGTCTGAGCAGTATGACATTAGTGATGTAGCCTTGTTAGCCAGGCACGTGAGGGACCCTGACGTATGCAGCATGTGTGTATCGTTAGTGCTGTGTGGCTCCTATTGCTGTTTACTTAGGCTTATGTATGTGTCAGTTATGGACATTCGGCATTTGAGTGTACTGGTACCTTTGTCTTATTTCTAGGAGTAATTGCAGATGTCACCCTCACCCCCTAATTTAGGTATGTATGTTCCAGGGTGGGGTTTCTGCCATTTGGTACTATAGCTGCACAGAGATGAGAGGTGTTATTGTCAACTGTGTTTGCAGTTAAGTTACAGTTGTTGTATTTGCTACTGCATTACAGATAGGGACCTAGTTGATGTAGAATAGATTTTGCAATACAAGTGCCTGGATGTGGATTTGAGGTAGTGTCCTTCCCACCTGTCACTGCTTTCCCTTGGCTCTCTTGTTGTAATTACAGGATGTCCCCGTGGGACTGTTGTGGTTGCTGTATTTTGTCGTGCCCCAGCTTCGGTCAGTACTGGGCATGCCCCCCTGCCGTGCCCCTTTCCCCATGCCACTTCATATATGTGCTGACTTACATGCATTGTGTAGTAGGTATCCCCCCCCTGCTTACAGTCCCCATTATTGTATTATGATTCCCCATGAGACTTACCCTGCATGTGCGTAGTGTCGTGGTAGTCTGCGCTGTCCAGTCCTTGAATCCCTGTGACGATCTCCTCCGGGATGACGGCTGCGACCATCTCCTCCATGTGGTCCAGGGCCTCCTGTTGTGCTGGACTCCCCCCTCCAGTCTGCATTGCTGCCTTCCTGTTCCTGGCCATTTTCTCTTTGGTCCTACGTTTGCAGTCATGCCAGCGTTTCTTACACTCGGTGACTGTCCAGCGTTCTTCAGCCACACTGTTAATCTTGTCCACAATTTGTTTCCAGATGGCCTCTCTCCTACTGAGTGGCAATTTTGAGGAGATGAAAAGTTGGTGCTGGTGTTCCGTCACCTCTTTCACCAGGATTTCCTGCTCCTCTGCACTGAAGCAACACTTTCTTTTTTTTTTTAAATGTCCTGGGTCCTGTATGCTTCCTCCTGGCTGGTTCCTGGTCTGCTCTCATCCTCCTGGGGTCTGTTGGGGCATCTAGGATCCATTTTGGGTCTCCTCTCATGAAAGGGCAGTTTTCGCGCAAAAATGTGACGCTATTGCGTGAAAAAAAACGGCGTTTTCACGATTGCGCTGTCGTAAATCGACCCACAGTGATGTGCGTCGCATTTACGTTGGTTTCCTTTACGACAGACCGACGCTGTGTGCGTCACGAAATAATGACTCCCACCTGTTGGTTGCGCCGCCGTACGTCAAAGTATAAATTTGACGCCCGCATGGCGCATCCAAATGGCGTTAGACGGCGCAAATTCTTTTGACGCAAAATTACGTTAGCGCAATTTTGCGTCAAAAAGTATAAATATGGCCCTGTGTCTTCATTAAGTTGAGCATTGACTCCACCTTTTCCTCCACTTGGGTTAAACGTTTGATCATTAGGTCAAAGGATGACCTTACTAGATGTTCCAAGGCATTGATAGTCTCTAGGGGATTGGTTTTCACTTTCACTAAAGATTGTTTATGCTTCTGACCAGATTTTATATTCTCACAAACGATTTGTGCTTGTCCCGTGGATTCCATGGGTTGAGCACCAGAGATGCCATATCTATTTTTGTCAAGTGGCTCTTGACTGGAAGCTCTGCCCTTCCTAACTAGCTTAGGTTTCCTTAGACATTTGGGTGAGGGTGAATGCTCATCGGCATCTGAGATAGATTCATTTATGTGTTGGATACATCCATTTAAACCTTTAGTCTGGATTCCACTTTCCAAGGCCTTGGTCGATTTTGGAGAGGTGAATGCTGGCGAGAGGAGATTATTAGACGATCCCATGATCTGTTTATCAATAGCCCCCATAGCTCCTAAAATTAATTTTAATATTGATGCATGCTCTTTCTGAGAGGTAGTATCTTTTGCACTAGGTTGCTTCCTTTTGCCCATTCTTATTAATTTTTTAATCCTAAAGGGGTTCAACCACTGATGCTCTAGAACACTCCTTATTAATGGGTAAGATTGAGTGGACTAGTGCAAATAAGATAGTCTCTATAAGGCAACAAAAATAAAAAATATAAACAGCCTTCTCACGATACCAAAAGTCTGTTTCACAAAGTTGCCTATAATAATACAAAGTTAATCACCCCACAACAAGAAAAGAAAACAAGTACCTGTCTAAAAACCTGATAGCAACATGTCTCCAAGTCCCAAAATCGCAGAGAGGATATCAGAGGGGGGGCCCAGCCCAGCCTCTTTCAGGCGATGACGGGCGAAGGACGGGCCAGCCCTTGGCCCGGGCGTCGCCCGCGTGCGTCCCACGAGGCGGGAGCGCATCCAAGTAATTAAAGGGGCTCTCCGGCCCTGCCCCTTCCTCTGGCTCCGATGATGCACTTCCCACGAAGCGGGAGAGCGTCCAAGTAATTAAAGGGGCTCACCGGCCCTGCCCCTTCCTCTGGCTCCAATGATGTGGCATCCCGGGTCGGCTGTGTGTCAATCCGGTGGGGCGTGCGTCGAAGTTCCGGTCGCAGCGCAGGCGCTGTATCGATCTTCTCCTTGCGAAGTCAGGCTGCGTCATTCCGGTTCGGTGTGCGGTGAATTTCTCACCGCGGGGCAGGCTGTGTGTTGTTTTTAGCATGCTGTGAGTCGAATTTTCACTGCACAAGGAGTCCAGTTGCAGGAGTGAAGTCTTTTTGGTCCTGAGACTTCAAGGAACAGGAGGCAAGCTCTATCCAAGTCCTTGGAGAGCACTTCTCAGCACAGCCAGGGAGCAGCAGGGCAACAGCAAGGCAGCAGTCCTTGTCAGAAAAGCAGTCCCAGTGAGTCATTTGGGCAGCCAGGCAGTTCCTCTTGGTAGGTCTGGTTCAGGGATTCTTCACCAGCAGGTTTCTTTTCCAGAAGTGTCTGTGAGGTAGAGTGTCTACCCCTAGAAGTGTCTGAAGTCTGTGGTTTTGGGTCCTCTTCTTATACCCATTTTGGCTTTTGAAGTAGGCTGACTTCAAAGGAAAAGTCTCACTTGTTTGTGAAATCCTGCCTTGCCCAGGCAAGGCCTCAGACACACCAAGGGGTTGGAGTCTGCATTGTATGAGGGCAGGCGCAGCCTTTTCAGGTGCGAGTGACCACTCCTCCCCTCCCTCCTAGCACAGATGGCTCATCAGAATATACAGCTAACCCCAGCCCCCTTTGTCTCACTGTCTGAAGAGAGGTGCAAACAGTCCAACTGTCAAACTAACCCAGACAGGGACTCCACAAACAGGCAGAGTCACAAAAATGGTTCAAGCAAGAAAATGCCCACTTTCTAAAAGCGACATTTTCAAACACACAATCTCAAAACCAATTTTACTAAAAGATGTATTTTAAAATTGTGAGTTCAGAGGTACCAAACTCCACATGTCTATCTGCTCCCAAAGGGAATCTATGCTTTAATCATGTTTAAAGGCAGCCCCCAGGTTAACCTATGAGAGAGATAGGCCATGAAAAAGTGAAAAACTAATTTGGCAGTATTTTACTGTCAGGACATATAAAACACAATAGTATATGTCCTACCTTAACCATACACTGCACCCTGCCCATGGGGCTACCTAGGGCCTACCTTAGGGGTGACCTATATGTATGAAAAGGGAAGGGTTAGGCCTGGCAAGTGGGTATACTTGCCAAGTCGAATTTACAGTTTAAAACTGCACAAACAGAAACTGCAGTGGCAGGTCTGAGACATGATTACAGGGCTACTTATGTTGGTGGCACAATCAGTGCTCCAGGCCCACTAGTAGCATTTGATTTACAGGCCCTGAGCACCTCTAGTGCACTTTACTAGGGACTTACCAGTATATTAAATATGCCAATCATGGCTAAACCAATTAACAGTACAATTTACACAGAGAGCATATGCACTTTAGCACTGGTTAGCAGTGGTAAAGTGCTCAGAGTTCAAAAGCCAACAAAAACAGGTCAGGAAAAATAGTAGGAAGGAGGCAAAAAGTTTGGGGATGACCCTGCAAAAAGGGCCAAGTCCAACAGGGATGAGAAGCTAAATCCATGGTCCCAACTTTCCTATCAGAGTCCAAGTACATGTACAGCTTTGTGCGACAGGAACTGATCTTTAATTGTGGGTCAGTGGGATGTAGTGTGAGCAACAGCAATGGATCTGCAAAAAGAAGACTGGCTGCTAAAGATCACTGCTGGGACCAACTTCTTGCATTACTTTGGACATCTAGCATCATTCTTCTCCTGTTACTGTGCTGTGACATATAATAGGTCCTTTAGGATCACAGCTGACTTATGACTGATATGCTCTATGGCAGCTGGGTACGATTAAAAGCAGTTGTTGCCCTTTGAAGCTGAAAAGTCATTCAACAATTTATGCCAAGCTCTTTGTGGTCCACAGGCACAGGATCCAAATTGCAAGGTTATGGGGGCATATTTACGAGTTTGTCACGCAGTGCAACACAGCAAGTATTTAAGTCAATACGGTGCATGCCTGCAATTTCCCCTGCTCTAGCACCTTTTTGGCAGCCTAGCACCAACACAAACACTCTTGCACAATGTACCTGCGTTGCATGCAGGATTGTTTTTGTGTAGTAACGGGCACCTTACCTGCACAATAACAATCCTCAAAGGTATGATAATAGAAAGAGAAAGTAACAAGGTATAGTAAAGATATTCGGGTAAATCTGGGAATGCGTCAAAATCCATGGGAGTTGGGTGGGTACATCCACACAACACCCATGGTTAGACTTCCCAGAGCAGAGAAAGCTTGTACTCCAGATTTAAAAAGTGGCCTTGCATGGTTCATAAATTTAATTTAAGGTTTGCACTGAGCATGTACCATGTTGTGTGGTGAACACATGAAGAAAACTGGCTCATAAGTATGCCCCTTAATTACTATCAGTAACAGTACCTCTCAGCACAAAGGAATTAGCATTGCCGTGAAATGAGAGAGTGCTGACACTTCCAACGCTACAGCAAAAACAAGGAAAGAAACCAGCTGTTGTGTAGTGAAAAAAGACCTCCTTTCAAAAGTTGTATTATGTGGGGCATCAATGCATGAAAGTCCAAATGTAAACCTTGTCTTGCCTTTCATTAGTGTACCACTGATGACAACCTGGTGTCACAGGAGTTGATAGCACCGACCAGATTGTGATACCACTTGCTCTCTCCCAAATTCAGTTCTACAAATTTCTTTCATATATGGGTTAGCTGTCAGTATTCACCACCTACTTGTACATGGCCTGGTGTGGCAGACGGGTGGTGGTGTTGTGGCGTGCAGGCCTGTTAGCTCAGAGGTTTGCCATGATTGTAGGAAATACTAGGGTTTTCCCTCAGCACAACTATTCCCTGACCTCCAAGGAGAGGATGACAGATCTTGGCACACCAGCAC
Organism: Pleurodeles waltl; assembly: GCF_031143425.1. Lineage (NCBI taxonomy): Eukaryota > Metazoa > Chordata > Amphibia > Caudata > Salamandridae > Pleurodeles > Pleurodeles waltl. Next base: position 996,906,911 of record NC_090449.1, read on the forward strand.
CACTAAACAAAACATATTTTTTATTCCTGCAATACTGGCTCAATGTTGCGAAAGTATTACAGCTAATAAGTCACTGAGATTTGATCATTTATATTTTCTCCTGGAGAAAATCTCAATATCAATCTGCATTTTTACTTCATATCTAGCAGGAATCAGCTAATTTCGAACAGGTTCGATTATAGGCCTTAATAGATGATCTTATTTTAGTATACAAAGGAAAAACGATAAAATAAATGTATTTCAGGGAGCACTTTTCATCCAATATCCTACCCCAGGCAGACAGGCTGAGGACATGTTGTGTGAGTACGAGTTGGTGAAAAAGACAGTCAAAGGGCTCTTAGCCACCCCAACAATGACGTGTCGTTCTGAAATGGCACTCAGTGGCATTGGTGTGCCAGGCTCAGGCATCAGTGTGCATACAGCGACCATGCTTGCTGCATCACGATGCACACCACCACATGTATATAACCTATATTATAATAGCACTCTGCTTTTTGAGAACATATGGTAGATGACCAGCCAAAGGAAAGTCAACCATCAACACTAGAAACTGCAGATATGTTGGGTCTTTTACAGGGAGTGCAGAATTATTAGGCAAATGAGTATTTTGACCACATCATCCTCTTTATGCATGTTGTCTTACTCCAAGCTGTATAGGCTCGAAAGCCTACTACCAATTAAGCATATTAGGTGATGTGCATCTCTGTAATGAGAAGGGGTGTGGTCTAATGACATCACCACCCTATATCAGGTGTGCATAATTATTAGGCAACTTCCTTTCCTTTGGCAAAATGGGTCAAAAGAAGGACTTGACAGGCTCAGAAAAGTAAAAAATAGTGAGATATCTTGCAGAGGGATGCAGCACTCTTAAAATTGCAAAGCTTCTGAAGCGTGATCATCGAACAATCAAGCGTTTCATTCAAAATAGTCAACAGGGTCGCAAGAAGCGTGTGGAAAAACCAAGGCGCAAAATAACTGCCCATGAACTGAGAAAAGTCAAGTGTGCAGCTGCCACGATGCCACTTGCCACCAGTTTGGCCATATTTCAGAGCTGCAACATCACTGGAGTGCCCAAAAGCAAAAGGTGTGCAATACTCAGAGACATGGCCAAGGTAAGAAAGGCTGAAAGACGACCACCACTGAACAAGACACACAAGCTGAAACGTCAAGACTGGGCCAAGAAATATCTCAAGACTGATTTTCTAAGGTTTTATGGACTGATGAAATGAGAGTGAGTCTTGATGGGCCAGATGGATGGGCCCGTGGCTGGATTGGTAAAGGGCAGAGAGCTCCAGTCCGACTCAGACGCCAGCAAGGTGGAGGTGGAGTACTGGTTTGGGCTGGTATCATCAAAGATGAGCTTGTGGGGCCTTTTCGGGTTGAGGATGGAGTCAAGCTCAACTCCCAGTCCTACTGCCAGTTCCTGGTAGACACCTTCTTCAAGCAGTGGTACAGGAAGAAGTCTGCATCCTTCAAGAAAAACATGATTTTCATGCAGGACAATGCTCCATCACACGCGTCCAAGTACTCCACAGCGTGGCTGGCAAGAAAGGGTATAAAAGAAGGAAATCTAATGACATGGCCTCCTTGTTCACCTGATCTGAACCCCATTGAGAACCTGTGGTCCATCATCAAATGTGAGATTTACAAGGAGGGAAAACAGTACACCTCTCTGAACAGTGTCTGGGAGGCTGTGGTTGCTGCTGCACGCAATGTTGATGGTGAACAGATCAAAACACTGACAGAATCCATGGATGGCAGGCTTTTGAGTGTCCTTGCAAAGAAAGGTGGCTATATTGGTCACTGATTTGTTTTTGTTTTGTTTTTGAATGTCAGACATGTATATTTGTGAATGTTGAGATGTTATATTGGTTTCACTGGTAATAATAAATAACTGAAATGGGTATATATTTGTTTTTTGTTAAGTTGCCTAATAATTATGCACAGTAATAGTCACCTGCACACACAGATATCCCCCTAACATAGCTAAAACTAAAAACAAACTAAAAACTACTTCCAAAAATATTCAGTTGTGATATTAATGAGTCTTTTGGGTTCATTGAGAACATGGTTGTTGTTCAATAATAAAATTAATCCTCAAAAATACAACTTGCCTAATAATTCTGCACTCCCTGCATAATCTAGGTTGAACAGTACTTGTTTAACTATCTGGTAGTACCAACATTAGCCTTTAGAATATTCTTTATACTGACTCTGTTAAGACTTAGGGTCTTAAAATGACCAGGGTGACAGATGGCCTACCCTTATGACAGGATGACTGGATTGTGGGCAACATAGTGCTGGGTGCACAGCATACACAATAATGTGAAAAGACGCTCTGATCCACCACTCCTTTACGGCTCACCCAGTGAGTGCCTACCATGTTGTTCTCTCCCCCAGGGGCGAATCAACTAGATTAAATCTAATACACACAATACACACAATCTCGCAAAGGGCGACTTAAAGTTTAATTAAGGTGCAAAATATACGGTTGAATGGGGGCATTTTTGCTTCCAACTATTGGAGTAGCATGCATATTTGTCTCTGGATCCAGATATTTCTGGTGTCTTGTTATCTTGAGTGCATGATGCAACGTGTAGAGATAAGTATGGAGGCAGTCGTGTACTCGTCGTACAACAGCAATATGGTTCCTTAAAGATTATCACTGCACGCGACCTTCACCATTGGTTTAGGAAAGCATTGCTCAGTCTCGTAAGAAAAGAATTGTCATTTGTCGTGGAGGCTGAAAATGCACATTTATATCTACTATGCTCGGCTTGCCTCGCGAAAGTACCTTTAACACCTTATAAAACAAGCGCCATCATGTCAGGCGTGAATTCCAAATGCGCTTGGCTAGGTGTATTGTGGGTTGTTTTGCTAGAGGTTAAATCCTCCAAGGTCATATTAGCGGAGATTTGTATCTTGGCGGTCATGTTGATGTAGCTGCTTGCTTATGTGAGGATCTCTTCTCTCCAGACAGGCGACTCTGCAGCCATTATAATTCAGCACAGAGTGAGAGAGTTGTCACTCAGTTTGAACTTGACACTGCGGTACAATGCAATTTCCAGGAAGAGACTTCTCCTGTCACGAGTGTTGATCACTCCAATTTCCATCTATCAAAACTGACAACCCCAAATAAAAGACTGTTAAACCAATCTTAATCATGATACAAAGCTGTGTAATAACACAAAAGGTCATATCCTGACAGGAATGGAAGAAATCGGCCATGCAGCCGAGACACACAGGTGCAAAGCCAATTTATTACATTAAATACCTTACCAAGGAATAATAAATGAGTCTGCAACTAAACACACATAAAAATGAAAGGTACTTTTTATTGCAGTGTTTTATAGCATGTTCTTTTATTACTATCCAGAATTAAATCGCCCCTCGTTCCATTAAGCAACGTTATTTGAACTATTTAGCAGTGGATTCATTTCAAGCTATTCAAGAGGTAGTGACACAGTGTGTACCATACTGTCCTAGTTCAGTGCGTAGTATAATTATCTCACTAAAGTCATAATTTAATCGAGTCTGTTCTTGATGCTAAAAGTCATAAAACAGCGATGGTTATTTCTGTGTCATACATTTTTTTCATTTATTTGATATGCGATGTTGCTTTCTCTTACTTCTATGTGTATATAAATGTGTGTTAGCTCGTTTCATTCAAACACCTAACTACAGCATCACTTTAACCGTTGGTTTTATCAGTGAGTTTTTTCATACATACATATTACCCAGTGGCAGTCATAGTGAGGACCATGCTTTCAGAAGAAAAGCATCTATTGGTTTGCTTGTAACATTGTTGCTGTTTGACAAATAAATCTTCACTAAACGCTCTAATAAGAAGCGTCATGCACCTCAGCTCCTTTGGAAAGTTTCAGGGTGATATGTCAAGTGGGGACTGAAAAATAAACGGGGGCAAAACATGTTTTCCCAATTTATTTTTCATAGGGATATTAAACACAGCTACAGCCAAAATGGCTTGGTTCATTTTTTTTTTATTTGGTGCAAATACATGCAGTAGTTTTTGAAACATTAAGGCTGAAAAGCATTGTAGATTTCATGCTGCAGAGAATCAGTGGAGCCAACATGTCTTAAGATAAGACCTGATTGGCTGCCACCACATTAACAGAGCTGTGGTGGCAGCTGCTTTAGGAATCAGGGACTCAGTCCCCTGTTCTAAGTTGTAAGTTCTAAGTAAAAAAAAAAAAAGATATAGGGGGCAAGGCAGGTATACCCTTTGCCCAAAAGCCTATTCGAGGTTCCCTCTGAGAGCACCCTAGGGCCAAAAATATAATATGTTTTCTGTGCACTGCACATCCACAGGGGATCTGTGGATCCATGAAGATGAGAAAAAAAACAACATGGACTCTTGCCTGTTTTCAAAATGATCCCCAGTTGGTGGACCAGGGCCCAGGGAGTCACTATATGGATGTTTCAAGGAAATAGGGTGCATGCCCTCTTCTTTGAGCGGTTGAGTCTTCTTACTGCAGGGTTTCCCAAGGTGCCATCTTATGGTGGTAGTAGTAGTAGTAGGCTAGTGCACTAACAGGGAGGAAAGGAACCACAAGTGAGGTCCCACTCCCATTTAGGTGAACTCCAACTATAGGATTAATCAAAGTATTATCCGTCCACGACAGATATAATAAAAAAGAAAACAAAGAGTTAGTGTCTTATGTTATTTATATCTTAACTTTAGAAAGACTGAGACTAGACTACTCCCATGACACAACAAAGAAGACCTGATATGATAACAAAACTAGCAATAGCAATAGAGAGCTAGTATTTCATTTAAACAAAAGTTACAAAATCCTAGAGTGAGGAGAAGTGAACTCAGAGTCAGGAGTGGACAAGGCTAAGTGTTTACGCAACACAACACAAGGACTGAATAGTGATGTTGATGAATGATGTGTGGGTGGGTCATTGGAGCTGGTGTGGCTACTGCTCAGACAATAGAAGATCCTGCAGTGAGTTGGTGTTGCTTTCACCACATCCGCTGCACTAAGTGTGTGATCCATTTATGGTGTGAAATTTAGTCACACCTCAATAAATCACACAGCCCAAGGAAGAGGGTTAGGGGTTCAATGAATGGATGGAAAAGGGGATTTGGAGAAAGTTGTGACAACAGTAAATGCTACACGACAACAATATACATCAGGGCGCTGAGCAGCACACTATCATCAATTTGTTGGGGAAAGAAATGAAGATATGAGTATGACACAGCTCACTTGAATGCATTGCAAAAAGCTCTTCAGCCCCAGAAACTCAAGTAATTATAAATCTAAATGCTCCGTCATCTAGGTTTGAAAAACATAATCTATGGAGGAGTGAACTGAACCCACACAGTTCTAAAAAAATAGTATTAAATGAAAAATGATACTGTATTGCCAAATTGAGCGATGCATCTGCATTCTTCTTGGAAGGCCCATCACTCTTGGGTGCCTGGCTGAACCAGTCCAGTAGGTAAGCAGGAGTATTGAGCTTTCACCTTTCATTCGTGCAAGAGAGGAGAAGGTCTGCAGATTGTAAAACAGAATCTGTATTGTAGAGTCAAGAAAAAAGACAGTGAGATGGTAAGCTTCACGAGGAGTGTACCAGAAAGACTTAGAGGCAGAGCAAGAACACAGGAGTTTTCCATTTGATCTACCAGTGCAGCACACACGTTCAGCAGCATTTCCCAAATCAACGCACCTCTCTCCAGTCCACAGAGGTGAATACTAGGCCTCAGAGTCATCGTTATCATGGTTTCCCTTTAAAGTCGATAACTTTCTTCTTCTGGCTGCTGAGTTAGTTCCACCCTGAGTCCTTCTATCCTCCTCCTCACTCTAAGTAACTCTGTCCAAGTCCCGAACCATGTGAGATAGACCTGTAGTGCACTGCTGTTGAAGAACAAGTAGAGAAACTGAATTGGAGTATTTTGTTGTGTAGATTTGTGTTTGTAAGCTAAAGTGACTGGTCTGGTCTCTGAAGAACCAGAAAAAATAAGTGGACCAGGCAGGTAAGATTCACAAAGTTTGAAAGCGCCAATCACCTTCAGGAAAAATTATTATCCATCAGGCCCCAAATATTGCAAATCATTGAAATTAAGTTTACTAATTAGTTGAACAACCTCCCTCACTGTCTGCCATCACATAAATCATCAATCATCACTCACAACCACTCAATAATATATCATCCTTTATTTGATGCAATAGTTACCTCTTCCATTCGAAGCACACTGGTAGGTACACAATTGTATCTTCTCTTTGATACAAGCAACACATTGGAGTTTTTCAGTCTTGTAACTCGATGATCTTCTAGGGCAGCCCTGCAAGGTGATGCAAAAAAAAGGATAGGCATGGGAGGGAGGTAGGCATTGTATCGAATGTCCTGAAGGGAATGGGGAGGCTTCTTCACTGCACACTGGTGCAATTCCAATCTAGTCATACATGTGACTAGAAATGGTGGAGCAGCATAAATCAGACACTAGCATAACGTTCCACTAGCTATATCTTTTTTATTTGACAAATAAATAAGTTCAACAATAAATTATTAAAAAGTATTATGGTAGGATACACAGTCAGAGAAATAGAGTCCATGCTCAAACTCAGGTGGTACACCCAGAAGTTGGTCAGCTAACACATTTGATTCTGACAAATCTTCCTCCTCCTCCTCCTCCTCCTCCTCCACCTCTGCTATTTCAGGAACAGTGTAATTGTGTGGTGTGAAATGCTAGTTCATTTCGATCATTGTCAATCCCTCCACATTTTGAGACGAGAGACTGGTTGTTCTCATTGTGACATCTGTGCCAGCTGCACTGAATACACATTCAGCAGACACCCTGGCTACCGCACAAGCCAGATACTTTATAGCCAGCCTACTGAGCACCGGCCAGTGGTGCATTTTCGCATGCTAATACACCAATGGGTTTGATCCACATAGACCTCTTTTGTGTCATCCAGATACTCCAAGGTAACAGTAAAAATTCAGGACAAAGGGTCACAATTCAGGACAAAAATTCAGGACAAAGGGTCACTCTTTGGGACACATTTGAGGAGGTTTAAGAATTATAAAATAGACCTCTGACAGAAGTACAAGTCAAAGTAGGTCTACGTTCTTTAGTTGTATTACACATTGGAGTATCGAACAAACATTCACATATAGCTGGATTTATTTGACAATGAAAAAACTACCAAACATACACACCCTTAGCAGAATTTGACAGCTGACCATGAATGATCATGCCAGAAGCAGTGTTGTCTTACTGAACATAGTCTTAAAGATCACAGGCTGTTGTACTACTGTAGAGTATAAAACTGAAAGAGAAATTATGTTGAGAAAGAAGACAGGAAGGATATGTACAGAGATATAGTCAGAATGTTAAAACAGTGAGCGTGAACCGTGAGAGAAGGTGAAAGCAAGCGAGGGTCAGCCAGCTGAGAGAGAGCAAGAGCAGATGGTGAAAGAGAGAAAAGAATAAGATGGGGCAAAGAAATAGGTGAACAAGATAGAGAAATATGACAGTTAAATTAAAAACAAGCCTTCTCTCCTGGTTGCGGGTTTCTTGAAAACATTTAATTGTATGCAACAAGTTATCAGCAAGTCTAAATGCTAATGGGGGATCTGTTTTATAGTGTGTGAAAAACATTTGTAGTTGAGATTACTGGGCAGTTCAAGAACTTACAGGGGATTACAGCACGCCATTGCTTACCTTTGGTTGACTTTATTGTCAGTCTTATTTGCTTGCTTCTTATTCAATGGCTTTCCTTGTCCCAGCTTGTCCATCTTGTATCTGACACTCCTTTGGAACATAGCCTTCTTACCACATCTCCCATTAGTTGGCTTCTGTTCTTCCCCTGACCACTTTTTGGGAAATTTTTTTCCTTTCATGTTAAGTTCTCCATAAGAGTGCTTGTGTTTCACCTCTCCCCTCCTCACCTCTTTGTGCTCTCCCCAAATGTCCAACTCGTGCTGTGTTTCTGTCTTGTGTACTTCTTACCCACACTTCTTGCACTCTGTGTTGTTCTCCCCTTCATGTGGTTCTCTACCCATTTCTGTGATGCTGTCGCTTTTGGGTGCTTCTCGCTTTCTTGTTCGATTCTTCCCCATGCATTCAGTGTTCTTCTCTCTCTCATTCCCCCGTGCTATGTTTTTCACACCTTGTGTGTTGTTCCCCCAGCTCCCAGTGTTGCTTACTCCTTGTTCGATGCTGGCACTTCCTTACTGACATTTTCTCCTCCATTTCACCAACCACAGGCAATTCCTTAATAGGCAGCCTAAAAAAGTGTTCCACATTTGCAGAGTTCAACCCTTTGTGAAGAAGTACTTGGTCAGTAACAGGTGAATATTTGGGAAAGTCTTTTATAACCTGCAGGTCAGTAACACTGGATAGGACTGAACATTCCATTCTCCACTACATTGCGCCTGCTGGCATTCTGGCACTCATCTGCCGTACCATGAATCTCACTTTGCCTTTGCTCACCCTCAAATCCCTGTGTCTTCTCACTGTTCTTAGGTCCTAAAGCTCCTGTTCATTCATAGAGATCCCTAATTTAGGTCCTTAAGGCTCAAGCTTATGCTCAGGCCTCATTACTGTTGCCTCAGTCCTAACTATAGAAGCTCCTGCTAACCCTTATTTCCAAATTACTCCTAACACCCTGATTAACCTCAGGTTCAGTAGCATCCCTCACTCTAAGGTTCTTGAATCTTCTCTTCAGCCCCTGAGACTACTGCTCAACTGTGGGTCATTAAAGCTCCTCCACCCAGTCATGTCCCTGAAGTTCCTGTTCACACTGCAGGTCACTGAACTTCCTGCTCACTTACAAATCCACAAACTCCATGATGACACTGTTTACTCAAAGCCTCTACATAGTATCCAGGTTTATCTTTACTCCCTGCCCAGGTAATGACTGAAATATCACTTCACTGCATGAGAATACCTTTTTTACATCCTCAAGTGTAGCAGTGCTGTAGAACCTCCAGCTATTTGCCAATGAATATATGAAGGAATTAATGATTATCATTCCTATGCCTTTGCATGTCATGTGTCATAACTCCAGTTATACCCAGAAGTGAAAGTATATTAAACCACATGTTCCACAATGCAACACTAAAGTGGATTAACAGAAAATAACAGGCCGATCCCACTCCGTAATGAGGTGAGGGAACCTAAGCCTCCCATATGTCACAGAAATTGTTAGTCCTTATACTGAATAGGGACCTTCTGAAGGGAGGTGTCACCCAACAGTGCCACAGGAACTGCATGGCCTAATAATACACCCTGAAATGCTATGTTATCTTAGTTTAAAAAAGGATTGACAGAATGTGACCAGCATGGTATGGAGGCACCTAGTAGCTATAATAGACAGTGAAACCTGGTGTGCTCTCTTCTCATCGCTCTTACTATACTTCCATCATCCTCAACAATCGGTGTCTCTTGTCAGAACTCTATGGCAAGATTGTTTTCAGTTATCAAGATGAGTCATCTCAAGAATGAGGCAAATAAGCCTGGTCTTGCTAGCTTGAAAAAGCTCTTCTAGCACACATTGGTACCAATCCTGATCGGCATGGCTTTGTAAAAAGACAAAGTAACACAATACAGTGCATAGCACAGCCTTACATTACCTTCTGTCAGGTAGGTGATACATCGGTGGCACATGGGCGATCCCGTGAATCAACCCATGTATTTTGTTGTAAAGCCATCTTTACAAGGATTTGTAAAGATGGGTTTATGCAAAGGTGCTGTGCCTATACGAAGCTGGTGTAACAAGGAGAAATATCTTTATTTCTCCTCTTGACTTCCTCTTTTCATGTGGGCTGCACTCTGCAGCACACATGCATTGAAGAAATGTCCTCAAAGGATAGTTTTCTCTTCCTGCTCAAAAGCCTTACCTGACCACAACATTTTTGCACTAGGCAGCCAAAAGTGTGTCAGTGCTAGGGGAGAGCCGAACTGCACCATATCTTTGAAAATATGGTTCTGTTCTGCTCTTTCTGTTTCACACCACACAGTGCTGCTACTTCACTTGCTCTGCTGTGTTGCATGAAATGTTAGTAAATATGATCCACAATGTCTTTTCACACAAGTGTCCAGGAATACATTTTGTTTTGGACCTTGTGCACTGCTCTGCTGCCCTTTGAGTAAGGTTAGGCTATAGAAATAACATATATGTACAGACAGGCTATTTTTCAAATAATGAGGGAGAAAGCCAAGCTCACGGTTTAAAACATAACATAGTGGTTGAGGCTATCCTTATTGATAACCATGGGCCTCATTATGAACTGGGCAGGATGCCCTGCCGCCAACCATGCCGGCGGTTAATGGAAGACTGCCAGTGGCAGTGGCTGGCATCCTGCCAAATAATGACCCATGGAGCCTCACCATGCAGCATGCTGGGGGTCGGTGGCGGGGTGGATGCTGCTCCACCCTCACTGCCACGTCAGACCATACACCGCCACGTCTATAATGAAGCAGTTATAAGCGTGGCGGTGTATGGAGAGGTGGCAATGGTGGCGGAGCTGCATCCAGGGAGCCCGTTCCCTCTCGAAGCAGTGTGTCGGAAGAGGTAAGTGCTGTCCGAGAGGAAAGGGGGGGAGGGTGTGTGTGTGTGAGTGTGTGAGTGCATGGGGGTGTGCATGAGTGTATGTGTGGGGGGTGATGCGTGTCTGAGTGCATGTCTGTATGTGTGCATGTAGGTGAATGGGTGCATGTGGATATGGGGGTTGGGGACCTACATTGGGTTTTGGGGGTGGAATGTTGGAAGTCAGTTTTCCGGGTTCAGGGGCAGGGGCTGTTTTAGTGGCTTGAAGGTGGGTAGGTGTAGTAGAAAGGGGAGGAGGGGCCTGGCATGTCACATACAGGTGACAGGAATGATTATTCCTGTCACTCATATGCTTTCTGCCAGGGATTACCTGGTGGGGTATCTCGCGAGAAAATCCCTGGTGGAAATGGAATTGTAATCCCACTGCCAGTCTGACCTCCACCGCTGGGTTTAATGTGCCCAGATTAGGCCCGGCGGTCAAATCTGGCCTGGCGGTGGTTGGTAGTGAACTCGCTGCTTTGCAGCGAGTTCACTATTGTGTTCAGAATATGGCAGTCTGGACTGCCATGCCATTGGCGGTAATAACTGCCACCACCAGCGTGGCGGTCCAGACCACCATGTTCATAATGACCACCTTTGTGCCATTTTGAGGTTGCTGAGGCAGATGATGCTGGCGCCATGCTGGGAACTGGGCTGCTTTACGTAAAAATGTCATCCTCTTCTTCCTCATGACCTCCCACTTTGACTGGAGATGATGATTCCCCTCTCTCCTCATCTTCACCACCACCAGCAACTTTTTTAAGGTGCTCCTTCCACCAGGTTGCGTGATGCTTTTTCATATGGGCCATTTGGCTTTCATTACCATAGTGTGAACCTGGCTTATCTCAGTGAACACTTGTGTGGCAAATGGAGCATATTACAATGTTATTCTCCTTCTTTCTAATCAGAAAAATGTCCAAATTGAGAGAAGAACTTTCTTAGTGTGACAGTGCCAATGCCAGAAGAAGAACTGGGGGTAGATGAATGTGTCATTGATTGGCTCTCTGCAATACATACTTCCACTGAGGTAAGATTTAACGCAGGTCTCAAAAGGGTCCTTACAAATATGGGTGTTGGAGCTGGAGGTGGTAACTCTGCCACACACCTCGGCTAAGGTTGAATAGGATGGGTAATGTCAGTCGCCTTTGTGCCAGCTTCCATAACAATGACAGGCTTGTCATCATCCTGCTCATCCCCTTCCATAGTTCTAAGGCTTTCAGGACTTTTCTTTTCTCAAGCCTTCCCTGGTGTTTCTTTGCAGATGCTGGGCTCCAATCCATGTCTAGTTCATTATCAGAAGGGGTGCTTGGAGAAGATGGTGGAGTACTCTTCCCTTTTTCTTGCTGGAGATTTGGGAGACAATGATTCTAGAAGAGGAGGTTCTTACTTGCCAGAACACCAAACCTCATACTCTGCTCCCACTTCAGGAAGATCTACTATTGCTGGCTGCAGCCACCGTCCGCTTTGCTCTGTTTCCTGAAACAATTAGGTACCATTTTGTGAGCTGGAAAAATCTAATTTAATGACACTGCTCACCGTAATCACGATTGCAGTGGCTGACTCACTGACAGACATGAGCTTGGGCTTAGGTTGGGAAGGTGATACTGATGTGGTAGTGCTGCTCCCAGCTTCCTACCCGGATGGGATGGAAAGTTGTGTCTTCTCACTGGCCACATTCTTGGCAGCAACTTCCTTTGGGACCATCTTAGAGCTGTCAGTTGGTAGCAGCACCATCTTGCCTGGCATGTTACCCCCATTTTAACTTGTGTGTCAGTTTGTTTTGCCTGTCTCACTGGGATCCTGCTAGCCAGGACCCCAGTGCTCATAGTTGTGGCCTGAATGTGTGTTCCCTGTGTAGTGCCTAACTGTGTCACTGAGGCTCTGCTAATCAGAACCCTTAGTGCTCATGCTCTCTCTGCCTTTAAAATTGTCACTGCAGGCTAGTGATAATTTTTACCAATTCTAATTGGCACACTGGAACACCCTTATAATTCCCTAGTATATGGTACCTAGGTACCCAGGGAATTGGGGTTCCAGGAGATCCCTATGGGCTGCAGCATTTCTTTTGCCACCCATAGGGAGCTCAGACAATTCTTACACAGGACTACCACTGCAGCCTGAGTGAAATAACGTCCACGTTATTTCACAGCCATTTTACACTGCACTTAAGCAACTTATAAGTCACCTATATGTCTAACCCTCACTTGGTGAAGGTTAGGTGCAAAGTTACTAAGTGTGAGGGCACCCTGGCACTAGCCAAGGTGCCCCCACATAGTTCAGGGCAATTGCCCCGGACTTTGTGAGTGCGGGGACACCATTACATGCGTGCACTACATTTAGGTCAATACCTATATGTAGCTTCACAATGGTAACTATAAATATGGCCATATAACATGTCTAAGATCATGGAACTGTCCCCCCATGCCAAATCTGGTATTGGGGTGCCAATCCCATGCATCCCCGGGGCTCCAGCATGGACCCCAGGTACTGCAAAACCAGCTCTCTGGGGTTTTCACTGCAGCTACCGCTGCTGTCAACCCACAGACAGGCTTCTGCCCTCCTGGGGTCTGGGCAGCCCAGTCCCAGGAAGGCAGAACAAAGGATTTCCTCTGAAAGAAGGTGTTACACCCTCTCCCTTTGGAAATAGGTGTTAAGGGCTGGGGAGGAGTAGCCTCCCTAAGCCTCTGGAAATGCTTTGAAGGGCACAGATGGTGCCCTCCTTGCATAAGCCAGTCCACACCAGTTCAGGGATCCCCCAGCCCCTGCTCTGGTGCGAAACTGGACAAAGGAAGGGGAGTGACCACTCGCCTGTCCATCACCACCCCAGGGGTGGTGCCCAGAGCTCCTCCAGTGTGTCCCAGACCTCTGCATCTTGAATGCAGAGGTGTGAGGGCACAATGGAGGCCTCTGAGTGGCCAGTGCCAGCAGGTGACATCAGAGACCCCTTTTGATAGGTGCTTACCTGACTAGGTGGCCAATCCTCCTCTGGGGGCTAGTTAGGGTCTCTCCTGGGGGCTATTTAGGGTCTCTCCTCTGGGCTTCTCATCAGATAATGAATGCAAGAGCTCACCAGAGTTCCTCTACATCTCCCTATTCGACTTCTGCCAAGGATCGACTGCTGACTGCTCCAGGATGCCTGCAAAACTGCAACAAAATAGCAAGAAGACTACCAGCGACATTGTAGCGCCTAATCCTCTCAGATTTCTCGACTGTTTCCTGGTGGTGCATGCTCTGGGAGCTGTCTGCCTTCACTCTGCACTGGAAGCCAAGAAGAAATATCCTGTGGGTCGACAGAATCTTCCCCCTCCTAGCGCAGGCACCAAACTTCTGCTTCACTGTTCCTCTGGGTCCCCTCTCATTGTGCCGATCATGGTCCCTGGAACATAGGAGCTGGATCCAGTGACCCCGACAGTCCAGTGGTCCATCTGTCCAAATTTGCCTCCCCATGCCAGACAGTAATCCTTTGTACTGCGTGAACTGCAGCTGCTAGAGCTTCTGTGCACTTTTGCAAGGAGTCCTTTGTGCACAGCACAGCCCAGGTCCCCAGCACTCCATCCTGCATTGCTCAACTTACTGAGTTGACCACTGGCTTAGTGGGACCCTCCTTTGTAGTGCAGAGATGACTGCTGTGCTCAGTTTTCTTGAACCCGTGTTCAAGTACTTCTGAGGGGGCTGACTGCTTCTGCATGGGCTCGCTGTATTGCTGAGTGCCCCTTCTGTCTCCTTTTCTAAGTTGTGACCTCCTGATCCACCCTGGGCCTGGGCAGCACCCTTTTTCTTGAAGTGTGACCCTTGTAGCTAGCAAGGCTTGTTTGCGGTCTTTTTGCATGGAATCAACTCTGTGTCCTCCAGCATGCCGTGGGACATCTTCTGTACAAAGGGGAAGTTCCTGGCATTTTATGTTGTTGCAGAATCTTCAGCTTCTTCCACCCGGAGGCAGCCACTTTGCACCTTCATCTGGGGTTTAGTGGGCTCCTGCCCCCGGACACTTTTGTGACTCTTGGACTTGATCCCCTTCCTTTACAGGTCCTCAGGTCCAGGAATCCATCTTCAGTGCTTTGCAGTCAGTTGTGGCTTTGCAGAATCTCCTATCACAACTTTAGTGTGTTTCTGGGGAAGTAGGGTAATTTTACTCCTACTTTTCAGGGTCTTTGGGTGGGCTATATTGGACACCCTTAGTGTTTTCTTACACTCCCAGCAACCCTCTACAAACTACACTTGGACTGGGGTCCCTAAGTGGTTCGCATTCCACTTTCTTAGTATATGGTTTGTGTTGCCCCTAGGTCTATTGCATCCTATTGTATTCTACAGAGTTTGCACTACTTTTCTAACTGTTTACTTACCTGATTTTGGTTTGTGTGTATATTTTCTTTATTTTACTTACCCCCTAAGGGAGTATATTCTCTGAGATATTTTTGGCACATTGTCGCTAAAATAAAATACCTTTATTTTTAGTAACTCTGAATATTGTGATTCTTATGATATAGTGCTATATGTTATAAGTGGTATAGTAGGAGCTTTGCATGTCTCCTAGTGCAGCCTAAGTTGCTCTGCTATAGCTACCTCTATCAGACCAAGCTGCTAGAACACTGCTAATCTACTAATAAGGGATAACTGGACCTGGCACAAGGTGTAAGTACCCTCAGGTACCCACTACAAGCCAGGCCATCCTCCTACAGCACTAAGCCGTATAAGTGGAAGAGTGTGGAGGACGCACATCATGTATGTTTGTACAAGCCTTCTGTCTGGCAGTACTGTGGGTGATGTCACTTCTCCTGTGCAGTTAAAAGTAAGAATGCAAAAAAAAGTTAATGAAATATAACTTTGTTGCAGTTTGAATTAGTACAGACAAATACAATATAATTTAGTGCAGTTGGTTACTTAATTATCCCAAATAAGTAAAAACAATATATTCAACCATTTGAAAGTTAAACCACACCAGTTCACATTAACATAAAATTTCATGTCCAATCAGGATAACAACATACAGATTAACTAGTATTTCCTTTATGTGCATCTATTCTAAGAGAGACACTTGTGGCAGTCAAGGACATGCTGGTGTGCACCTGCGGCAGGCAAGTGGGTCCATGGGAAAACTGAATAATCTTTAAAAATGAGTGATGCTGGTGTGTGTGAAGTGAATCTACTATGGCAGGCAGAAGGTCTGCGGAAATGGAATAGTACATAAAAAATGAATGCTGTTGTGCGGCGGTGCACCAATGGCACTCAGGGGTGGATAGATCATGGATGGGGCAAAAATGCAAAACAGTTTTTTTTTAAACAAAATAGAAAAATGTACAGCAATTAAAATAAAAAAGAATAACAGAAAAAAATGATTAATTAGAAGCTATTATTTAAAAAATGAAAAAACTTAAAAGGAAAGAAAATTTAAACAAAAAGAAAAAATTGAAAATTAATTGCTTATGATTATAATATGGGAGCTTGAGATACCTAGTGGGAGGTAAGGAGGTGCAGGTGAAAAATGCAAACAAAAATGCATGTAATATGAAGTACTGTTCATCATAATCATATTCATGATATACATCTATTACAATGATCCTCAAGCATGTTATTAAATTGATATCATATGCAAAACCTATGGCAAAAGCACACTGAATGACTGCACAAAATGGCTGCCGGCCACATGGTCAAATAAAAACAGCATGCGAGGAGACATGGAGAACAAAACACAGGCCAGCCTGTGGCAAGAGTACACTGGCTGGCTGCACAAAATGGTTACTGGCTGCATGGTCAAATAACAACAGAGAGCAAGGAGGCATTGAGAACAAAGAACACATGCAAGCCTATGGCAAATGTACACTGGCTGGCTACAATAAAGTTGCCTCCGGCCACATGGTCAAACCAACAACAGCAAGCAAGGAGGCATGGAGAACAAAGAACATATGCTAGCCTATGGCTAAAGCACACTGGCTGGCTGCACACAATGGCTGCCAGCCACATGGCTTAACAACAGAGAGGAAGGAGGAATGGAGAACAAAGAACACATTCAAGCCTCTGGCAAAAGCACACTGGCTGGCTCCACAAAATGGCCTCCAGTGACATGGTCCAACCAACAACAGCAAGAAAGGAGGCATGGAGAACAAACAACACATGCTACCCCATGACAAAAGCACACTGTCTGGCTGCACAAAATGGTTTCCGACCACATAAACAAACAACAACAGCAAGTAAGGAGTTACGGAGAACAAACAACATATGCAAGCCTATGGCAAAAACATACTGGTGGACTACAACAAAATGGACTCCAGACACATGGTCAAACCAACAACAGCAAGTAAAGATGCATGGAGAACAAAGAACACATTCAGGCCCATGGACACAGACTATGTGAAATGGCCCCTGGCCACATAGCATGGAGAACAAAGACCATAGCAATGACTGACATGTCATCATCCTCCATATCCTCTTCCATAATTCTAAGGCTTTCAAGACATTTTCTTTTTCCTTGCCTCTCCTGGCATCTCTCAGACTTTGCTGGGCTATCATCCATGTCCAGTTCATTATCCGAAGGGGTGCTTGAAGAAGATGGTGGAGTACTCTTCCTGTTTCTTTCTGAAGATTTGGTAGACAATGATTTTGAAAGAGAAGGTTCTTGTTTGGCAGGCAGCTTAACCTCCTGCTCTGCTCCAACTTCAGGAAGATCTACTATTGCTGGTTGCAGCCGCTGTCCACTTTGCTGTTTCCTGAAATCATTGGGTACTTATTTGTGAGAGGGACAAATCCAATTCAGCATCACTGCGAATCACTGTTGCCAAGATTGCAGTGGCTGCCTCCCTGACAGACATGAGCTTAGGCTTAGGTTGGAGTGGTGCTGTTGATGTGGCAGTGCTGCTCCCAGCTTCCTACTCGGAGGCTGCTACAGCAGACACAAGTTTCCTGGAAAGGGTTTTGGTTGGCACATCAGTAGCAACAGCAGGCAAAGAGACATGGAGAGCAAAGAACATATACAAGCCTATGGATAAAGCACACTGGCTGGCTGCACAAAATGGCTGCCAGCCACATAGCCAACAACAGCGAGGAAGGAGGAATGGAGAACAAAGAACACATGCAAGCCTCTGGTAAAAGCACACTGGCTGGCTTCACAAAATGGCCTCCAGCCACATGGTCAAACCAACAACAACAAGCAAGGAGGCATGGAGAGCAAAGAACACATTCAAGCCCATTTACACAGACTACACAAAATGGCCCCTGGCCACACAGCATGGAGAACAAAGACAAATGGTGGCGTATGGCAAACACACACGCACATACTGACCAGGCAAAGGAAGCATGGTAACACTGAAGAAAAAAGTACCATTAATTCAGCAGTGCCAAACATGAACATTAACTGAGCACATATAAACCTTTTACAGGAAAAAGGTGAAATACAACCAGTAACCCATATTTTTAATTTAATCCAATGACCTCCTTCCCCTAACGGATGTTTTAATTAAAACTGCATATACCACAGATAAAGTTATTTAATGCGCTGATGCCTAGTACTGGGCCTTCTGGCTAGATGACTAGACAAGATAGTAAAATAAATGGATATTGCACGTGTAAGAAACATGGAGAAAAGGTACCTAACTGTGTAGCATTTTTCCTTTGCAAAAGGTAAGGTGAAAAATTAAATGTAAAAAAACCTACTAAGCCCCTATTGAAATTCCATGCCACCCACCACAATGAAATTTAAAAATAAGATAAAAGTACAAAGAAATACTAGCTCATGCCCGATCACCCTTATAAAATATTTTTTACATTTGTGCGATATCACAAAAACAATGTCCTTAAATCCAAAGGTACATATCTAGCAGACAAAGGGAATGATCTTTCCACCTTAAAGGGACCAGGAGATGGACAAAGCACTGGAAGGATCCTGCTGAACAGGAACAGGAAGTTGAAGCCTCATGGAACTTGATTCTTGTTGGACCAAAAAGTAAACAAAAAAGGCTTCTTGCACTAAAAATCTTGCATGTGCTCACAAGCGGCCTGTAAACATAGTTGCACTCTTGAGTGTGGGGCAAAATCAATTCCCGCGCATGCTAACAAAAAAACAATTTTGCCACATGCAGGATAGAGAAATTAGGAAAACTTCCCATTACTCTGCGTATCGCAGCGTGACAAATTTCGCAAATTCGGTGAGCGATTTTTGCTGTCAGGGCCTACAAAAAAGCCCACTCAGTCAATTAGAGTGGTTTATTTTTTAATTTATAGTATCACAGGAGTACCATGGAATAATGTGGGACCAACAGTCCCAATATAATTTACATTTTAACCTTAATTTCTCAAAAACAGCTGAATGGGTTTCTGACAAATCATAAACCTATTCAGCTGAATTTTGGGTTCTTCTGTTTAGCTGTATTTTCTAAAATGCACCTTAACATTCCTACAGGAAGTTTCAAGGGGCAAAAGTATGTTGGTACCCCACACTTTCATCACCTCTGCTTGACAAATCACCCTAAGCCTTTCCAGGAAGGAGCTGAGGTCTGTGAACTTTTTTCAGTTACAGTTATACTTATGCTAAGAAACTATAACATGTGGCCTAATAACTCTGAAACTACAGAACAGATTTACACCAAATCACAAAACGTATGATCTGCGGACCAAGATCTAGCGTCCTTTCAAAGTTGGTGTAAGTCCATTCAGCTGTTCGGTCTGTATATATAAGTATGTATTCACTTAAAAACAAAAAGGATACAGGGATGTTATAGTTAGGCTCACAATTTTAAACATACAAAACCATTTCAAGTAACTATAACTCATGCCGTAAGGTAACCATAACTCGCTCCCCTTTGTAAAAAAGTTTACTGCAAATATTACATTGATCCTTTCAATAATGTTATCAAAGATGTCATTAGTGCTGAAATGTGTGGAACAATTAGCAGTGTATGGTAAGGGGGCGAGTTATAGTTACTTTAGGGCATGAATTATACTTGAGATAATTCTAAATATAACAGGTGAATTTCTATGGTTTTGTATGTTTAAAATGTGAGCCTAACTATAGCGTCCCTGTAACCTTAGGATTTTTAAGTGAATTTATACAATGTTTGTAATTCTACTTCCTAACTATAAAGTCCCTATAACATTTGGATTTTAGTGTATTTCTATGGTTTCTTTTACGGAAAGTAATATTCATTGCTATACGTTATTCTAACCACCGCTGTGCACGGCCTTTGGCCGTGCATGGTAATGGTTGGCTGCAGGACCTGGCCACAGACTCAGGACCTGTGGCCAACAACCACCCAACCTTGTGCATTTCATGGTGTTCGACTGTGCGCAGTTGGGTTGGCCTCAGGGCCTGGCCTGTGGCTAGTCCCTTTTGCCAACCACCCTAACCTCCCAACCCTCAGAGAGAGAGAGATAGTGAGAGATTGAGGGAGAAACCGATTTAGACTTTGATGAATGTTATACCTAGAAAGAGATCTTTTTGGACAAATTGAAAAGAAAAGTATTTTTGTCAATTAAAAAGAGTGAGATCGCCTTTCAGTATGTAACTGAAATATTTATAGTTGAAAAGAAACTGAAGCAGGAAATGACCACAGACACCTAGGCTAAAGCCCTTAACGTGCATGTCTGAGACCTTAATCACTAGGCTTGAGGTGTCTCCTTATTGTGAACTGCCCAGGGTTCAATGTTTCATCACTAGGAATGTTTAACAGTAAACACACTAGAAAATAAACAGACATGCTGTCATGAGATAATGGGATTTGAACCTTAAACCTACTGACAGTGCAAGAGCTTTACCATTAGACCAGAAGTGACCCTTCTCTGCTGTGCCTCAAAGAGTAATTATAGCATTTTTACCAAACATCTTGCTAGTCTGACTGTTTGAAGGCATTGCATGGAGAGACCATTGCAATGAAAATCCAATAGGATGGAAGAGAGAGAGAGAGTGACAGGACCATGGGGGGCGTACTGGGGCATAATGTGGCATTGCTCCCAGAAACAGGGAGCTGCTTTAAAAAGCAGCTTCTTGCTTGTAGAAGCAATCTTTTCATCTGTTTCCCGGCATGCCTATTTGGCATATTTCCATGCAGGGAAACAGATGAAAACTTAACTTTCTACAAGTGAGAGCTGTTTGACAGCTCTCACTTGCAGAAAGTGAAGTTTTTGCTCTGTCTTGGCAGAAGCTGTCAAAGCTCCCACTAATTCTGAGCAGACAGCTATGTCCCGGGACGAGCACTGTGGGACATAACTGGAGCCGACCCTGGGGATGGTGATCCCCATGGCCATCATTGGCTCCACTAGGGGGGCCATGCGCCAACCCACCATGTATTGCCTCAGGGAAGTGGTGGTACCAGGGGCCAGGATTCTGAAACGGACACCCCCCATTATTGTATTTTAGCCCCAGTGAAGTGGTGTTCTCCAGGGCTATGGAGAACTAAATATTTTCCCCGGGGAGGTGGCAATTCCCCGGGCTGTGGGGGGCCAATTAGACCCAACACAATTTCATTAAACACTAGCCCCGTTGAGGTGGCAGTCCCTGGGGATACAGGGCGAAGAGCAGTCCTTTTTTAATAAAAGCCTTAGGGAGGTGGCAGTCCCTGGGGCTGCCGGGGGCTGCCCGGCACCATATAACCATTTTACTTAAAGCCCCGGGGAGGTGGCGATGTCCTTGCCTGTGTGGGGGGACAAGCGCTCCCCTGCATTTAAGTAAACAATAGCCCTGGGGAGGTGGCTGTCCTGGGGACTGCGCGGGTCCCCCACAATTATTTTATTTAAAGCCCCACTGAGGTATCAGGAGGGCTGCAGGGGCTATGCACCCGCTGCATTTAATTAAACACCAGGGCAGGTAGCAGTCCCCAGGGGCTGCGAGGGGTAGACAGGTAAAACACAACACACAATAAAAATTCAACACAAATGTATATATAGGAAATACTTTTACTTTTAAAATGACACAAAATGACAAAAATCCAATGTAGGGAACCAGGGACATGAACTTTTAAAGATTAAATATAAAAAATGCTTTCTAGTGCCTAAAAACAAAAAGCGTCGACTGGGGACATCTGGTCATGCTTGACCGGGGCAAGGTCAAAAATTGAGGCCAACCACGTTGGGGCCCTGTTCGAATACACTGAGTGGCAGGCCTCCGTCAAAGTTTTATCATTGCACTTAGAACTTTTTCTGGAGCTTTTCTCCTTTGATGTTGTGCAGTCCTCTTCAGCAAGCTGGTTTCAATGCTTCATCATCGGATTCCCTTTCCGCAAGACCCAGGTCAAATCTTGGAAGTCTGGAGCTCAGGACCTTTCAGAGAGACGAACCTGAAATTAAGGCCAGGTCACAGTTTAAAGTAGCCGGCTTGACTAATGATATCGGGCCAGTCCACTTATGGAGCTTTTTTTAAAAGTTGTGCCAAACTTCTTCAAACTTCTGGATCTTCTTCCAGAATTCCTTTTTGGGTCCTTGAAGTGTCCACAACTTGATCCCAGGTTTCAGAAGTTCTGAGTTGCTTCTTGGGAGTTGGGACTACAGTTCCCAGAATGCACCTGGCCACTGGACACTGGTCAGCTTGGCTCTTGTTACACGATTTGATGCAGCGGACTCTGGTCACCTTCTTTGTACCTGCAGCTTACAGGGAGTCCGCTTTGGAGTTGCAGAAGCAAGGCAATGTCCTATTCTTGGTAAAGCTCAAAGTGTGCAGCTGGAGCAGTCCTTCTGGGTGCAGTCCTTCAGGTACAGACCGGACATTCAGCAGGGCAGTCCTTCTTCTCCAGTGTCATCTTCCAGCAGGGATCTGAATAGCTGGGCATCTCTGACATATTTATCATTGCTCCTGTGTTTGCAGTAGGGGGTTCACTCCTGACCAATAGGAGATAGGGTGCCACTGTTTGGAGTTACCACTTCCTGTGAAATGTGGGAAAAATCAATCCCAGAAAGCAACATTCTTTAAAAATCCAACATAGAGAAAATCTCTCCTTGTAGTTCACATCTGTCTGAGCCCATCTCACTGGTGTGGCTATGTTTCCCTACCACACCCATTCTAGACCCTCTCCTAATCGATCTATTGGGACTCCCATCTGGCTGGTGGAGCAGAAAATGGGGGAGGTCCAGTTTCTGTCCCAGTTGACCTTACCTTTTTGCAAACCAGTTTGGTTGCTCTACCCCCATCCTCCACTGCCATCTGCTGCAGCAGTTCTCCGCCCACCAGATGCTTCCTTTGTTTCAGCACAGGCCACATCACACCTCATTAATGTTGCGTGACTCAGGCTGACAGAGACTGACCGATCGGGAAAGGGAGTGACTGGGCTGCTTTTGGTAACTTTCACAAAGAGTTCCAAAACTCTTTCTCTGTGCTAGAATCCAACATTGTCAAGTTGTTGGCTGTATTCTAACTTTTAATTTGATACCAAACTTGACAGAACTAGCTCTTTTCTATTGAAAACAAGACTTTATTATTTTTAAATAAAGCCTTCCTGTGGAGCTAATGCACCACAATGGGTAAAATTGGATTTGGCTGTTTTGCCCTCGCCATGGCTTATAAAACATCTTTTATAAAGTCCCTGTGTATATTTATACTGCGCCCAACCCTTGGGGCACCCGGGGCAGACCTCAGGGGTGACATATGTTGAAATAAGGTAGTTTGAGACTTTAGAAGTACTTTTAATTCCAGCACTGAATTTGTGGTTAACTTCGATGTAAAAGCAGCCAGCAAGGCAGGCCTGCTTCTACAATTAAACCAGAAACCACAGCAGGGCACCCAGGGGTACCCTAACTACACTGGGGTCCCTACAGCTACTTGCCCTACCATATACCAGGGAGCTACAGGTAGGTTGTCAGACCCAATTATAATTATGCCTAATTTTCATATACCATTTTACACAGAGCACTGGCCCTGGGACTAGTTAGTAGTGGCCAGGGCACAGTCAGAGTTAAAAAACGCCAGTATCAGTATAAAAATGTGAGGAGGCTTCTTCAATCAGCCCAGTTTTCTCACAACTAGATAATCATAAGCCTATATAAAAAAGAGTTTAGTGAAGTAAGATTTAGTTTAATCAATGCAAAAGAAGAAACAACGAAAAACAATTAACCCAGCCAGAAATAATCATCAAAAAGAAAATAGATACATTTTTAAAAACACAAAAACCCTAAACACCCCTTTACAATCTATATACAATTTTATAAATAACAGTAATGACAGAAATCACTGCAGAAAACGTCTAGTTATCTACTTACCACCTGTTAACCTCTAAACAGGTAGTACCCTACCTTAATTCTGCCAATCACCATATTTTATTAGCGAAATCCACTTCAATCTTCTAGTGTATATAATATAAGGTAAATAATGAATACAAACTCCCAAAATAATATAGTCACATGCAAGCAGCATTAACAGTGTTACCTTCATCTCACCTAAATCTTCTGTTTTGTCCTCAAGTTATGATCATCCATTTGTAAATCTTAGAGAGCTTTGAGTTTCCTCTTTTTAATTAATCTATAGCTTTGGAAATTGTGTAAACCCCTCAATAGATATATTAGAATTCTTAAATCATGAAAGTATTCAAATAACTGGACAATAACCTCAAATATTAACAACCAAATCTATATACCTGTAATTCAAGCAATGGAACATCTTGCAGTGAGACAGCCTTTTGGCTTCAGTCAGCGATCAAACAATCCTGGTGCTACATGACTATTTAAACTCCCATTTTCCCTCCAATTCTTGATCAGATAATCCCTGACTTGATTACATGATCCTTGACTGAAAACACTAAGATGTTCAAAGACACTACTCGCAATACCCCAAAGGTGCCTCTATATAGTGTATGTGACAACTAAAAAGTCATCTCCCTTGCAAAGCAAAACCAAATGTCTTTGACATTGGACATATAACCTCCACATTTACAAAATAAACAACAAGATCAAGATCAGAAATGAAACCTTCCCAATGCAATTAACAAAAGTTTGTGTAAGAAATAAACTCTTAACCTCATCCTTTTCACATGCTTTTAAACTACTGGTATGGTATACAGGAACTTAACTATCTTTTATTTTTGAAACTGTAAATATGACCTCCACAGTTACATAATAAACCACATATCAAGATCATAATTTAAAACTTTCAGTGATATAACATCATTGTGGATCTAGCTCAATAAGAAACCTTCTGTATTATAATTAGGGCTCCCGGTTTTATGGTTTTTATTTTTTCTATGTTTCCATCTTATTTATCCATATTTACTCTTTGCAATTTTTTTCTGTATTTATCCATTCTTGTTTTGTATTTACTGTTTCAATAGAGCTGCAGTGGGTATTTTTCAACATTTGTTTGACTGATGAATGTATACTCACCCTTGATTGTCTAAAAGGCTTTAGTGGTATATAGTGCAATGGCATTATCTGAAAACACTTAAATTGTAGAATAGCATAAATAACTGTAGCTCTGCACTTAATTAAGCTTAATTAGTAAATCTATTGTCTGTTTTCATCTCCACCCCTCTCAAGCTGAGCACCTACTGACCTGGCATTCAAGATTGACAGTAGAGAAAATCATCCAAAGAAGGCCTATTTTCCACATTTTTCTGTATTTAAAAATAAATACAGACAGGAAAATCAATAGTTTTCTGTCTGTATTTATCTGTGAAAATATGTAAAAACATAAAACCAGGAGCCCTAATTTTAATATGAAAACACAATCTAATATTACATGTTAATCAAAAAAATTATTTTTCATAAAAACTCACACCTTAAATCTTCCCATTAAATATTCTCATTCTATGCCCGTACACTATTCTCTCATATTCTGCTAATTAATATCAAATGTCACCTAATTGATATTTGCCAATTTTATCCCGATAAAAGTCTCACTATAGGGCACATTACTATATCAACATCAATCTCTTCAAAGTCTATAAAAATTACAAAGTATCAAAATAAGACAATCTTATACATTCTCAGACTTCACTAGTAATATAAATACAAATAAATAAAATGGTTCCTTATAACAATGTGAACAGTCACGATCTACATTAAGTCCACTTTGAAAGTTTTCAACTTATTGATCCAGTAATCTCAATAAATTGAAGGCTTGCCATGATACATTATAATTATTACAATGTTAGAAGGAATTTATGTTGATATTATAATATACCCTATGTGAAGAAAATCAATTGCATGAAAATCATGAGAAAAAATGTTTTCTTCCAGGCATTGTTCTTCAAATCAACATTTTTCACAAAGTAATCACCTCAGAATTCTCCAAGATCCCTGAAACAAATATAACACAGCCAACAAATTATTTATTATGCGACTAAAATAAGTTATCACCCATTTATATGTGCTTCTTTTTGTGACCCTTACAAATTGGCATGCACTACAATGCATTTCAAAAGGGACTGTGTCTCCAAGTCCTGTATACAACACTGTGTTCATGCAGTGGCCAGCCAGTCAAGCGAGCATACCCTGCATTGTTCAAATAATTTTCAGGTCACTGGGACCATGAGCTGTGATTTATATATTCAATGATTAATTTATTAAAAACAGTCAAAAACAGTTTATATGGGCACTCTGGGGAATTTCAAAGTGTATTTGTTCCATCATCGTTATTTTAAATGTAAAGTAAGATATTATTATAATTTCTAACTATAACTTCACTCAAAACTTTGTTTTTTTCAATACGTTTCTATGTTCTTTTTAACATAAAGTAAGATGTCCATTGACATGTGTAGTGTTGGGGTGGGTGCAGGCCCTGGCTAGCAGTCAGGCTTTTCACCCAGCCATATTGGGGTGCCCAGTTTCCCGGCAAATTGGTGATTATGTCATGTAAAAATGTAAAAGGCTTAATTTTAAATAAGGAAGACCTACTGGCTTTGTCAATGGCTTAGAATGCCAAAATATAAAAATCGGGCTTATTAGCTTTATCAAGGGCTCAGCACATCAACATATTTAAAGCTGACGCATTGGCTTTGTCAAAATGTCACCATAATAATTCATTACTAACTACAATCCAATGCATTTTAAGGTATATGTACATTGCAATGATTAATAATAATCACAGTCATATAAATATTGTAAATGAAACATTTTTTTGCAAACCAGCCATAAGCATGTGTTGAGTCTTACTTGAATATTCTTCAAGCCATAAAATGCAGCTGTAGAACTAACCACAAGGGCTCCCTGCACTCCAGCTGAAGAGAATACAGTTCCAGCTCGGAGTGCTATAAAAATATGGTAAGCCTTCCTGGGGTCATCAATTCAATGACCCAGGAGACATATTGCAACTTCTCTTGATGTTCCTACGTAGACTGCTGTGCTCCCTGCTGCCCTCCACAACATTTTAAAAATGTGTGATAGTGTCTCTGCCCTGTCTAGGGGCACCACAAGCATCACAAAATCATTACAAAAACAGTTGCAGTGCACCACGAGGAAGAAATGTGTCCAATCGCAGTGCCAACTATGGAAAAGAATGACTCAATGCTCTACACCTTGGGGACCTTTTGTAGGGAAATGCACAATTACTTCAACAAGAAGGCCCATGCTTTATCCTTAGGTAAGGAATTTCTGACATCAAGATAAGGTTTGCAGGATTTACTCACATAGAGTACCACTTTTACAGGTTGGTAATAGAGACCGATTTCCCCAAAGAGAAGAGTGCTCGCCTTTTTACCAAGACCTGAAGGGGGAGTTGAAGCATGTCTTAGTTTTATATCTCCCTGAGTCTTGTAAGGAGTTCATCAGGGTCACAGTCCAATTGAATGACAGATTAACTGAGAGTTAGGGAGATAGGACTAGAAATAATTCTGGAGTAATTGTATTCCAGAGTAACTGTAGTACTCCCAAGTAAAGCACCATCAAAGGAATCAGTAATGAAAAAATTAGAGTAGAGCCCACACAGATAAACAGTTTTATGGGACCGTTGACTCCAGATGATAGGGAAACAAGGAGAAAATTAATTCTTTGTATGAAGTGTGGCAGCGTAGTCATTTCCTCAGGGACTGCTGAACGAGAGGTAAAAACTCAGCTATCAAGTAGGCTAGACCTTCCAGAAAAAGGTAGACAGTGGAGTCTATTAGTGTTGATGATGAGACCCAGTCGGAAACTGAATTTAGCAGATCTGAGTGAGGCCCCTAGTTTGAAAGCGACCACACCTGTGACCTCAACCAGTTTTGGCCAATACCCAACAGGTTTCTGTGGTGCATTTAAATGTAAATGTTATTCATTTGCCAAATGAAAGACCAACTGAGACACAGTATTGTAGAATCTGAAGCTACAGTCAGGGAAAAGAATTGTCATTTGTAAAGAAGGAAATTCCTGAGCTAGTAAAGTCAGTGGATGCTTAAGCCTTTGCATTGGGACGACCAATATGCTACAATATTTCTTTGTTGGCAGTGAAAATAGGGGAAAACAAGTAGAGAAAATCAGGATTGCTTTAATTGGTGTGTGGCAATTCATGTTAACCCATGGAATTCCATAGCTAAACTTGCAAAAGCCTTAGACACCATGGGACAAGTTCTGTACAGTTACATTTGAGTTTCTGTAACAAACATTTTCTTTTAGAATTAGTGTTAACTATCAAATCAGAAAGCCCAGTAGGTCTATTAATATATGGAAGCATAAAGAATAAAGTAAGTTGTGTTACCACACTTCCAGATTGCTGTTAAGATTTTACTGATGTTTCTCACAAAAGAAAGGCTAGTGATCTCCCTCCACTTCATGACTATAGGCCTCTCTAAGAGGCTGGCGGTCCTAGGTCTGCCAGCATTGCAGTGATGGTTGGACCACTGCAACTGTTGCAGCCCAACGTCCACATTACAACCCTGACTGGCAGACCCACTAGGGGACTGCCATCCCTACCAGGAACATGGTTCCCGACTAGGTGACAGCAGTTGGAGTTATAACCAGTCAGGGCAGTGCTGAAATCAGCACCGCCTGGCTGATTACAACCCCACTTTCTACCAGCCTTTTCATGACAGGGACCCCGCCATGAAAAGGCTGGTGGAAAGCCAGTGCCGGGGTCCCCCTTGCCCAGCACTCTCGGAATGCACACTGTCTGCTTTTCAGCCAGTGTGCACTCCGAGGGTGCTGGAGTGCTAGGATATTGGCCCCAGCTCACTTAACCCCTTCACTGCCAGGGCTTTTCCCCTCCTGTGCCGAGCATTTTTTTGGCTATTTGGGGCAGTTCGCGCTTAGGCTCTCACAACTTTTTCTCCACATAAGCTACCTATGCCAAATTTGCGTCCTTTTTTTTTTCAACATCATCGGGATTCTAGAGGTACCCAGACTTTGTGGGTTCCCCTGAAGGAGACTAAGAAATTTGCCAAAATACAGCAAATAAAGTATTTTTTTAAACAAATAGGAAAAAAGGGCTGCAGAAGAAGGCTTGTGGTTTTTCCCCTGAAAATAGCATCAACAAAGGGTTTGCGGTGGTAAAATCACTATCTTCCCAGCTTTCAGGAACAGGCAGACTTAAATTAGAAAAACCATCTTTTCAACACAGTTTTGACATTTTACTGGGACATACCCCATTTTCACTATTTATTGTGCTTTCAGCCTCCTTCCAGTTAGTGACAGAAATGGGTAAGAAACCAAAGCTGGATCCCAGAAAGCTAAACATTTCTGAAAAGTAGACACAATTCTGAATTAAGCAAGGGGTCATTTGTGTAGATCCTACAAGTGTTTCCTACAGAAAATAACAGCTGAAATAAAAGAATATTGAAATTGAGGTGAAAAAAACAGCCATTTTTCTCCACGTTTTACTTTTTCCTGCGATGTCAGATTTTTTAAAGCAATATATCGTTACGTCAGCTGGACTCTTCTGGTTGCGGGGATGTATAGGGCTTGTAGGTTCATCAAGAACCCTAGGTACTCAGAGCAAATAAATGGGCTGCACCTTGTAATGAATTTTCATTCTATAACGGGTATGCAGCAATTCATTTGCTGAAATATGAAAAGTGAAAAATAGGTATCAAGAAAACCTTTGTATTTCTGAAATGGCCACAAGATAAGGGGTTGAGAAGCAGTAGTTCTTTGCACATTTCTGAATTCCAGGTTGCCCATACTAGCACGTGAATTACAGGGCATTTCTCAAATAGACATCTTTTTTTAGACACTGTCTTACATTTGGAAGGAAAAAATGTAGAGAAAGACAAGGGGCAATAACACTTGTTTTACTATTCTGTGTTCCCCCAAGTCTCCCGCTAAAAATTATACCTCACTTGCATGGGTAGGCCTAGCGCCTGCGACAGGAAATGCCCCAAAACACAACGTGGACACATCACATTTTCACAAAGAAAACAGAGCTGTTTTTCGCAAAGTGCCTAGCTGTGGATTTTGGCCTCCAGCTCAGCCGGCACCTAGGGAAACCTAGCAAACCTGTGCAGTTCTGAAAACTAGACATCTAGGGGAATCCAAGATGGGGTGACTTGTGGGGCACTGATCAGGTTCTGTTACCCAGAATCCTTTGCAAACCTCTAAATTTGGCCAACAAACACTTTTTCCTCTCATTTTGGTGACAGAAAGTTCTGGAATCAGAGAAGAGCCACAAATGTCCTTCCACCCAGAGTTCCCCCAAGTCTTCCGATAAAAATGGTACCTCACTTATGGGGGTAGGCCTAGCGCCCGCGACAGGAAATGCCTCAAAACACAACGGGGACACAACACATTTTCATAAAGAAAACAGATCTGTTTTTTTTAAAGTGCCTAGCTGTGGATTTTGGCCTCTAGCTCAGCCGGCACCTAGGGAAACCTAGCAAACCTGTGCATTTTTTAAAACTAGACACCTAGGGGAATCCAAGATGGGGTGACTTGTGGGGCTCTGACCAGGTTCTGCAACCTAAAAATTTGGCCAAAAAACACCTTTTCCTCTCATTTCGGTGACAGAGAGTTCTGGAATCAGAGAGGAGCCACAAATTTCCTTCCACCCAGCGTTCCCTCAAATCTCCCAATAAAAATGGTACCTCTCTTGTGGGGGTAGGCCTACTGCCCGTGAAAGGAAATGCCCCAAAACACTATCTGGACACATCAAAATGATCAAATACAAAACTACCTATTTTTGCGGGGAGGGGGCACCTGCGTTTTTGGTCCTGGGCTCAGCAGCCATCTAGGGAAACCTACAAATCCCATATTTCTGTGTGGGATCACCGCACCGGGACACATTTCATACCACCCAACGTTCCTCTCAGACTCCTGGTAAAAATGATACCTCATTTGTGTAGGTGGGCCAAGTGCTTGTGACAGGGAAGAGCCAAAAACATGTCAAAATTGAGGGGGAACCAAAGCGGGTCCAAAAGGGCAGTTTGAAAAGAAAAATTTTTAGTCTGACAAGTGCAGCTGAATTTTTATCAGTATAGATGAGACAATACTGTGTGGTAGAAATTTTGTGGATTCCTGCAGATTCCGGAAGGTTCCATCATAAAAATGTGAGAAAAATGTGTGATTTCCAGCAAAGTTGGAGGTTTGCAGGCCATTGTGGGTAAGAAAATGGTGCAGGTTGCATGTGAAACACACCACCCTGGAATCACCCAGATGTTTAGTTTTCAGATGTTTGTAGGTCTTGTGGATTTTTCTACATAGCAGCGTCCCAAAGTCCATAAAGTGCAGCCCTCATCATTCCAAGTGGGAAGAATTTGAGAGTTAGCCAAGCTCTCAAGGCCCAAATGTAAAACCAAAATCCAAAATAATCAAATGTCTTCTTGCTCACTGTGGGATAAGATGTTTTAGAGTACAGAGGAAAGCTGAAAGACTGTTACCCCCTTCAGTTGGGGTGGGGCATAACCAGGCCCATACTGGTTGGTAGCCAGCACCCCACTTTTTTTTTTTTATTCCCTGGCATCTAGTAGACTTTCTGCCCCCTGGGGTGTGGATCAGGGGTAATTGCTAGTCTGCCCACTGGTGGGCAGAACAACTTTGGCCCCATTTATTTGGGGTGGGGGTATGGCCATAACCCACCCTCTTATTTTGGAAATAAAAACTTCCCTGGTCTCTGGTTGGCTTTCACCCCCCCCCCCCTTTTGGGCAGATGGGAATTCCAAAAATAGGCCAATCTGCCCCCAAGGGGGGGCAGATGTGGCCAACAATAATGCTCCACCATGGGGAATAACCCTTACCCAAGGGGCTGCCCCCCTAAAGAAAACACACACATACACACACACCAATCCCTGTGCCTAAGTGGTTTCTGCCCCCCCCCAGGGGCAGATCGGCCTAATAGAAATACACCGATTTTCCCCCAAGGGGAGAAGAAATGGCCAAAAATAAATTTTTGCCCCCAGGGGAGTGACCATTGCCTAAGGGGTTGCTCCCCACCTATAAAAAACAAAAAATGATCCCTGGCGCATAGAGGTTTCTGCCCTCACTAGGGGCAGATCGGCCTAATAACAACAGGCCGATCTGCCCACAGGGGGGCACAAATGGCCTAAAATAATTTTGCTCTCCCCGGGGAGTGACCCTTGCATAAGGGGCCGATCCCTTGCGTGAAATTGGCACAAAAAAAAATCCTCTGTGCCTAGTGGTTTCTGCCCCCCTTAGGGGCAGATTGGCCTAACAAAAATTGGCTGATCTGCCCCTAAGGAGGGCAGAAATGGTCTAAATACAATTTGCCCCCCAGGGGAGTGACCCTTGCCTAAGGGGTCGCTCCCCACCTCTAAAAAACAAAGTATAAAAAATAAATAAAAAAAATACCTAGTGCCTAGAGGTTTCTGCCCCCTCGGGGGCAGATCGGCCTAATAACAGTAGGTCGGTATGCCCCCGAGGGGCAGAAATGGCCTAAAATAAATTTGCCCCCCTTGTGAGCGACCCTTGCCTAAGGGGTCGCTCCCCTTCTGTGAATTCGCCATTAAAAAAACTCCCTGGTGTCTAGTGGTTTCTGCCCCCCTTGGGTGTGGACTGGCCTCATAAAAATAGGTCGATCTGCCCCCAAGGGTGGGGGGGGGGACAGAAATGGCCTAAATATAATTGGCCCCCTAGGGGAGCGACCCTTGCTTAAGGGGTCACTCCCCAACTCTAAAAAAGAAAAATACCACAAAAACAAAAACATTTTATCCCTGGAGCCTAGTGGTTTCTGCCCACCCTGGGGGCAGATCGGCCTAACAACAATAGGCCGATCTACCCCCAGGGGGGCAGAAAATGCCATGAAAAATATTGCCCCCCTGCGGATCGACCCTTGCCCAAGGGGTCGCTCCCCTCATACCATTTTCCTTTTAAAAAATAAATCCCTGGTGTCTTGTGGGCATTTCAGAAGCCGGATCGCTTTACAATCCAGCTTCTGAAATGCTCTGAGAGACTTCAAAGGGAAGGAAATATCTTCTTTCCCTTTGAAGCCTCTCAGGCCCCCATCACAGGATCGGAAGAGAAATGCTCTGCATTTCTCTTCCGATCACGCTGGAAGCTGAGCTTCCAGCGGGATGGGGAAGTGGCCTCTGATGAGATCAGCGTGTGGATGCGCACTGATGTCATCAAATGTCACTGTGGGGGGCTGGAAGTCGGGGGGTCGGGGGGGTCGGGTGGGTCAGAGGGGGTCAGAGGTGGAAGGGGAAGGGCTTCCCCTTCCTTCCCTGCCTTGGGGGGTGGGAGGGAAGCCCATGGAGGGAGCGCTAGCGCTCCCTCTGAGCTCAGTGCCGAGGACGTAATGGTTACATCCTCAGCACTGGAGCACTCTGCCCGTCCCCGGCACAGAAGGGAGGTTAAGGGAGCCAAGACCATTATTCCAGCACTGCTTCTGCCAGTCAGCCTGGCGGGAATGCATATTGCAGTGTTCCCGTTGGTCAGGCAGGTGGGAACATTGTAATATTCTCATGGCGGTGACGTCTCCCATGTGGGTTTAATAGTTGGCTTGTCTGTCCGCCAAACTCGTAATGAGGCCCTGGGACTGTTGCG
Source organism: Pleurodeles waltl (assembly GCF_031143425.1). NCBI lineage: Eukaryota > Metazoa > Chordata > Amphibia > Caudata > Salamandridae > Pleurodeles > Pleurodeles waltl. The sequence continues at coordinate 996,940,279 of NC_090449.1, forward strand.
TAGACCTCCAACCAGGAGTCAATGTCCTTTGCAGTAAAATCTTCACCTTAAGAAACAAGAAACACACCGTATCGGAAGAGCTACACTTGAGAAAAAGAAACTACTGGTTTTATAAGACCGTCCCAGTCTCCGCATTTTCTCCTCACTTTTCTGTACTAAAAAAAGAGGGGAGGCTTGTGCTCTTTTATTGAATACTGGGAAATTAATATCATCATAAAAATAGATACCATCTGTCCCTACAACCAGTTTTATTTGACCAAATTAAAGTGGCTGTGATCTTTACCAAAAAGGACACTTGGAGCACCCACCATCGCCTCAGAGTCTGACAGTGCGGCAAGTGGAACTCTCAGTTTAGGACCAACTGTATTCATTTTGAATATCAGTTGATGCTTTCCGGATATGCAACACACATGCACCTTTCCAGCACTTCGTGGATGATTTACGTTGAGGGTTTCTATATATATTCTGTGTTGACTATATAGAAAATATTCGAATCTATTCAAACTCAACAAAAGAACATGTCCCACACATAATGGTCATCCTAGAAAGGTTAAAGAAACACCACCTCTTTGCTAAAATGGAGAAGTATCTATTTCATGTAATATAAAGAGAATTTCTGGGTTATATCATTAATACACTAGGAATTCAGATGGACAACAAAAAGGTATCAGTCATTGTCTAATTTCCTCCTCCATGTATCATTAAAGCCATACAACGGTTTCCAAAGTTTGTAAACATTTAGGTGATTCAATTGGGATTTTCCACCATAAAACAACCTATGACTCACCTACTATGAATAAGGGTTCTTTTCAAATAAATGCCAGTATCAGAAGAATCCTTCAACATGTGCAAAACACCATTTCTGCAAGCAAGGTTCTGCGTCATCCTGATGTGATCTTACTCTCTCCAGGTCCTGAAAATGCTGTTATTATCCGTAGGTTCTCCAAGCTATGACAGTCTCCATTGAGACACTAGCTAGATCTACTGTGCTTAGGAAATTTGTACTGCCTACATTCTCCACAAGTTTACCATCATTAGGGATGGATGGGCTTCGGCTTTTGTGGTCATTTTGAGACATCAACGTTTCATGTTAAAGTACAGAAACATTTGCAATAATTGAGCCTCTTTAAAACCAAGGCACTGATCATTCCAAAATGATGAAATACAAGAGCATTGAAAGTGTTTCAGATACTCTCTCAACAAGCAAATCAATCATGTTTTCTCTAATGTCTGCTATGGTGGTTTCAGTCCCTCAACTTGGTCTAAGGCCTGATTGTCTGTAGGTGCAATGTTTTTTACTTCAGTCTTGCAATTGGTGCGTTATTTCCTTCACAATTACTTTACTAATAAACAGAAAGGCTGATATGGAGTTTCAATTTACAATTTCATGTAGATTGACCTAGGTTTCTTAGGTAAATGTAGGATGTTTGCATTTTTTAAAATTTAGGTAATATTCCTTGGAGGACAGAGGCATTTGTAATGTCTGTTATTTCCTGATCTAGGGTAAGGATGTTATCTTTCATTGTAGAAGCTGGGCACGGTTCCACAGGAATAGTTGACGTGGTAAGCCTCACAGACTGGATGTCAAACCAATTCTCACTCCTCTAGGAAGAAGAGAATAGTGGATGAATATAGGGCTTCACCTTACAGTGTTCACTAACCACATGTTGCAAATGAAATGATGACTGAAAGAAGTCCCCAGGAAATGAGCTGTCAAAAAAGAAGGCCTTCTGGACAAAAATGACTCCTTGGGTAGGTAGCCAGATTCAGGCACAATCTGGATACTAATGTGTAGGAGTGCTGGGAGCAAAGGATGTTCAAGAAGCAAGACTCATATTAAAAATGAAACAGAAACTAGTGGTTCAGTGTGGCTTAAAAAAGAAAGTCTTGACCAACATGGTAGTCATTTGCCATGAGAGTTCATGCTAGATTTTCAAACCTAAAAGGAGAACATGAGGACATTTACAACCATCCTGGGGAATGGTCATTCATCACACCTTTTGGGGAGTTACCAGTTTCAAGAAAGGAGTGTACATGTAGAAAACACACATCACTGCTGGAAGTGTCTGAAGAGAAACATGGATGGGTATTGAGTTGGATTTATTGCACCAGAACACTCTCACACATGAATTTAGAGCTAGCCGGGGTCACTGTGGGGCATGCATGTATGCTACAACTTTTATGCAGATCATAGGTTCCATGAGTACAGGTATCAGGGCCTGCGGATACTTATGTGGTAGAAAAATGCAACCACTCGCCACCCATATCATGTTTCAGCAGCCGTGGATAACATCAGAAGGTGAAATGGCTCAATGTAATGATGGAGGGGTTTAGGAAGGAAACACTAGGTAGGGGATTCTTTTGAAGGCAAAGTCTAATTAGAGTATAGTATTTGGAATATGTTCTCAAATTGGTAATATTATATAATTAAACAGCTCTCCTACCTGATTGATGGACCTCAAGACCAAAAGAAGAGAATGCACACTCTGCCCTTTTGCCAGTGTAGTAATGGAAGGAGGAATTAGCCTGAGCAGAATAGTTTAGATGCTTGTCTGTAAAGAATTAGTAGCCAGATAGCATAGCCATTATCACTAACACATTGACCTTAATCAGCAAGCCAAATATACCCCCACCTTGCACATCTACCTCTCACTAATACCTGCTTAAACTTTTGCTAAACTATCTTTTCCTGGTGATTCTTTACATGATCTGTAGTCTCAAGTGCGGCAATGAGTATGTGAACACTTCTCTTTATTCAGTGAAGCCAAATCTTTCCTTTGTGCCTATAATCAGTCTTTTTAATAATTCATTCTTATGTTTCACTTTTCAGAGTAATTTTTTGATCTTTTGAGAATGGCACTCACTAACAATGTGTTCACTTTTTGGCCCCTAAAAAAAGATCCTCCTGGTTTTATGCTTCCTAAGAAATTTGCAAACACAATCACAGATTTGCAGTTCATGTAGTTACATTCACTACCTTTAACATTGTCTAGTCCTTTTTTCATGGGAATTTCAAACAAAGCCTTTTTCTTTCTCTAGGATTATCTCTCTAGATCTTTGTCATTTGAGGTCTTTTTCAAAGAAAATGTCTTTTTTTTAAGCAAGGTTTACCTTCTGCCCTTTAAATCTTGTTTTTCTTCTGTTGATCAATGCTGCTGCTTCGTTGGATGGAGACTCAATAGCTGGTAGTTGAAACATCCACACCTAAGTTGGATGCCTGGGTTAGGTTTAACCAGGTTTCTGCAATGGACCTAACAAATGTGTAAATCACACCAGAGTCAAAGGCAGAGATGGTGGGTCAGAACCCCATTTCTCATTCCAGCTGTCTCACGATTTGCATCACTGATTTTGAAATTACACAGAGGGGACTGGGAGAATTTTGTGACAACAGGCAATTGTGTTCCTATCTCAAGGGCTACTCCTGATCTGCATTGTAAATACTAAGAAGTGTTTACTTATTTTACTATTTCTTTAGCAGTTCAAGGCCAGAGTAAATGCTGTACTTTCCCACATTATTCCTGAAGTATGGTGCGCAGATGACCACTTCATGAGTAGGGACCTCATGTTCCCCAAGCAACCTTCTTTTTCAACTGATTGGGGTACACAGATGGGACAACCTGTAAGAGGATGATACACCCCCTTTTCAGGGGTTCTTGAAATGTACCCATCCCGCCTTTGAGCATTTCACCAACGCATTGTTCTGTGGCTGGTATTGTGTGGAGAAATAATAAAGTACTGCAAATGTATACTACATTGCAGTAATATATCACTATCACCATTGCGAGTGATAGTGTGCTTTAAAATTACACATAACATAACATAGCATATGTGGAGTTTACATATGTGGGGATTAATTTACTTCCTTGGTCAGAGGTCACCATCTTGGAGAACCACACCTGAGTGAAGATTTTTATGAGGGTACCTACCAAAATGGGGACTCCAACCACAGGAAGTGGTATAATGCAACCCATGTCAGCATGCATTACTCTCAGTTAGCAAATTGGACAGGTCTTTGAAATTCACATCCATATCTGGCTAGTAGGGGGTACAGTATTTCCTTAATATTTTTTAACCGGATGTGCCCATCATGAATGTGTTGTGGGACACTAGTGACAGGACGTTCCTTTTTGGGGTGTGTGAAATTTGAGTAATTTGCAATGGCGTAACTATGCAACTTTTCTGCAATATCCACATAATTACATGGAATGCAAATCTGGCATTTAGAGCTGCAAATGTATCCACTTTGGATGCAAGAATGCACACCGTGGGCTCCCTTACAGATATTTAGCTCAGGCATCCCTGAGCACAGAGATACCTGTGGGGACCTGTCCTAATCCTTTGCCAGCTGAAAAAGAGCAAGACACATTTAAAAGATTTAACATTTTACTTTTCACATACAACTTCACAGAGGGATGAACCTTGTGCAAATCAGTCTTGGTCCTGTTGAAAGTAAGGTGAACAGACGGGGAAGTAGTCATTTACACATCGGGGTTTCCTGGGGTGTGGAGCTCAGAGCAGTGCACACAGACCAGGTGCACAATAGGGAGCAATGTTGGTGCAAATGAGTTGCAGAGAAGGGGTGCTGTGAGTCACAGCACATTCGCTGTCATGTTCAGACATGCACCAGTGAGGTGCAGTAGGTAAGCATACAAGGCTACAGTAAGGTGCACAGATGTGCAAAGAGGTGTGATCAGGGGAGCAGTGGGATACTCATCATATAGGTCCAAAATTAGGTACACACACACATGTGTGCAATGTGGATGATGAGTATGAGTCCATTCCTTTGAGAAGTTCATCTTAGATGGCTTAAAATGTATTTATGGGAATCTCAGGACACACATGGCATGAGTACAAGATGTCAGCTTATTTAGCAGCAACAGTAGCAGTAAACCAGTGATCCTCATTTAGAGGGCTGTTCTGCAGTGATCATACGCAGCCATATGTTTGTTACAGGCACATTCTACCAGACACCACTCCACTCCCACCGCAAGTGCTTGGCCAAGGAGGAACAGTGCCAGGGCTGTTGGCCGCACTGCCCTCCAAACATTTCACAAGGTGCAGAGCGTGCTGCTCTTTGGGGAGAGGAACAAATGCGTGCTTGCTCTGCCCAGGGAATACCTTCAGGATGTTGTCCCTGAAAGGCTCTGCAGTTCGCCTGCAGTTTTTCCAGGCTTCCGGATCTCTCCAGGGTCCCCTGCACTGAGCTGCCTTCCAGAAATACTAGCTGTCTGGCTTAATTTGTTGGTCACATGGTGCATGCATGTGTGCAGCCAGTGCAGATGTCAAGCCCTACAAGGATGGGGAGCTCCCAGGATACTGCAGTGCCCTTACTAAACTAAAGAAGGGCTGTAGTGTACCACAGAAGTAAGGTCTCGTGTTTGACCTCTAGTATTCACACAGAGATGGATTGGATTTACGAGTGGCCATGATGATCAGAGCACAAAATCGTGTAAGTGGCAAGTGTGCGGTCTAGTGCCCAGACATTGTAAATTTCCTTGTTTACAGTGTAGCAAGCATGCCCATGCTGGTGATTAGGGTATCCTCATGTCTACACAGTGATTATTAATTGACTCCACTAGCATAGCAGCAGAATTGATTTAGAAATTCCACATTACAATAGCAATGCAGAATTACTCAATTCCTCCAATTCCACCGGTGAAAGTAAAAATTCCACCCACCACTAGTAAATATGAAATGTGGTGTAATGGTGTAATTTTGTGAATTTCAGGTAACAACAGTTACACAAAATTACCAATATTACACTAATTACACTGACATAAACAATACCTAATTCCTCTGCACCTAGTTATAATGAGCCTCTGGGAGGCACAAAGATCTGAAACTTAGGACCATTGAAAAAAGAGACCCCTGCACATGCAACTTCAATGTGCCCCGCTTGTTCATATATGGATTGGATCTATGCCATGCTTCACAGCCCTTTAACAAAAAGACTCTCTGCAGGGGCCAGAACCTAATGATGAGGAACTTAAATATAGCACTGGCAGACACTGCTGAGGCCTGCAAAATTGTTGACAATCCTCACTAGGACTCCACATCAAATTTTGCATACTGCTTCGTATGATTACTGCATGTTGAGGGTCTCACCTGCAAAGTAAGATCTACTTAAATATGTATGGCTATGGACTAATTTCATCCCTGGCTACTTCCACTTGTCTAGAGGCTCAGTGAGCAACTTTTTCATTCTCCATGGGTGATCCCCAGTGTATGGCATTGACCTGTACCCTAAAAGTTGACCAACATATGGCCTAGTTTGGTGTGTTACTATGTAGGGGGTTGGGTTGTGGCATACAGTGTTCACTGGCATGTTGTGGTTAGCTAGTGTAGGAGAGAAAAGGAGGTGATTTCTTAATGGGAAATATCTACATCTGCATACACATCAAACATGTGGCAGTAGAACAACTGTACAAACAACATTGTTGCTCACAGTACACAGAGACACGCAACATTCTACACTCATGAGTCCAGCTATACCATACCTCTTTCTATGCAGGTATCCACACTTAAACTCCTCAGGTGGAGGCTCAATAACCACCAAAACATTAGACAGGTCTGGGCCCATTTGGCAAAACACAACATTTCGGAGCCATTGTTCCAAGTCTCTCATCTCAAAACACACTCTAAAAGGTAGTTGAATACTAAATGGGCCTTGCATGTATAGTTTTCTTTATGCACTACAAATGCTAGAGGAGTGGCATTTTTGATTACAAAAGGAAGGAAATTTGAACACCTACAAACAACATCAGGCACCTAGAGTCCCTATCTTATAGTGCAGGATATCTTAAAGGGAGAGCACATCACTTTGGCAAATGTCTACGGGTCCAACATAGATTGCCCTCTTTTCCTTCTGTCATTGAGGTCAGCAGTGAAAAACACCTACCACAAATCACTGTTATGAGGAGGCATCTTCAACACTCTCCTGGACATTGACACGGATTGATCATACATCTCAAAGAAACACCTGCTGGGAGCATTTGCCGCCCTCAAATTGATCATGTTAGATAATGCACTGGTTGACCTGTGGCACTTGAGGCACACTGTGGCACAAGAAGACACAGTTTTATCCCTGCTCACAGCCTGAGAGTCAGAATAGACTATTGACTGGTCCACCAATCTACGTACATTTGTTGCTAAGGTAAGGCACTTTGCATGCACTTTGTTATATCATGCTTCAGTGATGGCATAGACAGCCATTTCAGGACTGCATACTACAAGCACACACTGGTGAATGTCCCAAACTTTGAGAAAGACAAAATATTAAGGTTGAAAAGGAGGAGGACCTTATTATTGTTGTACATCCCATGCAACCACTGGCAGACTACACTCCCCACAACCACATTCCAGAACCCCCACAGTCATATTCAGATGTTCAACAGTCTCCAGGTGACATCACATTACTATTCTCATTACAACACATCTCCCCTTTTCCAGAAAGAACAAACTAAAATATACAACATAGTAGAATTGAACATTTACAACTACAAAAGAAACTTGTAAAATATAGTAATAACATAATACATAAATCATTCATTCTAACATATTCATGCTAGATTAGCACACATAAAATCTCTAGCAATGTGACTACAGATTATTTACTTTATATATTAACTACCCATGTCATACATAATCTTCTAAATGTTTGGGAAACTTCTTAAGCCACTGGGTAACATTTTGGGAAACATTTTGATTTTGAACATTCCATTTCTCATTCTACTTCTCAGCCCTCTCAAATTCATTTAGACTGTTCCATAACATAGACTCAACAGCATGGCATTTAACTACTTTCTGCATATTCCACCATTTCCCTTCTTACAATACTTTATTTCCCTTGAGTTCACTGATTTCCTTTTGAATGTCCCTTCTTGTGTCTTTCCATGTTTAGTCTGGCCCACTCACCCACTTTAAAGTCCTGTGACTTCAATACCCCATCATTATGTTTCTGCACATATTGTTCTTAATAATTGGTAACTTTCTTTCTTAACAATTCCTGATCTATTTTTTCCTGGATGTTTTCTCCATCCATGCAGGAGGCACATGCTACTTTTCCCTTTAGTAGGCAAAATGGTGTTTCCCCCGACAGATGTGGTGTGGTCCTGTAAGTCCACAACATGTTTTTAACTTTATATTGCCCTCCAAACCACGACATAAAGCAAGTTGGACACACTCACTTAAAACACAGTTGAATGTTTCTACCAAACCATTTTCCCAACAATGATACGCAGCAGTTCTGTAATGTTTGATACCCTACAGCCACAAGAAATTGGTGAATTCCATTGATGTAAATTGTGGACCACTGTCTGAAACCAAATTCTCTGAACAACCTTCCCACCTGAAATTTCTTTACAGAAAGAGATTGCGTGACTGGTTTTGATTTCCTTCATAAATGCCACTTTGAAAATTAGTGTGTTAACACAGTGGCATACCTATTTTCCTGACCCAAGAAATGAAATGGTCCACAAATGTTGATTGCTAATTTTTCCCATGCTCTTTTGGGAAGGGTGGTTGAAGTTATGGGAGTCTTGGTGACAGTGTGAGATGTGTTGCTGCAAATGCATTGTACACAATTTTTCACAATTCTATCAATATCATGATCTATTCCCGACCACCAAAAATCAATCTGAGCCTTGTGTTTTATTGCAGATATTCCAACATGACTTTCAAGAAGAAGTTCCAACAACTTGTGTTGTAGCGTTTTTAGGTACAACTAACCTGTCCCATCTCCTCACAACATCATCTAGCACAGAAGGTGTATACCATACAGATATATTTTCACTTAACTTTTCTTTCTCGTCTTCACTTACCTCATGATTGTTCTGTAATTTTGCCTTCGTCATTATAAGTTGTCAGTCCTCACTCAAGTTTAGATTCCTTTCAAATCTCCCATATGGCCCCTTTGCATGTTTCTTTAATGTATTATTGCTCTCAGTCAATGGTAATTTTGATAGTCAATCAACACTTAAATTTTTACTTCCTGGCACATAATGCATAGTGAATGTGAACTCTTGCAACCCATATAACCATTTAGCTAAACATGGTGTAGCCTTACCAGCACCTTTAGTGGTAACGATGTTTATCTAAGGCTTATGGTAATTTCTTAGCTCAAACTGATTACCCTATACATATGTCCAGAAATGGTGTACTCCCCACCAACAGGCTAGAACCTCTTTCTCAATTGTGGAATAGGTGGATTCAGCTCCTTACAATGTGCAGGATGCAAACACTACAGCTCTTTCCCAGCCTTCTCTCTCCAGAATCAACATTGCACTCAATCTATATGCTTTTATATCAGGTATCACTAGGGCGTTGTCATTAGGGTCAAAAGGTTTCAACATTATTGCTTCAATAATGGATATTTTCTTTAACAGTCTCAAAAGCCTTCTGATATTCCGTGGTCCATTCATGTTGCACTACTTTTTTTTAATAATGCTCTTAATACATGGACTTTTTCTGCAAAATATTTACCAAACTTTGAATAATATTGTGATAACCCTAGGAAGGAGCTCAACTGTTCCTTATCTTCGGTTGCCCTTTCTATTGCCTCAACCACCTTCACCTTGGGTTTTACTCCTTCAGATGATAGGGTATGGCCGAAGTGCTCCACTTTATCAGCTGAAAATGTACATTTCTCCCATGCAATAGTTAGACCTGCATGTTCTAATCCATGTAGTATGTAATTTACCTAGGTGTCATGCTGACTTGTCAGCCCTCCATACTAATATATCGTCTTGGAAAAACAAGACATTAGACTTCCCACTCAATACATTTTGCATCACTCTTTGGAATGCAGTAGATGTCGGTGCCAATCCAAAAGGCATGCAAACAAATTGAAAGGCCCCATCAGATGTATTAAATTAGGTCAAGTGCTTATAATCAGAATGCAAACGTATTTGGTATGTGCTCTGTAAATCTAGCATGGTGTAACATTTTGCTCCTCTCACACATATTAGCATTTCATTTATGTGAGGAAGTAAATGACAATCCACTCAAATACATACATTTAGGTCCCTTAAATCCACACACAATCTTAATTTTCCATTTGCTTTCTTGACTAGCACAACAGGGTTAAACCATTCTGAGGCTTCAATGGGTTCAATGACCCCTGTACTACACAACTAGCCTAACTAAACCTTTCATTGATTGCATAATGCCAAAAGAACATTATGGACTTTGTTCACTTTGGGTACAACATTCTGTTTTAAAGTATTATGGTGTTCAAATTTCTGTAAGCAACCTAGTCTCTCTTGAAACAGTTTTGGGAATTTTGAATTTCACTCTTCTACTTCTTTTTGATTAGTCAGTAACACTTTGTCAGGATGGTTGGGATTTAATACTAATCTGAGAGTGTTTTTGATCTCTCCATCCTCATACCATTTTCCCTTTTTCCTCAACATACACTCTGCAGTGTGCAATTCTTGTTTATTACTTCAACTCTTCAATAAAGTATCCTAACACTGGCAGTTTAACTCCAAAGTATCCCTCTTGTTCTATGTCTATGGGTATAAATCCAAAACCCGTGATGCTTCTCCATACATTTTCATCAATTAATGTATATGGTGAATGCAAATTAGGCAACATATGTATTTTTACCCAATTAGCTTCAATTTCACATTTAGGAGGATGATATTCCTCCTGGTTAACATTTCTGTTTTCTTTGAAACCATCACACACAACTGGCATTTCCACATTATCTTCATCCATGACTGAGTATCCATCACTGGACCTTTCTTCCCTCACTAAACACACATCTGGTTTCTTTGAGACTACTCTTCCATTTTACACACTCTTGAAAAATGCACTACACTATTACATTTGAAACATTTTGTGTTGATTGCCGGGCAATTATTTGATTTTGCAAAGTGTCTGGCTCTGCTCCACCGGAAACATTGTTTAAAGCTTGATCTTATGCTCCATTCATTCATTCCTATTTTGTTGTTATTACTATTTTTCTTAACATCACTGTGTACAGCATTCACTGTTTTATTAGCAGAACTATCACACTAATCTTTATATTGCCCTGGATTCAATAATTTTCTAGCACAAGGTGTTTTCAGTTTGATGAGCTTTTGAATTGATTTTTTCTAATGAAAGATATTCAAATTTTTTTTCTTGAATCTTGGCATTACGTGTTCTATTTATCATTTGACAACCTATAATTTCTTTGTAAATCTTTGACTCTACATGAGGCATCTAGTGTTCGTAGCACTGCTATGTATTTCTCATTTGACTTACCAGGTAGTTGTGCTAGTGAGAAGAATTTGTGTCGCTCTGCTACAATACTAGTTTTCTTGCACAAATGTTCTTCTAATACTCTAATAGATCTCATGTACTCATCATCTTCTTGCTCTTCATCAGTCTCATTTTCTTTATCCTCACTGCTCTCACATAGCAACAACATGCCATTTTCCTATTTACACTTCTTACCGGAACAGGCAATATTTTTAATACTTTTCTACCATCAAAACATAAATTGTGTTTCAAAATAGCTAATTTCCTTTTTGCTTCAAAAACATCACCTTTAGTGACCTCCAATTGTGTCTCAAAAGATTCCCTCTAATAATACAACAATATAACAGGCAATCCTGGTCCTTGCAGGTGAGAGAGCGTAACTGATATAATCTATATTAACATGAAATGTTTATGAATCAATGTGTGATGATGCCACATAGAAACTATAATAATAGTAATTTTGCTTGGACGTGCACTTGAATAGTGACCACGAGGAGTGGCCACCAATATATACGTAGACTAACAATAATGACCAAGATGTTTATATTATGTTTAAATAAGTTTATACTAATGTTTGCGTTATTGAATCTATATTGAAATCCTCATAGGCCTTAAGTTAGCATGAGCCGAAGCTTAGCTGTCCTGGCTCTCATATTAAATGCATTTTTCAATTTTCCAGTGTGCTGACTCACAAGGGGACATGACCCTGCTTGTTCTTTTTCTTCAAACTTGGAAGATGAATGTAACCATGTTAGATCCGTTCTCATCACTTTCTCTCGTTTACAGAATAAATGTTAAAGTAAAATTGAAACAGTGTAGATTAATGTAATGTACAAGGTCATTCAAACCGGGGAAGACAATGGAACTCCTGACCAAAAGATGTGCAGAGAATTACAGAAGGATGAAATCATACCGGACGTACCACCTCTGAAGACGTCAATTACGAAGACCAATCAAAGATTTGAAAAATAATATGGGGTGAAGAGTAGGATTACCTAATGTGTATTATGATAGGTTGAAGATAGTGGGGTATAATAGATGACCAATAGAATTTTGGGGGAATGTACAATGTAAAAGGGATAAAAACTCATGTCACGGGGAGTCATTTAGAATTAGGTAGGGAATGCTATTGATTTTTATCCAGAAACTCTGTCACTCTGTTTGGTGACTTATTGCTTTACTTAAAACTATCCTCACCCTTAGAATTGTCCATTTGACACTTTACCTCCTTATGAGGAAAGTGCCCTTTTGCCACGGAGCTGAGTTCTGACTGATGGCGATTTGACTGAAGTCCTGAGGACGAAGACTGAACCTGTGCACTGACCTAAACTTTGCAGGGTAATTATGACAATGCGATTGTGATTTGTCTGTTTACTTTTCCTTTCTAGGTACCAACTGCTTGAATTTGACAGAGGCCCGAGCTAAATGTTTTCCAAATTGGTGTTCTAAATTGTTTTGCATGAAGCCCAACATGCGAATGCTAATCAGTGGTTAGGACAGGTGTTCACCAAACTGACGCAAATAGACAAACGACTGAGATTATGCTTTGTTGAACTGATGCGTTATTGACACTCTGCTAAATTGATCTAAGTTCATGCCGTGTTATGTTCTGATGTTTGTGATTCTCGCTTTAATGAAAGCTTTCCAAAGTTGCCATATTGTGACTATGTTATTATGTTTCTTGGTGTTGAGATTAACCATTTGCTATTAGACTGTAATTAATAGGGAATAAAACTCATAAAAATTCTACTAAACAAGGTGTGGTCTTTCATGGCTGAAAGGTCATGGTAGCGTCTTTGAACTGATTAATGACTTTGACTAAAGTGAAATGCATTGTCGTGATAAATATTGATGACATTATTGATGTACTGATTGATATATTGATTAGCTATCTCGTCCTAAGGTGTCTCTCAACTGGGCCAAAAGATTCATTGGCCTAAAACGAGTCCTGATGTGTGATAAATTATCATAAAGGGATGCGTTATCAGTTCTGGTAGCAGAGCGACGGTTAGGCCCTTTGGGGCCCTAGGACAGAGAATCATTGTTTAAACAGTTTTTCTGAGATAATGCAAATTGGAGGTATGATGTGTTTCTAAATTCACCATGACTTTCCTGGGATCTCGGAGCCTACCTAAGTGAGTTAGGAATGTTCTCGGTGTCATAGCATGTGTGGTGTTGGATTTGCGCTTGCTCAGCTTATGCATTTTTGCAGGTGATTTGTGAAGTTTGTGTGTATTTAGGCCAGGAAATGTTTTTTTAGTAGGAGTGGGCATACTCCGCAGTATGAGAGTAGGGAAGTCGGCATACTTCATATGAGTGTGGCGCTTTGTTCTCAAAATTATCCACGTGGTTGGTTGTTCATGTACGGACCCGTCGTGGTCTAAGACTCCGGAGTATATTGACAAGTGTGGGAGACACTTGGGTTTATGTTGTAATTTGTGCGGTTTAATATGTCAATCGGGCGTGGTTGACAAGTCGAGTTTGTGTCAAATTGTATGTGTGAAAACTTCGATAGAGATTTGGCAAGTTCTAAAGTGCACTAGGACGAACCATTGACAAGTCGAGAGTAGGATTTGCGGGTCGAATTCTGCTTGCGGGTGCGGGAACTGAGAAGGAGAGACTAGCGGCCGAGGCTTCAAGTGAAATCTCTGTAAGGTTCTGAAGCGAATGTGTTACCCTTCCTGTAGTAAACCGGCAAATTTGTATTGTTGGTGAAGGTGCTCGCAGTAATTTTGCATTAGTTTGGTGTGAATCCAGTGAGGGGCGGACGAGCCGCAAGACTTTGTCAGCTGCAGTGTGTGAGTGTGACGTCAGTGGTGCCGCGCTGAGATAGGTCAGTTGTCGAGAGGGGTCACGCACGGATTGGCTGCCATCCGTGAGAGGCAATATGTTGAGAAAGGTGGGGGAAGAGTGTCCTGGGAACTAAAGTCACTTTCTGATTAAATACAAATAAGAGAAAAACGCAAAAAAAAAGAATTTTGTCAAGGCTTTTAAGAGTGCTCTGAAAGGAGGTGCATACATTATGGCGAGTGAAGGGGAGCCTACACCACCTGAGGGAACTCTGGCTTACATAGTTATGGAGGAAAAAGGTGTCACGCCTTGTTTATGGATGAAACAGTGGCGCAAATTGAAAGAAAAAGAGGGATGTTTGGCGTTCCCAGAACATGGGACGTTCAATACGAGAGTTCTAGAAAATCTAAGGTGGATGTTAAGTGTACAGAAACCACCTCCGAGGCCTGCTCAGTATGAGGCTTTAGTGATTTGGGATTTAATGGCCCTTAAACAGAGACAAGAAAAATTCCAAAGAAGAATAAAAAGGGCAGAAAAGACTTATGCGGAAGCTAGGTGGGATAATGAAAGCAAAATGTGGAGCCGGGGAATAGTTGATGGATTAAAATTATTCCCAGCTATAACACAGGGAGATGAGACGCAGGGAAAGAAAACCACCTGTAAAACAGACAAAGACTCTAGTAAGTCTAAAGAAACTAAGAGATCTTGGGAAGAAGAAGATGATTCAGACGATGAAGAATTTATGGATCGGATATTACATGATCGCCCGCCACCTTATGCGGTAAGCAATAATGTTCCGAGCACTAGTACGGGTCCTGGGAACCAGACACAGGAGAAGGGAGTTACTGATACAGTACAGACTAGTGATACGGTTTTGATACAGAATGGTGTCAGTGTACCCACTGCGCCAGACATGCAGATACAGTTGCAACCTCCACTGCAGATACAGAGAATCTATCCAGACGTCCCGGTACTAGAGACTACTACAAATCTGATAGTGCCGCCAGACCCGATATATACAAAATCGAGGTTAGTGCAGATTGAGTCAACTCCGCAATTGCTGCCGCAGCCACAACTGATACCGGGATATAATCCAGCAGCTGGACCTCCATTAATACCTGCCCCGGCTTCACTGGATCAGACCTTTGGAGTCGCTGCTCCACGAGGTTTGGGACCAGGTCAGACACTAGCTGCCATATCGTTGCCAATTACTGTTGGTCCACCGGTGCCATTGTACGCACAAGATAAGCCTGGTGTATGTGATCAGGGAGTAATGGCCCAAGATGTGTTAAGAGGAGGGTCCATAGGAACCCCTCAGTTAATGGCCCCAGGAGAACAAGCGCTTGAAAAACCAAGGTCTTTGATAGACCTTAGCCCAGTTGAAGCCCCGTTGGAAGTAATGAGACAGGCAGGGCTAGGAGTGTTAACCCCAAAAACAATAAATATGAATGCTTCACAGTCGCCTATGATGCATGCGGGGAACATTTCACTGCAAGGGTTTACGGTACAACAGTTGAATGAGTGGTTAGAGAAGACCTATGCTTCGCAAAAGACTACAGTAACTACAGTGGAACCAGGAAGATCAGAGAAAGATGATTCCTTAAATTTGTGAGACTGGGCGTGGAAACTGCTGAATTAGTGGAACGGACAATGGGGGTAAACAGATTAGAGTCATACACAGAAGCAGAATTAAGATATCTGTGCCCCAAGATTACTAAAGAAGAAGGCAAGGTACATCAGAAATTAGCAAACCTGGCAGACAAATACAACATTGATATGGAGAACACTAAACATTTGAAAAGAAGTTACAGGTTAGACTTCGATTCAAAAGATTTCGAGCATATGAGGTCTGCCGGAATGAAAGCACATCTAAAGGAAATATTGCAAAGTGCGCAAATCTGGGGAGCATTAGAAAAATGGGAAGGCACATGGGCTAAGAAAAGAGACAAGGAGAAAGGTGACATCCCGGGTTCAAGTAAAACTAAAACCACACCAGATTCCGAATCAGTAAAGATACTACCAATGAGAGAAACAGCTGGTGGAGTTTTAATTCATGTACTGTGGTCTCGAGGAGACATCCTATCTTTTACTAATGATTATCCCAGGTTGAGAGAGAAACCGATCGAGTGGTACCAACAAACAGATAGGTTTGTGAAGCTTGCAAAGTTTCTCTGGGAAGACCTGAATACCTTGTTTGAGATCATTGTTCCACCTGACTTATGGCTTGAGTGCAAGCGAGGGGTAGACTGGCCGACGCAGGAGTCAGCAAGGGATAAGGTGACCGGAGCACCCTCTGAGGAGGTGATGAAGTACTATCATAAAGTGATTGAGTTTTTGAAGCAGAAGGTGTTGCCCAAAGTGACTGATTGGCAGAAAATCGACCGAACCTCACAGGAGGTTAAAGAGTCAATCCATGCTTACTATGAGAGATTGTTGAAGGCTTTCAAACATTACAGTGGTACTGAGACCATTGAGCCGAAAGACATGAACCATCTCGTGTTCAGATTTGTTGAAGGGCTGAGACCAGAGGTTAGCCAGATGATTAAGAATCATTTGATCTGTTGGCAGGCGAAGCCGATTGATTAGGTGTTGCAGTATGCGAAATACTGTAGTGATGAGATTGAACTGAAGCAGAAAAAGTTGAAGGAGAAAGTGATGGTGATGCAGATAAGGGCAGCGCAGGCAGGAATGCAGGGAAATGGAATTCAACAGATGATACAGCAGCAACCGCAAGGGAATGGTGTGTTTCAGGCACAACCGAGAGGTCGAGGTCGAGGTTTTGTGAATCGCTGTCCCGACTTGAATACTGTGGGGTTCAAAATGACACACAAGGGATGAAAAGGATGTCACCATGTCACACGTGCGGGGGTGTGGGGCATTGGAAGTGGGAATGCCCAAATGTGGTGCAGGATGGTGTCATTCAACAAAGCACTAATGTTGGTACATTACAAAATATGAGAGGTCCAAAATTGAGAAATCAAAACCCGAGTTTTCAAAATAACATGGTACAGATGCAGGGGTTACAGCCCATGCAGCAAATGCAAATGCCGCATGTTCAACCAGCGCAAATGCAGCAGGTACAACAGCAGATTCCCATGGTACCTAGACAGCAAATGCAATTACCAATGGCTCCGATGGGACAGCAACAGGTGATGCTTCCTCAGCAGGTCACAGGTCAGGTGATGAGCCAAAATAATACAGTACAGCAATTCCCATTACGTGGTGAAGATGGAATGAATGAGGAATGGTCGGATGACAGTTCAGACAGTGAAGAGTGCAGGCTTGCAGCGTCCCTATAGGTAGATCAGAGGGTACCTTATGTAGAGGGAAAGGTGATGGGTCACAAGGTTTCATTCTTGGTTGACACCGGAGCTACACGCTCCACAGTCAGGAGTGCAGAAGTTCCGAAATTGCCACTTTCGGGGCGTACCGTAAGAGTGGTCGGAGTAGCTAACCAGTACTTGACGAATCCAATTACAGATCCGGTGCAAGTTGAGATTGGCAACTTCCAGGGACTGCATAAATTTGTAGTCTGCGATTCAAGTCCAGTATCTCTACTGGGAAGAGACTTACTGTGCAAGAAAAAATGTTCGATTACATGTTCCAATGATGGAATTGAGGTGCAGACAAACAGTGATGATGAAGGAGATGATGGTCAGTTCACAGAGTTAGAGACGGGAACTACAAATAAAGATTACCCTTTGATAACATTGTTCCCGATGCTTACAGTGATTGACTTTCCTGCCGAGTTACAGGGAACGGTGACAGAGAAAGTGTGGGATTTGACAGGAAAAGAAGTGAGACTGATAAAAGGTGTAGAACCAGTTAAAGTACAAGTGAAGCCAAATGCAGTGTTTCCCCAGGTGCACCAATATCACATGGCACAAGATGTTCTTATCCAAGTGGCACAAATAATTGCGGACTTTGCAAAGCAAGGAGTCCTGAAGGAAGTATTGAGCAGCCCATGTAATTCACCGATAATGGGTCTGAAAAAGCCTTGTGGGAAGGTTCGAATTGTACAGGATTTGAACAAAATAAACGAGATTGTGGTGAAGTGTTGCCCCATAGTGCCCAATCCAGCAGTGATTATGTTTCAGGTCCCGTGTGATGCTGAGTGGTTCACCATTGTAGACCTGTCACAAGCTTTCTTTTCGATACCTCTTCATGAGGACAGCCAGTTTTTATTCAGTTTCAAATTCCTGGACAAAGTGTACAGTTGGTGCAGAATTCCTCAATGGTTTTCTGAATCACCGTCCATCTTCAATCAGATACTGGAAAAAGACTTAGGTGGTCATTATGACCCTGGCGGTATTATAACCGCAGGGCCAAAACGACGGGAGCACCACCAGCCTCCCGGCGTATTTTGACCGCGGCGGTAGCGCTGCGGTCGCACCGCCGGGGCCATTGTGGCGGGCCCCGGCGGATATAATCCGCCAAGGCAGCGCTGCCCTGGGGATTACGACCCCCCTACCGCCAGCCTGTTTCTGGCGGTTTGCACCGCCAGGAAGAGGCTGGCGGTAAGGGGTGTCCTGGGGCCCCTGCCACTGGCATGGGCAGTGCAGGGGCCCCCTAACAGGGCCCCGGCCAGCTTTTCACTGTCTGCATAGCACAGTGAAAAGCGCGACGGGTGCAACTGCACCCGTTGCACGGCCGCAACACCGCCGGCTCCATTAGGAGCCGGCTCCTATGTTGCGGCCTCATTCCCGCTGGGCCGGCGGGCGCAAACTTGGTTTGCGCCCGCCGGCCCAGCAGGAATGTCATAATGGGGGCTGCGTGAGTGCAGCCGCATTGGCGGCCGCACGGCGGTTACCGTTGGCGGGCGGCGGTAGCCGCCCACCAAGGTCATAATGACCCCCTTAGAGTCCCTAGTACTGCCTTTCAATTCAACTCTAGTACAGTACATTGACGATTTGCTGATTGCGTCCAGGACAAAAGATGACTGTAAATATGACACAATTGCCTTACTGAATCATTTGGGAAAGAACGGACATAAAGTGTCACCAAAGAAGTTGCAGTACTGTCAGAAAGAGGTGAAATACTTAGGGCACTTGATTAAGAAAGGGTCCAGGAGAATATCGAAGGAAAGGATGACTACCATTTTGCAAACAAACCCTCCGACAACCAAGAGAGATGTCAGGATGTTTTTGGGAATGGTGGGCTACTGTCGCCAGTGGATACCCAACTTCTCGATTATCTCAAAACCATTGATAAAGCTGACAGGCAAAGAGATTAAGGATGAGCCGTATACCATAGCTTTATCCAAGGAAGAGCTTGAGTCATTCATGGAATTGAGAGAGTGCATGTGCAAGAGCACCAGCTTTGGGTATGCCTCATTATACGAAGCCGTTTCTACTGTTTTGTCATGAACGTGATGCTTGTTCTTTGTCTGTCTTAACACAGGTCCATGGAGGTGCAAATCGCCCTGTAGCATATTTTTCAGCTGCCTTCAGCAGTTGGTCAAAGCCTCACACAGTGTGAAGGCATAGTGATGGGACATCCCCTGACAGTAATGGTTCCGCATTCAGTTGAGATTTTGTTGACTCGAACCAAAACTCAGCACATGACAAATGCCCGACTTACCAGATATGAGACAATTATATTGGGGTCACCTAATGTTTCTTTGAAGTGATGTACTGAATTGAACCCGGCAACTCTACTTCCTGTTGAGAATACCGAGATCAATAATGAAGAGGAAGTGGAGCATGATTGTCTTGAGGTAACAGAACTATGTACCAAACCCCGACCTGATATTCAAGGTACACAGTTAAAAGAAAATGACTGCATTATGTTTGTTGATGGATCCTGTTTGAGAGACTCAGTCGGAATGCTGAGAGCCGGTTACGCTGTTGCGAGGTTTTGCGCATTGAACTGTATATCGTTCAAGGATCAGTGGGAATTGTTACCGCAAACTGAAAATGACACATGCTTGAACCTTGCATTAAGGGTGGTCGATACATTAGATGAGCTAAAAACACTACAAGGTAGGCTAGCAAAGAAGAAAAACGCTCCTGGAAAAGAATGCAATGCGTACAAAGAGCCGACGACTTATGGGTTTCAGAGGAGGGGAAATTAGTTTTGCCAAACAGTCTTCTGTCACAATTTACGAGGCTCTACCATGGACAGGCTTATCTTGGGAGAGATGCAATGATCAAATCATTCAAAATCGATTGGTTTAACCCAAAGTTCAGACATGCCGCAGAGGTTACCTGTCACAGGTGCATCATCTGTCAACAGATGAATGCGGAAAAGGGACTGTGGTAACTCTAAGCCACATAGGGAGAGCTGGTGGTCCATTTGGCAAGATGCAAATGGATTTCATTGAAATGCCTGTTTGTGGAGGATTGAAGTACGTGTTGGTGATTGTGTGTGTTTTCAGCCACTGGATTGAAGCTTACCCCACACGTAGAAACAACAGTCTTACAGTTGCAAAGCTGCTGCTTAGGGAACTAATACCCAGGTTCGGGTTTCCGGTCTCTATAGAATCAGATAGGGGCAGACACTTCGACAATGAGGTGATTAAGCTTTTGTGTGCCGCATTAGACATCGAACAGAAGCTGCATTGTAGCTACTGTCCCGAAGCATCAGGACTAGTAGAGCAAATGAATGGTACTTTAAAATCGAGAATGGCGAAGATGTGCGCAGCTACTAATATGAAATGGCCAGATGCATTGCCCTTAGTGCTGATGTCAATGAGGAACACCCCTGATAAGAAGACAGGACTATCACCACACAAGATCCTTATGGGTAGAGCTATGAGGCTGCCTGCAGTACCTGCAAATGCTCTTGTGAATATCACAGATGATTTGGTGTTGGACTACTGCAAGGGTTTGGCTGATGTAATTTGCTCTTTTTCTCACCAGGTGGAAGCTAACACATTGCCACCGATCAGTAATCCAGGTCACACCCTGCAAGCCGGTGACTTGGTGGTTGTCAAGAAGAAAGTTGTGTTTGGAGCCGCGCTGGAAGGGGCCATATCAAGTAATATTGACAACAACCACTGCTGTAAAATATGCAGGCGTTCCAAACTGGATACATGCCAGCCACACAAAGAAGGTAACGTGTCCAACTGATGAGGAACTTGAAGTTTCCGACTCAACAGTTCCAGAAAGGGAAGTCTCAGGACCTGAAAATAGCCAAGAGAGAACTGAGACTGCAGGAGAGCCCACTGAGAACAGCCTTGTCCCTCAAACAGTAAACGAGTTCGAGAGAGGTGTCAGTGTGCCTATCTCAGTAGAGGCAGCAGGAAAACGAAGTCAAGGAGAGGTTCTCTCAGAAGCAGACGGATACGGGTTAGAACTTGAACCTGTTACAGATCCAGAAGAAGAAGAAGGTGAAATAGTAGAGAGAGATCAAAGTACACCGGCATCCCCTGAGCCTGTTGCAGGTCCATCAAGAGAAACCAGCATACTACAAGAGGAGGGTGCTGTTCAGCGTCCTGAAAGGACAAACAGAAAGAAGACGCATAAAAGAGTTAACTGGCCAGAGAGACAGACTGCAAAAGAAAGGAGCGTACCAGGTGAAACAATAACAGAACAAAACAGATACATCCCGAATAGAGGATCTGAGTGAAGGAGAACTGAAAGGTGAACGCAGACTGAAAAGAAAAAGAATCGCAAATAGAAGGTACGCAGGTCCTGAGTGTGTATATGCAACAACATCTGAATGGCAACAAGAATTCTTAGCGTTCTGTTTTGATCGAGAAGTACCGGGCCAATACTACGGTACCTGAGGTAACTCAAAGAAAAGACTTTGTTAAAATCGAAAACTGAAAAAACTAAAGAAAAGAGACTTATAAATTACCGGATACGACACTGATAACCTGATTTGACTTTGAGAACCTGATTATGACAAGCTGCTAACCTGATTTGACAAAGGGGTCCTGGAGTGAGTGAAACGCTGTAAATACACGCAGAGAGAAAGAGACTTTTAAATCAAGGAAGAAAAAGAAAAAAGAGAGTTTTATATCGTCCTCAAGTTGATTGTTGTTTTGCTATCTGATTCTTTACAGACATGGCCTATGATAGAGGTAGTAACTAGAAGGGTCAAGTGTGTGGTTGGTTGAGTCTTATATTAGGTATCGTGTGTGCAATAATAATTGTGGGAGTGATTGTGGGAATGCCGTGGTTGGATAAGAAAGTAACTGACAATGCTTAAAACCTGAGACTGCAACACTAACACCGTGGGAAAAGTTTGAGCAGGATGCAAACACTTGCATGAGGGATCTAACTCAAAGGGGGAACTTTCCACTAATGTCTTCTATCGCTTGCTGAATGAGTATGTTGAGATCATGGATGCGAAAAACTGTTATGTGTGCACAAAGATTCCTTCATCAGTGCAAGAAGGGGTCACTTACCATAGCCTTCCACTAACCTACGGGATAAGTTGTAGCTTGCTATTAACAAGATTCTATAATCAAGAGCATGTGCAATATTTTTATTCAAATTTGGATGTTGTGTTTTCTTTTGTGCCTGTGATTGAGTTTCTGAACAAGCTAGCTAAGGAGTATAGTATAAAATTAGTGAGAGGTTTCTTTGAACCAACGCTTACATTTAGGACAGCTTATGCACACCGCAACAATCTAACTTGCTTATTGACACCTATAGAGAAAAGCTTTTTAGGTCACACTGATGATAGACGCAAAGCATTAAAAGAAAGATTAGAAAAAGGGCTAGAAAAACGTACATATGCAAATGATTATGCTTACACTGCAATAAAGACACAAGGCAAACTAGCTATAGATGCATTACATGTAATAAGGCTTTGTATATATAGGCCAAAATCTGAACATGATACTTTGGGGGTCATTCTAACCCTGGCGGTAAAAACCGCCAGGGCGAATGACCGCGGTAGCACCGCCAACAGGCTGGCGGTGCACCGCTGGGCATTCTGACCGCGGCGATTCAGCCGCGGCCAGAGACGGAAAGTCGGCGGTGCACCGCCAACTTTCCGCCGCCCGTGAGAATCCTCCATGGCGGCAGAGCGCGCTCCGCCGCCATGGGGATTCTGACACCCCCTACCGCCATCCTGTTCCTGGCGGTTCTCCCGCTGGGAACAGGATGGCGGTAGGGGGTGCCGCGGGGCCCCTGCAGTGCCCATGCCAATAGCATGGGCACTGCAGGGGCCCCCGTAAGAGGGCCCCAAAAGGAATTTCAGTGTCTGCCTAGCAGACACTGAAATTCGCGACGGGTGCAACTGCACCCGTCGCACCTTCCCACTCCGCCGGCTCAATTCTGAGCCGGCGTCCTCGTGGGAAGGGTGTTTCCCGCTGGGCTGGCGGGCGGACTTTCGGCGGTCGCCCGCCAGCCCAGTGGGAAACCCAGAATGACCGCCGCGGTCTTTTGACCGCGGTACGGTCTTCTGGCGGTTCCCGCTTGGCGGGCGGCTACCGCCGCCCGCCAAGCTCAGAATCACCCCCTTTATTTGTGGGAACGAGTGAATGCAGACATGTGTTTTTGTTTCAAAGTAAATGGACATTCATGTTAAATGGACATGATCCAGCGATCCCTGGGATCTATTATATCTGTGTAAGTAATGCTTATTACCATCTTCCTAAGGGATGGTATGGGACATGTTATTTGGGAATAGTTTTCCCAAAGATTTATCAGATTGATGACTTAAAACAAATACCTAAAACGTCTGAATTACACCATACTAGACAAAAACGAGACAGCGGCTGCTGTCGTTGGTGACATATTTGGAGCCATAATTCCTTCAGTAGGGGTTATCTTAAACTCCATAAAGATTCAAAAGTTGTCTACTATTGTGGATAACATGCTGACAAATTTTACAGGGGCTATACTCCTGATGGATACTGAACTTGCTGCGGAAAGAGCTATGACTCTTCAAAATCGGCTTGCTTTAGACATTCTTTTAGCAAAGAGTGGAGGAGTCTGCAAGATGCTCAACGAGCGTCATTGTTGCTCATATATACCAGATAATAGTAAAAAGATTAGAGGTATGCTTACTAACTTAACTAAGGATAGTGCAGATCTGAAGGATTTGAAGGAACCTGGAGTGTGGGAGAAATTTGGAAGGGAATTGCCAGAGTAGGGAGCTGGTTTAGCAATATTTGGAATGGGGTACTTGCAAAAATATTAGGGGGTCTATTAATTGTTCTGGCCTGTCTATTAGGATTATGGGGAGCATGCAAAATTAATGATAAAATCAAAAGAAATTGGACAAAGAGAAACAAAAGGAATGAGAAAAGTGAAAGGGAAAAAATGTTTAATGAAATTTGGGAGAGGTCACACAAAGGACAAGATGTTGAAATGCAAATTATGCGTAAAGTGAAAAATTAAAGTGAAAGGTTAAAGGAAAGGTTTGTGATGACGAACGTCATCAGAGGAGGGACTGAGAGAGCGTAGCTGATATAATCTATATTAACATGAAATGTTTATGAATCAATGTGTGATGGTGCCACATAGAAACTATAATAATAGTAATTTTGCTTAGACGTGCACTTGAATAGTGACCATGAGGAGGGGCCACCAATATATACGTAGACTAGCAATAATGACCAAGATGTTTATATTATGTTTAAATAAGTTTATACTAATGTTTGCGTTATTGAATCTGTATTGAAATCCTCATAGGCCTTAAGTTAGCATGAGCCGAAGCTTAGCTGCCCTGGCTCTCATATTAAATGCATTTTTCAATTTCCAGTGTGCTGACTCACAAGGGGACATGACCCTGCTTGTTCTTTTTCTTCAAACTTGGAAGATGAATGTAACCATGTTAGATCCGTTCTCATCACTTTCTCTTGTTTACAGAATAAATGTTAAAGTAAAATTGAAAAAGTGTAGATTAATGTAATGTACAAGGTCATTCAAACCGCAGAAGACAATGGAACTGCTGACCAAAAGATGTGCAAAGAATTACAGAAGGATGAAATCATACCGGACGTACCACCTCTGAAGACGTCAATTACGAAGACCAATCAAAGATTTGTAAAATAATATGGGCTGAAGAGTAGGAATACCTAATGTGTATTTTGATAGGTTGAAGGTTGTGGGGTATAATAGATGACCAATAGAATTTTGGGGGAATGTACAACGAAAAAGGGATAAAAACTCATGTCACGGGGAGTCATTTAGAATTAGGTAGGGAATGCTATCGATATTTATCCAGAAACTCTGTCACTCTGTTTGGTGACTTATTGCTTTACTTAAAACCATCCTCGACCTTAGAATTGTCCATTTTACACTTTACCTCCTTATGAGGAAAGTGCCCTTTTGCCACGGAGCTGAGTTCTGACTGAAGTCCTGAGGACGAAGACTGATACTGTGCGCTGACCTAAACTTTGCAGGGTAATTATGACAATGCGATTGTGATTTGTCTGTTTGCTTTTCCTTTCTAGGTACCAACTGCTTGGTTTTGACAGAGGCCTTAGCTAGACGTTTTCCAAATTGGTGTTCTAAATTGTTTTGCATGAAGCCCAACATGCGAATGCTAATCAGTGGTTATGACAGGTGTTCACCAAACTGACGCAAATAGACAAACGACCAAGATTATGCTTTGTTGAACTGACGCGTTATTGACACTCTGCTAAATTGATCTAAGTTCACGCCGTGTTATGTTCTGATGTTTGTGATTCTCGCTTTAATGAAAGCTTACCAAAGTTGCCATATCGTGACTATGTTATTATGTTTCTTGGTGTTGAGATTAACGCATTTGCTATTAGACTGTAATTAATAGGGAATAAAACTCATAAAAATTCTACTAAACAAGGTGTGGTCATTCATGGCTGAAAGGTCATGGTAGCGTCTTTGAATTGATTAATGACTTTGACTAAAGTGAAATGCATTGTCGTGATAAATATTGATGACATTATTGATGTACTGATTGATATATTGATTAGCTATCTCGTCCTAAGGTGTCGCTCAACTGGGTCAAAAGATTCATTGGCCTAAAATGAGTCCTGATGTGTGATAAATTATCATAAAGGGACGCGTTATCAGTTCTGGTAGCAGAGCGACGGTTAGGCCCTTTGGGGCCCTAGGACGGAGAATCATTGTTTAAACAGTTTTTCTGAGATAATGCAAATTGGAGGTATGATGTGTTTATAAATTCACCATGACTTTCCCGGGATCTCGGAGCCTAACTAAGTGAGTTGGGAATGTTCTCGGCGTCATAGCATGTGTGGTGTAGGATTTGCGCTTGCTCAGCGTATGCATTTTTGCAGGTGATTTGTGAAGTTTGTGTGTATTTAGGTCAGGAAATGTTGTTTTAGTAGGAGTGGGCGTACTCCGCAGTATGAGAGTAGGGAAGTCGGCGTACTTCATATGAGTGTGGCGCTTTGTGCTCAAAATTATCCACGTGGTTGGTTGTTCATGTACGGACCCGTCGTGGTCTAAGACTCCGGAGTATATTGTGGGAGACACTTGGGTTTATGTTGTAATTTGTGCTGTTTAATAGGTCAATCGGGCGTGGTTGAAAAGTCGAGTTTGATTCAAATTGTATGTGTGAAACCTTCGATGGAGATTTGGCAAGTTCTAAAGTGCACTAGGACGAACCATTGACAAGTCGAGAGTAGGATTTGCGGGTCGAATTCTGCTTGCGGGTGCAGGAACTGAGAAGGAGAGACTAGCGGCCGAGGCTTCAAGTGAAATCTCTGTAAGGTTCTGAAGCGAATGTGTTACCCTTCCTGTAGTAAACCGGCAAATTTGTATTGTTGTTGAAGGTGCTCGCAGTAATTTTGCATTCATTTGGTGTGAATCCAGTGAGGGGCGGACGAGCCGCAAGACTTTGTCAGCTGCAGTGTGTGAGTGTGACGTCAGTGGTGCTGCGCTGAGATAGGTCAGTTGTCGAGAGGGGTCGCGCACGGATTGGCTGCCGTCCGTGACAGGCAATAGGTTGAGAAATGTGGGTGAAGAGTGTCCTGGGAACTAAAGTCACTTTCTGATTAAATACAAATAAGAGAAAAACGCAAAGAAAATGAATTTTGTCAAGGCTTTTAAGAGTGCTCTGAAAGGAGATGCATACATTATGGCGAGTGAAGGGGATCCTACACCGCCTGAGGGAACTCCGGCTTACATAGTTATGGAGGAAAAAGGTGTTGCGCCTTGTTTATGGATGAAACAGTGGCGCAAATTGACAGAAAAAGAGGGATGATTGACTTTCCCAGAATATGGGACGTTCAATACGAGAGTTCTAGAAAATCTAAGGTGGATGTTAAGTGTACAGAAACCACCTCCGAGGCCAGCTCAGTATGAGGCTTTAGCGATTTGGGATTTAATGGCCCTTAAACAGAGACAAGAAAAATTCCAAAGAAGAATAAAAAGGGCAGAAAAGACTTATGCGGAAGCTAGGTGGGATAATGAAAGTAAAATCTGGAGCCAGGTAATAGTTGATGGATTAAAATTATTCCCAGCTATAACACAGGGAGATGAGACGCAGGGAAAGAAAGCCACCTGTAAAACAGACAAAGACTCTAGTAAGCCTAAAGAAACTAAGAGATTTTGGGAAGAAGAAGATGATTCAGACGATGAAGAATTTATGGATCGGATATTACATGATCGCCCGCCACCTTATGTGGTAAGCGATAATGTCCCGAGCACTAGTACGGGTCCTGGGAATCAGGCGCAGGAGAAGGGAGTTACTGATACAGTACAGACTAGTGATACGGTTTTGATACAGAATGGTGTCAGTGTATCCACTGCGCCAGACATGCAGATACAGTTGCAACCCCCACCGCAGATACAGAGAATCTATCCAGACGTCCCGGTACTAGAGACTACTACAAATCTGATAGTGCCGCCAGACCCGATATATACAAAATCGAGGTTAGTGCAGATTGAGTCAACTCCGCAATTGCTGCCCCAGCCGCAGCCACAACTGATACCGGGATATAATCCAGCAGCTGGACCTCCATTAATACCTGCCCCGGCTTCACTGGATCAGACCTTTGGAGTCGCTGCTCCACGAGGTTTGGGGCCAGGTCAGACACCAGCTGCCACATCGTTGCCAATTACTGTTGGTCCACCGGTGCCATTGTACGCACAAGATAAGCCTGGTGTATGTGATCAGGGAGTAATGGCACAAGATGTGTTACGAGGAGGGTCCATAGGAACCCCTCAGTTAATGGCCCCAGGAGGAAAAGCAGTTGAAAAACCAAGGTCTTTGATAGACCTTAGCCCAGTTGAAGCCCCGTTGGAAGTAATGAGACAGGCAGGGCTAGGAGTGTTAACCCCACAAACAATAAATACGAATGCTTCACAGTCGCCGATGATGCATGCGGGGAACATTTCACTGCAAGGGTTTACGGTACAACAGTTGAATGAGTGGTTAGAGAAGACCTATGCTTCGCAAAAGACTACAGTAACTACAGTGGAACCAGGAAGATCAGAGAAAGATGATTACTTAAACTTTGTGAGACTGGGCGTGGAAGCTGCTGAATTAGTGGAAGGGACAATGGGGATAAACAGATTAGAGTCATACACAGAAGCAGAATTAAGATATCTGTGTCCCAAGATTACTAAAGAAGTAGGCAAGGTACATGAGAAATTAGCAAACCTGGCAGATAAATACAACATTGATATTGAGAACACTAAACATTTGAAAAGAAGTTACAGGTTAGACTTCGATTCAAAAGATTTCGAGCATATGAGGTCTGCCGGAATGAAAGCATATCTAAAGGAAATGTTGCAAAGTGCGCAAATCTGGGGAGCATTAGAAAAATGGGAAGGCACATGGGCTAAGAAAAGAGACAAGGAGAAAGGTGACAGCCCGGGTTCAAGTAAAACTAAAACCACACCAGATTCGGAATCAATAAAGATGCTACCAATGAGAGAAACAGCTGGTGGAGTTTTAATTCATGTACCGTCGTCTCGAGGAGACATCCTATCTTTTACTAATGATTATCCCAGGTTGAGAGAGAAACCGATCGAGTGGTACCAACAAACAGATAGGTTTGTGAAGCTTGCGAAGTGTCTCTGGGAAGACCTGAATACCTTGTTTGAGATCATTGTTCCGCCCAACTTATGGCTTGAGTGCAAGCGAGGGGTAGACTGGCCAACGCAGGAGCCGGCAAGGGATAAGGTGACTGGAGCACCCTCTGAGGAGGTGATGAAGTACTATCATAAAGTGATTGAGTTTTTGAAGCAGAAGGTGTCGCCGAAAGTGACTGATTGGCAGAAAATCGACCGAACCTCACAGGAGGTTAAAGAGTCAATCCATGCTTACTATGAGAGATTGTTGAAGGCATTCAAACATTACAGTGGTACTGAGATCATTGAGCCGAAAGACATGAACCATCTCGTGTTCAGATTTGTTGAAGGGCTGAGACAAGAGGTTAGCCAGATGATTAAGAATCATTTGATCTGTTGGCAGGCGAAGCCGATTGGTGAGGTGTTGCAGTATGCGAAATACTGTAGTGATGAGATTGAACTGAAGCAGAAAAAGTTGAAGGAGAAAGTGATGGTGATGCAGATATGGGCAGCGCAGGCAGGAATGCAGGGAAATGGAATTCAACAGGTGATACAGCAGCAACCACAAGGGAATGGTGTGTTTCGGGCACAACCGAGAGGTCGAGGTTTTGTGAATCGCAGCCCCGACTTGAATACTGTTGAGGTTCTAAATTACACGCAAGGGATGAAAAGGATGTCACCATGTCACGCGTGCGGGGGCGTGGGGCATTGGAAGCGGAAATGCCCAAATGTGGTGCAGGATGGTGTCATTCAACAAAGCACTAATGTTGGTACATTACAAAATATGAGAGGTCCAAAATTGAGAAATCACAACCCGAGTTTTCAAAATAACATGGTACAGATGCAGGGGTTACAGCCCATGCAGCAAATGCAAATGCCGCGTGTTCAACCAGTGCAAATGCAGCAGGTACAACAGCAGATTCCCATGGTACCTAGACAGCAAATGCAATTACCAATGGCTCCGATGGGACAGCTACAGGTGATGCTTCCTCAGCAGGTCACAGGTCAGGCGATGAGTCAAAATAATACTGTACAGCAATTCCCATTACGTGGTGAAGATGGAATGAATGAGGAATGGTCGGATGACAGTTCAGAGGGGACCTTATGTAGAGGGAAAGGTGATGGGTCACAAGGTTTCATTCTTGGTTGACACCGGAGCTACACGCTCCACAGTCAGGAGTGCAGAAGTTCCGAAATTGCCACTTTCGGGGCGTACCGTAAGAGTGGTCGGAGTAGCTAACCAGTACTTGACGAATTCAATTACAGATCCGGTGCAAGTTGAGATTGGCAACTTCCAGGGACTGCATAAATTTGTAGTCTGCGATTCAAGTCCAGTATCTCTACTGGGAAGAGACTTACTGTGCAAGAAAAAATGTTCGATTACATGTTCCAATGATGGAATTGAGGTGCAGACAAACAGTGATGATGAAGGAGATGATGGTCAGTTCGCAGAGTTAGAGACGGGAACTACAAATAAAGATTACCCTTTGATAACATTGTTCCCGATGCTTACAGTGATTGACTTTCCTGCCGAGTTACAGGGAACGGTGACAGAGAAAGTGTGGGATTTGACAGGAAAAGAAGTGAGACTGATAAAAGGTGTAGAACCAGTTAAAGTACAAGTGAAGCCAAATGCAGTGTTTCCCCAGGTGCCACAATATCACATGGCACAAGATGTTCTTATCCAAGTGGCACAAATAATTGCGGACTTTGCAAAGCAAGGAGTCCTGAAGGAAGTATTGAGCAGCCCATGTAATTCACCGATAATGGGTCTGAAAAAGCCTTGTGGGAAGGTTCGAATTGTACAGGATTTGAACAAAATAAACGAGATTGTGGTGAAGTGTTGCCCCATAGTGCCCAATCCAGCAGTGATTATGTTTCAGGTCCCGTGTGATGCTGAGTGGTTCACCATTGTAGACCTGTCACAAGCTTTCTTTTCGATACCTCTTCATGAGGACAGCCAGTTTTTATTCAGTTTCAAATTCCTGGACAAAGTGTACAGTTGGTGCAGAATTCCTCAATGGTTTTCTGAATCACCGTCCATCTTCAATCAGATACTGGAAAAAGACTTAGGTGGTCATTATGACCCTGGCGGTATTATAACCGCAGGGCCAAAACGACGGGAGCACCACCAGCCTCCCGGCGTATTTTGACCGCGGCGGTAGCGCCGCGGGTGCACCGCCGGGGCCATTGTGGCGGGCCCCGGCGGATGTAATCCGCCAAGGCAGCGCTGCCCTGGGGATTACGACCCCCCTACCGCCAGCCTGTTTCTGGCGGTTTGCACCGCCAGGAAGATGCTGGCGGTAAGGGGTGTCCTGGGGCCCCTGCCACTGGCATGGGCAGTGCAGGGGCCCCCTAACAGGGCCCCGGCCAGCTTTTCACTGTCTGCATAGCACAGTGAAAAGCGCGACGGGTGCAACTGCACCCGTTGCACGGCCGCAACACCGCCGGCTCCATTAGGAGCCGGCTCCTATGTTGCGGCCTCATTCCCGCTGGGCCGGCGGGCGCAAACTTGGTTTGCGCCCGCCGGCCCAGCAGGAATGTCATAATGGGGGCTGCGTGAGTGCGGCCGCATTGGCGGCCGCACGGCGGTTACCGTTGGCGGGCGGCGGTAGCCGCCCACCAAGGTCATAATGACCCCCTTAGAGTCCCTAGTACTGCCTTTCAATTCAACTCTAGTACAGTACATTGACGATTTGCTGATTGCGTCCAGGACAAAAGATGACTGTAAATATGACACAATTGCCTTACTGAATCATTTGGGAAAGAACGGACATAAAGTGTCACCAAAGAAGTTGCAGTACTGTCAGAAAGAGGTGAAATACTTAGGGCACTTGATTAAGAAAGGGTCCAGGAGAATATCGAAGGAAAGGATGACTACCATTTTGCAAACGAACCTTCCGACAACCAAGAGAGATGTCAGGATGTTTTTGGGAATGGTGGGCTACTGTCGCCAGTGGATACCCAACTTCTCGATTATCTCAAAACCATTGATAAAGCTGACAGGCAAAGAGATTAAGGATGAGCCGTATACCATAGCTTTATCCAAGGAAGAGCTTGAGTCATTCATGGAATTGAGAGAGTGCATGTGCAAGAGCACCAGCTTTGGGTATGCCTCATTATACGAAGCCGTTTCTACTGTTTTGTCATGAACGTGATGCTTGTTCTTTGTCTGTCTTAACACAGGTCCATGGAGGTGCAAATCGCCCTGTAGCATATTTTTCAGCTGCCTTCAGCAGTTGGTCAAAGCCTCACACAGTGTGAAGGCATAGTGATGGGACATCCCCTGACAGTAATGGTTCCGCATTCAGTTGAGATTTTGTTGACTCGAACCAAAACTCAGCACATGACAAATGCCCGACTTACCAGATATGAGACAATTATATTGGGGTCACCTAATGTTTCTTTGAAGTGATGTACTGAATTGAACCCGGCAACTCTACTTCCTGTTGAGAATACCGAGATCAATAATGAAGAGGAAGTGGAGCATGATTGTCTTGAGGTAACAGAACTATGTACCAAACCCCGACCTGATATTCAAGGTACACAGTTAAAAGAAAATGACTGCATTATGTTTGTTGATGGATCCTGTTTGAGAGACTCAGTCGGAATGCTGAGAGCCGGTTACGCTGTTGCGAGGTTTTGCGCATTGAACTGTATATCGTTCAAGGATCAGTGGGAATTGTTACCGCAAACTGAAAATGACACATGCTTGAACCTTGCATTAAGGGTGGTCGATACATTAGATGAGCTAAAAACACTACAAGGTTGGCTAGCAAAGAAGAAAAACGCTCCTGGAAAAGAATGCAATGCGTACAAAGAGCCGACGACTTATGGGTTTCAGAGGAGGGGAAATTAGTTTTGCCAAACAGTCTTCTGTCACAATTTACGAGGCTCTACCATGGACAGGCTTATCTTGGGAGAGATGCAATGATCAGATCATTCAAAATCGATTGGTTTAACCCAAAGTTCAGACATGCCGCAGAGGTTACCTGTCACAGGTGCATCATCTGTCAACAGATGAATGCGGAAAAGGGACTGTGGTAACTCTAAGCCACATAGGGAGAGCTGGTGGTCCATTTGGCAAGATGCAAATGGATTTCATTGAAATGCCTGTTTGTGGAGGATTGAAGTACGTGTTGGTGATTGTGTGTGTTTTCAGCCACTGGATTGAAGCTTACCCCACACGTAGAAACAACAGTCTTACAGTTGCAAAGCTGCTGCTTAGGGAACTAATTCCCAGGTTCGGGTTTCCGGTCTCTATAGAATCAGATAGGGGCAGACACTTCGACAATGAGGTGATTAAGCTTTTGTGTGCCGCATTAGACATCGAACAGAAGCTGCATTGTAGCTACTGTCCCGAAGCATCAGGACTAGTAGAGCAAATGAATGGTACTTTAAAATCGAGAATGGTGAAGATGTGCGCAGCTACTAATATGAAATGGCCAGATGCATTGCCCTTAGTGCTGATGTCAATGAGGAACACCCCTGATAAGAAGACAGGACTATCACCACACAAGATCCTTATGGGTAGAGCTATGAGGCTGCCTGCAGTACCTGCAAATGCTCTTGTGAATATCACAGATGATTTGGTGTTGGACTACTGCAAGGGTTTGGCTGATGTAATTTGCTCTTTTTCTCACCAGGTGGAAGCTAACACATTGCCACCGATCAGTAATCCAGGTCACACCCTGCAAGCCGGTGACTTGGTGGTTGTCAAGAAGAAAGTTGTGTTTGGAGCCGCGCTGGAAGGGGCCATATCAAGTAATATTGACAACAACCACTGCTGTAAAATATGCAGGCGTTCCAAACTGGATACATGCCAGCCACACAAAGAAGGTAACGTGTCCAACTGATGAGGAACTTGAAGTTTCCGACTCAACAGTTCCAGAAAGGGAAGTCTCAGGACCTGAAAATAGCCAAGAGAGAACTGAGACTGCAGGAGAGCCCACTGAGAACAGCCTTGTCCCTCAAACAGTAAACGAGTTCGAGAGAGGTGTCAGTGTGCCTATCTCAGTAGAGGCAGCAGGAAAACGAAGTCAAGGAGAGGTTCTCTCGGAAGCAGACGGATACGGGTTAGAACTTGAACCTGTTACAGATCCAGAAGAAGAAGAAGGTGAAATAGTAGAGAGAGATCAAAGTACACCGGCATCCCCTGAGCCTGTTGCAGGTCCATCAAGAGAAACCAGCATACTACAAGAGGAGGGTGCTGTTCAGCGTCCTGAAAGGACAAACAGAAAGAAGACGCATAAAAGAGTTAACTGGCCAGAGAGACAGACTGCAAAAGAAAGGAGCGTACCAGGTGAAACAATAACAGAACAAAACAGATACATCCCGAATAGAGGATCTGAGTGAAGGAGAACTGAAAGGTGAACGCAGACTGAAAAGAAAAAGAATCGCAAATAGAAGGTACGCAGGTCCTGAGTGTGTATATGCAACAACATCTGAATGGCAACAAGAATTCTTAGCGTTCTGTTTTGATCGAGAAGTACCGGGCCAATACTACGGTACCTGAGGTAACTCAAAGAAAAGACTTTGTTAAAATCGAAAACTGAAAAAACTAAAGAAAAGAGACTTATAAATTACCGGATACGACACTGATAACCTGATTTGACTTTGAGAACCTGATTATGACAAGCTGCTAACCTGATTTGACAAAGGGGTCCTGGAGTGAGTGAAACGCTGTAAATACACGCAGAGAGAAAGAGACTTTTAAATCAAGGAAGAAAAAGAAAAAAGAGAGTTTTATATCGTCCTCAAGTTGATTGTTGTTTTGCTATCTGATTCTTTACAGACATGGCCTATGATAGAGGTAGTAACTAGAAGGGTCAAGTGTGTGGTTGGTTGAGTCTTATATTAGGTATCGTGTGTGCAATAATAATTGTGGGAGTGATTGTGGGAATGCCGTGGTTGGATAAGAAAGTAACTGACAATGCTTAAAACCTGAGACTGCAACACTAACACCGTGGGAAAAGTTTGAGCAGGATGCAAACACTTGCATGAGGGATCTAACTCAAAGGGGGAACTTTCCACTAATGTCTTCTATCGCTTGCTGAATGAGTATGTTGAGATCATGGATGCGAAAAACTGTTATGTGTGCACAAAGATTCCTTCATCAGTGCAAGAAGGGGTCACTTACCATAGCCTTCCACTAACCTACGGGATAAGTTGTAGCTTGCTATTAACAAGATTCTATAATCAAGAGCATGTGCAATATTTTTATTCAAATTTGGATGTTGTGTTTTCTTTTGTGCCTGTGATTGAGTTTCTGAACAAGCTAGCTAAGGAGTATAGTATAAAATTAGTGAGAGGTTTCTTTGAACCAACGCTTACATTTAGGACAGCTTATGCACACCGCAACAATCTAACTTGCTTATTGACACCTATAGAGAAAAGCTTTTTAGGTCACACTGATGATAGACGCAAAGCATTAAAAGAAAGATTAGAAAAAGGGCTAGAAAAACGTACATATGCAAATGATTATGCTTACACTGCAATAAAGACACAAGGCAAACTAGCTATAGATGCA
Organism: Pleurodeles waltl; assembly: GCF_031143425.1. NCBI lineage: Eukaryota > Metazoa > Chordata > Amphibia > Caudata > Salamandridae > Pleurodeles > Pleurodeles waltl. The sequence continues at coordinate 996,975,766 of NC_090449.1, forward strand.
TTACATGTAATAAGGCTTTGTATATATAGGCCAAAATCTGAACATGATACTTTGGGGGTCATTCTAACCCTGGCGGTAAAAACCGCAAGGGCGAATGACCGCGGTAGCACCGCCAACAGGCTGGCGGTGCACCGCTGGGCATTCTGACCGCGGCGATTCAGCCGCGGCCAGAGACGGAAAGTCGGCGGTGCACTGCCGACTTTCCGCCGCCCGTGAGAATCCTCCATGGCGGCAGAGCGCGCTCCGCCGCCATGGGGATTCTGACTCCCCCTACCGCCATCCTGTTCCTGGCGGTTCTCCCGCTGGGAACAGGATGGCGGTAGGGGGTGCCGCGGGGCCCCTGCAGTGCCCATGCCAATAGCATGGGCACTGCAGGGGCCCCCGTAAGAGGGCCCCAAAAGGAATTTCAGTGTCTGCCTAGCAGACACTGAAATACGCGACGGGTGCAACTGCACCCGTCGCACCTTCCCACTCCGCCGGCTCAATTCTGAGCCGGCGTCCTCGTGGGAAGGGTGTTTCCCGCTGGGCTGGCGGGCGGACTTTCGGCGGTCGCCCGCCAGCCCAGTGGGAAACCCAGAATGACCGCCGCGGTCTTTTGACCGCGGTACGGTCTTCTGGCGGTTCCCGCTTGGCGGGCGGCTACCGCCGCCCGCCAAGCTCAGAATCACCCCCTTTATTTGTGGGAACGAGTGAATGCAGACATGTGTTTTTGTTTCAAAGTAAATGGACATTCATGTTAAATGGACATGATCCAGCGATCCCTGGGATCTATTATATCTGTGTAAGTAATGCTTATTACCATCTTCCTAAGGGATGGTATGGGACATGTTATTTGGGAATAGTTTTCCCAAAGATTTATCAGATTGATGACTTAAAACAAATACCTAAAACGTCTGAATTACACCATACTAGACAAAAACGAGACAGCGGCTGCTGTCGTTGGTGACATATTTGGAACCATAATTCCTTCAGTAGGGGTTATCTTAAACTCCATAAAGATTCAAAAGTTGTCTACTATTGTGGATAACATGCTGACAAATTTTACAGGGGCTATACTCCTGATGGATACTGAACTTGCTGCGGAAAGAGCTATGACTCTTCAAAATCGGCTTGCTTTAGACATTCTTTTAGCAAAGAGTGGAGGAGTCTGCAAGATGCTCAACGAGCGTCATTGTTGCTCATATATACCAGATAATAGTAAAAAGATTAGAGGTATGCTTACTAACTTAACTAAGGATAGTGCAGATCTGAAGGATTTGAAGGAACCTGGAGTGTGGGAGAAATTTGGAAGGGAATTGCCAGAGTAGGGAGCTGGTTTAGCAATATTTGGAATGGGGTACTTGCAAAAATATTAGGGGGTCTATTAATTGTTCTGGCCTGTCTATTAGGATTATGGGGAGCATGCAAAATTAATGATAAAATCAAAAGAAATTGGACAAAGAGAAACAAAAGGAATGAGAAAAGTGAAAGGGAAAAAATGTTTAATGAAATTTGGGAGAGGTCACACAAAGGACAAGATGTTGAAATGCAAATTATGCGTAAAGTGAAAAATTAAAGTGAAAGGTTAAAGGAAAGGTTTGTGATGACGAACGTCATCAGAGGAGGGACTGAGAGAGCGTAGCTGATATAATCTATATTAACATGAAATGTTTATGAATCAATGTGTGATGGTGCCACATAGAAACTATAATAATAGTAATTTTGCTTAGACGTGCACTTGAATAGTGACCATGAGGAGGGGCCACCAATATATACGTAGACTAGCAATAATGACCAAGATGTTTATATTATGTTTAAATAAGTTTATACTAATGTTTGCGTTATTGAATCTGTATTGAAATCCTCATAGGCCTTAAGTTAGCATGAGCCGAAGCTTAGCTGCCCTGGCTCTCATATTAAATGCATTTTTCAATTTCCAGTGTGCTGACTCACAAGGGGACATGACCCTGCTTGTTCTTTTTCTTCAAACTTGGAAGATGAATGTAACCATGTTAGATCCGTTCTCATCACTTTCTCTTGTTTACAGAATAAATGTTAAAGTAAAATTGAAAAAGTGTAGATTAATGTAATGTACAAGGTCATTCAAACCGCAGAAGACAATGGAACTGCTGACCAAAAGATGTGCAAAGAATTACAGAAGGATGAAATCATACCGGACGTACCACCTCTGAAGACGTCAATTACGAAGACCAATCAAAGATTTGTAAAATAATATGGGCTGAAGAGTAGGAATACCTAATGTGTATTTTGATAGGTTGAAGGTTGTGGGGTATAATAGATGACCAATAGAATTTTGGGGGAATGTACAACGAAAAAGGGATAAAATCTCATGTCACGGGGAGTCATTTAGAATTAGGTAGGGAATGCTATCGATATTTATCCAGAAACTCTGTCACTCTGTTTGGTGACTTATTGCTTTACTTAAAACCATCCTCGACCTTAGAATTGTCCATTTTACACTTTACCTCCTTATGAGGAAAGTGCCCTTTTGCCACGGAGCTGAGTTCTGACTGAAGTCCTGAGGACGAAGACTGATACTGTGCGCTGACCTAAACTTTGCAGGGTAATTATGACAATGCGATTGTGATTTGTCTGTTTGCTTTTCCTTTCTAGGTACCAACTGCTTGGTTTTGACAGAGGCCTTAGCTAGACGTTTTCCAAATTGGTGTTTTAAATTGTTTTGCATGAAGCCCAACATGCGAATGCTAATCAGTGGTTATGACAGGTGTTCACCAAACTGACGCAAATAGACAAACGACCAAGATTATGCTTTGTTGAACTGACGCGTTATTGACACTCTGCTAAATTGATCTAAGTTCACGCCGTGTTATGTTCTGATGTTTGTGATTCTCGCTTTAATGAAAGCTTACCAAAGTTGCCATATCGTGACTATGTTATTATGTTTCTTGGTGTTGAGATTAACGCATTTGCTATTAGACTGTAATTAATAGGGAATAAAACTCATAAAAATTCTACTAAACAAGGTGTGGTCATTCATGGCTGAAAGGTCATGGTAGCGTCTTTGAATTGATTAATGACTTTGACTAAAGTGAAATGCATTGTCGTGATAAATATTGATGACATTATTGATGTACTGATTGATATATTGATTAGCTATCTCGTCCTAAGGTGTCTCTCAACTGGGTCAAAAGATTCATTGGCCTAAAATGAGTCCTGATGTGTGATAAATTATCATAAAGGGACGCGTTATCAGTTCTGGTAGCAGAGCGACGGTTAGGCCCTTTGGGGCCCTAGGACGGAGAATCATTGTTTAAACAGTTTTTCTGAGATAATGCAAATTGGAGGTATGATGTGTTTAAAAATTCACCATGACTTTCCCGGGATCTCGGAGCCTAACTAAGTGAGTTGGGAATGTTCTCGGCATCATAGCATGTGTGGTGTAGGATTTGCGCTTGCTCAGCGTATGCATTTTTGCAGGTGATTTGTGAAGTTTGTGTGTATTTAGGTCAGGAAATGTTGTTTTAGTAGGAGTGGGCGTACTCCGCAGTATGAGAGTAGGGAAGTCGGCGTACTTCATATGAGTGTGGCGCTTTGTGCTCAAAATTATCCACGTGGTTGGTTGTTCATGTACGGACCCGTCGTGGTCTAAGACTCCGGAGTATATTGTGGGAGACACTTGGGTTTATGTTGTAATTTGTGCTGTTTAATAGGTCAATCGGGCGTGGTTGAAAAGTCGAGTTTGATTCAAATTGTATGTGTGAAACCTTCGATGGAGATTTGGCAAGTTCTAAAGTGCACTAGGATGAACCATTGACAAGTCGAGAGTAGGATTTGCGGGTCGAATTCTGCTTGCGGGTGCAGGAACTGAGAAGGAGAGACTAGCGGCCGAGGCTTCAAGTGAAATCTCTGTAAGGTTCTGAAGCGAATGTGTTACCCTTCCTGTAGTAAACCGGCAAATTTGTATTGTTGTTGAAGGTGCTCGCAGTAATTTTGCATTCATTTGGTGTGAATCCAGTGAGGGGCGGACGAGCCGCAAGACTTTGTCAGCTGCAGTGTGTGAGTGTGACGTCAGTGGTGCTGCGCTGAGATAGGTCAGTTGTCGAGAGGGGTCGCGCACGGATTGGCTGCCGTCCGTGACAGGCAATAGGTTGAGAAATGTGGGTGAAGAGTGTCCTGGGAACTAAAGTCACTTTCTGATTAAATACAAATAAGAGAAAAACGCAAAGAAAATGAATTTTGTCAAGGCTTTTAAGAGTGCTCTGAAAGGAGATGCATACATTATGGCGAGTGAAGGGGAGCCTACACCGCCTGAGGGAACTCCGGCTTACATAGTTATGGAGGAAAAAGGTGTTGCGCCTTGTTTATGGATGAAACAGTGGCGCAAATTGACAGAAAAAGAGGGATGATTGACTTTCCCAGAATATGGGACGTTCAATACGAGAGTTCTAGAAAATCTAAGGTGGATGTTAAGTGTACAGAAACCACCTCCGAGGCCAGCTCAGTATGAGGCTTTAGCGATTTGGGATTTAATGGCCCTTAAACAGAGACAAGAAAAATTCCAAAGAAGAATAAAAAGGGCAGAAAAGACTTATGCGGAAGCTAGGTGGGATAATGAAAGTAAAATCTGGAGCCAGGTAATAGTTGATGGATTAAAATTATTCCCAGCTATAACACAGGGAGATGAGACGCAGGGAAAGAAAGCCACCTGTAAAACAGACAAAGACTCTAGTAAGCCTAAAGAAACTAAGAGATTTTGGGAAGTAGAAGATGATTCAGACGATGAAGAATTTATGGATCGGATATTACATGATCGCCCGCCACCTTATGTGGTAAGCGATAATGTCCCGAGCACTAGTACGGGTCCTGGGAATCAGGCGCAGGAGAAGGGAGTTACTGATACAGTACAGACTAGTGATACGGTTTTGATACAGAATGGTGTCAGTGTATCCACTGCGCCAGACATGCAGATACAGTTGCAACCCCCACCGCAGATACAGAGAATCTATCCAGACGTCCCGGTACTAGAGACTACTACAAATCTGATAGTGCCGCCAGACCCGATATATACAAAATCGAGGTTAGTGCAGATTGAGTCAACTCCGCAATTGCTGCCCCAGCCGCAGCCACAACTGATACCGGGATATAATCCAGCAGCTGGACCTCCATTAATACCTGCCCCGGCTTCACTGGATCAGACCTTTGGAGTCGCTGCTCCACGAGGTTTGGGGCCAGGTCAGACACCAGCTGCCACATCGTTGCCAATTACTGTTGGTCCACCGGTGCCATTGTACGCACAAGATAAGCCTGGTGTATGTGATCAGGGAGTAATGGCACAAGATGTGTTACGAGGAGGGTCCATAGGAACCCCTCAGTTAATGGCCCCAGGAGGAAAAGCAGTTGAAAAACCAAGGTCTTTGATAGACCTTAGCCCAGTTGAAGCCCCGTTGGAAGTAATGAGACAGGCAGGGCTAGGAGTGTTAACCCCACAAACAATAAATACGAATGCTTCACAGTCGCCGATGATGCATGCGGGGAACATTTCACTGCAAGGGTTTACGGTACAACAGTTGAATGAGTGGTTAGAGAAGACCTATGCTTCGCAAAAGACTACAGTAACTACAGTGGAACCAGGAAGATCAGAGAAAGATGATTACTTAAACTTTGTGAGACTGGGCGTGGAAGCTGCTGAATTAGTGGAAGGGACAATGGGGGTAAACAGATTAGAGTCATACACAGAAGCAGAATTAAGATATCTGTGTCCCAAGATTACTAAAGAAGTAGGCAAGGTACATGAGAAATTAGCAAACCTGGCAGATAAATACAACATTGATATTGAGAACACTAAACATTTGAAAAGAAGTTACAGGTTAGACTTCGATTCAAAAGATTTCGAGCATATGAGGTCTGCCGGAATGAAAGCATATCTAAAGGAAATGTTGCAAAGTGCGCAAATCTGGGGAGCATTAGAAAAATGGGAAGGCACATGGGCTAAGAAAAGAGACAAGGAGAAAGGTGACAGCCCGGGTTCAAGTAAAACTAAAACCACACCAGATTCGGAATCAATAAAGATGCTACCAATGAGAGAAACAGCTGGTGGAGTTTTAATTCATGTACCGTCGTCTCGAGGAGACATCCTATCTTTTACTAATGATTATCCCAGGTTGAGAGAGAAACCGATCGAGTGGTACCAACAAACAGATAGGTTTGTGAAGCTTGCGAAGTGTCTCTGGGAAGACCTGAATACCTTCTTTGAGATCATTGTTCCGCCCAACTTATGGCTTGAGTGCAAGCGAGGGGTAGACTGGCCAACGCAGGAGCCGGCAAGGGATAAGGTGACTGGAGCACCCTCTGAGGAGGTGATGAAGTACTATCATAAAGTGATTGAGTTTTTGAAGCAGAAGGTGTCGCCGAAAGTGACTGATTGGCAGAAAATCGACCGAACCTCACAGGAGGTTAAAGAGTCAATCCATGCTTACTATGAGAGATTGTTGAAGGCATTCAAACATTACAGTGGTACTGAGATCATTGAGCCGAAAGACATGAACCATCTCGTGTTCAGATTTGTTGAAGGGCTGAGACAAGAGGTTAGCCAGATGATTAAGAATCATTTGATCTGTTGGCAGGCGAAGCCGATTGATGAGGTGTTGCAGTATGCGAAATACTGTAGTGATGAGATTGAACTGAAGCAGAAAAAGTTGAAGGAGAAAGTGATGGTGATGCAGATATGGGCAGCGCAGGCAGGAATGCAGGGAAATGGAATTCAACAGATGATACAGCAGCAACCGCAAGGGAATGGTGTGTTTCGGGCACAACCGAGAGGTCGAGGTTTTGTGAATCGCAGTCCCGACTTGAATACTGTTGAGGTTCAAAATGACACGCAAGGGATGAAAAGGATGTCACCATGTCACGCGTGCGGGGGCGTGGGGCATTGGAAGCGGAAATGCCCAAATGTGGTGCAGGATGGTGTCATTCAACAAAGCACTAATGTTGGTACATTACAAAATATGAGAGGTCCAAAATTGAGAAATCACAACCCGAGTTTTCAAAATAACATGGTACAGATGCAGGGGTTACAGCCCATGCAGCAAATGCAAATGCCGCGTGTTCAACCAGTGCAAATGCAGCAGGTACAACAGCAGATTCCCATGGTACCTAGACAGCAAATGCAATTACCAATGGCTCCGATGGGACAGCTACAGGTGATGCTTCCTCAGCAGGTCACAGGTCAGGCGATGAGTCAAAATAATACTGTACAGCAATTCCCATTACGTGGTGAAGATGGAATGAATGAGGAATGGTCGGATGACAGTTCAGAGGGGACCTTATGTAGAGGGAAAGGTGATGGGTCACAAGGTTTCATTCTTGGTTGACACCGGAGCTACACGCTCCACAGTCAGGAGTGCAGAAGTTCCGAAATTGCCACTTTCGGGGCGTACCGTAAGAGTGGTCGGAGTAGCTAACCAGTACTTGACGAATTCAATTACAGATCCGGTGCAAGTTGAGATTGGCAACTTCCAGGGACTGCATAAATTTGTAGTCTGCGATTCAAGTCCAGTATCTCTACTGGGAAGAGACTTAGGGCCTGATTCTAACTTTGGAGGACGGTGTTAAACCGTCCCAAAAGTGGCGGATATACCACCTACCGTATTACGAGTCCATTATATCCTATGGAACTCGTAATACGGTAGGTGGTATATCCGCCACTTTTGGGACGGTTTAACACAGTCCTCCAAAGTTAGAATCAGGCCCTAACTGTGCAAGAAAAAATGTTCGATTACATGTTCCAATGATGGAATTGAGGTGCAGACAAACAGTGATGATGAAGGAGATGATGGTCAGTTCGCAGAGTTAGAGACGGGAACTACAAATAAAGATTACCCTTTGATAACATTGTTCCCGATGCTTACAGTGATTGACTTTCCTGCCGAGTTACAGGGAACGGTGACAGAGAAAGTGTGGGATTTGACAGGAAAAGAAGTGAGACTGATAAAAGGTGTAGAACCAGTTAAAGTACAAGTGAAGCCAAATGCAGTGTTTCCCCAGGTGCCACAATATCACATGGCACAAGATGTTCTTATCCAAGTGGCACAAATAATTGCGGACTTTGCAAAGCAAGGAGTCCTGAAGGAAGTATTGAGCAGCCCATGTAATTCACCGATAATGGGTCTGAAAAAGCCTTGTGGGAAGGTTCGAATTGTACAGGATTTGAACAAAATAAACGAGATTGTGGTGAAGTGTTGCCCCATAGTGCCCAATCCAGCAGTGATTATGTTTCAGGTCCCGTGTGATGCTGAGTGGTTCACCATTGTAGACCTGTCACAAGCTGTCTTTTCGATACCTCTTCATGAGGACAGCCAGTTTTTATTCAGTTTCAAATTCCTGGACAAAGTGTACAGTTGGTGCAGAATTCCTCAATGGTTTTCTGAATCACCGTCCATCTTCAATCAGATACTGGAAAAAGACTTAGGTGGTCATTATGACCCTGGCGGTATTATAACCGCAGGGCCAAAACGACGGGAGCACCACCAGCCTCCCGGCGTATTTTGACCGCGGCGGTAGCGCCGCGGTCGCACCGCCGGGGCCATTGTGCCGGGCCCCGGCGGATGTAATCCGCCAAGGCAGCGCTGCCCTGGGGATTACGACCCCCCTACCGCCAGCCTGTTTCTGGCGGTTTGCACCGCCAGGAAGAGGCTGGCGGTAAGGGGTGTCCTGGGGCCCCTGCCACTGGCATGGGCAGTGCAGGGGCCCCCTAACAGGGCCCCGGCCAGCTTTTCACTGTCTGCATAGCACAGTGAAAAGCGCGACGGGTGCAACTGCACCCGTTGCACGGCCGCAACACCGCCGGCTCCATTAGGAGCCGGCTCCTATGTTGCGGCCTCATTCCCGCTGGGCCGGCGGGCGCAAACTTGGTTTGCGCCCGCCGGCCCAGCAGGAATGTCATAATGGGGGCTGCGTGAGTGCGGCCGCATTGGCGGCCGCACGGCGGTTACCGTTGGCGGGCGGCGGTAGCCGCCCACCAAGGTCATAATGACCCCCTTAGAGTCCCTAGTACTGCCTTTCAATTCAACTCTAGTACAGTACATTGACGATTTGCTGATTGCGTCCAGGACAAAAGATGACTGTAAATATGACACAATTGCCTTACTGAATCATTTGGGAAAGAACGGACATAAAGTGTCACCAAAGAAGTTGCAGTACTGTCAGAAAGAGGTGAAATACTTAGGGCACTTGATTAAGAAAGGGTCCAGGAGAATATCGAAGGAAAGGATGACTACCATTTTGCAAACGAACCCTCCGACAACCAAGAGAGATGTCAGGATGTTTTTGGGAATGGTGGGCTACTGTCGCCAGTGGATACCCAACTTCTCGATTATCTCAAAACCATTGATAAAGCTGACAGGCAAAGAGATTAAGGATGAGCCGTATACCATAGCTTTATCCAAGGAAGAGCTTGAGTCATTCATGGAATTGAGAGAGTGCATGTGCAAGAGCACCAGCTTTGGGTATGCCTCATTATACGAAGCCGTTTCTACTGTTTTGTCATGAACGTGATGCTTGTTCTTTGTCTGTCTTAACACAGGTCCATGGAGGTGCAAATCGCCTTGTAGCATATTTTTCAGCTGCCTTCAGCAGTTGGTCAAAGCCTCACACAGTGTGAAGGCATAGTGATGGGACATCCCCTGACAGTAATGGTTCCGCATTCAGTTGAGATTTTGTTGACTCGAACCAAAACTCAGCACATGACAAATGCCCGACTTACCAGATATGAGACAATTATATTGGGGTCACCTAATGTTTCTTTGAAGTGATGTACTGAATTGAACCCGGCAACTCTACTTCCTGTTGAGAATACCGAGATCAATAATGAAGAGGAAGTGGAGCATGATTGTCTTGAGGTAACAGAACTATGTACCAAACCCCGACCTGATATTCAAGGTACACAGTTAAAAGAAAATGACTGCATTATGTTTGTTGATGGATCCTGTTTGAGAGACTCAGTCGGAATGCTGAGAGCCGGTTACGCTGTTGCGAGGTTTTGCGCATTGAACTGTATATCGTTCAAGGATCAGTGGGAATTGTTACCGCAAACTGAAAATGACACATGCTTGAACCTTGCATTAAGGGTGGTCGATACATTAGATGAGCTAAAAACACTACAAGGTAGGCTAGCAAAGAAGAAAAACGCTCCTGGAAAAGAATGCAATGCGTACAAAGAGCCGACGACTTATGGGTTTCAGAGGAGGGGAAATTAGTTTTGCCAAACAGTCTTCTGTCACAATTTACGAGGCTCTACCATGGACAGGCTTATCTTGGGAGAGATGCAATGATCAGATCATTCAAAATCGATTGGTTTAACCCAAAGTTCAGACATGCCGCAGAGGTTACCTGTCACAGGTGCATCATCTGTCAACAGATGAATGCGGAAAAGGGACTGTGGTAACTCTAAGCCACATAGGGAGAGCTGGTGGTCCATTTGGCAAGATGCAAATGGATTTCATTGAAATGCCTGTTTGTGGAGGATTGAAGTACGTGTTGGTGATTGTGTGTGTTTTCAGCCACTGGATTGAAGCTTACCCCACACGTAGAAACAACAGTCTTACAGTTGCAAAGCTGCTGCTTAGGGAACTAATACCCAGGTTCGGGTTTCCGGTCTCTATAGAATCAGATAGGGGCAGACACTTCGACAATGAGGTGATTAAGCTTTTGTGTGCCGCATTAGACATCGAACAGAAGCTGCATTGTAGCTACTGTCCGGAAGCATCAGGACTAGTAGAGCAAATGAATGGTACTTTAAAATCGAGAATGGCGAAGATGTGCGCAGCTACTAATATGAAATGGCCAGATGCATTGCCCTTAGTGCTGATGTCAATGAGGAACACCCCTGATAAGAAGACAGGACTATCACCACACAAGATCCTTATGGGTAGAGCTATGAGGCTGCCTGCAGTACCTGCAAATGCTCTTGTGAATATCACAGATGATTTGGTGTTGGACTACTGCAAGGGTTTGGCTGATGTAATTTGCTCTTTTTCTCACCAGGTGGAAGCTAACACATTGCCACCGATCAGTAATCCAGGTCACACCCTGCAAGCCAGTGACTTGGTGGTTGTCAAGAAGAAAGTTGTGTTTGGAGCCGCGCTGGAAGGGGCCATATCAAGTAATATTGACAACAACCACTGCTGTAAAATATGCAGGCGTTCCAAACTGGATACATGCCAGCCACACAAAGAAGGTAACGTGTCCAACTGATGAGGAACTTGAAGTTTCCGACTCAACAGTTCCAGAAAGGGAAGTCTCAGGACCTGAAAATAGCCAAGAGAGAACTGAGACTGCAGGAGAGCCCACTGAGAACAGCCTTGTCCCTCAAACAGTAAACGAGTTCGAGAGAGGTGTCAGTGTGCCTATCTCAGTAGAGGCAGCAGGAAAACGAAGTCAAGGAGAGGTTCTCTCAGAAGCAGACGGATACGGGTTAGAACTTGAACCTGTTACAGATCCAGAAGAAGAAGAAGGTGAAATAGTAGAGAGAGATCAAAGTACACCGGCATCCCCTGAGCCTGTTGCAGGTCCATCAAGAGAAACCAGCATACTACAAGAGGAGGGTGCTGTTCAGCGTCCTGAAAGGACAAACAGAAAGAAGACGCATAAAAGAGTTAACTGGCCAGAGAGACAGACTGCAAAAGAAAGGAGCGTACCAGGTGAAACAATAACAGAACAAAACAGATACATCCCGAATAGAGGATCTGAGTGAAGGAGAACTGAAAGGTGAACGCAGACTGAAAAGAAAAAGAATCGCAAATAGAAGGTACGCAGGTCCTGAGTGTGTATATGCAACAACATCTGAATGGCAACAAGAATTCTTAGCGTTCTGTTTTGATCGAGAAGTACCGGGCCAATACTACGGTACCTGAGGTAACTCAAAGAAAAGACTTTGTTAAAATCGAAAACTGAAAAAACTAAAGAAAAGAGACTTATAAATTACCGGATACGACACTGATAACCTGATTTGACTTTGAGAACCTGATTATGACAAGCTGCTAACCTGATTTGACAAAGGGGTCCTGGAGTGAGTGAAACGCTGTAAATACACGCAGAGAGAAAGAGACTTTTAAATCAAGGAAGAAAAAGAAAAAAGAGAGTTTTATATCGTCCTCAAGTTGATTGTTGTTTTGCTATCTGATTCTTTACAGACATGGCCTATGATAGAGGTAGTAACTAGAAGGGTCAAGTGTGTGGTTGGTTGAGTCTTATATTAGGTATCGTGTGTGCAATAATAATTGTGGGAGTGATTGTGGGAATGCCGTGGTTGGATAAGAAAGTAACTGACAATGCTTAAAACCTGAGACTGCAACACTAACACCGTGGGAAAAGTTTGAGCAGGATGCAAACACTTGCATGAGGGATCTAACTCAAAGGGGGAACTTTCCACTAATGTCTTCTATCGCTTGCTGAATGAGTATGTTGAGATCATGGATGCGAAAAACTGTTATGTGTGCACAAAGATTCCTTCATCAGTGCAAGAAGGGGTCACTTACCATAGCCTTCCACTAACCTACGGGATAAGTTGTAGCTTGCTATTAACAAGATTCTATAATCAAGAGCATGTGCAATATTTTTATTCAAATTTGGATGTTGTGTTTTCTTTTGTGCCTGTGATTGAGTTTCTGAACAAGCTAGCTAAGGAGTATAGTATAAAATTAGTGAGAGGTTTCTTTGAACCAACACTTACATTTAGGACAGCTTATGCACACCGCAACAATCTAACTTGCTTATTGACACCTATAGAGAAAAGCTTTTTAGGTCACACTGATGATAGACGCAAAGCATTAAAAGAAAGATTAGAAAAAGGGCTAGAAAAACGTACATATGCAAATGATTATGCTTACACTGCAATAAAGACACAAGGCAAACTAGCTATAGATGCATTACATGTAATAAGGCTTTGTATATATAGGCCAAAATCTGAACATGATACTTTGGGGGTCATTCTAACCCTGGCGGTAAAAAACGCCAGGGCGAATGACCGCGGTAGCACCGCCAACAGGCTGGCGGTGCACCGCTGGGCATTCTGACCGCGGCGATTCAGCCGCGGCCAGAGACGGAAAGTCGGCGGTGCACCGCCGACTTTCCGCCGCCCGTGAGAATCCTCCATGGCGGCAGAGCGCGCTCCGCCGCCATGGGGATTCTGACACCCCCTACCGCCATCCTGTTCCTGGCGGTTCTCCCGCTGGGAACAGGATGGCGGTAGGGGGTGCCGCGGGGCCCCTGCAGTGCCCATGCCAATAGCATGGGCACTGCAGGGGCCCCCGTAAGAGGGCCCCAAAAGGAATTTCAGTGTCTGCCTAGCAGACACTGAAATTCGCGACGGGTGCAACTGCACCCGTCGCACCTTCCCACTCCGCCGGCTCAATTCTGAGCCGGCGTCCTCGTGGGAAGGGTGTTTCCCGCTGGGCTGGCGGGCGGACTTTCGGCGGTCGCCCGCCAGCCCAGTGGGAAACCCAGAATGACCGCCGCGGTCTTTTGACCGCGGTACGGTCTTCTGGCGGTTCCCGCTTGGCGGGCGGCTACCGCCGCCCGCCAAGCTCAGAATCACCCCCTTTATTTGTGGGAACGAGTGAATGCAGACATGTGTTTTTGTTTCAAAGTAAATGGACATTCATGTTAAATGGACATGATCCAGCGATCCCTGGGATCTATTATATCTATGTAAGTAATGCTTATTACCATCTTCCTAAGGGATGGTATGGGACATGTTATTTGGGAATAGTTTTCCCAAAGATTTATCAGATTGATGACTTAAAACAAATACCTAAAACGTCTGAATTACACCATACTAGACAAAAACGAGACAGCGGCTGCTGTCGTTGGTGACATATTTGGAGCCATAATTCCTTCAGTAGGGGTTATCTTAAACTCCATAAAGATTCAAAAGTTGTCTACTATTGTGGATAACATGCTGACAAATTTTACAGGGGCTATACTCCTGATGGATACTGAACTTGCTGCGGAAAGAGCTATGACTCTTCAAAATCGGCTTGCTTTAGACATTCTTTTAGCAAAGAGTGGAGGAGTCTGCAAGATGCTCAACGAGCGTCATTGTTGCTCATATATACCAGATAATAGTAAAAAGATTAGAGGTATGCTTACTAACTTAACTAAGGATAGTGCAGATCTGAAGGATTTGAAGGAACCTGGAGTGTGGGAGAAATTTGGAAGGGAATTGCCAGAGTAGGGAGCTGGTTTAGCAATATTTGGAATGGGGTACTTGCAAAAATATTAGGGGGTCTATTAATTGTTCTGGCCTGTCTATTAGGATTATGGGGAGCATGCAAAATTAATGATAAAATCAAAAGAAATTGGACAAAGAGAAACAAAAGGAATGAGAAAAGTGAAAGGGAAAAAATGTTTAATGAAATTTGGGAGAGGTCACACAAAGGACAAGATGTTGAAATGCAAATTATGCGTAAAGTGAAAAATTAAAGTGAAAGGTTAAAGGAAAGGTTTGTGATGACGAACGTCATCAGAGGAGGGACTGAGAGAGCGTAGCTGATATAATCTATATTAACATGAAATGTTTATGAATCAATGTGTGATGGTGCCACATAGAAACTATAATAATAGTAATTTTGCTTAGACGTGCACTTGAATAGTGACCATGAGGAGGGGCCACCAATATATACGTAGACTAGCAATAATGACCAAGATGTTTATATTATGTTTAAATAAGTTTATACTAATGTTTGCGTTATTGAATCTGTATTGAAATCCTCATAGGCCTTAAGTTAGCATGAGCCGAAGCTTAGCTGCCCTGGCTCTCATATTAAATGCATTTTTCAATTTCCAGTGTGCTGACTCACAAGGGGACATGACCCTGCTTGTTCTTTTTCTTCAAACTTGGAAGATGAATGTAACCATGTTAGATCCGTTCTCATCACTTTCTCTTGTTTACAGAATAAATGTTAAAGTAAAATTGAAAAAGTGTAGATTAATGTAATGTACAAGGTCATTCAAACCGCAGAAGACAATGGAACTGCTGACCAAAAGATGTGCAAAGAATTACAGAAGGATGAAATCATACCGGACGTACCACCTCTGAAGACGTCAATTACGAAGACCAATCAAAGATTTGTAAAATAATATGGGCTGAAGAGTAGGAATACCTAATGTGTATTTTGATAGGTTGAAGGTTGTGGGGTATAATAGATGACCAATAGAATTTTGGGGGAATGTACAACGAAAAAGGGATAAAAACTCATGTCACGGGGAGTCATTTAGAATTAGGTAGGGAATGCTATCGATATTTATCCAGAAACTCTGTCACTCTGTTTGGTGACTTATTGCTTTACTTAAAACCATCCTCGACCTTAGAATTGTCCATTTTACACTTTACCTCCTTATGAGGAAAGTGCCCTTTTGCCACGGAGCTGAGTTCTGACTGAAGTCCTGAGGACGAAGACTGATACTGTGCGCTGACCTAAACTTTGCAGGGTAATTATGACAATGCGATTGTGATTTGTCTGTTTGCTTTTCCTTTCTAGGTACCAACTGCTTGGTTTTGACAGAGGCCTTAGCTAGACGTTTTCCAAATTGGTGTTCTAAATTGTTTTGCATGAAGCCCAACATGCGAATGCTAATCAGTGGTTATGACAGGTGATCACCAAACTGACGCAAATAGACAAACGACCAAGATTATGCTTTGTTGAACTGACGCGTTAATGACACTCTGCTAAATTGATCTAAGTTCACGCCGTGTTATGTTCTGATGTTTGTGATTCTCGCTTTAATGAAAGCTTACCAAAGTTGCCATATCGTGACTATGTTATTATGTTTCTTGGTGTTGAGATTAACGCATTTGCTATTAGACTGTAATTAATAGGGAATAAAACTCATAAAAATTCTACTAAACAAGGTGTGGTCATTCATGGCTGAAAGGTCATGGTAGCGTCTTTGAATTGATTAATGACTTTGACTAAAGTGAAATGCATTGTCGTGATAAATATTGATGACATTATTGATGTACTGATTGATATATTGATTAGCTATCTCGTCCTAAGGTGTCGCTCAACTGGGTCAAAAGATTCATTGGCCTAAAATGAGTCCTGATGTGTGATAAATTATCATAAAGGGACGCGTTATCAGTTCTGGTAGCAGAGCGACGGTTAGGCCCTTTGGGGCCCTAGGACGGAGAATCATTGTTTAAACAGTTTTTCTGAGATAATGCAAATTGGAGGTATGATGTGTTTATAAATTCACCATGACTTTCCCGGGATCTCGGAGCCTAACTAAGTGAGTTGGGAATGTTCTCGGCGTCATAGCATGTGTGGTGTAGGATTTGCGCTTGCTCAGCGTATGCATTTTTGCAGGTGATTTGTGAAGTTTGTGTGTATTTAGGTCAGGAAATATTGTTTTAGTAGGAGTGGGCGTACTCCGCAGTATGAGAGTAGGGAAGTCGGCGTACTTCATATGAGTGTGGCGCTTTGTGCTCAAAATTATCCACGTGGTTGGTTGTTCATGTACGGACCCGTCGTGGTCTAAGACTCCGGAGTATATTGTGGGAGACACTTGGGTTTATGTTGTAATTTGTGCTGTTTAATAGGTCAATCGGGCGTGGTTGAAAAGTCGAGTTTGATTCAAATTGTATGTGTGAAACCTTCGATGGAGATTTGGCAAGTTCTAAAGTGCACTAGGACGAACCATTGACAAGTCGAGAGTAGGATTTGCGGGTCGAATTCTGCTTGCGGGTGCAGGAACTGAGAAGGAGAGACTAGCGGCCGAGGCTTCAAGTGAAATCTCTGTAAGGTTCTGAAGCGAATGTGTTACCCTTCCTGTAGTAAACCGGCAAATTTGTATTGTTGTTGAAGGTGCTCGCAGTAATTTTGCATTCATTTGGTGTGAATCCAGTGAGGGGCGGACGAGCCGCAAGACTTTGTCAGCTGCAGTGTGTGAGTGTGACGTCAGTGGTGCTGCGCTGAGATAGGTCAGTTGTCGAGAGGGGTCGCGCACGGATTGGCTGCCGTCCGTGACAGGCAATAGGTTGAGAAATGTGGGTGAAGAGTGTCCTGGGAACTAAAGTCACTTTCTGATTAAATACAAATAAGAGAAAAACGCAAAGAAAATGAATTTTGTCAAGGCTTTTAAGAGTGCTCTGAAAGGAGATGCATACATTATGGCGAGTGAAGGGGAGCCTACACCGCCTGAGGGAACTCCGGCTTACATAGTTATGGAGGAAAAAGGTGTTGCGCCTTGTTTATGGATGAAACAGTGGCGCAAATTGACAGAAAAAGAGGGATGATTGACTTTCCCAGAATATGGGACGTTCAATACGAGAGTTCTAGAAAATCTAAGGTGGATGTTAAGTGTACAGAAACCACCTCCGAGGCCAGCTCAGTATGAGGCTTTAGCGATTTGGGATTTAATGGCCCTTAAACAGAGACAAGAAAAATTCCAAAGAAGAATAAAAAGGGCAGAAAAGACTTATGCGGAAGCTAGGTGGGATAATGAAAGTAAAATCTGGAGCCAGGTAATAGTTGATGGATTAAAATTATTCCCAGCTATAACACAGGGAGATGAGACGCAGGGAAAGAAAGCCACCTGTAAAACAGACAAAGACTCTAGTAAGCCTAAAGAAACTAAGAGATTTTGGGAAGAAGAAGATGATTCAGACGATGAAGAATTTATGGATCGGATATTACATGATCGCCCGCCACCTTATGTGGTAAGCGATAATGTCCCGAGCACTAGTACGGGTCCTGGGAATCAGGCGCAGGAGAAGGGAGTTACTGATACAGTACAGACTAGTGATACGGTTTTGATACAGAATGGTGTCAGTGTATCCACTGCGCCAGACATGCAGATACAGTTGCAACCCCCACCGCAGATACAGAGAATCTATCCAGACGTCCCGGTACTAGAGACTACTACAAATCTGATAGTGCCGCCAGACCCGATATATACAAAATCGAGGTTAGTGCAGATTGAGTCAACTCCGCAATTGCTGCCGCAGCCGCAGCCACAACTGATACCGGGATATAATCCAGCAGCTGGACCTCCATTAATACCTGCCCCGGCTTCACTGGATCAGACCTTTGGAGTCGCTGCTCCACGAGGTTTGGGGCCAGGTCAGACACCAGCTGCCACATCGTTGCCAATTACTGTTGGTCCACCGGTGCCATTGTACGCACAAGATAAGCCTGGTGTATGTGATCAGGGAGTAATGGCACAAGATGTGTTACGAGGAGGGTCCATAGGAACCCCTCAGTTAATGGCCCCAGGAGGAAAAGCAGTTGAAAAACCAAGGTCTTTGATAGACCTTAGCCCAGTTGAAGCCCCGTTGGAAGTAATGAGACAGGCAGGGCTAGGAGTGTTAACCCCACAAACAATAAATACGAATGCTTCACAGTCGCCGATGATGCATGCGGGGAACATTTCACTGCAAGGGTTTACGGTACAACAGTTGAATGAGTGGTTAGAGAAGACCTATGCTTCGCAAAAGACTACAGTAACTACAGTGGAACCAGGAAGATCAGAGAAAGATGATTACTTAAACTTTGTGAGACTGGGCGTGGAAGCTGCTGAATTAGTGGAAGGGACAATGGGGGTAAACAGATTAGAGTCATACACAGAAGCAGAATTAAGATATCTGTGTCCCAAGATTACTAAAGAAGTAGGCAAGGTACATCAGAAATTAGCAAACCTGGCAGATAAATACAACATTGATATTGAGAACACTAAACATTTGAAAAGAAGTTACAGGTTAGACTTCGATTCAAAAGATTTCGAGCATATGAGGTCTGCCGGAATGAAAGCATATCTAAAGGAAATGTTGCAAAGTGCGCAAATCTGGGGAGCATTAGAAAAATGGGAAGGCACATGGGCTAAGAAAAGAGACAAGGAGAAAGGTGACAGCCCGGGTTCAAGTAAAACTAAAACCACACCAGATTCGGAATCAATAAAGATGCTACCAATGAGAGAAACAGCTGGTGGAGTTTTAATTCATGTACCGTCGTCTTGAGGAGACATCCTATCTTTTACTAATGATTATCCCAGGTTGAGAGAGAAACCGATCGAGTGGTACCAACAAACAGATAGGTTTGTGAAGCTTGCGAAGTGTCTCTGGGAAGACCTGAATACCTTGTTTGAGATCATTGTTCCGCCCAACTTATGGCTTGAGTGCAAGCGAGGGGTAGACTGGCCAACGCAGGAGCCGGCAAGGGATCAGGTGACTGGAGCACCCTCTGAGGAGGTGATGAAGTACTATCATAAAGTGATTGAGTTTTTGAAGCAGAAGGTGTCGCCGAAAGTGACTGATTGGCAGAAAATCGACCGAACCTCACAGGAGGTTAAAGAGTCAATCCATGCTTACTATGAGAGATTGTTGAAGGCATTCAAACATTACAGTGGTACTGAGATCATTGAGCCGAAAGACATGAACCATCTCGTGTTCAGATTTGTTGAAGGGCTGAGACAAGAGGTTAGCCAGATGATTAAGAATCATTTGATCTGTTGGCAGGCGAAGCCGATTGGTGAGGTGTTGCAGTATGCGAAATACTGTAGTGATGAGATTGAACTGAAGCAGAAAAAGTTGAAGGAGAAAGTGATGGTGATGCAGATATGGGCAGCGCAGGCAGGATTGCAGGGAAATGGAATTCAACAGATGATACAGCAGCAACCGCAAGGGAATGGTGTGTTTAGGGCACAACCGAGAGGTCGAGGTTTTGTGAATCGCAGTCCCGACTTGAATACTGTTGAGGTTCAAAATGACACGCAAGGGATGAAAAGGATGTCACCATGTCACGCGTGCGGGGGCGTGGGGCATTGGAAGCGGAAATGCCCAAATGTGGTGCAGGATGGTGTCATTCAACAAAGCACTAATGTTGGTACATTACAAAATATGAGAGGTCCAAAATTGAGAAATCACAACCTGAGTTTTCAAAATAACATGGTACAGATGCAGGGGTTACAGCCCATGCAGCAAATGCAAATGCCGCGTGTTCAACCAGTGCAAATGCAGCAGGTACAACAGCAGATTCCCATGGTACCTAGACAGCAAATGCAATTACCAATGGCTCCGATGGGACAGCTACAGGTGATGCTTCCTCAGCAGGTCACAGGTCAGGCGATGAGTCAAAATAATACTGTACAGCAATTCCCATTACGTGGTGAAGATGGAATGAATGAGGAATGGTCGGATGACAGTTCAGAGGGGACCTTATGTAGAGGGAAAGGTGATGGGTCACAAGGTTTCATTCTTGGTTGACACCGGAGCTACACGCTCCACAGTCAGGAGTGCAGAAGTTCCGAAATTGCCACTTTCGGGGCGTACCGTAAGAGTGGTCGGAGTAGCTAACCAGTACTTGACGAATTCAATTACAGATCCGGTGCAAGTTGAGATTGGCAACTTCCAGGGACTGCATAAATTTGTAGTCTGCGATTCAAGTCCAGTATCTCTACTGGGAAGAGACTTACTGTGCAAGAAAAAATGTTCGATTACATGTTCCAATGATGGAATTGAGGTGCAGACAAACAGTGATGATGAAGGAGATGATGGTCAGTTCGCAGAGTTAGAGACGGGAACTACAAATAAAGATTACCCTTTGATAACATTGTTCCCGATGCTTACAGTGATTGACTTTCCTGCCGAGTTACAGGGAACGGTGACAGAGAAAGTGTGGGATTTGACAGGAAAAGAAGTGAGACTGATAAAAGGTGTAGAACCAGTTAAAGTACAAGTGAAGCCAAATGCAGTGTTTCCCCAGGTGCCACAATATCACATGGCACAAGATGTTCTTATCCAAGTGGCACAAATAATTGCGGACTTTGCAAAGCAAGGAGTCCTGAAGGAAGTATTGAGCAGCCCATGTAATTCACCGATAATGGGTCTGAAAAAGCCTTGTGGGAAGGTTCGAATTGTACAGGATTTGAACAAAATAAACGAGATTGTGGTGAAGTGTTGCCCCATAGTGCCCAATCCAGCAGTGATTATGTTTCAGGTCCCGTGTGATGCTGAGTGGTTCACCATTGTAGACCTGTCACAAGCTTTCTTTTCGATACCTCTTCATGAGGACAGCCAGTTTTTATTCAGTTTCAAATTCCTGGACAAAGTGTACAGTTGGTGCAGAATTCCTCAATGGTTTTCTGAATCACCGTCCATCTTCAATCAGATACTGGAAAAAGACTTAGGTGGTCATTATGACCCTGGCGGTATTATAACCGCAGGGCCAAAACGACGGGAGCACCACCAGCCTCCCGGCGTATTTTGACCGCGGCGGTAGCGCCGCGGTCGCACCGCCGGGGCCATTGTGGCGGGCCCCGGCGGATGTAATCCGCCAAGGCAGCGCTGCCCTGGGGATTACGACCCCCCTACCGCCAGCCTGTTTCTGGCGGTTTGCACCGCCAGGAAGAGGCTGGCGGTAAGGGGTGCCCTGGGGCCCCTGCCACTGGCATGGGCAGTGCAGGGGCCCCCTAACAGGGCCCCGGCCAGCTTTTCACTGTCTGCATAGCACAGTGAAAAGCGCGACGGGTGCAACTGCACCCGTTGCACGGCCGCAACACCGCCGGCTCCATTAGGAGCCGGCTCCTATGTTGCGGCCTCATTCCCGCTGGGCCGGCGGGCGCAAACTTGGTTTGCGCCCGCCGGCCCAGCAGGAATGTCATAATGGGGGCTGCGTGAGTGCGGCCGCATTGGCGGCCGCACGGCGGTTACCGTTGGCGGTCGGCGGTAGCCGCCCACCAAGGTCATAATGACCCCCTTAGAGTCCCTAGTACTGCCTTTCAATTCAACTCTAGTACAGTACATTGACGATTTGCTGATTGCGTCCAGGACAAAAGATGACTGTAAATATGACACAATTGCCTTACTGAATCATTTGGGAAAGAACGGACATAAAGTGTCACCAAAGAAGTTGCAGTACTGTCAGAAAGAGGTGAAATACTTAGGGCACTTGATTAAGAAAGGGTCCAGGAGAATATCGAAGGAAAGGATGACTACCATTTTGCAAACAAACCCTCCGACAACCAAGAGAGATGTCAGGATGTTTTTGGGAATGGTGGGCTACTGTCGCCAGTGGATACCCAACTTCTCGATTATCTCAAAACCATTGATAAAGCTGACAGGCAAAGAGATTAAGGATGAGCCGTATACCATAGCTTTATCCAAGGAAGAGCTTGAGTCATTCATGGAATTGAGAGAGTGCATGTGCAAGAGCACCAGCTTTGGGTATGCCTCATTATACGAAGCCGTTTCTACTGTGTTGTCATGAACGTGATGCTTGTTCTTTGTCTGTCTTAACACAGGTCCATGGAGGTGCAAATCGCCCTGTAGCATATTTTTCAGCTGCCTTCAGCAGTTGGTCAAAGCCTCACACAGTGTGAAGGCATAGTGATGGGACATCCCCTGACAGTAATGGTTCCGCATTCAGTTGAGATTTTGTTGACTCGAACCAAAACTCAGCACATGACAAATGCCCGACTTACCAGATATGAGACAATTATATTGGGGTCACCTAATGTTTCTTTGAAGTGATGTACTGAATTGAACCCGGCAACTCTACTTCCTGTTGAGAATACCGAGATCAATAATGAAGAGGAAGTGGAGCATGATTGTCTTGAGGTAACAGAACTATGTACCAAACCCCGACCTGATATTCAAGGTACACAGTTAAAAGAAAATGACTGCATTATGTTTGTTGATGGATCCTGTTTGAGAGACTCAGTCGGAATGCTGAGAGCCGGTTACGCTGTTGCGAGGTTTTGCGCATTGAACTGTATATCGTTCAAGGATCAGTGGGAATTGTTACCGCAAACTGAAAATGACACATGCTTGAACCTTGCATTAAGGGTGGTCGATACATTAGATGAGCTAAAAACACTACAAGGTTGGCTAGCAAAGAAGAAAAACGCTCCTGGAAAAGAATGCAATGCGTACAAAGAGCCGACGACTTATGGGTTTCAGAGGAGGGGAAATTAGTTTTGCCAAACAGTCTTCTGTCACAATTTACGAGGCTCTACCATGGACAGGCTTATCTTGGGAGAGATGCAATGATCAGATCATTCAAAATCGATTGGTTTAACCCAAAGTTCAGACATGCCGCAGAGGTTACCTGTCACAGGTGCATCATCTGTCAACAGATGAATGCGGAAAAGGGACTGTGGTAACTCTAAGCCACATAGGGAGATCTGGTGGTCCATTTGGCAAGATGCAAATGGATTTCATTGAAATGCCTGTTTGTGGAGGATTGAAGTACGTGTTGGTGATTGTGTGTGTTTTCAGCCACTGGATTGAAGCTTACCCCACACGTAGAAACAACAGTCTTACAGTTGCAAAGCTGCTGCTTAGGGAACTAATACCCAGGTTCGGGTTTCCGGTCTCTATAGAATCAGATAGGGGCAGACACTTCGACAATGAGGTGATTAAGCTTTTGTGTGCCGCATTAGACATCGAACAGAAGCTGCATTGTAGCTACTGTCCCGAAGCATCAGGACTAGTAGAGCAAATGAATGGTACTTTAAAATCGAGAATGGCGAAGATGTGCGCAGCTACTAATATGAAATGGCCAGATGCATTGCCCTTAGTGCTGATGTCAATGAGGAACACCCCTGATAAGAAGACAGGACTATCACCACACAAGATCCTTATGGGTAGAGCTATGAGGCTGCCTGCAGTACCTGCAAATGCTCTTGTGAATATCACAGATGATTTGGTGTTGGACTACTGCAAGGGTTTGGCTGATGTAATTTGCTCTTTTTCTCACCAGGTGGAAGCTAACACATTGCCACCGATCAGTAATCCAGGTCACACCCTGCAAGCCGGTGACTTGGTGGTTGTCAAGAAGAAAGTTGTGTTTGGAGCCGCGCTGGAAGGGGCCATATCAAGTAATATTGACAACAACCACTGCTGTAAAATATGCAGGCGTTCCAAACTGGATACATGCCAGCCACACAAAGAAGGTAACGTGTCCAACTGATGAGGAACTTGAAGTTTCCGACTCAACAGTTCCAGAAAGGGAAGTCTCAGGACCTGAAAATAGCCAAGAGAGAACTGAGACTGCAGGAGAGCCCACTGAGAACAGCCTTGTCCCTCAAACAGTAAACGAGTTCGAGAGAGGTGTCAGTGTGCCTATCTCAGTAGAGGCAGCAGGAAAACGAAGTCAAGGAGAGGTTCTCTCGGAAGCAGACGGATACGGGTTAGAACTTGAACCTGTTACAGATCCAGAAGAAGAAGAAGGTGAAATAGTAGAGAGAGATCAAAGTACACCGGCATCCCCTGAGCCTGTTGCAGGTCCATCAAGAGAAACCAGCATACTACAAGAGGAGGGTGCTGTTCAGCGTCCTGAAAGGACAAACAGAAAGAAGACGCATAAAAGAGTTAACTGGCCAGAGAGACAGACTGCAAAAGAAAGGAGCGTACCAGGTGAAACAATAACAGAACAAAACAGATACATCCCGAATAGAGGATCTGAGTGAAGGAGAACTGAAAGGTGAACGCAGACTGAAAAGAAAAAGAATCGCAAATAGAAGGTACGCAGGTCCTGAGTGTGTATATGCAACAACATCTGAATGGCAACAAGAATTCTTAGCGTTCTGTTTTGATCGAGAAGTACCGGGCCAATACTACGGTACCTGAGGTAACTCAAAGAAAAGACTTTGTTAAAATCGAAAACTGAAAAAACTAAAGAAAAGAGACTTATAAATTACCGGATACGACACTGATAACCTGATTTGACTTTGAGAACCTGATTATGACAAGCTGCTAACCTGATTTGACAAAGGGGTCCTGGAGTGAGTGAAACGCTGTAAATACACGCAGAGAGAAAGAGACTTTTAAATCAAGGAAGAAAAAGAAAAAAGAGAGTTTTATATCGTCCTCAAGTTGATTGTTGTTTTGCTATCTGATTCTTTACAGACATGGCCTATGATAGAGGTAGTAACTAGAAGGGTCAAGTGTGTGGTTGGTTGAGTCTTATATTAGGTATCGTGTGTGCAATAATAATTGTGGGAGTGATTGTGGGAATGCCGTGGTTGGATAAGAAAGTAACTGACAATGCTTAAAACCTGAGACTGCAACACTAACACCGTGGGAAAAGTTTGAGCAGGATGCAAACACTTGCATGAGGGATCTAACTCAAAGGGGGAACTTTCCACTAATGTCTTCTATCGCTTGCTGAATGAGTATGTTGAGATCATGGATGCGAAAAACTGTTATGTGTGCACAAAGATTCCTTCATCAGTGCAAGAAGGGGTCACTTACCATAGCCTTCCACTAACCTACGGGATAAGTTGTAGCTTGCTATTAACAAGATTCTATAATCAAGAGCATGTGCAATATTTTTATTCAAATTTGGATGTTGTGTTTTCTTTTGTGCCTGTGATTGAGTTTCTGAACAAGCTAGCTAAGGAGTATAGTATAAAATTAGTGAGAGGTTTCTTTGAACCAACGCTTACATTTAGGACAGCTTATGCACACCGCAACAATCTAACTTGCTTATTGACACCTATAGAGAAAAGCTTTTTAGGTCACACTGATGATAGACGCAAAGCATTAAAAGAAAGATTAGAAAAAGGGCTAGAAAAACGTACATATGCAAATGATTATGCTTACACTGCAATAAAGACACAAGGCAAACTAGCTATAGATGCATTACATGTAATAAGGCTTTGTATATATAGGCCAAAATCTGAACATGATACTTTGGGGGTCATTCTAACCCTGGCGGTAAAAACCGCCAGGGCGAATGACCGCGGTAGCACCGCCAACAGGCTGGCGGTGCACCGCTGGGCATTCTGACCGCGGCGATTCAGCCGCGGCCAGAGACGGAAAGTCGGCGGTGCACCGCCGACTTTCCGCCGCCCGTGAGAATCCTCCATGGCGGCAGAGCGCGCTCCGCCGCCATGGGGATTCTGACACCCCCTACCGCCATCCTGTTCCTGGCGGTTCTCCCGCTGGGAACAGGATGGCGGTAGGGGGTGCCGCGGGGCCCCTGCAGTGCCCATGCCAATAGCATGGGCACTGCAGGGGCCCCCGTAAGAGGGCCCCAAAAGGAATTTCAGTGTCTGCCTAGCAGACACTGAAATTCGCGACGGGTGCAACTGCACCCGTCGCACCTTCCCACTCCGCCGGCTCAATTCTGAGCCGGCGTCCTCGTGGGAAGGGTGTTTCCCGCTGGGCTGGCGGGCGGACTTTCGGCGGTCGCCCGCCAGCCCAGTGGGAAACCCAGAATGACCGCCGCGGTCTTTTGACCGCGGTACGGTCTTTTGACCGCGGTACGGTCTTCTGGCGGTTCCCGCTTGGCGGGCGGCTACCGCCGCCCGCCAAGCTCAGAATCACCCCCTTTATTTGTGGGAACGAGTGAATGCAGACATGTGTTTTTGTTTCAAAGTAAATGGACATTCATGTTAAATGGACATGATCCAGCGATCCCTGGGATCTATTATATCTGTGTAAGTAATGCTTATTACCATCTTCCTAAGGGATGGTATGGGACATGTTATTTGGGAATAGTTTTCCCAAAGATTTATCAGATTGATGACTTAAAACAAATACCTAAAACGTCTGAATTACACCATACTAGACAAAAACGAGACAGCGGCTGCTGTCGTTGGTGACATATTTGGAGCCATAATTCCTTCAGTAGGGGTTATCTTAAACTCAATAAAGATTCAAAAGTTGTCTACTATTGTGGATAACATGCTGACAAATTTTACAGGGGCTATACTCCTGATGGATACTGAACTTGCTGCGGAAAGAGCTATGACTCTTCAAAATCGTCTTGCTTTAGACATTCTTTTAGCAAAGAGTGGAGGAGTCTGCAAGATGCTCAACGAGCGTCATTGTTGCTCATATATACCAGATAATAGTAAAAAGATTAGAGGTATGCTTACTAACTTAACTAGGGATAGTGCAGATCTGAAGGATTTGAAGGAACCTGGAGTGTGGGAGAAATTTGGAAGGGAATTGCCAGAGTAGGGAGCTGGTTTAGCAATATTTGGAATGGGGTACTTGCAAAAATATTAGGGGGTCTATTAATTGTTCTGGCCTGTCTATTAGGATTATGGGGAGCATGCAAAATTAATGATAAAATCAAAAGAAATTGGACAAAGAGAAACAAAAGGAATGAGAAAAGTGAAAGGGAAAAAATGTTTAATGAAATTTGGGAGAGGTCACACAAAGGACAAGATGTTGAAATGCAAATTATGCGTAAAGTGAAAAATTAAAGTGAAAGGTTAAAGGAAAGGTTTGTGATGACGAACGTCATCAGAGGAGGGACTGAGAGAGCGTAGCTGATATAATCTATATTAACATGAAATGTTTATGAATCAATGTGTGATGGTGCCACATAGAAACTATAATAATAGTAATTTTGCTTAGACGTGCACTTGAATAGTGACCATGAGGAGGGGCCACCAATATATATGTAGACTAGCAATAATGACCAAGATGTTTATATTATGTTTAAATAAGTTTATACTAATGTTTGCGTTATTGAATCTGTATTGAAATCCTCATAGGCCTTAAGTTAGCATGAGCCGAAGCTTAGCTGCCCTGGCTCTCATATTAAATGCATTTTTCAATTTCCAGTGTGCTGACTCACAAGGGGACATGACCCTGCTTGTTCTTTTTCTTCAAACTTGGAAGATGAATGTAACCATGTTAGATCCGTTCTCATCACTTTCTCTTGTTTACAGAATAAATGTTAAAGTAAAATTGAAAAAGTGTAGATTAATGTAATGTACAAGGTCATTCAAACCGCAGAAGACAATGGAACTGCTGACCAAAAGATGTGCAAAGAATTACAGAAGGATGAAATCATACCGGACGTACCACCTCTGAAGACGTCAATTACGAAGACCAATCAAAGATTTGTAAAATAATATGGGCTGAAGAGTAGGAATACCTAATGTGTATTTTGATAGGTTGAAGGTTGTGGGGTATAATAGATGACCAATAGAATTTTGGGGGAATGTACAACGAAAAAGGGATAAAAACTCATGTCACGGGGAGTCATTTAGAATTAGGTAGGGAATGCTATCGATATTTATCCAGAAACTCTGTCACTCTGTTTGGTGACTTATTGCTTTACTTAAAACCATCCTCGACCTTAGAATTGTCCATTTTACACTTTACCTCCTTATGAGGAAAGTGCCCTTTTGCCACGGAGCTGAGTTCTGACTGAAGTCCTGAGGACGAAGACTGATACTGTGCGCTGACCTAAACTTTGCAGGGTAATTATGACAATGCGATTGTGATTTGTCTGTTTGCTTTTCCTTTCTAGGTACCAACTGCTTGGTTTTGACAGAGGCCTTAGCTAGACGTTTTCCAAATTGGTGTTCTAAATTGTTTTGCATGAAGCCCAACATGCGAATGCTAATCAGTGGTTATGACAGGTGTTCACCAAACTGACGCAAATAGACAAACGACCAAGATTATGCTTTGTTGAACTGACGCGTTATTGACACTCTGCTAAATTGATCTAAGTTCACGCCGTGTTATGTTCTGATGTTTGTGATTCTCGCTTTAATGAAAGCTTACCAAAGTTGCCATATCGTGACTATGTTATTATGTTTCTTGGTGTTGAGATTAACGCATTTGCTATTAGACTGTAATTAATAGGGAATAAAACTCATAAAAATTCTACTAAACAAGGTGTGGTCATTCATGGCTGAAAGGTCATGGTAGCGTCTTTGAATTGATTAATGACTTTGACTAAAGTGAAATGCATTGTCGTGATAAATATTGATGACATTATTGATGTACTGATTGATATATTGATTAGCTATCTCGTCCTAAGGTGTCGCTCAACTGGGTCAAAAGATTCATTGGCCTAAAATGAGTCCTGATGTGTGATAAATTATCATAAAGGGACGCGTTATCAGTTCTGGTAGCAGAGCGACGGTTAGGCCCTTTGGGGCCCTAGGACGGAGAATCATTGTTTAAACAGTTTTTCTGAGATAATGCAAATTGGAGGTATGATGTGTTTATAAATTCACCATGACTTTCCCGGGATCTCGGAGCCTAACTAAGTGAGTTGGGAATGTTCTCGGCGTCATAGCATGTGTGGTGTAGGATTTGCGCTTGCTCAGCGTATGCATTTTTGCAGGTGATTTGTGAAGTTTGTGTGTATTTAGGTCAGGAAATGTTGTTTTAGTAGGAGTGGGCGTACTCCGCAGTATGAGAGTAGGGAAGTCGGCGTACTTCATATGAGTGTGGCGCTTTGTGCTCAAAATTATCCACGTGGTTTGTTGTTCATGTACGGACCCGTCGTGGTCTAAGACTCCGGAGTATATTGTGGGAGACACTTGGGTTTATGTTGTAATTTGTGCTGTTTAATAGGTCAATCGGGCGTGGTTGAAAAGTCGAGTTTGATTCAAATTGTATGTGTGAAACCTTCGATGGAGATTTGGCAAGTTCTAAAGTGCACTAGGACGAACCATTGACAAGTCGAGAGTAGGATTTGCGGGTCGAATTCTGCTTGCGGGTGCAGGAACTGAGAAGGAGAGACTAGCGGCCGAGGCTTCAAGTGAAATCTCTGTAAGGTTCTGAAGCGAATGTGTTACCCTTCCTGTAGTAAACCGGCAAATTTGTATTGTTGTTGAAGGTGCTCGCAGTAATTTTGCATTCATTTGGTGTGAATCCAGTGAGGGGCGGACGAGCCGCAAGACTTTGTCAGCTGCAGTGTGTGAGTGTGACGTCAGTGGTGCTGCGCTGAGATAGGTCAGTTGTCGAGAGGGGTCGCGCACGGATTGGCTGCCGTCCGTGACAGGCAATAGGTTGAGAAATGTGGGTGAAGAGTGTCCTGGGAACTAAAGTCACTTTCTGATTAAATACAAATAAGAGAAAAACGCAAAGAAAATGAATTTTGTCAAGGCTTTTAAGAGTGCTCTGAAAGGAGATGCATACATTATGGCGAGTGAAGGGGAGCCTACACCGCCTGAGGGAACTCCGGCTTACATAGTTATGGAGGAAAAAGGTGTTGCGCCTTGCTTATGGATGAAACAGTGGCTCAAATTGACAGAAAAAGAGGGATGATTGACTTTCCCAGAATATGGGACGTTCAATACGAGAGTTCTAGAAAATCTAAGGTGGATGTTAAGTGTACAGAAACCACCTCCGAGGTCAGCTCAGTATGAGGCTTTAGCGATTTGGGATTTAATGGCCCTTAAACAGAGACAAGAAAAATTCCAAAGAAGAATAAAAAGGGCAGAAAAGACTTATGCGGAAGCTAGGTGGGATAATGAAAGTAAATTCTGGAGCCAGGTAATAGTTGATGGATTAAAATTATTCCCAGCTATAACACAGGGAGATGAGACGCAGGGAAAGAAAGCCACCTGTAAAACAGACAAAGACTCTAGTAAGCCTAAAGAAACTAAGAGATTTTGGGAAGAAGAAGATGATTCAGACGATGAAGAATTTATGGATCGGATATTACATGATCGCCCGCCACCTTATGTGGTAAGCGATAATGTCCCGAGCACTAGTACGGGTCCTGGGAATCAGGCGCAGGAGAAGGGAGTTACTGATACAGTACAGACTAGTGATACGGTTTTGATACAGAATGGTGTCAGTGTATCCACTGCGCCAGACATGCAGATACAGTTGCAACCCCCACCGCAGATACAGAGAATCTATCCAGACGTCCCGGTACTAGAGACTACTACAAATCTGATAGTGCCGCCAGACCCGATATATACAAAATCGAGGTTAGTGCAGATTGAGTCAACTCCGCAATTGCTGCCCCAGCCGCAGCCACAACTGATACCGGGATATAATCCAGCAGCTGGACCTCCATTAATACCTGCCCCGGCTTCACTGGATCAGACCTTTGGAGTCGCTGCTCCACGAGGTTTGGGGCCAGGTCAGACACCAGCTGCCACATCGTTGCCAATTACTGTTGGTCCACCGGTGCCATTGTACGCACAAGATAAGCCTGGTGTATGTGATCAGGGAGTAATGGCACAAGATGTGTTACGAGGAGGGTCCATAGGAACCCCTCAGTTAATGGCCCCAGGAGGAAAAGCAGTTGAAAAACCAAGGTCTTTGATAGACCTTAGCCCAGTTGAAGCCCCGTTGGAAGTAATGAGACAGGCAGGGCTAGGAGTGTTAACCCCACAAACAATAAATACGAATGCTTCACAGTCGCCGATGATGCATGCGGGGAACATTTCACTGCAAGGGTTTACGGTACAACAGTTGAATGAGTGGTTAGAGAAGACCTATGCTTCGCAAAAGACTACAGTAACTACAGTGGAACCAGGAAGATCAGAGAAAGATGATTACTTAAACTTTGTGAGACTGGGCGTGGAAGCTGCTGAATTAGTGGAAGGGACAATGGGGGTAAACAGATTAGAGTCATACACAGAAGCAGAATTAAGATATCTGTGTCCCAAGATTACTAAAGAAGTAGGCAAGGTACATCAGAAATTAGCAAACCTGGCAGATAAATACAACATTGATATTGAGAACACTAAACATTTGAAAAGAAGTTACAGGTTAGACTTCGATTCAAAAGATTTCGAGCATATGAGGTCTGCCGGAATGAAAGCATATCTAAAGGAAATGTTGCAAAGTGCGCAAATCTGGGGAGCATTAGAAAAATGGGAAGGCACATGGGCTAAGAAAAGAGACAAGGAGAAAGGTGACAGCCCGGGTTCAAGTAAAACTAAAACCACACCAGATTCGGAATCAATAAAGATGCTACCAATGAGAGAAACAGCTGGTGGAGTTTTAATTCATGTACCGTCGTCTCGAGGAGACATCCTATCTTTTACTAATGATTATCCCAGGTTGAGAGAGAAACCGATCGAGTGGTACCAACAAACAGATAGGTTTGTGAAGCTTGCGAAGTGTCTCTGGGAAGACCTGAATACCTTCTTTGAGATCATTGTTCCGCCCAACTTATGGCTTGAGTGCAAGCGAGGGGTAGACTGGCCAACGCAGGAGCCGGCAAGGGATAAGGTGACTGGAGCACCCTCTGAGGAGGTGATGAAGTACTATCATAAAGTGATTGAGTTTTTGAAGCAGAAGGTGTCGCCGAAAGTGACTGATTGGCAGAAAATCGACCGAACCTCACAGGAGGTTAAAGAGTCAATCCATGCTTACTATGAGAGATTGTTGAAGGCATTCAAACATTACAGTGGTACTGAGATCATTGAGCCGAAAGACATGAACCATCTCGTGTTCAGATTTGTTGAAGGGCTGAGACAAGAGGTTAGCCAGATGATTAAGAATCATTTGATCTGTTGGCAGGCAAAGCCGATTGATGAGGTGTTGCAGTATGCGAAATACTGTAGTGATGAGATTGAACTGAAGCAGAAAAAGTTGAAGGAGAAAGTGATGGTGATGCAGATATGGGCAGCGCAGGCAGGAATGCAGGGAAATGGAATTCAACAGATGATACAGCAGCAACCGCAAGGGAATGGTGTGTTTCGGGCACAACCGAGAGGTCGAGGTTTTGTGAATCGCAGTCCCGACTTGAATACTGTTGAGGTTCAAAATGACACGCAAGGGATGAAAAGGATGTCACCATGTCACGCGTGCGGGGGCGTGGGGCATTGGAAGCGGAAATGCCCAAATGTGGTGCAGGATGGTGTCATTCAACAAAGCACTAATGTTGGTACATTACAAAATATGAGAGGTCCAAAATTGAGAAATCACAACCCGAGTTTTCAAAATAACATGGTACAGATGCAGGGGTTACAGCCCATGCAGCAAATGCAAATGCCGCGTGTTCAACCAGTGCAAATGCAGCAGGTACAACAGCAGATTCCCATGGTACCTAGACAGCAAATGCAGTTACCAATGGCTCCGATGGGACAGCTACAGGTGATGCTTCCTCAGCAGGTCACAGGTCAGGCGATGAGTCAAAATAATACTGTACAGCAATTCCCATTACGTGGTGAAGATGGAATGAATGAGGAATGGTCGGATGACAGTTCAGAGGGGACCTTATGTAGAGGGAAAGGTGATGGGTCACAAGGTTTCATTCTTGGTTGACACCGGAGCTACACGCTCCACAGTCAGGAGTGCAGAAGTTCCGAAATTGCCACTTTCGGGGCGTACCGTAAGAGTGGTCGGAGTAGCTAACCAGTACTTGACGAATTCAATTACAGATCCGGTGCAAGTTGAGATTGGCAACTTCCAGGGACTGCATAAATTTGTAGTCTGCGATTCAAGTCCAGTATCTCTACTGGGAAGAGACTTACTGTGCAAGAAAAAATGTTCGATTACATGTTCCAATGATGGAATTGAGGTGCAGACAAACAGTGATGATGAAGGAGATGATGGTCAGTTCGCAGAGTTAGAGACGGGAACTACAAATAAAGATTACCCTTTAATAACATTGTTCCCGATGCTTACAGTGATTGACTTTCCTGCCGAGTTACAGGGAACGGTGACAGAGAAAGTGTGGGATTTGACAGGAAAAGAAGTGAGACTGATAAAAGGTGTAGAACCAGTTAAAGTACAAGTGAAGCCAAATGCAGTGTTTCCCCAGGTGCCACAATATCACATGGCACAAAATGTTCTTATCCAAGTGGCACAAATAATTGCGGACTTTGCAAAGCAAGGAGTCCTGAAGGAAGTATTGAGCAGCCCATGTAATTCACCGATAATGGGTCTGAAAAAGCCTTGTGGGAAGGTTCGAATTGTACAGGATTTGAACAAAATAAACGAGATTGTGGTGAAATGTTGCCCCATAGTGCCCAATCCAGCAGTGATTATGTTTCAGGTCCCGTGTGATGCTGAGTGGTTCACCATTGTAGACCTGTCACAAGCTTTCTTTTCGATACCTCTTCATGAGGACAGCCAGTTTTTATTCAGTTTCAAATTCCTGGACAAAGTGTACAGTTGGTGCAGAATTCCTCAATGGTTTTCTGAATCACCGTCCATCTTCAATCAGATACTGGAAAAAGACTTAGGTGGTCATTATGACCCTGGCGGTATTATAACCGCAGGGCCAAAACGACGGGAGCACCACCAGCCTCCCGGCGTATTTTGACCGCGGCGGTAGCGCCACGGTCGCACCGCCGGGGCCATTGTGGCGGGCCCCGGCGGATGTAATCCGCCAAGGCAGCGCTGCCCTGGGGATTACGACCCCCCTACCGCCAGCCTGTTTCTGGCGGTTTGCACCGCCAGGAAGAGGCTGGCGGTAAGGGGTGTCCTGGGGCCCCTGCCACTGGCATGGGCAGTGCAGGGGCCCCCTAACAGGGCCCCGGCCAGTTTTTCACTGTCTGCATAGCACAGTGAAAAGCGCGACGGGTGCAACTGCACCCGTTGCACGGCCGCAACACCGCCGGCTCCACTAGGAGCCGGCTCCTATGTTGCGGCCTCATTCCCGCTGGGCCGGCGGGCGCAAACTTGGTTTGCGCCCGCCGGCCCAGCAGGAATGTCATAATGGGGGCTGCGTGAGTGCGGCCGCATTGGCGGCCGCACGGCGGTTACCGTTGGCGGGCGGCGGTAGCCGCCCACCAAGGTCATAATGACCCCCTTAGAGTCCCTAGTACTGCCTTTCAATTCAACTCTAGTACAGTACATTGACGATTTGCTGATTGCGTCCAGGACAAAAGATGACTGTAAATATGACACAATTGCCTTACTGAATCATTTGGGAAAGAACGGACATAAAGTGTCACCAAAGAAGTTGCAGTACTGTCAGAAAGAGGTGAAATACTTAGGGCACTTGATTAAGAAAGGGTCCAGGAGAATATCGAAGGAAAGGATGACTACCATTTTGCAAACGAACCCTCCGACAACCAAGAGAGATGTCAGGATGTTTTTGGGAATGGTGGGCTACTGTCGCCAGTGGATACCCAACTTCTCGATTATCTCAAAACCATTGATAAAGCTGACAGGCAAAGAGATTAAGGATGAGCCGTATACCATAGCTTTATCCAAGGAAGAGCTTGAGTCATTCATGGAATTGAGAGAGTGCATGTGCAAGAGCACCAGCTTTGGGTATGCCTCATTATACGAAGCCGTTTCTACTGTTTTGTCATGAACGTGATGCTTGTTCTTTGTCTGTCTTAACACAGGTCCATGGAGGTGCAAATCGCCCTGTAGCATATTTTTCAGCTGCCTTCAGCAGTTGGTCAAAGCCTCACACAGTGTGAAGGCATAGTGATGGGACATCCCCTGACAGTAATGGTTCCGCATTCAGTTGAGATTTTGTTGACTCGAACCAAAACTCAGCACATGACAAATGCCCGACTTACCAGATATGAGACAATTATATTGGGGTCACCTAATGTTTCTTTGAAGTGATGTACTGAATTGAACCCGGCAACTCTACTTCCTGTTGAGAATACCGAGATCAATAATGAAGAGGAAGTGGAGCATGATTGTCTTGAGGTAACAGAACTATGTACCAAACCCCGACCTGATATTCAAGGTACACAGTTAAAAGAAAATGACTGCATTATGTTTGTTGATGGATCCTGTTTGAGAGACTCAGTCGGAATGCTGAGAGCCGGTTACGCTGTTGCGAGGTTTTGCGCATTGAACTGTATATCGTTCAAGGATCAGTGGGAATTGTTACCGCAAACTGAAAATGACACATGCTTGAACCTTGCATTAAGGGTGGTCGATACATTAGATGAGCTAAAAACACTACAAGGTTGGCTAGCAAAGAAGAAAAACGCTCCTGGAAAAGAATGCAATGCGTACAAAGAGCCGACGACTTATGGGTTTCAGAGGAGGGGAAATTAGTTTTGCCAAACAGTCTTCTGTCACAATTTACGAGGCTCTACCATGGACAGGCTTATCTTGGGAGAGATGCAATGATCAGATCATTCAAAATCGATTGGTTTAACCCAAAGTTCAGACATGCCGCAGAGGTTACCTGTCACAGGTGCATCATCTGTCAACAGATGAATGCGGAAAAGGGACTGTGGTAACTCTAAGCCACATAGGGAGAGCTGGTGGTCCATTTGGCAAGATGCAAATGGATTTCATTGAAATGCCTGTTTGTGGAGGATTGAAGTACGTGTTGGTGATTGTGTGTGTTTTCAGCCACTGGATTGAAGCTTACCCCACACGTAGAAACAACAGTCTTACAGTTGCAAAGCTGCTGCTTAGGGAACTAATACCCAGGTTCGGGTTTCCGGTCTCTATAGAATCAGATAGGGGCAGACACTTCGACAATGAGGTGATTAAGCTTTTGTGTGCCGCATTAGACATCGAACAGAAGCTGCATTGTAGCTACTGTCCCGAAGCATCAGGACTAGTAGAGCAAATGAATGGTACTTTAAAATCGAGAATGGCGAAGATGTGCGCAGCTACTAATATGAAATGGCCAGATGCATTGCCCTTAGTGCTGATGTCAATGAGGAACACCCCTGATAAGAAGACAGGACTATCACCACACAAGATCCTTATGGGTAGAGCTATGAGGCTGCCTGCAGTACCTGCAAATGCTCTTGTGAATATCACAGATGATTTGATGTTGGACTACTGCAAGGGTTTGGCTGATGTAATTTGCTCTTTTTCTCACCAGGTGGAAGCTAACACATTGCCACCGATCAGTAATCCAGGTCACACCCTGCAAGCCGGTGACTTGGTGGTTGTCAAGAAGAAAGTTGTGTTTGGAGCCGCGCTGGAAGGGGCCATATCAAGTAATATTGACAACAACCACTGCTGTAAATATTTTACAGCAGTGGTTGTTGTCAATATTACAGGCGTTCCAAACTGGATACATGCCAGCCACACAAAGAAGGTAACGTGTCCAACTGATGAGGAACTTGAAGTTTCCGACTCAACAGTTCCAGAAAGGGAAGTCTCAGGACCTGAAAATAGCCAAGAGAGAACTGAGACTGCAGGAGAGCCCACTGAGAACAGCCTTGTCCCTCAAACAGTAAACGAGTTAGAGAGAGGTGTCAGTGTGCCTATCTCAGTAGAGGCAGCAGGAAAACGAAGTCAAGGAGAGGTTCTCTCAGAAGCAGACGGATACGGGTTAGAACTTGAACCTGTTACAGATCCAGAAGAAGAAGAAGGTGAAATAGTAGAGAGAGATCAAAGTACACCGGCATCCCCTGAGCCTGTTGCAGGTCCATCAAGAGAAACCAGCATACTACAAGAGGAGGGTGCTGTTCAGCGTCCTGAAAGGACAAACAGAAAGAAGACGCATAAAAGAGTTAACTGGCCAGAGAGACAGACTGCAAAAGAAAGGAGCGTACCAGGTGAAACAATAACAGAACAAAACAGATACA
The DNA here is from genome assembly GCF_031143425.1 of Pleurodeles waltl. NCBI lineage: Eukaryota > Metazoa > Chordata > Amphibia > Caudata > Salamandridae > Pleurodeles > Pleurodeles waltl. The sequence continues at coordinate 997,012,918 of NC_090449.1, forward strand.
TCCCGAATAGAGGATCTGAGTGAAGGAGAACTGAAAGGTGAACGCAGACTGAAAAGAAAAAGAATCGCAAATAGAAGGTACGCAGGTCCTGAGTGTGTATATGCAACAACATCTGAATGGCAACAAGAATTCTTAGCGTTCTGTTTTGATCGAGAAGTACCGGGCCAATACTACGGTACCTGAGGTAACTCAAAGAAAAGACTTTGTTAAAATCGAAAACTGAAAAAACTAAAGAAAAGAGACTTATAAATTACCGGATACAACACTGATAACCTGATTTGACTTTGAGAACCTGATTATGACAAGCTGCTAACCTGATTTGACAAAGGGGTCCTGGAGTGAGTGAAACGCTGTAAATACACGCAGAGAGAAAGAGACTTTTAAATCAAGGAAGAAAAAGAAAAAAGAGAGTTTTATATCGTCCTCAAGTTGATTGTTGTTTTGCTATCTGATTCTTTACAGACATGGCCTATGATAGAGGTAGTAACTAGAAGGGTCAAGTGTGTGGTTGGTTGAGTCTTATATTAGGTATCGTGTGTGCAATAATAATTGTGGGAGTGATTGTGGGAATGCCGTGGTTGGATAAGAAAGTAACTGACAATGCTTAAAACCTGAGACTGCAACACTAACACCGTGGGAAAAGTTTGAGCAGGATGCAAACACTTGCATGAGGGATCTAACTCAAAGGGGGAACTTTCCACTAATGTCTTCTATCGCTTGCTGAATGAGTATGTTGAGATCATGGATGCGAAAAACTGTTATGTGTGCACAAAGATTCCTTCATCAGTGCAAGAAGGGGTCACTTACCATAGCCTTCCACTAACCTACGGGATAAGTTGTAGCTTGCTATTAACAAGATTCTATAATCAAGAGCATGTGCAATATTTTTATTCAAATTTGGATGTTGTGTTTTCTTTTGTGCCTGTGATTGAGTTTCTGAACAAGCTAGCTAAGGAGTATAGTATAAAATTAGTGAGAGGTTTCTTTGAACCAACGCTTACATTTAGGACAGCTTATGCACACCGCAACAATCTAACTTGCTTATTGACACCTATAGAGAAAAGCTTTTTAGGTCACACTGATGATAGACGCAAAGCATTAAAAGAAAGATTAGAAAAAGGGCTAGAAAAACGTACATATGCAAATGATTATGCTTACACTGCAATAAAGACACAAGGCAAACTAGCTATAGATGCATTACATGTAATAAGGCTTTGTATATATAGGCCAAAATCTGAACATGATACTTTGGGGGTCATTCTAACCCTGGCGGTAAAAACCGCCAGGGCGAATGACCGCGGTAGCACCGCCAACAGGCTGGCGGTGCACCGCTGGGCATTCTGACCGCGGCGATTCAGCCGCGGCCAGAGACGGAAAGTCGGCGGTGCACCGCTGACTTTCCGCCGCCCGTGAGAATCCTCCATGGCGGCAGAGCGCGCTCCGCCGCCATGGGGATTCTGACACCCCCTACCGCCATCCTGTTCCTGGCGGTTCTCCCGCTGGGAACAGGATGGCGGTAGGGGGTGCCGCGGGGCCCCTGCAGTGCCCATGCCAATAGCATGGGCACTGCAGGGGCCCCCGTAAGAGGGCCCCAAAAGGAATTTCAGTGTCTGCCTAGCAGACACTGAAATTCGCGACGGGTGCAACTGCACCCGTCGCACCTTCCCACTCCGCCGGCTCAATTCTGAGCCGGCGTCCTCGTGGGAAGGGTGTTTCCCGCTGGGCTGGCGGGCGGACTTTCGGCGGTCGCCCGCCAGCCCAGTGGGAAACCCAGAATGACCGCCGCGGTCTTTTGACCGCGGTACGGTCTTCTGGCGGTTCCCGCTTGGCGGGCGGCTACCGCCGCCCGCCAAGCTCAGAATCACCCCCTTTATTTGTGGGAACGAGTGAATGCAGACATGTGTTTTTGTTTCAAAGTAAATGGACATTCATGTTAAATGGACATGATCCAGCGATCCCTGGGATCTATTATATCTGTGTAAGTAATGCTTATTACCATCTTCCTAAGGGATGGTATGGGACATGTTATTTGGGAATAGTTTTCCCAAAGATTTATCAGATTGATGACTTAAAACAAATACCTAAAACGTCTGAATTACACCATACTAGACAAAAACGAGACAGCGGCTGCTGTCGTTGGTGACATATTTGGAGCCATAATTCCTTCAGTAGGGGTTATCTTAAACTCCATAAAGATTCAAAAGTTGTCTACTATTGTGGATAACATGCTGACAAATTTTACAGGGGCTATACTCCTGATGGATACTGAACTTGCTGCGGAAAGAGCTATGACTCTTCAAAATCGGCTTGCTTTAGACATTCTTTTAGCAAAGAGTGGAGGAGTCTGCAAGATGCTCAACGAGCGTCATTGTTGCTCATATATACCAGATAATAGTAAAAAGATTAGAGGTATGCTTACTAACTTAACTAAGGATAGTGCAGATCTGAAGGATTTGAAGGAACCTGGAGTGTGGGAGAAATTTGGAAGGGAATTGCCAGAGTAGGGAGCTGGTTTAGCAATATTTGGAATGGGGTACTTGCAAAAATATTAGGGGGTCTATTAATTGTTCTGGCCTGTCTATTAGGATTATGGGGAGCATGCAAAATTAATGATAAAATCAAAAGAAATTGGACAAAGAGAAACAAAAGGAATGAGAAAAGTGAAAGGGAAAAAATGTTTAATGAAATTTGGGAGAGGTCACACAAAGGACAAGATGTTGAAATGCAAATTATGCGTAAAGTGAAAAATTAAAGTGAAAGGTTAAAGGAAAGGTTTGTGATGACGAACGTCATCAGAGGAGGGACTGAGAGAGCGTAGCTGATATAATCTATATTAACATGAAATGTTTATGAATCAATGTGTGATGGTGCCACATAGAAACTATAATAATAGTAATTTTGCTTAGACGTGCACTTGAATAGTGACCATGAGGAGGGGCCACCAATATATACGTAGACTAGCAATAATGACCAAGATGTTTATATTATGTTTAAATAAGTTTATACTAATGTTTGCGTTATTGAATCTGTATTGAAATCCTCATAGGCCTTAAGTTAGCATGAGCCGAAGCTTAGCTGCCCTGGCTCTCATATTAAATGCATTTTTCAATTTCCAGTGTGCTGACTCACAAGGGGACATGACCCTGCTTGTTCTTTTTCTTCAAACTTGGAAGATGAATGTAACCATGTTAGATCCGTTCTCATCACTTTCTCTTGTTTACAGAATAAATGTTAAAGTAAAATTGAAAAAGTGTAGATTAATGTAATGTACAAGGTCATTCAAACCGCAGAAGACAATGGAACTGCTGACCAAAAGATGTGCAAAGAATTACAGAAGGATGAAATCATACCGGACGTACCACCTCTGAAGACGTCAATTACGAAGACCAATCAAAGATTTGTAAAATAATATGGGCTGAAGAGTAGGAATACCTAATGTGTATTTTGATAGGTTGAAGGTTGTGGGGTATAATAGATGACCAATAGAATTTTGGGGGAATGTACAACGAAAAAGGGATAAAAACTCATGTCACGGGGAGTCATTTAGAATTAGGTAGGGAATGCTATCGATATTTATCCAGAAACTCTGTCACTCTGTTTGGTGACTTATTGCTTTACTTAAAACCATCCTCGACCTTAGAATTGTCCATTTTACACTTTACCTCCTTATGAGGAAAGTGCCCTTTTGCCACGGAGCTGAGTTCTGACTGAAGTCCTGAGGACGAAGACTGATACTGTGCGCTGACCTAAACTTTGCAGGGTAATTATGACAATGCGATTGTGATTTGTCTGTTTGCTTTTCCTTTCTAGGTACCAACTGCTTGGTTTTGACAGAGGCCTTAGCTAGACGTTTTCCAAATTGGTGTTCTAAATTGTTTTGCATGAAGCCCAACATCCGAATGCTAATCAGTGGTTATGACAGGTGTTCACCAAACTGACGCAAATAGACAAACGACCAAGATTATGCTTTGTTGAACTGACGCGTTATTGACACTCTGTTAAATTGATCTAAGTTCACGCCGTGTTATGTTCTGATGTTTGTGATTCTCGCTTTAATGAAAGCTTACCAAAGTTGCCAGATCGTGACTATGTTATTATGTTTCTTGGTGTTGAGATTAACGCATTTGCTATTAGACTGTAATTAATAGGGAATAAAACTCATAAAAATTCTACTAAACAAGGTGTGGTCATTCATGGCTGAAAGGTCATGGTAGCGTCTTTGAATTGATTAATGACTTTGACTAAAGTGAAATGCATTGTCGTGATGAATATTGATGACATTATTGATGTACTGATTGATATATTGATTAGCTATCTCGTCCTAAGGTGTCGCTCAACTGGGTCAAAAGAATCATTGGCCTAAAATGAGTCCTGATGTGTGATAAATTATCATAAAGGGACGCGTTATCAGTTCTGGTAGCAGAGCGACGGTTAGGCCCTTTGGGGCCCTAGGACGGAGAATCATTGTTTAAACAGTTTTTCTGAGATAATGCAAATTGGAGGTATGATGTGTTTATAAATTCACCATGACTTTCCCGGGATCTCGGAGCCTAACTAAGTGAGTTGGGAATGTTCTCGGCGTCATAGCATGTGTGGTGTAGGATTTGCGCTTGCTCAGCGTATGCATTTTTGCAGGTGATTTGTGAAGTTTGTGTGTATTTAGGTCAGGAAATGTTGTTTTAGTAGGAGTGGGCGTACTCCGCAGTATGAGAGTAGGGAAGTCGGCGTACTTCATATGAGTGTGGCGCTTTGTGCTCAAAATTATCCACGTGGTTGGTTGTTCATGTACGGACCCGTCGTGGTCTAAGACTCCGGAGTATATTGACAAGTGTGGGAGACACTTGGGTTTATGTTGTAGTTTGTGCTGTTTAATAGGTCAATCGGGCGTGGTTGAAAAGTCGAGTTTGATTCAAATTGTATGTGTGAAACCTTCGATGGAGATTTGGCAAGTTCTAAAGTGCACTAGGACGAACCATTGACAAGTCGAGAGTAGGATTTGCGGGTCGAATTCTGCTTGCGGGTGCAGGAACTGAGAAGGAGAGACTAGCGGCCGAGGCTTCAAGTGAAATCTCTGTAAGGTTCTGAAGCGAATGTGTTACCCTTCCTGTAGTAAACCGGCAAATTTGTATTGTTGTTGAAGGTGCTCGCAGTAATTTTGCATTCATTTGGTGTGAATCCAGTGAGGGGCGGACGAGCCGCAAGACTTTGTCCGCTGCAGTGTGTGAGTGTGACGTCAGTGGTGCTGCGCTGAGATAGGTCAGTTGTCGAGAGGGGTCGCGCACGGATTGGCTGCCGTCCGTGACAGGCAATAGGTTGAGAAATGTGGGTGAATAGTGTCCTGGGAACTAAAGTCACTTTCTGATTAAATACAAATAAGAGAAAAACGCAAAGAAAATGAATTTTGTCAAGGCTTTTAAGAGTGCTCTGAAAGGAGATGCATACATTATGGCGAGTGAAGGGGAGCCTACACCGCCTGAGGGAACTCCGGCTTACATAGTTATGGAGGAAAAAGGTGTCGCGCCTTGTTTATGGATGAAACAGTGGCGCAAATTGACAGAAAAAGAGGGATGATTGACGTTCCCAGAATATGGGACGTTCAATACGAGAGTTCTAGAAAATCTAAGGTGGATGTTAAGTGTACAGAAACCACCTCCGAGGCCAGCTCAGTATGAGGCTTTAGCGATTTGGGATTTAATGGCCCTTAAACAGAGACAAGAAAAATTCCAAAGAAGAATAAAAAGGGCAGAAAAGACTTATGCGGAAGCTAGGTGGGATAATGAAAGTAAAATCTGGAGCCAGGTAATAGTTGATGGATTAAAATTATTCCCAGCTATAACACAGGGAGATGAGACGCAGGGAAAGAAAGCCACCTGTAAAACAGACAAAGACTCTAGTAAGCCTAAAGAAACTAAGAGATTTTGGGAAGAAGAAGATGATTCAGACGATGAAGAATTTATGGATCGGATATTACATGATCGCCCGCCACCTTATGTGGTAAGCGATAATGTCCCGAGCACTAGTACGGGTCCTGGGAATCAGGCGCAGGAGAAGGGAGTTACTGATACAGTACAGACTAGTGATACGGTTTTGATACAGAATGGTGTCAGTGTATCCACTGCGCCAGACATGCAGATACAGTTGCAACCTCCACCGCAGATACAGAGAATCTATCCAGACGTCCCGGTACTAGAGACTACTACAAATCTGATAGTGCCGCCAGACCCGATATATACAAAATCGAGGTTAGTGCAGATTGAGTCAACTCCGCAATTGCTGCCCCAGCCGCAGCCACAACTGATACCGTGATATTATCCAGCAGCTGGACCTCCATTAATACCTGCCCCGGCTTCACTGGATCAGACCTTTGGAGTCGCTGCTCCACGAGGTTTGGGACCAGGTCAGACACCAGCTGCCATATCGTTGCCAATTACTGTTGGTCCACCGGTGCCATTGTACGCACAAGATAAGCCTGGTGTATGTGATCAGGGAGTAATGGCACAAGATGTGTTACGAGGAGGGTCCATAGGAACCCCTCAGTTAATGGCCCCAGGAGGAAAAGCAGTTGAAAAACCAAGGTCTTTGATAGACCTTAGCCCAGTTGAAGCCCCGTTGGAAGTAATGAGACAGGCAGGGCTAGGAGTGTTAACCCCACAAACAATAAATACGAATGCTTCACAGTCGCCGATGATGCATGCGGGGAACATTTCACTGCAAGGGTTTACGGTACAACAGTTGAATGAGTGGTTAGAGAAGACCTATGCTTCGCAAAAGACTACAGTAACTACAGTGGAACCAGGAAGATCAGAGAAAGATGATTACTTAAACTTTGTGAGAATGGGCGTGGAAGCTGCTGAATTAGTGGAAGGGACAATGGGGGTAAACAGATTAGAGTCATACACAGAAGCAGAATTAAGATATCTGTGTCCCAAGATTACTAAAAAAGTAGGCAAGGTACATCAGAAATTAGCAAACCTGGCAGATAAATACAACATTGATATTGAGAACACTAAACATTTGAAAAGAAGTTACAGGTTAGACTTCGATTCAAAAGATTTCGAGCATATGAGGTCTGCCGGAATGAAAGCATATCTAAAGGAAATGTTGCAAAGTGCGCAAATCTGGGGAGCATTAGAAAAATGGGAAGGCACATGGGCTAAGAAAAGAGACAAGGAGAAAGGTGACAGCCCGGGTTCAAGTAAAACTAAAACCACACCAGATTCGGAATCAATAAAGATACTACCAATGAGAGAAACAGCTGGTGGAGTTTTAATTCATGTACCGTCGTCTCGAGGAGACATCCTATCTTTTACTAATGATTATCCCAGGTTGAGAGAGAAACCGATCGAGTGGTACCAACAAACAGATAGGTTTGTGAAGCTTGCGAAGTGTCTCTGGGAAGACCTGAATACCTTCTTTGAGATCATTGTTCCGCCCAACTTATGGCTTGAGTGCAAGCGAGGGGTAGACTGGCCAACGCAGGAGCCGGCAAGGGATAAGGTGACTGGAGCACCCTCTGAGGAGGTGATGAAGTACTATCATAAAGTGATTGAGTTTTTGAAGCAGAAGGTGTCGCCGAAAGTGACTGATTGGCAGAAAATCGACCGAACCTCACAGGAGGTTAAAGAGTCAATCCATGCTTACTATGAGAGATTGTTGAAGGCATTCAAACATTACAGTGGTACTGAGATCATTGAGCCGAAAGACATGAACCATCTCGTGTTCAGATTTGTTGAAGGGCTGAGACAAGAGGTTAGCCAGATGATTAAGAATCATTTGATCTGTTGGCAGGCGAAGCCGATTGATGAGGTGTTGCAGTATGCGAAATACTGTAGTGATGAGATTGAACTGAAGCAGAAAAAGTTGAAGGAGAAAGTGATGGTGATGCAGATATGGGCAGCGCAGGCAGGAATGCAGGGAAATGGAATTCAACAGATGATACAGCAGCAACCGCAAGGGAATGGTGTGTTTCGGGCACAACCGAGAGGTCGAGGTTTTGTGAATCGCAGTCCCGACTTGAATACTGTTGAGGTTCAAAATGACACGCAAGGGATGAAAAGGATGTCACCATGTCACGCGTGCGGGGGCGTGGGGCATTGGAAGCGGAAATGCCCAAATGTGGTGCAGGATGGTGTCATTCAACAAAGCACTAATGTTGGTACATTACAAAATATGAGAGGTCCAAAATTGAGAAATCACAACCCGAGTTTTCAAAATAACATGGTACAGATGCAGGGGTTACAGCCCATGCAGCAAATGCAAATGCCGCGTGTTCAACCAGTGCAAATGCAGCAGGTACAACAGCAGATTCCCATGGTACCTAGACAGCAAATGCAATTACCAATGGCTCCGATGGTACAGCTACAGGTGATGCTTCCTCAGCAGGTCACAGGTCAGGCGATGAGTCAAAATAATACTGTACAGCAATTCCCATTACGTGGTGAAGATGGAATGAATGAGGAATGGTCGGATGACAGTTCAGACAGTGAAGAGTGCAGGCTTGCAGCGTCCCTAGAAGTAGATCAGAGGGGACCTTATGTAGAGGGAAAGGTGATGGGTCACAAGGTTTCATTCTTGGTTGACACCGGAGCTACACGCTCCACAGTCAGGAGTGCAGAAGTTCTGAAATTGCCACTTTCGGGGCGTACCATAAGAGTGGTCGGAGTAGCTAACCAGTACTTGACAAATTCAAGTACAGATCCGGTGCAAGTTGAGATTGGCAACTTCCAGGGACTGCATAAGTTTGTAGTCTGCGATTCAAGTCCAGTATCTCTACTGGGAAGAGACTTACTGTGCAAGACGAAATGTTTGATTACATGTTTCAATGAGGGTATTGAGGTGCAGACAAACAGTGATGATGAAGGAGATGATAGTCAGTTCTCAGAGTTAGAGACGGGAACTACGAATGAAGATTACCCTTTGATAACATTGGTCCCGATGCTTACGGTGATTGGCTTGCCTGCCGAGTTACAGGGAACGGTGACAGAGAAAGTGTGGGATTTGACAGGAAAAGAAGTGAGACTGATAAAAGGTGTAGAACCAGTTAAAGTACAAGTGAAGCCAAATGCAGTGTTTCCCCAGGTGCCACAATATCACATGGCACAAGATGTTCTTATCCAAGTGGCACAAATAATTGCGGACTTTGAAAAGCAAGGAGTCCTGAAGTAAGTATTGAGCAGCCCATGTAATTCACCGATAATGGGTCTGAAAAAGCCTTGTGGGAAGGTTCGAATTGTACAGGATTTGAGAAAAATAAACAAGATTGTGGTGAAGTGTTGCCCCATAGTGCCCAATCCAGCAGTGATTATGTTTCAGGTCCCGTGTGATGTTGAGTGTTTCACCATTGTAGACCTGTCACAAGCTTTCTTTTCGATACCTCTTCATGAGGACAGCCAGTTTTTATTCAGTTTCAAATTCCTGGACAAAGTGTACAGTTGGTGCAGAATTCCTCAATGGTTTTCTGAATCACCGTCCATCTTCAATCAGATACTGGAAAAAGACTTAGGGCCTCATTCTGCTGCCCGCCAAAGTACCGCCGTCAGAATACCGCTGCGCGGTCAAAAGACCGCCGCGGTAATTCTGAGTTTCCTGCTGGGCTGGCGGGCGACCGCCAGAAGGCCGCCCGCCAGCCCAGCGGGAAACCCCCTTCCACGAGGATGCCGGCTCCGAATGGAGCCGGCGGAGTGGAAAGGGTGCGACGGGTGCAGTTGCACCCGTCGCGATTTTCAGTGTCTGCTATGCAGACACTGAAAATCTTGGTGGGGCCCTGTTAGGGGGCCCCACGACACCCGTTACCACCAACCAGGTTCTGGCGGTCAAAACCGCGAGAACCAGACTGGCGGTAAGGGGGTCGGAATCCCCATGGCGGCGCTGCCTGCAGCGCCGCCATGGAGGATTCCTCAGGCCAGGGGAAAACCGGCGGGAAACCGCCGGTTTCCCTTTTCTGACCGCGGCTTTACCGTCGCGGTCTGAATAGGCCTGGATGCACCGCCAGCCTGTTGGCGGTGCATCCGGGGTCCACGGCCCTGGCGGTCCATGACCGCCAGGGTCGTAATTACCCCCTTAGAGTCCCTAGTACTGCCTTTTAATTCAACTCTAGTACAGTACATTGACGATTTGCTGATTGCGTCCAGGACAAAAGATGACTGTAAATATGACACAATTGCCTTACTGAATCATTTGGGAAAGAACGGACATAAAGTGTCACCAAAGAAGTTGCAGTACTGTCAGAAAGAGGTGAAATACTTAGGGCACTTGATTGAGAAAGGGTCCAGGAGAATATCGAAGGAAAGGATGACTGCCATTTTGCAAACGAACCCTCCGACAACCAAGAGAGATGTCAGGATGTTTTTGGAATGGTGGGCAACTGTCGCCAGTGGATACCCAACTTCTCGATTATCTCAAAACCGTTGATAAAGCTGACAGGCAAAGAGATTAAGGATGAGCCGTATACCATAGCTTTATCCAAGGAAGAGCTTGAGTCATTCATGGAATTGAGAGAGTGCATGTGCAGAGCACCAGCTTTGGGTATGCCTGATTATACGAAGCCGTTTCTACTGTTTTGTCATGAACGTGATGCTTGTTCTTTGTCTGTCTGAACACAGGTCCATGGAGGTGCAAATCGCCCTGTGGCATATTTTTCAGCTACCTTGGACCCCGTCGCAGCAGCCTTACCGGGTTGCTTGCGTGCAGTTGCAGCAGTTGGTCAAAGCCTCACACAGTGTGAAGGCATAGTGATGGGACATCCCCTGACAGTAATGGTTCCGCATTCAGTTGAGATTTTGTTGACTCGAACCAAAACTCAGCACATGACAAATGCCCGACTTACCAGATATGAGATAATTATATTGGGGTCACCTAATGTTTAATTGAAGTGATGTACTGTATTGAACCCGGCAACTCTACTTCCTGTTGAGAATACCGAGATTAATAATGAAGAGGAAGTGGAGCATGATTGCCTTGAGGTAACAGAACTATGTACCAAGCCCCGACCTGATATTCAAGATACACAGTTAAAAGAAAATGACTGCATTATGTTTGTTGATGGATCCTGTTTGAGAGACTCAGTCGGAATGCTGAGAGCCGGTTACGCTGTATGTACCATAGCTGGTATCATCGAAGCTTCCTGGCTCAAGAGAGTGTATTCCGCACAAGTGGCAGAGCTAATTGCCCTTACTAAGGCATGCCACGCAGCTGAAAATCTGAGAGTCACTATCTATACTGACATCAGATACGGATTTGGAATTGTACATGATTTTGGCCAATTGTGGTCGCAGGGAGGTTTCATGACCTCCTCTGGTTCCCCTGTGAAAAATGGTAAACAAATTAAGGATTTGTTACATGCAATTCAGTTACCTCTTGAAATTGCCGTGGTGAAATGCAATGCTCACGTTAAGTCACAAGACTTTGGGGGTCATTACGACACTGGCGGTGCATCCAGGCCTATTCTGACCGCGGCGGTAAAGCCGCGGTCAGAAAAGGGAAACCGGCGGTTTCCCGCTGGTTTTCCCCTGGCCTGAGGAATCCTCCATGGCGGCGCTGCAGGCAGCGCCGCCATGGGGATTCCGACCCCCTTACCGCCAGCCTGGTTCTCGCGGTTTTGACCGCCAGAACCTGGTTGGTGGTAACGGGTGTCGTGGGGCCCCTGGGGGCCCCACCAAGATTTTCTGCAGACACTGAAAATCGCGACGGGTGCAACTGCACCCGTCGCACCCTTTCCACTCCGCCGGCTCCATTCGGAGCCGGCATCCTCGTGGAAGGGGGTTTCCCGCTGGGCTGGCGGGCGGCCTTCTGGCAGTCGCCCGCCAGCCCAGCGGGAAACTCAGAATTACTGCGGCGGTCTTTTGACCGCGCAGCGGTATTCTGACGGCAGTACTTTGGCCGCCCGCCAAAGTCAGAATGAGGCCCTTTGTGTCCATGGGAAACGGTTATGCAGATCAAGTTGCGAGGTTTTGCGCATTGAAATGTATGTCGTTCAAGGATCAGTGGGAATTGTTACGGCAAACTGAAAATGACACATGCTTGAACCTTGCATTAAGGGTGGTCGATACATTATATGAGCTAAAAACACTACAAGGTCGTGCTAGCAAAGAAGAAAAACGCTCCTGGCAAAGAATGCAATGCGTACAAACAGCCGACGACTTATGGGTTTCAGAGGAGGGGAAACTAGTTTTGCCAAACAGTCTTCTGTCACAATTTGCGAGGCTCTACCATGGACAGGCTCATCTTGGGAGAGATGCAATGATCAGATCATTCAAAAGCGATTGGTTTAGCCCAAAGTTCAGACATGCCGCAGAGGTTACCTGTCACAGGTGCATCATCTGTCAACAGATGAATGCCGGAAAAGGGACTGTGGTAACTCTAAGCCACATAGGGAGCGCTGGTGGTCCATTTAGCAAGATGCAAATGGATTTCATTGAAATGCCTGTTTTTGGAGGATTGAAGTACGTGTTGGTGATTGTGTGTGTTTTCAGCCACTGGATTGAATCTTACCCCACACGTAGAAACGACAGTCTTACAGTTGCAAAGCTGCTGCTTAGGGAACTAATACCCAGGTTCGGGTTTCCGGTCTCTATAGAATCAGATAGGGGCAGACACTTCGACAATGAGGTGATTAAGCTTTTGTGTGCCGCATTAGACATCGAACAGAAGCTGCATTGTAGCTACCGTCCCGAAGCATCAGGACTAGTAGAGCAAATGAATGGTACTTTAAAATCGAGAATGGCGAAGATGTGCGCAGCTACTAATATGAAATGGCCAGATGCATTGCCCTTAGTGCTGAAGTCAATGAGGAACACCCCTGATAAGAAGACAGGACTATCACCACACAAGATCCTTATGGGTAGAGCTATGAGGCTGCCTGCAGTACCCGCAAATACTCTTGTGAATATCACGGGTGATATGGTGTTGGACTACTGCAAGGGTTTGGCTGATGTGATTCGCTCTTTTTCTCACCAGGTGGAAGCTAACACATTGCCACAGATCAGTGATCCAGGTCACACCCTGAAAGCCGGTGACTGGGTGGTTGTCAAGAAGCATGTGAGAAAGTCGTGTTTGGAGCCGCGCTGGAAGGGCCATATCACGTAATATTGACAACAACCACTGCTGTAAAATGTGCAGGCGTTCCAAACTGGATACATGCTAGCCACACAAAGAAGGTAATGTGTCCAACTGATGAGGAACTTGAAGTTTCCGACTCAACAGTTCCAGAAAGGGAAGTCTCAGGACCTGAAAATAGCCAAGAGAGAACTGAGACTGCAGGAGAGCCCACTGAGAACAGTCTTGTCCCTCAAACAGTAAACAAGTTTGAGAAAGGTGTCCGTGTGCCTATCTCAGTAGAGGCAGCAGTAGAACTAAGTCAAGGAGAGGTTCTCCCAGAAGCAGACGGATATGGGTTAGAACTTGAACACGTCACAGATCTAGAAGAAGAAGAAGGCGAAATAGTAGAGAGAGATCAAAGTACACCGGCATCCCCAGAGCCTGTTGCAGGTCCATCAAGAGAAACCAGCATACTACAAGAGGAGGGTGCTGTTCAGCGTCCTGAAAGGACAAACAGGAAGAAGACGCATAAAGGAGATAACTGGCCAGAGAAACAGACTGCAAAAGAAAGGAGCGTACCCGGTGAAACAATAACAGAAGAAACAGATACATCCCGAATAGAGGATCTGAGTTAAGGAGAACTGCAAGGTGAACGCAGACTGAAAAGAAAAAGAATCGCAAATAGAAGGTACGCAGGTCCTGAGTGGGCACATGCAACAACATCTGAATGGCAACAAGAATTCTTAGCATTCTGTTTTGATCGAGAAGTACCGGGCCAATACTACGGTACCTGAGGTAACTCAAAGAAAAGACTTTGTTAAAATCGAAAACTGAAAAAAACTAAGGAAAAGAGACTTATAAATTGACTTTGAGAACCTGATTATGACAAGCTGCTAACCTTATTTGACAAAGGGGTCCTGGAGTGAGTGAAACACTGTAAATACACGCAGAGAGAAAGAGACTTTTAAATCAAGGAAGAAAAAAAAAAGGAGAGTTTTATATCGTCCTCAAGTTGATTGTTGTTTTGCTATCTGATTCTTTACAGACATGGCCTATAATAGAGGTAGTAACAAGAAGGGTAAGGTGTGTGGTTGGTTGAGTCTTATATTAGGTATCGTGTGTGCAATAATAATTGTGGGAGTGATTGTGGGAATGCCGTGGTTGGATAAGAAAGTAACTGACAATGCTTCAAAACCTGAGACTGCAACACTAACACCGCGGGAAAAGTTTGAGCAGGATGCAAAACACTTGCATGAGGGAACTAACTCAATGGGGGAACTTTCCACTAATGTCTTCTATCGCTTGCTGAATGAGTATGTTGAAGTAAGCCTCAGCAAGGCCTACTAGTGCAAGGGGTTCGCCCTTCTCTGCACAAAGTCCTCAGACCATATAGGAAGAAGTTGGCACAGAAACTGAAATAAAAGACAAAGTTTATTAAACCTCATGAGGTGGTACTACAGTTCAAACAGCACCCTTCGGTAATGTTTGAAGTAGCACACTAAACTAAGAGAGCATGGTCCTTTTATACCCACGCAGGGGCTAAAAGAAGGTGGTACAATTATAGAAGCAAGACTTACATACATGTAAGGTCATTTGGAAATGCACAGTTGGAGGGGCTAACAGTTTCAAGGACTAGTTGACACATTACTGTCTGTTACTGATTACTAACAGCTGCAGATCTTACTGGGCATGTGCGAAAGTGGGAGATGCTAAATATAACTTGTCACTAGACAGATTTTCAAGAGTAGTTAACAGAAAGGTAGGACAGAGCACATGGCGAGCACATGGCAGAGAAAATGGCTGCCCTGAATACAAAATGGATTCCGCCAAATGTTCACAATGGTTGCTAAATACAAGATGTCTTTGGCTAATGCTTAATCTAATCACTATTAAATTACAACAGATGACCCTTTCAGCATTAGCTGAAGACATTCGTCTTTCTGGGATAGTCTAAATATTCATCCTGTATATTTATGCTCATCATTTCAGCTAGTCCTTATCTAACATGTGTTGTGCTTTCATTTCTGTAATATTTCTTTTGGTAGGCATAAAAGCGGTAAAACACATGGAGCAGAACATTGGACCACACTGAATACAGATACAGCATGTGAAAAATATTGCAATCATTACACACAGGATAGTCAGTAGTTTACAGCCCCAAGCGGAAACAAGAGCCCAAAACCATCCAGAAAAAGTTCAAGTACCAGTCTCTGTGTGGATTTCTGCAGCAATTTTATGCAATTTAGATATTGCATCATACACTGAAGGTGAGTGATCTGGAATAAAAACACAGCAACTACTACCAATGATGCGACATGCACCACCTCGATCAGCTAATATCACATCTAGTACCATATGATTTTGGAGTGCTACAATCCTCGCAATTTGGAGCTCCTCTGTAATATTCCCAAGTGCCAGAGCTGCCTGATTGGTAACAGCTTCCACAACCTTAGTCAATCGTCTCACTTTCCTACTGTTTAACGCAGCACCCACAAAGGAGAACAACCCGAAATTAAAATCAACATATTGTTGCAGGCTAGTGTCCGTTTGGTCTACCTCATTTGTACTTATTGTCCTTTTATATCTATTTTTAATGATGTCATTGAACAGTTGAAAATCTTGGTGATATGATGCAGGGGCCAAAAACACAGGGGGTAATAGAAAAGATACATAACACACACCTGACCACCCAACAGGTAGTTGGTAATATCCATAGTTACCACAAACAAAATATGTATTATGTGAAGTTGTAAAACTACTATTATTTACACCCTCAATAGTTAAAATCAAGGTACAATCGCTTATCCCTACTGGAATTCGCCCAATGCTACGTATACATAAATCTGCTTTAGTTTTTGTAACAGAAATCACAAATTGTTCTTTCTTGTCAGAGTCTCTTATATTTGTGAAGACATATGGTATTGAAACATTGTCCGGTTGATACTCTTCCCATTCCCATTTAGTTCCTTTGGCTTGGGGATACCCATCTTTGTCTTGGTAGCATACTTTATTAAGGCGAAAAAGAAGTCCGCCCTCTGTACGTTTTCCAGATGCAAACAAAAGCGTATACAAAGCTTGACAAGAACCATTGTGTGAAAAAGGAAGAGGAATGAAAGGTGTTCCTCCTTTCTTTTGATGCGCAGGTATCATTCCACATACCCAACAGTCAGTAGTATTTGTAGCATTATGAGTATGATGCAACATCTGAATGAAAGTATTATTGAAGTACGATTGGAGGTGCTTCTGCTCCTGATAGGGAAGCGTAAAGTAATAGTGATCCTCTGGTACTGGAGTAGTGGCAACAAAAAACTCACAAGCAGGAGCCTTCTTTTCAACAAACCAGGTGATTATTGCTATAACCACCAAAACAACAACAAACCCCATAGTACTAATGATCAGTTTGTTATTCATTTTAGCAACAGTGATAATCGACCCTTTCAGAAATGAATTAAAAACAATAGTTGGAGCTCTTATCCCTGGGCAGCCGCTGATTTCTTCACCACTGGCCAAGACGGGTGTCACTACTCTAATGCATGGCTGATCCCCCCCCCTTGCCACATTGGCTCTCCGTTTCACTAAGCCAGGGCGGTAGCTCAACCAGTTTTCTCCAGCACTACGGGTTCTTTCCTCGGTCTCAAATTATATTGCGACACTCCAGAAATCGTATGGTCCGGGAAGAACTCTGCAGATTCGTCAGGTGATATAGCACGGCCTTTCTCCGTAGTCAAAATCTCTCTATGATCGGTCAGCACAGCAGGTTCCACTTAGGTAGGTAGCACTCTCTTGCAGTGAGTACTATGGACCCAATTCTTTCGGTTTGTCACTCGAACTGCTGTCCTTGTCACAAGGAGCACCTGTTCTGGGCCTCGCCACCTTGGTTCCAAGCTGCTTGATCTTTCAAAGGACTTAATCATCACCTGGTCACCAGGTCGGAGTTCATGGCCTTCACCTGTAGATCTGTCAGGAAGTGCTTCTCGAACCTGTTGATGAATAGAAACCAAATTTTTGGTTAACTGTGCCAAATAATCATTCATCAGGACACAAGGTACATCACATACAGAATTTGGCTTAGGAACTCCCTAAATGTTCATTGGCCTTCCAAACACTATTTCATAAGGAGTAAGGCCGATTCGAGAGTGTGGCATTGACCTAACAGACAATAATGCCAATGGTAATGCATCCGGCCAAGTTAAGGATGTGGAAGCCTGTATCTTCGCTAACTTCAGCTTCAAAGTAGCATTATACCTTTCCACCAACCCTGCTGATTGTGGGTGGAAAACCGCATGGAACTTCTGTTTGATCCCTAATCCTTTCAGGACATACTTAATAACTTCCCCAATAAAATGAGGTCCGTTATCATTCCATAAATGTCTGCAAACACCAAACCTAGGGAAAAAAAAATTCAAAAGCACCTTTGCTGTGGTAATGGTAGTATTATCCTTTGTGGGGTACGCCTCTATCCATTTACTGAAGGCACATACCACCACCAAGACATACTTTAAATTGTTGCAGCGTTCAAGCTGAATATAATCCATTTGTAGAACTTCAAAAGGTGCAGTTGTGTAGCAAACCCTCCCGCAGGAGTACGTGTCCCTTTTCAAGGATTGTATTGTAAACAGATCAAACAAGACTGTACTACTCTCTTAGCTGCACTGGAAATTTCTGGATGCTCCCAAACTTGCGTAAGCAACTTCGTTATTGTTGAAGCTCCAACATGTGCCAACCCATGTGCCATCTGAACCATAGGTTGTTCAAAAGCTATAGGCAATTTCCATTCATCCATCTGCTTATTCCGCCAACAGCCCTCATCATCCAATTCTCCTTCTTCAGATCATTGCTCACGTTCTTTCACAGAAGCAGATTTCTGTATTTCTAATACGTCTTGTCTAGCATTATGCCAACGTTCAGCTTCTGACTTCGCTACATACATAGAAGTAGTACTTCGCTGCATCGCAGTCTCACGTGCTACGCGGTCCGCAAGGGCATTACCTTGCTCTATTTTATCGGTCACTTTCTTGTGTGCACTACATTTCACAATAGCTAGTTTCTTTGGAAATGTCAATGCAGTCAAGAGGTTATGCACTAATTCTCCGTGCATTATCTGCATCCCGTGGGATGTGAGAAAGCCTCTCTCCTTCCAAAGCAAACCAAAATCATGAGCCACTCCAAAAGCATAGCGGCTGTCTGTATAAATGTTCACACATGAGTCAGTACTAAGCTCACATGCTCGTGTCAAAGCTATTAGTTCAGCTGCTTGAGCTGACTTCTGTGGTATGCGAGCTGTCTCCACTACCGTGTGTATTGTGGTGATTGCATATGCAGCTGAGGTCGTACCGTCTGGCAACTTCAAACAAGACCCATCTACCCACAATTCCCCGTCTACATCTGGAAGGAGCGTATCTTGTAAATCAATACGATCCTTTGTCTGTTCTTCGGTAATGAATATACAATCATGTGTTTCTTGTGACTGAGGCTGAGTCACCGGATATGGCAACAAAGTGGCTGGATTTAGTGTTGCACATCTCTTCAGTGTAATGTGAGGAGCCAGCAATGTCAATTCATATCCTGTCAGGCGAGCGCTAGTTAAATATTGTGTCTTTGTTTGATTTAAAAGAGCATCAACCGCATGGGGTACTAACACCAACAGCTTATGTGACAAAACTATCCCTTCACTCTGACGTATTGACACAGCTGTTGCGGCAACTGAATGAAAACACCCAGGCAACGCTTGAGCGACAGGATCAAGTACTGCTGAAAAATATGCACAGGGACGCTGCTTATCGCCATGTGTCTGTACTAAAACTGACAATGCACATCCATTTTTCTCATGTACGTAAAGTGCAAAAGGCTTCATGTAATCTGGAGTACCTAACACTGGTGCTGAACAAAGGGCTTGTTGTAGCTGCCGGAAAGCAGTCTCACATTCATCTGTCCATGGGAGGGGCATTGGAGTATCTTTAGTCAAAAGTGCTAGCAAAGGTTTGACAATGTGTGAAAACCCTAATATCCATTGCCTACAAAAAGAAGTAAGACCAAGAAATGCACGAACATCCTTCTGAGTAGAGGGTACTGGTGTGTCTAAAATTGCTTGAATACGATCTGATGTAAGTGCACCACCCTCCTTAGACAAAAGGTGACCTAAATAGGTTACCTTTGGTCTACAATATTGCAATTTCTTTCATGACACTTTATGATGGTGTGAAGCAAGAAAAGAAAGTAAGGACAAAGTGCACTTTTCACATTGCTCAGGGGTATCAGCTGCCAACAAAATATCATCGAGATGCCACACCTTCAGGCAAAACAAAAGAATCAAGTTGTCGTTTTAACGCTTGACTATAAATACTAGGACTCTCAGTATAGCCTTGAGGAACTCTACAAAATCTAAATGATCGTTTATTCAAAGTAAAACCAAACAAATATCGTCTGTCAGGATGAATAGGGATCGAAAAGAAAGCATTCTTCAAGTCTATCACAGAGAACGTAGTTGCTGTCGGGGGAACCAAAGTAAGAAGTGTCGTGATGTCAGATACCACAGGATATTGTGGTATCACAATCTTATTGACTTCTCGTAAATCAATAATGAATCGGTAAATCCTAGTATCAGTATCCTTTTTCAGAATAGGAAGAATCGGACTGTTACAAACATTATACGGAACTTCCTCAACAACTCCAACTGCAATAAGATCATGCACAATTCGTGTGAGTACTTCTTCGCCCTCCTGTGAAATTTTGTATTGAGGCAAACGTGGCAATACAGCTCCCTCCTTGACACTAATATGTACCAGTGGAATAAAAATTTGTCCCACATCAGTATCTGAAGTAGCCCACAAAGTACTAGGGAGTGAAGCTAATGCAATATCCTCTTTAACAAGGCAAACTCTTTCCATCACAGGATGATTATCATTTAAAATAACACGCACCCCTTCAAGAGAGCATCGTCTTGTAGCCCTGAAATACTTGAGCATATCAAGACCCACAATATTGTCTGGTGTATTTGGAGAAAGCAGAAATGGACATGGAGCAGTAAATTTATCAACATGGAATGCAAGTGGTTGTGACAACGGGCTAGGGGAAGGTGTTCCATCGAAATCTATCAATGTAATGGTTAAGCCAGAGAGGGGAGCCCTTGGAATCAATTGTTTAGACAAGGCGCTACGAGTAGCTCCTGTATCAACCAGAAACTGATCAGTAGAACCCAAAACATGTGCTGTAACAGAGGGACCCCTCTGATCTACTGGAACTTCAACTGATTCCTTACCCCATCCTAGGCAATCTATGCATAAGCAGAATCTTGGAAATCAGGCTGCACATAGTTAGGCATCTGGTATTGGTTGCATCTATCAAAAGTGTTAAACCCATCCTGCCCTCGTACATTAGCATCAACCCTAGCATGATCATTCGTGCTTCTTCTAGGCCCTGAATATCCTGAGCGATTTCTCATTTGTCCCCAACCACGTGAACACTGCTGAACACGTAGTGCTGGACAATCGGCAGCCCAATGCCCACATTTCTTACAATACGCACACTGATCAACAGACAAATTCTAACGAGTGTAAGAAGAACCATAAGATCCACGTCCACCTTTATCACTACCTCTAAAAGGCGGACCATAAGCTTGAGCCAACATCACCTTCGTCTTTAATTCTTTAATCTTTTTTTCCTCGCTACCTTTTGCTTCTAATTCCTGACGTTCATAATACTGAGCCATAGTCAAAAGAGAAACCGGAGTAGAGGTAGTCCATGAACTTTCACTAGCTTTTAGATGACTAGCTATTCCTGGTAACAGATTTGCGACAAATTTATCGACAAACAAATGTCTGCCCGTATCATCTGACAATAACTGGCCGCTAAAATCATGAAATGCTTCTTCAAAGCGTGTAAAGAAATCAGAGACCGATTCATCTGCCTTTTGCTTACAAGACGCTAAAACAGTCCAATCTATCTTTTTAGGGGGAATAATCGTTTTTAACTTACCTAATATGGCTGCGGGAAGATCTAGAATCAACTGATATGGCTTTTTCGCAGGTTCCCTATCCCCGTCCATCTGTGCTAATTCTTTCCATGACGCACCAAAAACTACACGATCATCAATTTTACAAACAGTTCTCCACATATCTGGCGGTAATATCAATCCAAAAAATAAATCAATGTCAGCCAAAGTCATAGTACAAGAACTAATTGCTCCCTCAACTTCCTCATAAAAGGCGGCTGGATTTTTCCGCGGGTCAGGTAATGCTGTTTTAAGTGCCATTACATCTGCCCTATTCCAAGGAGTATACACCCAATTATAAATAAAATAACCCTTAGCATCAACAGAAGTTTTATCATCACTTGTACCCAATCCTTTAGGAGGAACATACAAAGGCGCGGCCTCCCGCATTGGTTTCACGTGAACTATCATAGTCTTATCTGTTCCGAAGATGGAAGCTTGCACCCCGTCGGTCTGAGATGTCCGTGCAACTACGTCCACAGCCCTTTTCTCCTCTTGCAATCGGACTGAGACAACACATAATTTCACCAAACGCCTGATTGATTCAGCCACCTGGGAGAAAACAAAAAGACCATCACGCATTTGCTTATGATCAGCTGCTACATCATCGGGCTCTAACTCATCAGAATATTTCCGATATAGTTCAATAACTTCTGTGCCAAATGCCTCAGTAAAATATAGCTGCTCCTTTTCCATCCACCCTTTCATGTTTTCTAAAAGTTCAGAAGCAGAGACAACGCTACGAATTGTTTTACGAGCAATAGATCTAAGCTCAGACGCGCGGTCCGCAGGCAACATAGAGCGACTGTCTCGTATCTTCTGTTGCTCTGAACCGGAGACCTTAGCTAACTCATGAGGGGCAGAAGGAACGACATACGGAGGTGGACGACGATCTAGTAACAAAAAATAATCGTGTGGTTTATTAAGGATAGGATAGAGAGGTTGCCTAACGGTGTATTGGCCAGTTACCTGTAATTTACGTTCTTTCTCTTCTAGCTCCTTTAAGTCATTTGTTTCTTTCTTTCTCATTTCCAATGCTTTCACATATACATTCTTCCGCTGCTCTTTCTCAAGCAAGGCTTGCTCATGCTTCACTCGTCCACACACTTCTTTCTCTCACATTCGTACACAGTCAAACATATCTTGCCTAGACCTTCACTTACACATACATTGTTCCACATACTCAATCTTTCGCAAATCAAATGACCCATGCATAGGCCAACGTAACTCAGGATCCGCACGAGTGTATTTATTCCATAATGTGCTGTACATTATAGAAGAAAGACCATGTTTAACATACATATCTCTATTGGGCGTCCCCTCCTGGGGTGCCGGTTGCGATTCTTCCAGTCTCAAATTGGTACCATTATAAAAGTAACACATCCTATGAAGTGCGCTAAAAACAGGCATGCCAAAAATAGTGCAGAATGTGCAATATTATAATCAAAGTAGCACTTAAGGTGCCGTTCAAATCAAAATTAAATTGGAGAAAATTCTCCTCATTACCTGCCTATATAAATTGCAATTTATATATCAATTCAAAGGATACAAATTGACTAGTCACCCAAAACACGAGAGCCACAGTAAGTAGTGCTAAACTTCATTACCAAACAAAGGCATTAAAACCCACAGCAAGTGCCGTAAAACGGCTCTTACCAATCACAGGGTGTCCAGGTTCCAACTGCCAAGTTCTAAAATCGACCAAATGGTCACTGCATGACGAATGAACAAAAAGGATCTCAGTCGAGGACCGGCGCCACCTGGGTGGTCAAATCAGAAAGAAGGGACAAACGCTGTGGTTGCCAAGACTCAGGTCTCCGCAGGCATTGATCGTCTGCAGCGAGATCCCAATCCTTCGTCGCAACCAATCCGTTGGGCGTCTGAGTCGACAAAGAGTGCCTGTTCGGGTGACAATTTGTTGAAGTAAGCCTCAGCAAGGCCTACAAGTGCAAGGGGTTCGCCCTTCTCTGCACAAAGTCCTCAGACCATATAGGAAGAAGTTGGCACAGAAACTGAAATAAAAGACAAAGGGCCATATGTACAAACAAATTTTCCCATTGACACAGAATGGGAAAAACCCTTTGCTACATCTGGCCCAAAGTTTATTAAACCTCATGAGGTGGTACTACAGTTCAAACAGCACCCTTCGGTAATGTTTGAAGTAGCACACTGAACTAAGAGAGCATGGTCCTTTTATACCCACGCAGGGGCTAAAAGAAGGTGGTACAATTATACAAGCAAGACTTACATATATGTAAGGTCATATGGAAATGCACAGTCGACAGTTAGGAGGGGCTAACAGTTTCAAGGACTAGTTGACACATTACTGTCTGTTACTGATTACTAACAGCTGCAGATCTTACTGGGCATGTGCGAAAGTGGGAGATGCTAGATATAACATGTCACTAGACAGATTTTCAAGAGTAGTTAACAGAAAGGTAGGACAGAGCACATGGCGAGCACATGGCAGAGAAAATGGCTGCCATGAATACAAAATGGATTCCGCGAAATGTTCAAAATAGTTGCTAAATACAAGATGTCTTCTGCTAATGCTTAATCTAATCGCTATTAAATTACAACAAGTATGTTTAGACCATGGATGAGAAAAACTGTTATGTGTGCACAAAGATTCCTTCTTCAGTGCAAGAAGGGGTCACTTACCATAGCCTTCCACTAACCTACAGGATAAGTTGTAGCTTGCTATTAACAAGATTCTACAATCAAGAGCATGTGCAATATTTTTATTCAAATTTGGATGTTGTGTTTTCTTTTGTGCCTGTGATTGAGTTTCTGAACAAGCTACCTAAGGAGCATAGTATAAAATTTGTGAGAGGTTTCTTTGAACCAACGCTTATATTTGGGACAGCTTATGCACACCGCAACAATCTGACTTGCTTATTGACACCTGTAGAGAAAAGCTTTTTAGATCACACTGATGATAGACGTAAAGCATTAAAAGAAAGATTAGAAAAAGGGCTAGAAAAAGGTACATATGCAAATGATTATGCTTACACTGCAATAAAGACACAAGGCAAACTAGCTATAGATGCATTACATGTAGGAAGGCTTTGTATATATAGGCCAAAATCTGAACATGACACTTTATTTGTGGGAACGAGTGAATGCAGACATGTATTTTTGTTTCAAAGTAAATGGACATTCATGTTAAATGGACAGGCTCCAGCTATCCCTGGGAACTATTATATCTGTGGACTTAATGCTTATTACCGTCTTCCTAAGGGGGTGGTATGGGACATGTTATTTGGGAATAGTTTTCCCAAAGATTTATCAGATTGATGACTTAAAACAAATACCTAAAACGTCTGAATTACAGTCGTTGGTGACATATTTGGAGCCATAATTCCTTCAGTAGGGGTTATCTTAAACTCCATAAAGATTCAAAATTTGTCTACTATTGTGGATAACATGCTGACAAATTTTACAGGGGCTAAACTCCTGATGGATACTGAATTTGCTGCGGAAAGAGCTATGACTCTTCAAAATCGGCTTGCTTTAGACATTCTTTTAGCAAAGAGTGGAGGAGTCTGCAAGATGCTCAACAAGCGTCATTGTTGCTCATATATACCAGATAATAGTAAAAAGATTAGAGGTATGCTTACTAACTTAACTAAGGATAGTGCAGATCTGAAGGATTTGAAGGAACCTGGAGTGTGGGAGAAATTTGGAAAGGGAATTGCCAGAGTAGGGAGCTGGTTTAGCAATATTTGGAATGGGGTACTTGCAAAAATATTAGGGGGTCTATTAATTGTTCTGGCCTGTCTATTAGGATTATGGGGAGCATGCAAAATTAATGATAAAAACAAAAGAAATTGGACAAAGAGAAACAAAAGGAATGAGGAAAGTGAAAGGGAGAAAATGTTTAATGAAATTTGGGAGAGCTCACACAAAGGACAAGATGTTGAAATGCGCATTATGCGTAAAGTGAAAAATTAAAGTGAAAGGTTAAAGGAAAGGTTTGTGATGACGGACGGCATCAGAGGAGGGACTGAGAGAGCGTAGCTGATATAATCTATATTAACATGAAATGTTTATGAATCAATGTGTGATGATGCCACATAGAAACTATAATAATAGTAATTTTGCTTAGACGTGCACTTGAATAGTGACCATGAGGAGTGGCCACCAATATATACTTAGACCAACAATAATGACCAAGATGTTTATATTATGTTTAAATAAGTTTATACTAATGTTTGCGTTATTGAATCTGTATTGAAATCCTCATAGGCCTTAAGTTAGCATGAGCCGAAGCTTAGCTGCCCTGGCTCTCATATTAAATGCATTGTTCTATTTTCCAGTGTGCTGACTCACAAGGGGACATGACCCTGCTTGTTCTTTTTCTTCAAACTTGGAAGATGAATGTAACCATGTTAGATCCGTTCTCATCACTTTCTCTCGTTTACCGAATAAGGGCCAGATGTAGCAAAGGGTTTGCGCCTCGCAAACGGCGAAAAACGCCGTTTGCGAGGCGCAAAAGCCTCTCTGCTATGCAGAAATGCATTTTGCGAGTCGAATCCGACTCGCAAAATGCATTTCCGACTCGCAAATAGGAAGGGGTGTTCCCTTCCTATTTGCGACTCGCAATGCTATGCAATTTCATTTGCGCCCGCGAAAGCGGTCGCAAATGAAATCGCTGTTACCATCCACTTGAAGTGGATGGTAACCCATTTGCAAACGGGAAGGGGTCCCCATGGGACCCCTTCCCCTTTGTGAATGATCACAAAAACTATTTTTCAGAGCAGGTAGTGGTCCTATGGACCACTGCCTACTCTGAAAAATACCGAAACAAAAGGTTTCGGTTTTTTTTCTAAGTGCAGCTCGTTTTCCTTTAAGGAAAACGGGCTGCAGATAGAAAAAAAAAACTGCTTTATTAAAAAGCAGTCACGGACATGGTGGTCTGCTGTCTCCAGCAGGCCACCATCCCCGTGAGTGCCCATACTCGCAATGGGGTCGCAAACTGCGACCCACCTCATACATATTTATGAGGTGGGTCTTTGCGACCCCATTGCGAGTTGCAGAAGGTGTCTGAGACACCTTTCTGCATAGCAAATTGCGACTTGCAATTTGCGAGTCGCACAGACTCGCAAATTGCAAGTCGCAATTTGCTTTTTTCCTACATCTGGCCCTAAATGTTAAAGTAAAATTGAAACAGTGTAGATTAATGTAATGTACAAGGTCATTCAAACCGGGGAAGACAATGGAACTCCTGACCAAAAGATGTGCAGAGAATTACAGAAGGATGAAATCATACCGGACGTACCACCTCTGAAGACGTCAATTACGAAGACCAATCAAAGATTTGTAAAATAATATGGGGTGAAGAGTAGGATTACCTAATGTGTATGATGATAGGTTGAAGATAGTGGGGTATAATAGATGACCAATAGAATTTTGGGGGAATGTACAACGAAAAAGGGATTAAAACTCATGTCATGGGGAGTCATTTAGAATTAGGTAGGGAATGCTATCGATTTTTATCCAGAAACTCTGTCACTCTGTTTGGTGACTTATTGCTTTACTTAAAACCATCCTCGCCCTTAGAATTGTCCTTTTTACACTTTACCTCCTTATGAGGAAAGTGCCCTTTTGCCACGGAGCTGAGTTCTGACTGATGGCGATTTGACTAAAGTCTTGAGGACGAAGACTGAACCTGTGCGCTGACCTAAACTTTGGAGGGTAATTATGACAATGCGATTGTAATTTGTCTGTTTGCTTTTCCTTTCTAGGTGCCAACTGCTTGGTTTTGACAGAGGCCTTAGCTAGATGTTTTCCAAATTGGTGTTCTAAATTGTTTTGCATGAAGCCCAACATGCGAATGCTAATCAGTGGTTAGGACAGGTGTTCACCAAACTGACGCAAATAGACAAACAACCAAGATTATGCTTTGTTGAACTGATGCGTTATTGACACTCTGCTAAATTGATCTATGTTCATGCTGTGTTATGTTCTGATGTTTGTGATTCTCGCTTTAATGAAAGCTTACCAAAGTTTCCATATTGTGACTATATTATTATGTTTCTTGGTGTTGAGATTAACGCATTTGCTATTAGACTGTAATTAATAGGGAATAAAACTCATAAAAAATCTACTAAACAAGGTGTGGTCATTCATGGCTGAAAGGTCATGGTAGCGTCTTTGAATTGATTAATGACTTTGACTAAAGTGAAGTGCATTGTCGTGATAAATATTGATGACAGTATTGATGTACTGATTGATATATTGATTAGCTATCTCGTCCTAAGGTGTCTCTCAACTGGGTCAAAAGATTCATTGGCCTAAAACGAGTCCTGATGTGTGATAAATTATCATAAAGGGACGCGTTATCACAGGAATGGTGGAAGAGGTACAGTGATTTAAGCAGCCATTATAATAATCGAAGTACAATGGTAAACCATTGTCTTGATGAATGTTGAAACAGTCTTTCTGTCTGCTTTGAAGAAAATTGTGCACACTCTGCCGGCTAGCACCGCTTCGTTATAGTCTCCTTTTTTTATAGTTTTGATTTCCTTCCTTCCACAGCCTGCTCGGATGATCCGTCTTTACTTTTTCAATTCATGTGTATCAGGCAGACGGTAGTCCCACCTCATTTGCAGCACTCAGATGGGACAGCAGAACACATCCCCAAGCCTTCCTAGCAGCTTCCTGCCTCACCCGCGTTAGTTCAGTAGTGTGTCCCTTATCACACTGCACTGGTGTTCCTAATAGTTTTTCAAATCCGCTATAAATTCTGGTAGGATTACACAGGCTGGTCTTTTCCTAACTCTGATGGTGCCCTGGGTACTGCTAACCAGTCTAAGGGCCTGTGCTCTGTGTAAAATGAGTATGCAAATTAGGCTAATTCTAATTGGCTAAATCAACCTACCTATAAGTCCCTAGTATATGGTAGGGCATGTAGGTTTAGGGACCCCAGCACAGGTAGTGCACCCATAGGTGCACTGCTGAGGTGCTCAGTGTCATTTTAAAGGCAGGCCTGCCTTGCTGGCTGCTTTTAAATTAAAGTTATATGCAAATTCGACTTTGGAATTAAAAGTAGTTCTGAAGTCTTAAACTACCTTATTTTTACATATAATTCACACCTAAGGCGTGCCCTATGTGCCCCTAGGGCTGGGTGCCATGTAACTATAAGCAGGGACCTTAGAAAATTGTTTTATAAGCCCTGGTGAGGTAAAAACAGCCAAATTCATTTTTCCCTCATTGTAGTGAATGGCCTCCATAGGCTAGAATGGGGAGACTTCATTTTAATTTTAAAAGCTCCCTTAAGTAACAGATACCAGAAGTTTGGTATCAAATTAATTGTTATAATAAATCCCACAACTTCCAATGGTAGGATTTAATAAAACTTGTTCAGGTAAAGAGTTTTAAACTTTACCTGAAAAGTTGCCAACTTCAGCCCTGCAGTGTTTTTGCTGCTGTGCTCTGATTGGCCAGCCTCTGGCAGCCTGGCCAGTCTGCCTTGATGAGGTGTGAAGTGGCCCGGCTTCACACAAAGAGATGTGCCTGTGGGAGGAGATCTCCCCTCAGCAGATGGTGAGGCAGGAAGGGGGAGGGCTGCCAAACTGGTCTTCAAAGGCAGAGAAGGACATTTGGAGCAACCCAGCAACACCACCACATCCTGCAAACCCAGAAAATTAGGTGCCCCCTTGATTCGATTAGGAAAGGGCAGGAGAGGGGTATGTTTAGGATTTTTAGCCACACCAGTGGGTGGGATCAGCCAGATGTAACCTCCAAAAATCACTTTCAGCCATGCTGGATTTTTGAGGAATGTTGCTCCCTGGGATTGATTTTTGCCACGCTTCCCAGGAAGTGGTCATCAGAGGAGGAAGGACCCTGCACCTGATTGGAGAACCAGGACCCCCCTGTTTTTCACCCAGTAGCAAGGATACAACTGACATACCTGCACCCACACCTCATATCCCTATAAGATTCCAAAAAGGAAGAACTACAGGAGAAGAAGGACTGCCCTGCTGGACCCCTGACCTGCACCTGAACACTGCACTCTGAAGGACTGCACCAGCTGCACACTTAGGCTTCACCACTAAAAGGACTTCAACTGTCTTCTACTGCTTCAAGAAGGGACTCCCTGTTTGCTACAGGTACAAAGGAGCTGCCCGGAGTCCCCTGCATCAAGTCCTGCAAGCAGAGCCCAGCTGACCAGCATCCAGTGGCCATTTGAGGATTCTGACCAGGTGCATTCTGGGAATTGTAGTCCCAACGCCCAAGGAGCAACTCAGAGGTTCTGGAACCTTGGATCCAGTTGTGGACACTTCAAGGACAAAAAAAGGATCTCTGGAAGAAGATCCAGAAGTTTGGAGATGCTTGGAGCAACTCCATAAGTTGAAGAGGTGCATTGTGGGAGTTGTAGTCCCAGACCCCAAGAGGCACACCAGAGCCTCTGAACCATTGGCTGGTGCTGTGGACGACGTTTCTGAATCAAACACTTCTGAAGGTAAGTGTGACAGTGTTACCTCGTGGGTGGCCTGAACTCTGGACTTTGTTCCTTTCCAGTGTGACCTTTTTTAACCCTTTGAATGCTATTTGCTTCTATGCGCTAGAAAGCATTAATTCTTTAAAAATTCATATCTCTGGTTCCCCTTATCCGATTTTATTTGCTTTGGTGCAATTTTAAAGATAAAAATACAATCTATTTTTATAAATTGATTTCGGATTTTTAAACTGTTTCCTGTGTTTTACTTAATTACTGTTTGTGATATTTTAATGCTTTACACTCTGTCTCCTACGTTAAGCCTTGTCGCTCGTTGCCAAGCTACCAAGGGTTGAGATGGGTTTATTTTACTGAGACCTGAATGGACCTAAATGGAGGTTAGTGGCCTATTGCTAAGTGTAGGTACTTACCTGCCCTTACCAATAACCCATTTTCCAACACAGACTCTTTAAAGTTTTCAACCTTAATGCGCACCTAGCCTCTCGCTGAGATTTCAAGTGCTTGACTAGAAGCTGAATATCGGTGTATCATGAGCCTGCAACGTTTCCTTTGATGTTCATGTCATCCTCACAATAGCTTCATTGTTCTTTGTGCTCCTCATAGTAACAGAACGGCGCCTTGAGCCTGCGTTGGAAACTGACAAGCACTAAATTAACAGTATTACTCTCGCAGCCACTCTTCACACTGCAAATTACCTTCCCTAAAGTCAAATTTCAACCCAATCATGTATTAACTTGGTTTCCCTCATACCGCCAAGCCTCCTGTCAAAAAGTAGTCCGCTTGTCGATACAATTTCTACACTCAACATATATGGGTTGACATCCGTGCCTCAGCTGCAGTCATTACTTGCCTGTTCCTCAAAGAAAACAGTGTTGTATCCCATCTTTCATCTCCGATTTTTAGAAAGACAGCACAGCACTGGAGGATGACGTTATTATCGTGGTACCTCCGAAGCAAATCCCAGCAGACTGCACTCCCCACCACCACATACCAGAATCCCAACAGTCATATTCAGATGTCACCAGGCAACAGTATCCAGGTGATATCACATTACAATTAACATTACAACACCAATACTCCTTAAAAGATAGTGTGCTGAGGAATGAACTGCACTATGAAATCAGAGAATAATTTAAAATAAACATGAACTCGCTTCTGGACATGGGTACAACATGGGATGCATTCACAAGGGTTGCCCAAGAACACCACATCTCAAAAAAACAACAGAGTGCTTAAATAGCTACATCTTCAACTACACACATTAGAGCACAGCATTAGTGAACTAGAGAATGATTGGCTCAATACACCGGACACAAACATTCTAACTGAGATCCAATTAAAAATTACTGATTACAATTAGTTACACTGATGAGAAGTAACATTTTTAAATAAATACACCACAGACCTTACATATGGAGAGGGCAAGCACTCCAGCAGAACATTAGTAAATATGATCCTTAAGCCCTGGGTGGGACGTACAATAACTTGTATTACAGCTAGCAGGGGGTATCAACATCTCATAACAAGCAAAATACTGCAGGACGTTCACTCATATTACGAGCACATCTATGATACTGTGGTGCACATTAACATGTAACAAATTGCAAACTATCTCCACTACATGTCCCTGGCATGACTGAATGCCTCAAGTAGTGAATATCTCTGCCATCTCTTCTCAGTCGAAGAAATAGTAAATGTTATTAAAGATTGATAGATCTGACATATTTGGCGTGGTATTCTCCAGACTCTTTGGGGGTCATTCTGACCCTGGCGGCCGATTGCCGCCAGGGCCACCGACCACGGGAGCACCGCCAACAGGCTGGCGGTGCTCCCACGAGCATTCTGACCGCGGCGGTTCAGCCGCGGTCAGAAGCGGAAAGTCGGCGGTCTCCCGCCGACTTCCCGCTGCTCGGGGGAATCCTCCATGGCGGCGGAGCGCGCTCCGCCGCCATGGGGGATTCTGACACCCCCTACCGCCATCCTGTTCCTGGTGGGTCTCCCGCCAGGAACAGGATGGCGGTAGGGGGTGCCGCGGGGCCCCCGTAATAGGGCCCCACTGTGTATTTCAGTGTCTGCAATGCAATGCAGACACTGAAATACGCGACGGGTGCAAACTGCACCCGTCGAACCCCTGCAACTACGCCGGCTCAATTCTGAGCCGGCGTCCTCGTTGCATGGGCATTTCCTCTGGCCCGGCGGGCGCTCTTTTGGAGAGCGCCCGCCGGCCCAGAGGAAATGTCTGAATGGCCGCCGCGGTCTTTTGACCGCGGTGCGGTCATTTGGCGGCTCCCTCCAGGCGGCTGGCTCCCGCCGCCCGCCGGGCTCAGAATGAGCCCCTTTGTCTTTACACCTCCTGTTTGCTGAATTTGTTTTTGTTGGCTTTATGACTGTATACACTTTACCACTGCTAATCAGTGCTAAAGTGCTTGTGCCCACTCCTCCAAACATTGTACAATTAGCCTACACTTCATTGGCACATTTAAAGAAACATAAACTAATTCTTCACTGTTGTAAGGTCTATCTCTCCCATCAACTAACACTGGGTTATCTTATTATTCTTTTTATGTGTTAAGTTTAGACCTGTAGCAGATAGACATTTGCTGTTTACACTCAAATCAAGTATAGTTTAAAACCCTCTTTAACTCTGAATTTGAATTTTAGGTTACATTCTGAAAATGCCACTTTAGAAAGTTGGTATTTTCTTGTTCCAACCATATGTGCCTTCCACCAGTGTCCTGGGTCACACGACAATGAATTGCTCTGCAGTTGGGGTCTTTGTATTGCTTCTAAACAGGAACACAACAGGGGCTTAGGTGTGGACAGGATGGGCCATCGTGGCAGGATGACTGGGGAGGGGCTGTACCCAGCCCCACTTACACTTCAAATTACTTTGCCTCCTCCTACCCACACAAAGAAACCTGAAAGCAGGCATTACCTGACGTTTGTCACTCCCAGGCAGTTTGGAGCCTTGACAGGAGAAAGAATTTCCAGAACCAGATTTAAGGGTAGGACAGAAAACCCTCCCTCACACACAAACACTGGCATCAGGTATAAATATTAGACCTCCAGATTCACTTATCAGAACACTCGTTGACCTGTGGAAGATTCAGAAGAAGGACTCTCCTGCTGCCAGAGGACTGCCCTGCTGCTGGACAAACTGTATTGCTGTCAGAGAAATAACATTGAAACTGCCTGTCTTCATTACAGACTACCCAGAGTGATTACAAGGGTCAGCTGATTGACCTCCTGTGTGAGCTACAAGGACACAACAAGCTTCAGAGGCTTCCCTGGAACTGCCCAGCTGACCTGCTACAAGTGGACCTGCCTAGACCGGCAACTGGATCTTCCTAAGTCCTCTTCCTGGCCGCTGCTGGAGTGAGTCTTAATCCCCAAGGTTGCTCCCAGATCCTGGACCCTTGGCTGGAATCAGTGAGAGCTCCTCCAAAGAAGAAAAGGGGAAAATCCTGAAGCTTGTGTTCCTTGCAACCATAAACAAACCGATTCATTCCAAGACTCTGCCACTTGCTATGACCAGTCACGCAAAGATCATGTGAACCCTGCACTGCATGCCAACAATGGCTGTCTGTGTCGGTGGACAACACAAGACATGCAGTTTGCTGCACTATGACAACAGTAAGTGATGACCTCCATTGCAATGCTACAGTCTGTGACGCTTGACAAGCTCTTCGCTTTATAGCAACAACCATCCTGGATGTTTGACCAGCTCTTCATGCTACAGCGACAACCAACTGTGAGGCCCAACCTGCTGTTCAGGCTATAGCGATGAGTGCCTGCAATGCTTGACTTTCTCATCATGGCCTCTTCAACTGTGAACAGAACTCCTTGGTGCCGGACTGGAGAAGCTAACTTTTCATTGGGACTATCCCGGTTCCTGTACCTTGCCCACACCCCATCGCGGGCAGCCTGAACTTGTGACGTTTCCCCAGTCTAGCATAATTAGAGGACTGTGAGGGGAGTTTTGTGCTTTCAGGCACCATTTTCACTAAAAAGGTTAAAATTGATATCTCCGGTTCTGCAGATTGGATTTTTGTTGTTTTAGTACAATTTTATCTATTAAACTCACCTATTTATTATAAATTGTTTTAGTATTTGTCTTGTGTTGTGTTTTCACTTTATTTCTTGTTGTGTGATGTATAAATGCTCTACACAATGCCTTTAAGTGAATTCTGTATGTGTCTGTGCAAGCTACCAGAGAGTTAAGCACAGGTTAATGTAGTGACTTTTGTTGTTCATCCTGACAAGGATTGTGGTTGTTGCCTAAGTTGGAATTCCACCATCTCTCAAACAATATACCAATTTCTTACAAAGGCCTTCTAACAGAAAAGGCCCCTGCCTAATGGTCTCTCAGCAGAATCTTTTTGAAGAGTTATAGTGATATTCCGGCTCGCTACCTACTTACATTATGCAAGGAGGCATATGAGAAAAAAGTACTTCCACCTTCATTGCTGAAGGCTTTAGTAATCATCCTCCTCAATCCTGGAGAACCAGCTGAATGCCCTGAATCCAGTCACATATAAATTTTGTTTCTAATATGTTGGCTAAAGTATTTGCCAATTAGGTTGCTTCCCCGACTTCCTGACCTAGAACTGCCGGATCAATCAGGGTTAGTGCTGGGCCTCTTGAAGGCACATAATATCATAACGTTGTTCACCCTTATTCACCAGTTGAACCCATAACTTAGCACAGTGGCCATTCTATTGGATGCCATCAAGGCATTTGATGCTGTAGAGGAAAAATGCCTGCTTCCCATTCTACATTGGCTGGGACTGCCCCATTTATTCATCAAATGGATATGTCTTCAAAACACTTACACTACTGCTCAGATCAGGACGAATAGACTGACAATTGATCTGATATTGATTTGTAAAGGCACATAGCAGGGCTGTTCCCTATCCCTTATACTGGTGACTAAGTTATTACAGTACATTAAAATGATTACGCCCTTCGCTATACAACCTACCTGGTGCTGATATCGTACTATGACCCGGTATCTCAGAGATCCTGAGGAGTGCCTTAATGCAATTTTAAGAGACTTCATTAGGTTAGACGCCATGTCTAGTACCCAAGTACACTACGGGAAATCTGTTGTGTTTCCCCTTGCATAATCCACCACCATGCATGCACTAGGTTTCCCTGTGGTGTGGGATTAGGGACCAGTGAAATACCTGGGTATTTGGATACACCAAGACATTACTGTCATGATTAGGCACAACTAAG
Source organism: Pleurodeles waltl (assembly GCF_031143425.1). Taxonomy (NCBI): domain Eukaryota; kingdom Metazoa; phylum Chordata; class Amphibia; order Caudata; family Salamandridae; genus Pleurodeles; species Pleurodeles waltl. The sequence continues at coordinate 997,047,645 of NC_090449.1, forward strand.
TCAAGGTGATCTTGAATGTAGAGAAAATAATATAATCCTCAATATAACTTCAACTGTCACTGGCAGGTTGCATTGCAATAAGCAAAATGGTCATCCACCTTCAGTTGTGGCACTGCTTCACAAACATACTCATTCCCATCACCTATGCATTTTTTGCACATTACGCTCGCTTCTGGTGCGGCATGTGGTGGACAGTAAACAACCCCTAATAGAATGGCAGACGTTGATATGAACCTAGAGTAAACTTTGAACTCTGTTACCTGTGCGCTCAAGTGCAATAGTGTATTTATGCCATCATGCCATACCCTATCTGCCTCACCAGCGGTAGAAGCCAACATAGCACGGACAACCCCACTCTCACAGGTACTTTGTCAACCAATTAAAAAACATTGGCTACTGAAATCAATATCATGTCCTTTATGACTCAGGCAATGCACAAACTATGAGATAGGAAGAAACTCCTTTTCCTGTACTCTCCCTCTGTACCACTGGCACATCACTCATTTCTGCCCCTCCCATGTGAAGGCAGTGTCCTAGCTCAACTTTAAAAACTATGGATAAAGGGCTGGGATGATCTTTAAAATAATGGCACTTTCTTTGAAAAATATTTCTTCCTCAACGATGTACACCACACAGCATTAGATGCATTCTTTTATTATCAACTAAGGGTCACTCTCACAGTCAATACAGCTAACTTCCTGTTTGATCCACTAGCCCCTTTAAACTACTGGAAGATCTGCTAACCACCTGGACAGGTATGAAACTGGTCACACATGTCTATATTATCACTCAGAATGGGACCTCCACCATAGAGACAATCTAAGGTGAGATGGGATAATATGCTACAGACACCATTCACAGACAAGGAATATAAATTCTTCTGTATGCAGACAACTTGAATAACATCAAGCAGTAGACTCTGCATAAGTCATTTTAAGCACTTGCATATCCGGAGTCTACACAAAATGGGGTTACGATACGCTCTGAATGTGCACGCTGCAGAGAGCTGGAGGTGGGTTTCCTGCACCTAGCATGGTGTTGCACGGTATTGTACTTTTCCTGATACAAAAAAAATTATTTTTGTGAAACAATAAATCGTTAAACTTTTTTCAAGAATCCTTTCATTCCTGTTGCCAATGGTCTTGATGACATTTTCTGTTTCTACCTTATATGTTCCGGTATCCATTCACTTGTTACTAATGGCTCTGATGGTTAAGGGAATTGTAAGTGGAGCTTCCTTTTGTTCCCTTTAGACTTCATCCTCAGTAAGGAATAGACTGGAGCAGCATTCCCTTGCCTGGAACTAGGTTCATAATTGATCACTATACAAAAGCATGAGAAAAAATGGGACCACATAACATGTCTGGTATTTATGCATATAATGTTTTTCAGGAAACATACTTTCTTATGGTCCATCCAGATGGTTATGATGTGAGGAGAGCTTTTCAAATGGTGTCCCTATTGTATTAATGCTTCATTTATTGCCAAAAGCTCACAATCATGGATCATATAATTCCTTTTTGGAGTTGAAAGGGTGCAAGAGAAATAAACAACTGGATGAATGATTTGAGTTTCTGGATTTTTTTAAGAAAAGGTGGTAAGTGCAGCAAAAGATGAAGCATCAGTCTCCAGACATAAAGGTTGAGTACAATCTTGATGCTTTAAAATGGGTGCTGATGAAAACAGACTTTAGAAACTGAAAGATATCTTCTTGTTTTTTTCCCGATTTGCACATCTGTGAAAGGTTTGAAAGATAAACTGTCTTTAGAGAGCAGTAAAACCAAGACATTTTGAACCTGTATCACAAACGTAGGGAGAGGCTATGTGTTGGTCTCATAAATGCATTTCTTCGCTTTGGCGAATCTTTCCTCAGTCAGCATAGGACTTCTTGTACATGTTGTCCGTGTTCTTCATGGTTCTAAGCGAATATTGATATGGCAAGCACGTCATAGAGGAGGCGGCCGGCGGCAACACTGACTTTTGGGGCAGGAGCCCTTTAAATTGGATTCGTGCTCCCGCAAACGCGGGAAGCGCGTCATAGAGGAGGCGGCCGGCGGCAACACTGACTTTTGGGGCAGGAGCCCTTTAAATTGGATTTGCGCTCCCGCAAACGCGGGAAGCGCGTCATAGAGGAGGCGGCTGGCGGCAACACTGACTTTTGGGGCAGGAGCCCTTTAAATTGGATTCAGGCCAAGGGCGGGCCCGTCTTGCGCCCGTCATCGCCTGTTAGAGGCTGGGCTGGGCCACCCCTCTTTCCTCTCCAGTGAAAGGTTGACTATTGTGTATTTATTATATATTGGGGATCATTTCGGAACCTTCTTAGTGAGTCTTAGTGGGATTCTAATATTTTCAATTTTATTTTTATTTTTTATTATAATTTTATTTTTTCTGTTTTGTTTGTTATTTCGTTATTGAAACATTTTGCTAATATGGGCAGGAAAAGAGGTACGTTAACTGGCCCCATGGGAGGGGGTGGTGGCAGCAGTAGACAGGGAAGTGGTACCACCACATTGGACTCCTTCCTTGCAAGAGCTGTTGGGGTCGTAACAAAGGAGATTGATCTGGCAGAAAGGAGGCTATCAATGGAACTGGAGGACTGGCGTCTGGCCCCAATAGATAGTGGTCCTCGTGAGGTTGTGGATGTGGAGGTGACTTATCCAGAGGGAGACCAAGGTACAGCTATGGTTGCTGTTGAACCTGCTCAAATTGAGCAAATAGAGACTACAGAGGGTTCTGGTGGCCAAGGCCTTTCCAGAAGAAGCAAAAGACTTTTATTATCTTCTCCCCCGGCCTGCCCCCTGGATAAATGCAGCCCCCCCGAGGAAAAAAAAGGCCTTAAGGAAATCGATTCCCAAATCGAAAACATCCCCCTTGGAATTCCCTAAGGGTACGATTAGTGACGCTGCACCTTGCCAGCAGGTGGGTTGTGATGTTACTACTTTTTTGTCAACATTTTGTGAAATGATCCTGGAGATTTTATCCCCCGTTGTGGCAAAACTATCAGCCATAGAAAAGGCAGTTTCTCTGATATCTGTGCAGGGTAGTCAGGGGAGGCATTGTGTAGGTGGATGTGTGGCCCCGCCCAGACGATTTCATCCTTGCGAGGAGTTGCCCCTGCCGGAGGACGCGGCAGGGCCATTGGGGCCTCTGGGCAAATCATCTCAGCTATTGGTTCATTCTGGGGGTCAGGGCGTTCATGCTGAGATTGCACCGGCTGCACCGACTTCTTTATTAAGGGCGGATAGGACTGTCAATAGGCCTAGCTGTAGTAGGCAGCCTGATTCTGAATTTGTGGTAACGGGGGGGCTGACCAACAGCTGGTTGGAAATAATAATCTGAATCTCCAGACAGCCAGGCCTGAATTAACCTGTTTGGATCTCCCCCCAACTTGTGCCCGTTATGTGGTGGTATTAACTAATGTACCTGCTCTTGCCCCTGGGGTTACTGAGTCCACGGCTCAACTCATAAACAAGGCTGGATATTGGTTGAGTAAGAATTGTGATTTCTCATGTAAGGATTTCAACGATATTCTGTTTGCCAGAAGAATTGGATGGGTTGGGCCCAAAAATAAGGTGGGGGTTGATGATTGTATTATTATAAATGTCAGATACCCAGCCCTGAGTCAAAGGCTCCTTTCTACCTACTGCCCTGCTGTATTTAGACCTGGTACAATTGGTATGGTCCCTTTGGGCTATTTTTATGACCACATGCAATTGAGTGCCGGGGTTTTTTCGGCCTCTGGTAGGTTTCCCCCCCTGGGTCATAAGAGTCACCAGGCAACAAGCAGAAGAACTGCCACTAACAGTAATCTATCCCTGGAAGGGGTGGATTGACAATGCGCCAAGACCACGGCTATACGGGAAGAGGTACCCCCACAGTGTAAACTTATCTCATGGAATATTGCGGGCTATGATGCTAAGTTATCTGGTAAGGCATGGATTAGGTGTGTGACTAATTTTGATGTGATCATGCTTCAGGAAACCTGGTCAGAGGGGTTGTCTGTGTGGGATGGGTACAACAGATTTGCAATTCCAGCTGTGAAGTCTCTCGGTGGCCGCTCAAAAGGTGGCTTGGTTACCCTAATTCGCCTCTCTAAGATAGTGGGTGCATTTCAAATTAACTGCAATCACCAAGGTATATTGCTGGTATGGGTAATTTTCTCTAATAATTTTAATATTTTACTGGCTAACTTTTATAATGCTGTATGGGATATGGGATGCCAAATTGGGGCCCTGTTTTCCGTTCTTCAGGTTTTGAAATACAGAATGGAGGAGATGGGGTTAGAATTCTGTGCTATTGTCTCTGGAGACTTTAATGCTAAGCTGGGGAGGCTCAGTACTGTGGTTAATCCCTTTATATTTGATTATGAGGATTATTCAGTGGATGGTCTGAAGGACACCAAAGGCAGGGTTCTAATCAAGGAACTCAGGAAGCTTGGTCTTCTGAATGTGTGTGATATAGAAGCCGTAGGCACTCATCAACTCCCAACCTATGTGGGAAGAGGATTTGAATCCACTATTGACTATATCTTTATATCTCCACCTATGAAAGACCTGGTGACTGGGGGGGAGGTGTTGGGGGAGAGTTTTAGTGATCACAATCCCCTCATAGTATCCTTTAAACTCCCTGGGGCCCTACATAATTTAGGGCGAGGTAGGCCGGTAGTAGTGGAGATAAAGGACCAGGGTAGGCGGCTTGGGTGGAAGCAAGTGGATTCCCTAAAAATTGTAGAAAGGGTGGTGGGGAAAAATGTACATCTATTTATGGACACACTCTTGACCTATGCCCCTAATCCTAAAACTGTTATGAATGCAATAACAATAGTAAATGCAGCAGTGAGAGACTGCCTTTTCTCAGTAAGCAGCCAACCTAGTAAACGTAATTGTGGTTGGTACGACAAGATCTGCTCTGATGCAAGGGTAAACCTGAAGATGGCCACTAAGAAACATCCTAGAGATTGGGTCCTCGTAAAAGAAGCTAGAATTAAATATTAGAGGGCCCTGAGGGATAGCAAGATTAAACATAAGGATAAAGCCTGGGAAGAGTTAGAACGTGCCATAGCTCTGAAGGATCCTGGCCTGTTTTGGAGAGTGGTAAATAGAGGTTCCTTTGGAACAGACACATCTGAGGGCCTTGGCTGTAACATCGCCCCGGAAGCATGGGTAACTCACTTTTGTAGTATCTTCGAGGGTTCTCCCCTAAGAAATAATCGGGAAAATGAGTATGAGATGGCTCCCAATCTATCAATTAGGTTTTTGCTTCAGGAGGTTATGGATGCGATACAGAGTAGTGCATGCAATAAAGCTCCGGGCCCGGATTCGATCCCTATGGACCTGTATAAAGCGAACCACCAGTTATGGGCACCTGTTCTCTTAAATGTCCTCAATGCAGCAGTTACTGTGGGTATCCCTGCCTCTTGGAGACTGGCATGTATTGTCCCAGTGTTTAAAAAGGGCGACCGTAATGATCCTAAGTCCTACCGCCCTATTTCTCTACTGGACTCTTCAGTGAAGATTTTGGGACGGATTATTTTAAGGCGCCTGGAGTCCTGGATGAGAGGGAATGATATTTTAAGTCGGGATCAGTATGGTTTCAGGGAAGGCCTTGGCACGCAAGATCAATGTCTTAACCTATTGATGCTGATCGGCAAATACACGCAGGCTAGGAAAGGTATGCTCTATCTTGCTTTTATGGATCTTAGCTGTGCCTTTGATAAGGTGAACCGGTCTATATTATGGGAAAGATTAAATCAGCTAGGGCTGGATCCTAATATTGTAGAGTTGCTCCGATACTTACATTCTGGGACGATTGCTAATGTTAGGGTGGGGTCGAATGGGGAATGCTCAGAGGCCTTTAAGCTGTCAAGGGGTGTGCCCAAGGGGTGTGTTCTGGCTCCTACTTTGTTCCTTCTATATACAAATGGATTGTCTGATTTTCTGATGAAACATTGTAGGGATGTTCCAAAGGTGAATGGTTCTGATATCCCTGTACTAACGTACGCGGATGACGCAGTCCTTACGGCCCGTACTATGAATGGTCTCCGGGAATCAGTTAGAGCCTATGCCTCCTTTATGTCAGCTTTGGGTTTAGAGGTCAATTTTAAGAAATCTCATTTTATGGTGTGTGGAAGACCCCTGAGTAGGGTGGGGGAGCTAAGGGTGGAGGATCAAATTATTAGTAGGGTCCATGAGTTTCCATATCTAGGGATTATTTTTGATGAGAAAGGATCTTGGAAACCTTGTATTGCCAGAAGGGGTGCGCTTTTTCATGCAGTAGTTGGCACAACTTTTGACTTTGCTGTAAGGGTAGGTAGTAAACCCATCAAGCCCTTGCTTGAAATTTATAGGCGGAAATGCCTCCCCGTTCTGCTGTATGGTGCTGCTCTTTGGGGGTATAGGGACTCCAGAGCCCTTACGGTGGAAGAAAATCGGTTCTGTAGAAGGCTATTGGGAGTTGGACAAAATATCCCTGGTTTCAGCCTTCATTTGGAGCTGGAGCTCGAGTTTGTCCAGGACACTATTCAGTTGGCTCCCCTCCTGCTATGGATTTAAATTTGGACTAATGAACATGCCACTCTGAATAGGGATATCTTAAAGGATTGTCTGGCTTGTGACAATGTAAAGAATATTCCCTGGCTGATGCACATAAGGAAGATGGCTCATGATTTGGGGCGGCCTGATTTGGTTGATTATCCTGAAGGCCTGACCAGGTGTGATAAGAAATGGGTTAAGGAGAATTTTTTAAAAATCCAGAAGAACAGGAGGGAGGGGGAGGCCTTAGGGAAAAAATCGATCAGGGATTTCATTATGCTAAAGATGTGGGTAGGTCCTGAGCGCTATCTCTTAGAGATAAAAGATGTGAGGGAAAGGTCTCTCATAACCCGTTTCCGTTTGGGGATCATTAGAAGTAATTTGTGTTTCCCGTTAGGTCAGTATGGGGACAAATGTATTAGACCCTGCCCCTGTGATGGGGTGTCCCAACAGACCTTGCCCCATTTTACTTTGTTTTGTGTTTTTTATGCACCATTCAGAACTCGTTTTTTATTACCTCTCCTAAGGCCCAAGGGTTTTGTGCAATATCGTCCGGCTTTTATGTGGCTGCAGATGGCTTCAGATGTATTGGTGTGGAAGGGGCTGGGATCATTCCTGAAGGGAGCTATTACTTGGCGTAACAATGTAGAGTTTTTAGAATGAATCCTTCTATTTTATTGTTTCTATGTATGTGGTTATATATGTTTTTATTCCTGATGGGTGTTATTATTTATGGTTTTATTGCTAATTTTAACAAATGTATTGAAGATTATGTATTGTAATGGATGAATTTTTTCATACTGAATAAAAGTTATTATTATTATTATGGCATCAAGATGCATGATATTCAAAAGTATCCAATATGTCTTGGAAAACATAATTTACAAAATGTCGGAACACAGCAGATGAATTATAGAGTCCAATGCCCATGACTAGGCATTGGTAATGGCACATTTAGGGCCAGATGTGTGAAACTTTTTTGCATTCGCAAACGGTGCGAATCGCTAAAATCGTCCATTTGCGAATGCAAAAACGTGGTCTGCGATGCATGAAAGGCATTCGCAGACCAAAATTAAGAAATCGCAAAAATTGCGTTTTTTTGCATTGCAACCTGGTTTTGCGAGTCGCATTTTGCGATTCCGTATTTCCAGTAGGAAATTGCGAGGTGCAAAATGCGATTCGCAAAATCCAAGTAGCAATTGGATGCACCAAAAAATCACACATGCAAAATACCACTAAGTGAAACCAGGTGGTAACCAGGTGCAACCTATATAAAGAGGCCCAGAATGCCTCAGACTCTTTTCCACAATGGCTGCACTCTACGTAATGGCGAGGAGGATGAGGATCTTGGCAGGTTTGAGAAGAGAGAGGAGGAGACAGGAGCGCATTTTCAGAGTGCGCATTACACTTCTTGACCAGACTGAGGAGGCAATATTTGAGAGGTATAGGTTGAACTCAGCCATGATACTTGATCTGATAGCTGAGCTACAACCCATACTGCAGCGCAGAATACATAGGACTCACAGTATCCCCACCCATGTGCAGGTTTTATGCTCCCTCCACCTACTTGCCTCAGGGAGCTATCAAGGGGTCATAGCAGCAGCTGGTGGGGTCTCACAGAGTACCCTCTCTAGCTTTTTCAATGCATTTATTAACGCCATGCTGAGCAGGATACACCAGTACATCAGATTCCCCCACACCCCACAGGAAATACAGCAGACAAAAATTGATTTTTACCTGATAGCGCAGTTCCCCCATGTCCTAGGTGCCATAGATGGGACACATGTTGCAATCTGTCCACCATCAGCCACAGAGTATGTGTACCGCAACCGTAAATACCAACATTCAATGAATATACAGGTGATATGCAATGCCTCCTACATCATAACTGATCTCGTGGCCAGGTATCCAGGGAGCACCCATGATTCATAAATCTTTCGCCATAGCGGCATTCACACAAGACTGCTAGCTGGGGAGTTTGGAGAAGGATATCTACTAGGTATTGTCCCTCTGTACACTGGTGCATTGATGGCATGCTGATGTCAGATGGCTCAGTTACTCAATATACCCTCTGTCCCTTCCAGGAGACAGTGCCTACGCAGTGCGCACCTACATGATGACGCCCTACCTAAATCCTACTACACCTGCTGAACGGAGATACAATGCAGCACACAGGGCGACCCGCAACGTGGTGGAGCGCACCTTTGGCCTGCTGAAGAGTCGCTTCCGGTGCCTCCACAAAAGTGGAGGGGCACTACAGTACAGCCCAGAGACGACATGTAGAACAGTGGCTACTTGTGCAATCTTGCACAATATAGCTACCACCAGAGGCATACCTGTGGAAATATCGGAGCCAGACTCAGATGAGGATGATGATCCCATACCACCCCTACAGCCAGCAGACAGGACCAGTGCAGCAGAGAGAAGGCAAAGACGTGCTGACATCACACATAACCATTTCAGATGTAAGTATGTAAACACAAATGCACTGACAAATGTACCTGTAGTGAGTAAATTTATTACCTTAAAGTCAGGTAATGTTAGTCCAACGAATACCAACAAAAGTGAGTAAACAAAAAAAACAATAGCAGTTCACAGTTAAGCACTATTCCTTCATAGTGTACTCATTACCCCTCTGGCCACTACAGTCACTTCTTGCGGCCACGAACGCCACTCGAGTGCCCAGTTGCCTCACTGGCACCTCAATTGTCTGCCTCTGTGGCAGTGCTGTGCCTGGCACTGCGCCGTCTGGTCCCCATTGCGGGCACAGCTAGGCTGCTGAGGCTGGATGTGTCCTCTGTGTCCCCCAGTCCAAGCTCGCTAGGTGAGGTTGACCTGTTTCCCATGATATTGTCAATCACATTTGTGATTTGGACTAGTCCATGAGCCACATCCCTGCTGCTGTGTGCTGCCTCCACCGGTGCAGCCACTGCACGACGTGAAATTTGGGAGGTGGAATTAGCCAGCCTAGTGACAGAGCGACAAAATCCCCCGAACATGCTCATGAAGCGTCACTCCTGCCTGCGGTGGCTCACCCTGTCATGGCGCAGCTCCTGGCATAGTTCCCTCACAAACAGAAGTGAGCTCCCTTGTGTCCTGCGATGTCTGGACCTGTCCCTCATGCAGCTGTTCAATGTTTGCATTCAGGCACTCCAGTTGGCGATGCAGGCCCCCCATGTTGGCATTATGTTGCTGCATCTGTTGTTGTAATGCAGTGATCTTTTTATTCTGCAGGCGCTGCTGCTGCAACATAGCCGATTCCAGGCCACCAAAGAAGGAGGTTCCCTCACCTGCCTCATACGCCTGTGCACCTGCATTTGTAGCCATCCTGCGGGGTGCTGTGGTCTGCTGCGAACTGGGCTCCTGCATCTCGGTGCATCTGCCAGTTGGGGATGGTGTATGTGGGCCTTCCTGCTGCTCATCGGAGTCCTGACTGAGTTCTGGCAGTGGCAGTGCCCTGGCCCTGCGTCGGAGTGGCGCAATGTTCAGAGACCCACTCGTATTGGAGTCTGAAGCAGGATGGGTGTCAGTCTCCCCTAAACTAGCACATGCTGTGGCTGCTGGGCCTGGCCCACCTGCAACGACAATATGCAGCATGTCAGTTATGTTTGTTACAATTACGGTCACACAATGGTAATAAAGGTACAGGTACTTCTCTTCACTGTGTTGTGGGTGTTGTGTTCTTCTGGGTGTCACTATACTTCATTACATTGTATGTGCTACTTTCAGCTCTGGGTTGTGGACTGCCACTCCCATAAGGCATTGTTGTGCTGCTTCTAAGATGTGGAATGGACTACTTCTCCGAATATTTTACATTACCTGCTAATTCCTAAGGGGCTTTTGTGCATACACATATGGGGTTACAATTCAATATTGCACTTACCTTTGCTGGTACTTGGTGTGCCGGAGGTGTCAATCTCAGTGACCCCACTGACTACTTCAGGGAGGAGTGTGGACTCCACTAGGTCCTCTATCGGGGTGGAGGGTGACTCTGTGGGTGGGCTGCCTCCTGTGCTCCTGGCTTCCTGCAGTCGTCTTGCCACCCTCTCCTTCGCACGGGACCGCAGGTCGTACCACCTCTTCTTAATTTCTTCTACCGAGCGCTGTGCCACTCCAACAGCGCAGATCTTTGTTTGTATGTCTGCCCAGAGTCTCCTTTCTTCACTCTCAGGCACCTGAAGTGAGCTTTTGCCAAAAAGCCGGTCATGGCTCCTGACCACCTCCTCTGTCAGCACCTCCAGCTCTTGCTCGCTAAATTTAAGTTTATGCTTTCTTTCTCCCTTCTCCTTTCCTTGGGCAGAGGTGTCCATGGTTGTTCTGGTGTGCTGCCTCCTTCAGAGTGTTGCTCAGTGTGGCTGGGCTGACTCTCTCTGAGTGTTGGTTTGGGTGTGGCACCTGAAACTGCCTGGGATGACTCACTTCATGCTTGTGATGTCATCAGGCTCCTCCAGGTGTGCGTTCTCGCAATTTCTCTCAATTTGCGATTTTCAATTACCAAATCGCAATTTGCGAAAATGCAAATTGCGATTCGGTAAATGGGCCTCTCAAACCACAAGTAGCGATTTTTAAGAAATCGCTAATTCCGAATCACAATTATGATACATGGCCTATTGAGACTCGGAAATAGCGATTTCTTAAAAATCGCTATTTGCGATTCGCAAAGCCATTTTTTCATACATCTGGCCCTTAGTGTTACATGCTGTCTTCCACTTATCTCCCTCACTTATACAGACCAAAGTGTAAGCAACACAAAGATCTAGTTTGGAGAAGACCTTGGCTATCTACATTTGATCTAATAGTACTGAGATGAAGGGAAAAGGGTACCTATTTTGAATAGTTACTGCATTCATTTCTCTGTAGCAAATTCATAGTCGGTCCTCATTAACTGATTCTCAATGGTTAACCCTGATCTTGAGTTGGGTCAGGCTGAAACAAAAACAGAGGGTCTCCTGTGCTGTGTAGTGGGAGGAGGGACAGGCAGTTAAAAAATGAGTTAATCACCCAGTCTAAGCTGCTGGGGAACCTGTCTTATACTGTGCAAAGTCCATTTGTAGTTTTAACTTACCAGATAGTTCAAGAACTTACAGGGGTTTACAGCTCACCATTGCTCACATTTCATTGCCTTCATTGTCAATCTCATTTGTTTCTTCTAATTCGATAGCTTTCATTGTTCCAGGTTGTCCATCTTGTGTCTGTCCCTTCCTTGGAACATAGCATGTTTACCATCTCTCCTATTAGCTAGCTTCTATCACTGATCACCTTTAGGGAACCTTTTGTTCTTTTGGGTTAAGTACCTCATTACAGTGCATGTCTTTTCAACTCTCTCTTCTCATCTCTATGTGCTTTCCCCAAATGCCCACCACTGTACTGTAATTCTTTCTTGTATACTTCATTGCTCAGTGTTTTTCTCACCTTGTGGACTTATCTACCCCTGCTTGTGATGCTGTCACTTTTGGGTGCTTCTTGCTTTCTACTTAGCTTCCACCCCCTGGCTCATGAGTTCTCCCCTCCCCCCCATCCCGGTGTGCTGTGTTTTTCACTCCTTGCATGCTTCTGCCCTGGTGGCCAGTGTTGCTCACTTCTGGGTGTGATGCTTACACTTCCCCACCCCTATTCTCTCCTCTGTTTCCCCAACCACCTGCAACCCTTTTGTAGGTATCATAAAAAAGTGGGCCATATTTGGGTGTTACAATTTTTTGTGAAGCATTGGCTGGTTAGAAACAGGTGATTAATTTGGGAGAGCTTTGTCGTAAATGAAGCCCTTTCTAATCTGCAAGCCAGTAAAATTGGAAAGCACTGAACACTCCATTTTCCACTTCACCTCACCTGCTGGCTGACTTACACTCATCTTCAGGTCAGTGAATTTCACTTTACCCTTGCTTTCCCTCAAATCCCCATCTTCAGGTCAGTGAATTTCACTTTACCCTTGCTTTCCCTCAAATCCCTGTCTCTCATCTCTGTTCCATGGCCCTGAAGCTCCTGTGCATTTATGGGGATCCCCGCTGTCCACAAACCTACAAGTCCCCAGAGGGTTATGTCCCCCCTTAAGTCTGAATTGTATTTACTTTGAAGGAATAAATACAGTAAGGCTCTTGCTCATCATCAATTGATCCAAAAACGACCCACTCATCATCAGGACACTAAACTCATTTCCACTCTCTGGTCCTGCTGAGAGACACATCCCTAAGGATCCTGCTCACACAAAGGACATATCTGCATGGATACTCTGGAAGAACTGTTTTTCTACTGTGCTGCCCTGCTGCATGCTGCCTTCTGCCTTGCTGAGAAAGGACTGGACTCAGCTCACTTGAATCCAGAGTGCCTCCAAGGACTTGAGGGCTTGCCTTCTGTTCTTCTGAAGTCTCAGGGACACAGAAGACTTCCACCTTATCACCAACAGCACCTGCTATTTGCTTGATGCTTGTCTTGCCCTGACAATAAGTTCTGGGCCTTTGGAAGTGGGTATAAAGTGCTGCAACTGGCAGAACCTGTGCATTAATGCCATTGCGCTGATTGGATCTTGTGCATCTCCTTCGATGCTGATGCATCACCGCTCCTAAAAGGATCAAGGCAACCACATCACAGTCCATACCGGCTCATCACCGCTGCTGCGAGGATCAGGAGCACCACATTGCCGACTGTGTGAAGCATCACCTCTATTTTCAATGCATCTCCAATTTTACGCAGCTCAGGGCCCAAGAATCACTTACATCAGCAACGGGAAAGTGAAAGGATTGGCTCAGCCACAGTTCGGCTCTAAGTTAACCGAACCACTAAGGGACCAATAAGCTAAAGAAACAGCATCACTACAATTACTCTTTGGGGGTAAAACCATTAAGGTAACTTGGAATGAAGGTGCTCCACGAACAGGATTACTAAAGGGAAGGGAATGGGATAGAACTATCAAACTGTTAAATAAAGGACAGGGTATGGGCTCTAACAGGATTAGAATGGAAGAGCATCTGCACTGTCTTCTGCAAATTGTAGTCTGGATATATTGAAATTCATAAAGCATTTTCTCACACCGTCATTGGTCAGAAAATCGCACATTTACAGTAGGACCAATAGTCTCTGAATTTAAAATCTAAAATATAACTAGACACAGTCTTTCACACGTCAATGATTGGCTCTTCTTCTCCTATTCCCATTGTCAGCTTCGTCAGGTAACTTTTTAGTTGCAGTCCTAGCTGCAATTCGTATGTCCATTGTTAACTCCTGTTTACAAAGTATCAACTTCTAGTATGGAACATCTCCACCAGCAGTTTTCATGAGAAAGTTTAAGTTTAAGACAATTACAAATAGTGCAGTGTGAACAATGAGCAATATTAATTATCTGCTTTCACAAGACATTTACCAACATTTATTAGGCCACAGAACTTAACATGAGGCTTTGTCCACTAGGCCCAAACCTCGAAGTTAATCAAAGCTCAACATTATTTAAGCAAATACCTACCATTAATATATCAGTATAACCACTTAATGCATTTTATTCTATGTGTGCACATTATCTAACTATAAATGTGAATTTATTATTAATCTTCATATGCATTATGGTGACCACTCATAAAGTCCTTAGTAGCATTGCTAAAACTTCAAATGAAAACCAAAGTAAAGCAGTTGAAAGGCAATATTCTGATGCTATACAACTTATATATGAAAACAAGCACATATGGTGTATAAAGATGATAATGCACACATTTAAATTTAAAAGCACATATCCTGGGGCCACAATCTCCATATTCTTTATAATTTATCTAAAGTTCGTGAGCACTTATTTTGCTGAAAAATACGTCTACAAAAAATGCATATTCATTACCAATGCAATTGTCAAACAGGTCAGAGTTGACGATGAATAGATTATAGTGTCATGTGGCGTTTCTGAAGAAACCAGTTTGCATCTGAATACGTGTTTTTAGCGAACAGATCTACATTTCAGTAAAACAAATCAAACTGCCGCCAAGAAGTTACTCGCACGTCTGCGCTGGATGAACATTCGATGAATAAATAACTTGACACATCAATATCACGTTTAAAATCCGTATCAAGCCTTCCTTTAATGCACACATTGCCTTCGATGTTTTGGTGAAACAATGCATTACTAGCTTTTTGAAAAGTTTGATCCCTTTATTGTGGCTAATCTCAGATGTATGTTTTCATCAAGAATGGCTTTCACTTTATTGCCTTGTATATCTGCAGGCCTAAAGATGAATAGGCCACCATTGTCAATTCAGCATATTTGATGTGTACTGTAATCTTGCTGACAATCGGAAATTGAACGCTTTTTCCACATTTTAATCAAGATCAAAGGCACGCAGCAACACACAGCTGCTTCTGCATCACAGGTTTGTTTTATCAGTGACAAGCAAAGTGTACTTACAGGAAGGATGAATCAATTCAGCAAAAAGTGCTATCCCTGAGAATATAAGTCAAAGTTAGAGAAAAATGTCAATGATCTATCCGTATACCATTTTCTCAAATCTTGTGTACACAGGCTACTCTACATATATATATATATTAACCCTTTCATTGCTAAGCTTCCCCTTCCCCGTGCTAAACCTCTTTTTCAGGCTATTCGGGATGGTTGGAGCTTAGGCCCCCATAACTTTGTTTGCACATAAGCTATCCATGCCAAATATGTGCCCTTTTTTCCAACATCAAGGGGAATTTGAAGGGGCCCCAGGGTTTGAAGATTCTCCTGGAAGGGACTGAGAAATTAGCCAAAATACGGCTAAATTTGTTTTTTTTTGGGTGAAATTGAGAAAATAGTGCTGCAGAAGAGTAGGGTTTGCAGTGCTAATATCACCATCTTCCCAGCTTTCAGGAACAGGCAGACTAACTAGAATCAGCAAAACTAATTTGTCAACACAATTTTTGAACTTAACTCCGACATAGCCCATTTTTCGATTTTTTGTGCTTTCAACCTCCTTCCAGTTAGTGCTAGAAATGGATGTGAAACCAATGGTGGATCCCAGAAAGCTATCCATTTCTGAAAAGTAGACACATTTCTGAAATCAGCAAGGGGTCATTTCAAGGTTTTCCCAAAGAGAGTAACAGTTGAAATGAAAACAACCATTAATATCTACATTTTCCTCTGTAACTTAATCTGTCACTTCTTCTAACTATGGCAGATTTTCAAATGCAATGTACTGTTATGTTTGCTGGACCCTTGTAGTTGCATGGATATATATGGCTTGCAGGTTCACCAAGAACACTAGGTACCTAAAGCCAGTAACTGAGTTGCTACTTGCAATGGTTTTTCACAGTGTACCGGGTATACAGTAATTAATTTGGGAAAATATACAGAGTGAAAAATAGGTATTGAGGACACCTATCTATTTGCGAATTGGGAATAAGACATGGAGTTTAGAAGCAGTGGTTATTTGCACATCTCTGAATTTGGAGTTATCCATACTTGCATGTGAATTAGAGGGCATTTCTCAAAATGACTTCTTTCTTACACACTGCCTTACATTTGGAAGGTGCAAATGCAGAGAAAGATATTTGGTAATAACACTTGTTCTATTGTAATTTATTCCCCCAAGTCTCCCGATAACAATGGTACTACACTTGGTTGGGTAGGCTTAGTGCCCGTGACAGGAAATGGCCCAAAACGCAACATGGATATATCAAATTTTTACACACAAAACTGACCAGTTTTTTGCAAAGTGGGTAGTAGTAGTTTTTGGGCCCAACCTTAGCTGGCACCTAAGGAAAACTAGCAAACTATACATTCTTGAAAACTAGACACATAGGGGAATCCAGGGTGGGATGACTTGTGTGGCGCTTATAATGTTGTTTTACCCAGAATCCTTTGCAAACCTCAAACATTGACAAAAACACATTCTCCTCACATTTCCGTGATAGAGCGCCTGGGATCTGCACAGAGCCACAAACTTCCTTACAGCCAGCATTCTCCTAAGTTGTCTGATGAAAATGGTGCCTCACATGTGTTGGCATGTCTAGTACCAGCAACAGGAAATGACCTAGAACACAACGAGGATACATCAAATTTTTCCACTCAAAATTGACCCATTTTCTTGCAAAGTGTGTAGAAGTGTTTTTTGAGCCCTATCTCACCCAGCACCTAGGGAAACTTATCAAACCTGTACATTACCCAGAATCCCTTGCAAACCTCAAAATTTGTGTAAAAAATACATTTTCCTCGCATTTTTGTGATGGAAAGTTCTTCAATCTGAGGGCAGCCACACATTTCCTATCACCCAGCATTCCCCTTGGTCTCCTGATAAAAATTATACCTCGCTTGTGTATGTGGTCCAAGTGCCTGTGACTGGGAAGGGCCAAAAACGTGTAGATGTTTAGAGGGGAATCAAAGTATTTCCAAAAAAGCAGTTTTTTCATACGTTTTAAGGCTGACTCTGTTTTGGGCGCCTACACAAGTAGGGCAGAGTTTGTATCAGTAAAGATGGGGCAATGCTGAGTGGTAGGATTTTTTGTGGATTCCTGCGGATTACGGAAGTCAAATAAATGCAGGGAAAATGCAAGATTTCAGGCAAAGTTGGAGGTTTGCAGGCATTGTGGGTAAGAAAATGGTGTGGGCTGTATGTGACGCACACCACCCTAGATGCCCCCAAATGTTTAGTTTTCAGATGTGTCTAGTCTGGTCAGTTTTTCCAGGTGGTAACGTATGCAAGCCCAAAAAGTGCAGCCACTCACTATTGCAAGTGCAATGATTTTGGGAGTTATCTAAGCTCTCTTGGCCCATATGTAAAATCAAAACCCAAAAGAGTCAAATTTTCTTTTGCTTGCCATTGGGATGAGATGCTTTCGTTTGCGTGGGCTGAAAGACAGTTGCCCCCTTCAGTTAGGGTGGGAGGGCCTAACCATGCCCATGGTGGTGGCCAGCACCCACGCCTCAATATTTTTCAAACAAAAGCTTCCCTGGTGTCTAGTAGGCATTCTGCCTGCCCTGGTGGGCAGATTAGAGTTAAAATCCACCATCTGTCCCCAGGGGGGCAGAAAAACAAATTTTATGAGGGGGGCAAGGGGCATTACCATGCCCATTCTGGGTAGCCTCTACATTTACACCACCCAAAAAATCCCTGGGGAGATAGAAACATTGTGGCATTTTCTTTTTTTTTGGAAGGGGGTGCATTTCACTGCCCATTCTGGGCATCCCCTACCCCTAGATGAATAAAAACATTCCTGGTATCTAGTGGGCTTTCTGCCACATTATGGGAGGGGTAGGGACATTATAATGCCCATTTAGGGCAGCACCCACCCCTAGGTGTAAATAAAAAAATAATATCTGGTTTCTAGTGGGCTTTCTGACCCCCCCCAGGTGGGCAGATCAGGGGCTAATGCCCATCGGCCCTCTGCAGGGGTAGAAAGACTGAAAATGCCCAACAAAACATGGGAGAAGAAGCCCTTGCCCAAGGGGCTGCTCCCCTCTTCCTGGTGTCTAGTGGGTGAATCCCTGCTTGGGGATTGCCCTCCTGTGGTGATCCCGAAGCAGGGCTCCACTAGGCAGGGATACCAATGGAAAGGGGAGGTCCTCCCCTTTCTAATGATACCTCTCCTGTCTGCTTCAGTGGGCTGAGATAGCCCCCTGAGCACTGAGGCACTGAAAATGTTGGAGCTGATAGCACTAGGGTTTCATTTATTTCATGTTATAGTTTTGGGTGTGGGTGTGAGAATGTTGATAGCTTTATATTATTGTTAAGTTTATTATGAGTGTTTCTAAAGTGCTTTGCCAAGTGCCACTTTGGGAGACGTTCTATGAATGTAGTTTGTGATGTGGTGCAAAAGATAGGATGTGAGAAGTGTGTGATTAGTAAATGGTTGTTGAGTTAAATGGAATGGCTCTATAGTACCGAGGATGCAGCCATTTTAAAAGTTTATTTCAAATGCAAGTGTTTGTGATGATTTATTTTTCAATCTTATCAAATTCATGATAAATGTAACTAGCTCCATTGTCATAAAACACTGCCTTTTTTATATAGGTCTTCTGAGTTGATCTTTCTCACCTCCAATGGGCAGCCCTGTTCTGTGGTCTTTGATGTGGAGTTTGATGAGGTGCTGTTTCTGTTTGCTCCACAGTTGAGTTGGCAGAACACCTTTAGTCCCACTTCCAGGGGTCCAGGACTGGGGTGGCACCACTTGGGAGGGAAGGACTTACATCTGGCAGAGTCCAGGTACTGTGTTCAAGATGGAATAAGTCTATCCCGTCCCTGAGGCCTGTGATCAGGAGGCCAGCCAACTAGCCCTTGAGTCACTCTTGTAGTCCTGGGCTCAAGATGTTGGTCCAGTCCTTCTCATTCAGGCAAGAGGGAGCCAAGGAAGAACAGCAAGGCAGCAGAGTGGAAGGCCCTCTTGCAGAACAGCAGCACAGCAGTCCTTCTTCAGAGTCTGCCACAGGTCCATGTGTACTGAAAAGTGGGGGCCTGAGGTCTACTATTTAAACTGTCTGCCTAGTATGAAGTAGGAGAAATTTCAAGAGGCTTCCACCCCCGAGGTGCCTCCCTGCCCTGACCCCAGCTTGTCTGGTGATAAAAAAGGTCTAGTGACACACCGTTTGTGAGATTGCTCAGGCAGAGGCTTTGTGATGTGTACATGTGGTAGGTGACAGCTACTCCCCGTCGTTAAGTCAGAGGTACCTATCCTGCCAACACCTAGCTTCCATTTGTCTGTCTTGGAACAATACACAAAGGCCGACTGTCAGCTACACCTAGACATGTGAACCAATAAACAAAATGCAGGTACCAAATGATTAGGACAGGAAAACGCCAACGTTAAAAAATTTCAATTTCATAATTTTTTTTTTTTTTTTTTTTTTTTTTTTTTTTTAAACTTTTCTTTTATTGTTAATAACACAATATGATACGGAGTCAGTGGGATCAGGGTCCCGTCAATCGGGAGTAATTACACATCAGTGATATTAGGAAACCGAAGAAGAAGAAGAAAGAAAAAAAAAACTCGTAAGGCACAAACAAGGTATCAGTCATAATATAAAAACTTGAGGTAGAGTTCACTTCCAACATATTTTAGGCTATGTGGGGGGGTTTAAAGAGGGTAAAGATATGAGGGTAAAGGGTAGGTTGTACCTGTTCAGACGAAAGGACCGGGGAGTGCCACCCTGGGAAGCAAGGGATGTTGCTGCACGGATAATGGGTGTTGCAGCTCATGTCAACTCTGTGGTCAGTATCAGTTGGGACCAGGTGACTAGCTGACGACATGGGGAAAAGAATCTACCATGGAGGTCTGTTTGGAGCGTTGCTGGAAGGCGACGTTCGGACTCTAGTGGGTGTTTTAGAAAGGGACGTGGGGATAAGGGGCGAGAGGGAGAGAGAAAGAGAATGAGAGAGGATAGAGAGTAAGAAAGAGGAAAAAGGAGAAAAGAAGAAGAAACAGTAGGAAAAGGGAGAGGGAGAAGGGGAAGAAGAGGAAAGAAAAGAAAGAGTGGGAGAGGAGAAAAGAATAGAAAAGAGAGGAAGAGAAGGGGAGATAAGGAGGGGTAGAGGGGGGAAAATACAGAGGGAGGGGGAGGTACGGGAGCGAGAGGGAGAGTGGGGAAGAGATGCATGTGGGGGAGGGGAGGGAGAGGGAAGGGAGAAGGGAACAGTGGTGATTCCGGGTAGGGCACTATTGCCCCCTTGTGAGGAAGGGAGCCCATACCTGTAGGAATAATTGAGCTTGGTCTTGTAAGTTATAGATGATCCGTTCATGCATAGCAGTGTGGATCATGGCTGTAATCTATTCCTCCGGGCTTGGGGGGGTTTCTGACCGCCAGTGTCTGTGTATGCAAATTTTTGCAGTAGCTAACGCTGTGTGCAACAGTCGCTTGTGTGGTCTAGGGAGGTCTGGTAGGGAGGTCGTATCTTGCAGAAGTATAAGGGCAGGAGGAAGTGGTGACGGAAGTGACATTACTTCAGCCAGAGTGGAGCTCACAGCATCCCAGAGTGGTCTTACTGTTGTACAGTTTACTAAGATATGTATCAGGTCACAGGATGTTTCTGGACATCGCCAGCAGTTCGCATGCGGGAGGAGTCCGGCCCTATGCAGTTTCGCTGGGGACCAGTGCCATTCATGTAAGATTTTAAAGAGGCAGAATTTCAAGCGTGCTTCCCGGGTGCCTCTGTCTAGTGTCTCTAGGGTAGCTTCCCAATCGTCTGGGTCTAGATCCTGCTGCAGCCTGGTTTGCCACCGTAGACGTAGTTTGTCCATTAGCGGTTGGGAGTAAAGCCGTCGAATAATTAGATCATATAGACCCGACATTACTCCCTTGCATTGTCCCCATTGCTGCAGGTAAGCCACTATCGGTGAGGGCAGGGATCCCCGCTGTGGAGGTGTATTCCCTTGGGAGAGACAATGCTTGAGTTGCATGTATCTCCATTCCTGGTTCGGGTGTAGGCCGAACTCCTCCCGTAGCTTGGGGAATGGTTTGAGCACATCGTTCTCCAGAACCTGTGAGAGGGTAAGGATGCCTGCCTGTTTCCATTGCGGCCAATGGAGTACCTCGCCACCTATGCGTAGGCCACTGTTGTGCCACAGGGTCGCTTGGGCATGTATAAGGGGGTGGACCCCAAACAGTCGGTGGGCCCTTTGCCAGGATGCCCTGGTCGCCACCAGGATAGGATTCACTGAGTTAGTGGCTGGGAGGTCTGCACGGTAGGGTCCACTGAGTCCTTCGTTCGCAGTCAGGAGTCGTTTTTCCACTGCTATCCACAAGGGGGGATCTGGTATATTCAACAGTGTATTGGATAACTGAGACATTTGGAGGGCTAAAGAGTAGTGTTCCACTGATGGGAGTCCCATTCCCCCGTTTATGCGGCGGGCCAAAAGCTTGGCTGGTGATAGCCGCGGTCGCATAGTGCCCCACACGAATGATCTAATTAGTGCATCAATGCCTCTTAGTGTGGAGAGGGGCACTTGTAAGGGCAGGAGACCTAGGATATAGGTGAAACGGGGTACCGTCACCATTCTAACCGCTTGTACTCTGCCCCACATGGAAAGGCCTAACTGGGTCCATTTCGCAAAGTCCAGTTTCGTCCGCGTGATGAGAGGATCAATGTTGTCCGCAACCATGTGTGCCAGTCCAGGGTTAACGAGGTATTTAAGGCGTTTTGGCGTCCACCGGAATGGGTAGCCTAGGAGTGCCGTTTTTGTGGTTACTCGCGATAGCGGAAGTGCCTCACTTTTGTCCCAGTTGATACGGTATCCCGATAGGGCTGCGAAGTCCTCGATTACCTCTAATAGGGCCGGAATGGATCTTTCCAGGTCCGTGAGTGTTAAGAGGATATCGTCAGCATAGAGGTATATCTTGGAGGTGCCTTCGGGTAGTGGTAGGCCGGTTATGGAGGGGGAGGACTGGATGGCTGCCGCCAAGGGCTCCATCGCCAAAAGGAACAGGAGAGGTGAAAGGGGGCACCCCTGCCGTGTACCCCTTCGGATAGGGAAAGGGTCTGAGAGGAAGCCTCCACAGTTGACTCTGGCCGCGGGTTGGTCATAGAGCAGTCGTACCATGGAGATAAATTTGTTGCCTAGGCCAAATCTCTCTAAGGCTGCAAATAGGTAGGGCCATTCTATGCGGTCGAACGCTTTTTCGGCGTCTAAGGACAGGGCCAGCGCCGACTCCGGGGAGTCACTGGCTGCCCATAAGGTATGGCATAGGGTTCGTAGGTGGTTCCTAGACGTGCGGCCCGGTACAAACCCCACCTGTGTATAGTGTATGAAGGACGGGATTACTTTACGTAGTCTGTTTGCCGGGACGCTTGCTAGAATTTTGATGTCCCCGTTTAGTAGAGAGATGGGTCGGTAGCTGCCGCATAATAAAGGATCTCTTCCAGGCTTCGGTATGACAGCTATTGTGGCATTGTTGGATATGGCCCCTAATGTCTGTGTTTCGCAGGCTTCATTGAGGGCTTCGCATAGGATATCAATCGCCTCTGCCCCTACCCATTTGTAAAATTCTGCAGGGTATCCATCCTCTCCGGGTGATTTGTGGTACGGGAGGTCAGAGATGACTTCATCTATCTCCTGTCTGCTTATTTCCCCTTCTAATAGGCTACGGCCCTCGTTTGTTAGGGAGGGGAGGTCTAGCTTCTTTAAAAAGGTGGTAGCTTGCGCTAGGTTAGTCGTGGTTTCCGGCGTGTAAAGGTGTCTATAAAATTGGGAAAATTCGTTTGCAATGGCCTGCGGGTGGGTCAGTATGTCTCCGGAGGGAGAGCGAATGGCTGGGATGGCTAGGGCGGCAGCTCTTTGACGGAGTTGGGCTGCCAGCAGTCGTCCCGCCTTCTCACCCTGTTCATAGTGTCTCCCTTGGAGTCTCTGTAATGCGAATTCGGCCTGGGTGGTGTATAACTCATTAAGGGCCATTTGTGCTTGCTCTAAACTTCGGCGGCCTGGAAGGGAGGGGTGTGCCGTGTATTGTCTGGTTAGTCGGCGTATGTCGAGTTCCAGAGCCGCTTGTTGCTCGTTTCTGTCTTTGTTCGCTATCGCCGCATCCCGCATGAGCTGTCCCCGTATCGAGGCTTTGGCTGCAGCCCACATAGTTCGACTCGAATCAACCGTACCAAGGTTGTCTTGGGCGAAAGTGGTCACATGGTCCTGTAGCTGCAACTTACCTTGGGGGGATCGATATCGATGGATCGCTAATCTCCAGGGTTTTCGGCCCGGGGATACCAGGCCTAAGCGGATGGCTATAAGGACTGGGGAGTGGTCTGATAGGCCTCTCTCCAGTATATCGTCCTCCACGGTGTGGGCCATAAGATTGTGGGATAGGAGAAAGTAATCAATCCGTGATTGGGTACCGTGCACCGGCGAGAGAAAGGTAAATTCTCTGTCCGTTGGGTGAGTCAGCCTCCAGTGGTCAACCAAACCGTTATCTGCGAGTATATCAGACTGGATGGCCCTGTCTGCGTTGTTACTCGTGTCTAGAGGCCCTGTCCTGTCCAATGCTGCGTCCCTTGCTAGGTTCCAGTCTCCTCCTATAACGTAACGGGATGCCCCTATCTCGGTTAGAAGTCGATTGAGCTGGAGAAAGAAGAGGCGTTTGGGACCTGTTGGTGCATAAACTGATCCCACACACAATGTTGAGTCCCCTATTTTCAGTTTGGTAAATATGTATCGGCCCTCGGGGTCTGTCCACGATTTGACGACCGTGAAAGGGAGGGTTTTGCGTAAGAGGATCGCCACCCCGCTTTTTCTTGGGACATTCTCCGTATCGGGTGAGGGTGGAGTGCAACTAAACAAGACGGTTCCCACCCAGTCACGTCGTAATCTATCAGATTCAAGACTGTCTAGGTGTGTCTCTTGCAATAAGGCAATATCTGCCTGCTTAGAATTAAGGTAGGATAGGACTTTCTTCCTTTTGATAAAGTGGGTAAGGCCGTTTACGTTCCATGATATCACCCTGAGGGGAACCACCGGTGCTCCCATCTGGTTGGGTATCCTTGTTTCCTGTGTCCCCCCACCCGGGGGTATGAGCTCGGGGAGTGGGGTGGACTCTGTGAACTGAAGAGGATGTCGGGGAGAGGGAAGGGGGGGGAATGGTAGGTGGCAGGCGCGTTGGATACGAAGAGGAGTTGAAAAGAGAATAAAGAGAAGACAGTGGGGGGGAGAAGAAATAAAAAAAAAAAAAATTTAAAAAAGAAGGTAAAGAGGGGGAGACCGGGATACAAATCCCGAAGTGCACGAACTTTGACCGGCGGGTCTAAAACCTAGGCCGAATGAGCTTCGACGCCCGGCCAGCGGGCCCCGCGCCGGGGGGGAAGAGGGGTGCGGCGCCCACGGGGCGCCCCAGACCTCCGCGTGGGTGCATCCAATTATGTCGGGGGTGTGTGGAATGTGTTTGTGACCAGAGGATGGGGGGAGGAGGGGAGGGCGCATGTTGGCCGCGTCCCTTTGCGGGGGGGGATGGAGGAAGCGCGAGGAAAGGACAGGGGCAAGTATTGTTGTTACTAAGGTCACTTCCCCTTGGTTATTCTGAGGGGTTGTGGCATGTATATGCTCTGGGACTTGGCATCTGTGGTCTGTTCTGCTTTGCACCAACGCCCATCATTATGTCACTATTGCGTTTGTTAGTAGATCGGGGTCTGGAGCTCAAAACCCAGTTCAGAATCGTTTTGCCCCAGCCCTGCCAGGGCAAGCCAGTAGTGTGCAAGGGTATTGCGTCAGTTCCCATATTTTAGAGAGGACGTTATGGGTCCTGATTCTAGATGGGAGAAGTGATACGGGACATGGAAAGTGTTACCCAGCATGAAAGGGAGGGACGTTGAGAAACAAAAGTAAAGGTAATCGGGGGCCAACAAAAACTATCACACAATCCGAACAGTCTGAGCAGTCCGAGGCGGTTAAAGCCTTCTGGGGGGGGGGGGCGGTTCTCTGTGGTTCCATGTTTGAGGAGTGTACATTAAAGTAGAGTACTCATCATGTCTCTATGTCTGGGCTTTTTCATCAAAGTTCCAATGTTTCCTGCAACGTTTCTATGGCAGTCTGTGGTTGTAGATATCGAGGGCTTGTAAGAAAACTGTGTCCATGTTGGTTTCAGGTAGTAGGGACCTAGGGTTTCAAAGGGGATCGGGACTTGTCTCTGTCCGGCAGTTGTGTGTGCATCGCCACCGCCTGTAGGACTTGGCCCCTGTCATCAAAACTTTTTGTTAACCTCTCCAGGTCTCTGCCCCTGGTTTGGGGGTCTGTAGTAGGTCTTCCGTCGGAGTCCAGAGCAATTTCCGATTGGCCCATTCCCCTGGTTTGGTTCTGTGTGTCTTGGGTTGTTAATTCCATGGATTGTGTCGGATCATGCAGCCCCTCTTCGTGACTCTCCGTTCTTAGTTATCCACATCCTGGCTGGCTCGAAGAGGCCGAATTTAACGTCCAGATGGCAAAGGCGAGGGCGGAAGGAGAGAAAGGCTCTTCTTCGATCTGCTGTTTCTTTGGAGAAGTCTGCTGAAAGGCGGATTTCGAGGGGACCGAGCCGGAGTGGGCCTTGCCTTCGGGACAGCTGTAGCAATTGGCGGACCTGCCCGTGCCGGAGGAAGCAGGCTATGATTGGACGAGGACGATCTTGTCCGTTTTGTCTCTTGAGACCAAGTCTATGCGCTCTTTGAAATTCCAGAGGGGGGTCAAATGTTACGTCGGCTAGTTTGGGAAGCGTGTCTCGCAGGTAAGAGAGGAAATCTGTACCCTCAATGCCTTCCGGAAATCCGAAGAAGCGGATGTTGTTTCTGCGGCTTCGGTCCTCAAGGTCGGTTAACTTGCTGCGAAGGTACAAGAGTTCCTGATCTCTGTCAGTCTGTAAGACCACTTGACTTTCCACGGCCGCTACTCGATGGTCCAGTCCGGAGATTTGTGACTGGAAGCCCGCTATTTCCAAGCGCATGGATCTCGTTTCCGCTGTTAATGCTGACATGGCAGTGTCCATACCTTCCAGTTTGCGGCCTACTGCCGATATCTCCTGCAGTATACGATCCATTGATGCTCCTTGAGTATTGTCTGACATGGTGTCGTGTGAGGGGGGCGGAGAGGCTGCGGGAGCAGGATATTTCTGTTGACGCAGGGCTTCAGAGAAGAGTAGTTGGCGAGCGGGTTTACACGGTGCTTTACCCGCCGTCTTGCCTCTGGGCATTGCGGGTTTCTCCCTGCAGGTGGGGATCCAAGGGGGTGCCTGTCCGTGTCTCAATGAGGGCGATCAGCGTGGGCGGAAGAGGAGAGAGGGTGGCAGCTGGGGTTCAGAGTTCAGGGGGGTACCTCTCTAAATGGCCTCCTGGGGGGCTGTCGTTTGTGTATATGTACGAGGGGAAGGATCACGGTGTTGGCTCTATAGCGTTCAGCGTCACGCAGGGCTGTTCCGTGGAGAGAGGGGTTGTTTTGGAGCCGAGCCGAAGTCCGATGTTACTCCTGGCCCTCTTTGCTCTTCATGCCTCGTCAGTTCCTGTTAGTGTGGTATTGCTTCTTTTGTTGTTATGTTTGTGTTGATCGTTTTCCTTTCTCTTTTTTCCTTTTCTCCTCTTTTTTTTTTTTGTTTTCTTACTCTTTGCCCCCTCTTGTGCTTGCCCCTCTTTTTATTAGGTAGTTTGCTCCTTTACTCTTTGCCTTCTCCTCTTCCTTTCGTCTTCCTCCTCTCTCTGCTCGTTGTTATATTCCTCCCTCTCTCTCCCCACTCCCGGCCCCTCTCACACTCATCCACCACCCTCCTCTCCGTACGTCTCTCATCCTCTCTGACTAACCAGCTCGGCTCTCACCTCTCCAACCTCTTCGGGGCCTCTGTCATTTCTCAGGGGGTCTTCTCTGGAGCAGGTAAGGCTGGGAGGGTGGGGGTAGCCGTCCGTTGCGCTCCGCTGGTGGTGAGGCCTCTTGTCGCCGATCCCGTCACCCCCGGCAGAAAGGGGGAGGGTGGAGAGGCACTGGGAGACGCGTCGTTGTTGTTCCGGGCCCTGATGGTGGTCGGCTCCGTTCTCCCCCTTCGGCAGCTATCGATCAGGAGGGAGGGAGGGGTCAGGCGGCGTCCCGGCCTGTTGCCGGCTCCGGGAGCTGCAGTTGAGCCGCTGTCAAGGCGCGGGCAGGGATGAAGGATGCGCTCTCTCCCACTTCAGGCTTCAGCGAGGGACGCGTCTCTCCGTGTCGGGGTGATTCCACACTCGAGGCCGCGGCTCAGGGGCCTGCCGTAGGCCTCAGGCCTCCTCCCCTCGCTCCGTTCGGCGCCTCCGGGGAGGGCGCTCCCCCCACGTCACGGACGTCGGTCGTTCACTGTCTCCAACTCCTACGTCCGCCCCCGCTGCGTTCGAGGGTCCCGTGGAGCGCCCCCAGCGCCACCGCCACGTGGCCCGCCGCCGTGCGGAGCTCGGCTCTCAGGCGGCCATCATGGATCGCGGCCAGACCACGCCCCTCAATTTCATAATTGTGACTTCAAATCCAACTTTACGGTTCAAGAGGGCTTTAAATTGCACTTATTTAGACACCAAACTTGACATTCACCTCTGTTCCCAATTGATAGTTTTCACTTATTAAATATTAATGGTAATAAGTAACCCCATGTTAACCTATGGGAAAGGTAGGCCCATTATTAGCAAAAAACATATTCAAGAGTTTCACACTACCAGCACATGTAGAATTTAAAATCACATGTCCAACTTTTTCAAAACAGTTCACCTTGCCCTCTGGGCTGATTGTATTAAAAAATAAGGTTTGGGCCTGGGAAACAGTTTATTTTTTCAAATGGTAGTTTAAACTGGCACGCAATGGAAGTTTTGATATATGTTTAAAAGACTACTTACGTGGGTGGTCAATCGGTGCTGCAGGCCCACTGGTAGCATTTAATTTACAGGCCCTGGGCATATGTAGTACCCTGGGTATATGTAGTTTACTAGTGACAAACAAGTAAATTAAACAATGTTTAAAGGAGAGATCACAAGCGCTTTAGCCCTGGTTAGTAGTGGTAAAGTGCACAGAGCCCAAATCATCAACAAAAACAGGTCTAGAAAAAAAGAAAATGAAGACAAAAGGTTTGGGGATGCTGGAGCACTGGGACATCGGTTAACAAATATCAGTTTATGAAAAAGTCTTACCAACTCATCAGGGTGACATCCCACCCACTAGGACAAATGGATTTTTGACGTTAGATGAGATTACCCTGGAGCCTACATAAATTAATTTATCATCACAGTTTCAATTATATTCTCAGTCCATAATGAGAGTTGATGTGAGTTTAAAAGCTCTATTAATCAAATCTTTTAGGAGCTTTTCTTTATTTGGTCAGTAATATTTAATCAATATTAACAATCAGCTAATCAATGTTCAAAATAAGCAATCAATAATTCATAACCAATGCACAGAGTGCATTTAATAAAGGAAAGAGTCCCTATTCTGAGAATGAGGATGGTTAAGGGAATAGAGCAAAAGGTGTCATTCAGAACCCATAAAGAGTTCCAAATTTAGAGAGCAAAGCATGAAGCTTCAGAGTCAAGTATCAGAATCAATGAAAGCAGAACTTCCCATAAAGAGAGGTTCATAAAACTCAGTAGAGTCTCAGGCATGAGCAGCATAGGCATGTGCATGGAAAATGGCAAGAGAATGAGAAATCTTACTCTAGAAATGCACATTTACATAAACAGCATAATGTAAGCATTTGCAACATGTGTTTTCTTCTTCCTCCAGTCAGCCAATCAGATGTCGATATCTTCACGGGGACAGGAACACTCCTTCCTCTTCTCAAAAGGAATGCAATAGTCCTCAAATAGCAATTTCTAATGAAAAAATGTAACAACTACATTGTATAAGCCTACAACTATTCTCACCATTCATTTGCTTTTATGAAATTGCATTTAAAAGTATTAGCTTCTATATTGCCTCAGTAAAATACAAGCTACCTACTCATCGTTCTACAGTGTTTGCTGTATAACCAGTAACATTTTGCAGGGTTACACATCAACAATGTCCTCAATTAATACATTTTGTGAAACATAGGCCTATTGGAAGGTCGGAAAACATAACATTTCACATTCTTGAACTAAGTCAGTTTACCAGAAAATGCTTTCTCAGTTTTTCAAGTTTAATATTTGTAAATGTGCTTGCTTAGTACACTTTTCTTGTTTTTCAATATAAAAGCATTCACTTTTTCTTATGAGTTCTATACTAATGTTCATGTTATTAATGTTAAATATATTGTTTACTTATATTTTATAAATGTGCTCCCTTAATCCCCCCATCTGATGGTTATCTTGACCATCACAAATTCTCCACAAATGAATTGTCAGATTTCACTCTATTTTTCAGTTGAGTCCTTTCTCTTTCTTTTCAAACTTTCAGACATTTTAAGTCTTTTGTATTTTCTATTGATGTGATTATTAATTTACAACACTCTCTTATTCCTTTTCTTCCTTTCTCTTGTATTTCTTCTTTTAAGATAGCATTTCAAATCTTTATAAAAGCCAAATTAAGTTATATCAAACAAACAAAATATCAACAGATGCATTAATATTGCTTAAAAATCCCTTTTCCTGATGGTGAAAACAAATTGCCAATAGCAGAAACTCTTCTACCTAAGCTGTCTAAGACACTGGTAGCCTCTAAAGATTCTAATTCAGGTTTTAATGGAGAAATGTTCTTTGAATATTGTTTAATGTTTCTACTTCCGTCAGGTATATATTATTAGCAATGCTGAGCTTTCAGCATTTTGCAGACTCCACCTTTTTCTATGAACAAAATGTCTAATTATAAGCGGTTTTGCAAAACCATGGATCTAATTGTAACTAATTCTGTATTTACAACAAATAATGCTCCAGAAGTGCTAGTTGCCAACTTGTCTGGTACTTTTGAAAGCTTTCTAATTTGTTCATCATTTAGAGTAACTCCAACAGGTGGGATGATTGTTACAAAATATCTCCAACTAACTATGTTCAAACCTTTACACTACATGAGCGTCTGTGTGAATGTGTCATTGCCAAACCATTTATACTGGTTACATGATACATTTTAGGAAATATTTGGCCTAAATAACACATACCTTTGCAATCAGTTGGCAATTGTAAATAAGAATCTTGTCCACAAATGAAATAGAATCTATAAATAACTATTCCCTCCCCCATTCATTTGAAAGTGTCTTCATAACTACTAATCCCTACATGTCTCTTTCTTACTTTGTTTCTTGTTTTGTAAACCCAATTTTTCCTTTTTGTCTCTTGTCCAATTTTAATTTTGGGTAAACCATTTTCTTCCTAAATTGATCTTCCTTTTTCCAAACATTTTTTAAAATATCTTCCCCTTGATTTCTGCTATGTGAGATGTTATTTCTTCTTTGCTCTAAGATCAAAGCAAGTATATTATCTATTGGTCTCATTAGACAGGTTAAACTGTTTTCATATGGCTTAAATCTATCTAAAAGTGGAGATGGAATTAAATAATGCCAAACGGTATCAAGTTAGTTTGCCTGTGGGTGTAAATTCATGCTCTTCTTTGAGGAACCTTAAAAAGAATCAAATCATAATTGGAATAATATTATATTTGAAATGTGTTTGTCTATATACTAAGTAAAGCAAAATACTACATGTAATTTCATATGATAAAGGAATGTGATGGTATGTCTTCTCCCTACAGCTGATGAAGGTAAATGACCACACACACAGCAGTCTTTTGCATCTAAAGCTTGTGGATATTCTTGCACTACTCTAGAATAAACATTTGTTGTATAATCTTCTTTCATTTAATCTACAAATGAAGCCTTAAATTGCTAACACAAGTCCAGATGTCATCTTGGTAAATGCAAATTAGATTTTTCTGTCTCCGGTGTTAGATAATCAACTCCTAACACAATTGCTACTAAAAATGTAATGCCAATAATTATCTTACATCTAGATCTGGTTAAAAAAACATATTTTTGTCTAAAGTCAGACCTTCTTAAACTGAAGGTGTTGCAGCAAAATGTCAAAGGTTAGTCTTAACTGTTATTTCACAAACGGCCTTTCATTTCTTTAGTGCAGTTAGTTCTTCCAACTTTAGTTACAGCAATACTCATATAGTCATCCTTAGCCATACTCTGACTTCTTCAAAAATGTTATCCGTACTCTTCTACTGCAGCCTTGGGCCTAGGAAAGTCTTTTTAATTATTTTTATTTAGCAACTTTAGTTCCAGTATTTATTTTATTCAACACATTTTCATCTCTTTTAGAAATCCTTTTCAGCAACTGTTTCACAAATATTGCTCTCAATGTATTGTCAAAGGGGTTTAAACAGTTCTTTGCTCACATCAAGCAAGTCAGTACATTTTCCTTCACATGGATCTTCTGTTGGTTCTGGTGGTATATCAACTGTCACTTCAGGTTGAGCTCTTGTTCTTCCTCTTCTCCTTTACCAGCAGCTTCAATGTCACTTTGTGAAATCACAGGAATCTGAACTGGTGCAACTGTTTGCAGTTCATTGCCTCTGACTCCTCTCTGCTGTTGTGCCTCTTCTTGCGGTGTCTCTCCTTGCTGTTGTACAAACTGTGGTAGTACATTCACCAGTACTCCTGGTTCAGGTTCAGAGAACACTATTTCGGCACACTGATTCCCTGTTCTATGGGTTTTTGAAGCATGCACCCAATTAGGCATTCTGGCACATTTAACTACAGTAATGGGGATTAAGATCACCAGTTATGTGCCTTTCCACCTTGGCTCCAGACAGAACTTACTTTCATGCTTCTTGTCCATCACCCAGTCATCAGGTACGAGGTCATGGCACTGTGCTTCAACCAGATTTGCAGTGAAAGCTTCAACCTGTCTAGAAACAGAACACACCACATCAGCCAATCTTTTACAAGAATAGAATCTCATTTCATCTGTGATGATCACAAGTGCATTGGCAGGTACAGCAGGCCATCCCATTGCATGCCCCATGACGATTTAATGTGGCAATGACCCAGTTGTCCTGTCAGAGGTACTTCAAATGCTCATCAACACCAAGGGCAAAGCACCAGGCCATTTCAATGATGCGGGTGCACAAACATTTACAATCCTTGACTTTATTGTACCATTAAGCTGTTCAACGATTCCAGATGCTTCTGGATGGTAACTACAGTGTAATCACTGATCCACTTATAATTCTGCACACAACATTCTAAGGGTCTCATTTTTAAAATAAGTTACCCAATCTGACTCCAGAGAAACTGGAAATCCAAACCTCAGTATCAGTTTGCGCAACAGTAGTTTAGCTACAGTGAGACTGTCATTTATCTAGATTGGTTATACTATTACCCATTGAGAGAAAATACACACTTTAACAAGGACGTATCTCAGTCCAGTATAAACAGGCATCTCAAAAAAATCCATCTGCATTCTGTTGAAGAGACCAACTGTTTTCCATACCTGCCTCAGTGTTACTGGTGTTGTCTTCCCTATTCATCTGTTAGCATGTTACACAGTGATGGCACAATTCATCTGCAAGCATTCTAAACCTGGTGTTAAACCACTTCTGTCTGAATAATCTCACTATTGTATCTCTCCCTAAGTGTGTGGGGCCACGTAAATATGTCTTTCCATGGGAAACAGTAAGCTGTCTAGTAACACTGGTCTTCCATCTGCTGAAATCCAAATGTCATTTAAATTTTTCCCACATCCTGCTATGATTCATCCCTGCTGTTTTTCTTCTGAATCATCTTCCTACAACATGTTTAATTCTTCCCATGCATCTGCTAATGACAACAACAATGAAAGGGCAGTGTCTTCATCAGATTATTTTGTGTGGGTACCATCAAATGGCAGGCCACAAGTGAGAGGGGTGAGGGGTGTTGTGTGTGATTGTGGGGGGGGGTGAATGTAGGTGTGTGCGTGAATGCAGGTGTGTTTTGAGTGTTGAATGTGTGTGCACATGTACAGATGTGTGAGTGCCTATATGTTGTGAAATGTGAATGCATGTCTGCGTGTATGTTTGGAAGTGTGTGCGGATGTGTGTGTGATTGGATGTATGCATGCATGTATGTATGTGGGAATGGGTGTGTGTATGCTTGTGTGTGAAGGGGGCGTGAATGTGGGGGAGTTTGGAGAGGTGGGGGGAGGGTATCCTGAGAGGTGGGGGGAGACCCCTATCAGTGACAGGTAAGGAATTCCCTGTCACTGATATGGCCTGTCGCCATGGTTTTCGTGGTGTTACGAATGCCACAAAAACCATGGTGGTAGGCGGGTCAGAATCCTGCAAGCAGCACAATGGCTTCAGCCAACCTGCCAATGTCATAAAGTGGCAGTAAGTACCGCCAACTTGTTGGCGGTACTTACCGCCACTTTATCGCCGACCGCCGGGGTCATAATGACTCCCTAATTCTTTAAAAATTAATAACTCCAGTTCCCTTTATCTGATTTTATTTGTTTTGGTGTCATTTTAAAGCTATAAATATTTAATATTTTTATAAATTGGTTTTGGATTTTTAAACTGTTTCCTGTGTTTTATTTAATTACTGTTTTGTGATGCTTGAATGCTTTACACTTTGCCTCCTAAGTTAAGCCTTGTCGCTTGTTGCCAAGCTACCAAGGGTTGAGCTGGGGTTAATTTATTGTGACCTAACTGAACCTAGTGGGGGTTAGTGGCCTATTGCTATTACCTACCCTTACCAATAATCCATTTTCCAACAAACTTCCTGTGAGCTACGGGTACAAAGGAGCTGACCAGAGTCCCCTGCATCAAGTCCTGCCAGTGGCCATATGAGGATTCTGACCAAGTGCATTCTGGGAATTGTAGTCCCAACTCCCCACGGAGCAACTCAGAGCTTCTGGAATCTTGAATCAAGTTTGTGGACCCTTCAAGGACCCGAAAAAGACCTCTGGAAGAAGATTTAGAAGTTTTCAAGACGTTTGGAGCGCCATAACTGGCATATATGCACCCAACACAGGCCAAGGGGAATTCTACAAAGCTACATCTAAATTACTAACACATGACTTATCAATGCCCATTGTGTGGGGAGGAGATTTCAACGGAGTCCCGAACATATCGCTAGATAGGTCACACCCCCCACTGGAGAATACACATAGCAAGAAACTATCCCAGACATTAAAATCCTGGATCTCAGATAGGAGACTACACGACATTTAGAGAGACCTACATCCCACAACTAAAGAATACTCCTTCTACTCCCTGGTACACCAATTACACACACGCATCCACCTAATAGTATGTACAGATGAGATCACGCACCTAATCAAAAATGTCTTCTACATGGCTAAGACTCTGTCCGACCACTGCCCAATAATGGCCACACTACAATGGGGCAGACAACTTACATGTATCCCCACGTGGCATCTACAGCCCACATTGCTTCCCCCTTCCGCAAAGAAATAGCAGACAACACTGATACCTATTGCAAAACCAACACGGGATCAGCATCAAGAAGGGCAGTGGAATGGGATGGACATAAGGTAGTGATGAGAGGCATGTGAATGACAATAGCGAGTGGAGTCAAGCGTACACTGATGGCAGAACTTAGGGAAATTGAGAAAAATAAACGCAAAGCAGAGTGCAAAACAGAGATACAAGGCGACGCTGGTAACGACATACTAACACTTCAAAAGCAATGGAATGAAGTAGAATCCCGACTGGGAAAATCCGACTACCGCCACTACACGAAGCGCCTCCACACGGAAGGAGACCGCTCTTGTAGAATGCTAGCATGGCTGGTGAAAGGAGAACAAAAACGAGCTCCTATCAATGCCATTCGTTTAGATACAGGCACAATAATCAATACACAGAAGGAAATAAATAACGCCTTCAGGCACTACTATGACACCCTGTATAACGCAGGATCTCCTCCACCTCCGGAACAGATAGAAGCCTTCCTCCAGTCTGCTCAGTTAACCCGCTTAACGGCGATTCAAATACAAGAACTAGACAAACCCATAGATATAGATGAAATAAAACAGGCCATACAACAATTAGCCCACAATAAGGCTCCAGGGAGAGACGAACTCCCAATTGAATACTACCAATCTTTCCCAGCCCAGACATTGGCCCCTTATCTAGCATCATCATCATCATCATCATTTAACTTTATTTCGGTGTGTAAAAACAAACCATTAAAGTACAATACACAACAAAGAAAGAAAGGACTTCTAAAAGCACGGAGGTAATAATAAAATAAAAAAGGTAAAAGTACAGTTAAAAGGGGCAAGACAGGTTTTAAAAACAAACAAGAAATAAGCAGTCAAATAAACATCACTTAGTATAATAAAAAACAATACTCAAAAATGAAAAAAAATTCTCTAAATCAGCACTAGTTAAAAAATATAATACACCAATATCTGAATACTGTGGAGCAATCACACATCCAATTTGATAAATATAAATAGATAAGTCTAAAAATTAGTTCCCCACTCTTGCTCCTTGAAATTGCTGAACTCAGATATCATAATAATACAAGAATTTTCCCCTTTTTCCCCCCATTAAAAAACTGTCTGGGTGGATGATTTTCGCTTTAAAATTCTCACGGCATAAAATAAGGGAACAGTTCCATAGGTCTATAAATAATCCATAAGGACCCAAGCCAAGATCCATGTCCTGTGCAAAAAAAGCTACAGTCATTCATCTAAGTCAGATAAATATACATAAATAATACTAGACAATAACTACACCATTTTATCCCTTAAACTTGCTAATCTCAACCTCCAGATAGACTCAAGAAAACTTGCTACTGGTAGAGCTATCTTAACGGACGGGTCGCTTTTTAAAATTCTCTCAGCATGGAGGCAGGATCTAACTCCTAATTGTTTAAAAAGCGGGATGAGCCAAAGTGCTCTTTGTTTGTGATATGCTTGACAGTGGAAGAAAACGTGTGAAACAGTTTCTGCACTTTTACAACCCATCGGGCAACCTTTAGATCTATTAGTTGAACTGGACCATTAGTACGTAAGGCAGCGCAAGGGGAGGGACCCAATCCTAAACCTGATAAAGAGGGCACGAGCAAATGGAGATAACTTTGCATCCAAAAAGGGCTCAAATTCGTAATGGCATTTAACAAGCAAAAAATTGTCGGACATGGACAATAGAATAGAACCAGCAAATTGTCCAACCTGAACATTATGCCAATAAGCATCCTTTAACAACTGTGCGGCATTTTTAGGAATAGAAATAGGATCATGCCAATAGGAGCCTAACCCCAGATGGGAAAAAGATTGTTCAACGAATACATACCATTTAGGTTTAATACTAAAATCACGGCCCACCACATTTAGGAGGCCACACCAATAAGGGGTTAGGGCATCAGTTGTCCACAGCTGAATCCAAAACAGCAGGGGCCTTAGGGCCGCAATCTGTGAGATTGAGAAAAGATTTAGGTCCAGATGAATGGGCAAGGATGGGGTACTAGATGGAACCTTTAGCATCATTTTTAAAAACTGGTTTTCCGCGCTAGCCAGATTCGCCAGATTACAATGGCCTCAAAGTTCGGCTCCGTATAGGGCGGCCCCCCTAGCTTGAGCTTTGTATATTTCCAGTGCGGGAGATATTGCAAATTTCGGGGAACTAGAGGCAAATCTGACAATTCCACCCGCCCTCTGCTTCAGGCATAATAAAGATTTATGGCGCTGGGCATGCCAAAGATGTGAATCTTCCACTTTGATACCTAAATAATCAAAGGTACCCTCCCTTTCCAAAGGGACATCATCTAAATATACAGGCCTCTTCATTTTATCCCTACTATCTCCAAAAACCATGTATTTTGTTTTTGCTGAATTAATTGATAACCCATGGTCAGTGCAAAACTCCAGGAATCTGGAGAGCAGCCTAGAAAGGCCCATAGCAGTGCGTGATAGCAATAGGGTATCATCTGCAAACAGAAGACAGGGGATCTTCTGCCCGCCCAGGCTAGGGGCGTCACTTTGACAGTCTAAGAGATATGGCAAACAGGTATTAATAAACAAGAGAAACAAGGTGGGCGCCAAGACACAGCCTTGCCTCACGCCCCGTGTAGTTGGAAAAGCAGGGGTCAGATCGCCAATGGTACCCCAGCGGACTTTAGCACAATTATCAGAATAAAGGTCCTTGATAATATTAATCATGGAACCCGGAACACCGGTGGTACTAAGGACCTCCCAAAGCTTGACACGCGGGACCAGGTCAAACGCAGACTTCAAATCAACAAAGGCCACAAATAGGTGGCCTTTGTCTGCATCTACGGTCTTCCACTTGATGGTGGTGAATCGGAAGATCTGATCGATAGTGCTGATCTTGTCCCTAAATCCTGCCTGGAGATGGCTTAAGACCTGATTTTTCATTATCCATTGTTTCAATCTAGTTAGCAACTGATACGAAAAACAAATCTGCAAGTTGTCTAATAGACTGATAGGCCTATAATTCCCAGGGGAGCTCTTGTCTCCTTTCTTATGAACGGGGACAATAATCGCCATCTTCCAGGAGAGCGGATAGGATCGAGATGCCATGGCAGTGTTTGATACCCTGTTTATATAACGGGTCCACACAAATAGATCTGATTTGTACAGATCAGAGGGAATACCATCTTGGCCAGGGGCCCTACCAGATCTTTGCGCGCAAATTGCCATCTCTGTTTCTTTTAGGGTGAAGGGCGGCATTTCAGGCTGGCACAGTGCATTATCTATGGGAGTATCATAAAGCTCCGTCCGAGAGCCGTACAGTTCACGAAAATAAGAGAGCCAGGTTCCTGGGTCGATATGGCATTCAGTAGTGGATGACAGGCCTGGGTCGCTACGCGCAACCAAAGTCCAAAAGAGCTTGGCGTCGCGAGAGCTAGCAGCCTCCGCCAGACACTCCCATAAATGCTCCTCATATTTGAGTTTTGATAGAGTGAGAGTAGACACATAGTTCTTTCTCGCATGTGTAATGTCGTCCCGATTCTTTGCCTTTAAGGCTTCAGACAGAAGATACTTGGCCACCCGACACTCTTTGTCAAACCATTTGCACCTTGGAGCAGAAGATTTAGTTTGGGATTTGGAAGGTTTAGTGAAAAGCTCCTTAAGTTCCGCAAAAAACCCCACATGGGCGGACACAATTTCTGAAGGAGATAATGCAATGGAGTCCTCAAAAAGTTGGTGACGGGTCATCATAATGCCAAGCTTATGGTTTAGTAAGTCAGATTTCAAAAATGAGGGCCACTTTACCGCAAGCTTATTAGTGGAAAGTTTTGACAGAACACTTCGGCCAGCCAAACCAGCGGGTAGATCAAACAGGGCTACGTTATATGCAATTTGCAAGGGGGCGTGGTCACTAGTGCGGGGAAGACCTACCTCTACATTAGTTATGAAATGCCAGACTCGTAAGTCCAAGATGACATAATCCAAGCAGCTACTATAATTACCTCTGAAAAAAGTAGGCCTAGCAGGGTTATCATTTGGAAATCGTCCATTTCCAAAACGGAGGCCATAGGTAAGTGCAAGGTCTATTATCTGAGACACCCTAGGGGAAGGAGTGAGTGGCGTTGGATGAAGTTGGAGCGGGGGGATATTCCACACTACGTCCTCATCCTGAGTGGACTCAGCAAAGGTTGAGCCAAACTCAATTTGGGCGTTAAGATCACCAGCAATAATAACTCGATATTTAGAATGGAATTCCGAAAGAACATTATGCAAGCGATAAATGGTATCAGACTGTTGGTTAAGGGAGCCTGGTCGATTATAGATATTAATACACAGCACAGGGGTACTAGACCTAGGCTGTATTACTATGGCTAAAATATCACAAGAATCAACAGCAATTTCCTTGACCCTAACCATCTCAGACATCTTGACCCAGCTACATAGACCCCCGACCGCCCTTCCCCTGGGGGATTGAGTTGCCTTTTTTATAAAAGAACGATAACCTTGCCTATACATGCCACCCATTGCCCAAGTTTCCTGGAACATGCAGATAGAGTAAGATTCCACAAAAGCCCCCCACTCCGGATCAGGCAGTTTGCTCTTAATACCCGCCACATTCCAGGACAGCAAATACCCTTCAGAAGTTGGAGTGTTACAAGTAAGCGTACCAAAATCAGTATCCGTAATTAGTTTAGAATTAACTATAGGAGTACAGAAAGAAGCACTTGGGTTAGGACCACCTGGGCTGATTAAAGGTCTTTGAGACAGTACAAGTGGACCACAAGGTATGCAATGATTAGGGAAGAGTAGTCAGTCAACATCAGATGTATCCCCTATAGTAACGGGGTCTTGAGTACCACTATGTTTAGGATTATGAACCAAAGCAGCCCCATCAACCGGGAAAGGCAACAAGCCAGACTTAGGAGCAGGAACTGGAACACTGCAGGGGCTTCCCTTGGGCCTAAGAGGATGTGCAGGCAAGATCTTTTGGCCAATGGCAGGCAGGCGTTCACGGAAATGTATATCAAAATCAGATCTTAGCGTATTGCGGGCTTCCATCTGCAAAAGTCCCCTAACTAATTCGGGGTTAGTGAGGTTAATTTTGATGGTATCACGGCCACCTGGACAACCACGTACTCGAGAAGCAAAAACAATGTCAGAATGAATGATAGAAGCACAGCCCCTGGTATGACGAATCCAATATGACACCTTGTTGACAAGGGAGGAGGTGTCTTCACTGATATGGGATGTAAGAGGAGGAACATTGCACAAATAAATACAATTTGAATTAGCCACGTGAGTAGAAGGGGCCACAACTTGACCAAAGTCAAAAGAGGAGGGTGCTGAACGTACTGCCGAAGTGGCCGGTTGGATCCTATGGCCTGGCTTATTAGTGGGACCCTTGTTGTGGTCCTCATTTACTGAAGAAATAGCAGTTATCTAGCAATGATTTAGGAAGCATACGCCATGGGGAGACTACCCGATTCCCTACGAGAGGCAATGATAGTAGTCCTCCACAAGAAAGATCGAGATCCTCTGGATGTCCGCTCGTACCGCCCATTATCATTATTGAATACAGACTGTAAAATACTATGGAAATTAATAGCGAATCGCCTTCTCCCAATCATATCTACCTTAGTTCACCCAAACCAATCTGGGTTCATACCAGGACGGAACACTTTCATCAATATTAGAAACCTGATACGTCTAATAGCAGAGACACCAGAAACTGACACTACACGAGCGGCAGTTTCCCTCGATGTTGAGAAAGCGTTTGACACACTAGGATGACAGTCCTGTACGCTGACCCAAAAGGGCGAGTCAGAACGGGAATGACCATCTCTGAGGAATTCTCAATAGGACGTGGCACCCGGCAAGGCTGCCCCCTGATACCACACCTTTTCGCGCTAGCAATAGAGCCACTCGCAGCCAGACTTCGTACAGAGGCAGCACGCTGGGGCATACTAGATGGAGAGAACCACCTCATTATTTCCCTATATGCGAATGACGCATTAATATTCCTCCGCAACTACCCCAAATCCCTACCCGACCTGCTTCAACTACTGAATTTTTTCGGGCAGCTATCTGGACTGCATGTGAACTGGGCAAAATCATGCCTGTTTCCAATGAGACTGCAACCAGACCGTCAACATAACCCAGACACTATACCTGGCTTACAATGGAAAAATACCACTTTTAAATACTTAGGTGTGCATATCTACCACAACGATGCAGATTTAAGAGAAGGAAACTTAGAACGAATGATCAGATCAGTAAAAAGCTCACTGCCCTTCTGGTGCTCCTTACCATTATCACCGATAGGTAGAGTCCCAGTGGCTAAGATGATAGTACTCCCCAGACTACTATACTATTTCACTTCACTACCACTAGTACTACCAAAATCACTCTTTGTACAATTAACAAGAATACTGACTGACTTGATATGGGGAGGGAAACGACATTGTGTGGCCCTGGCCAACGCTTACCTTCCTCTAGAAAGGGGAGGCATGGGTGTCCCACAATTTGAAATGTATTACGCAGCGGCGCAAATACACTGGATTATGAAGTGGCTGGAAGACCCACACGGCCCAGAAATCAGCGTACTAAGCACAAAATTAGGTCACTCGGATATACTAAGATGGCTCCTGGGCCACAAGGTCATCCCCCAAAACAATAATGTATTGCTAAAAATAGCTGAACGCATATGGCACTGATATGTAGACATAGGAATATGAACTCCGCTAAATTCACCCAAAATGCCACTACAGGCCACACCAGGAGTAGATAAACTGCACAGCACACTAGATTTATCTACCTGGGTCACAAAGGGAGTTAAGACGATAGGGGACCTCTTCTCGGAGGGACAATTCCTCACCTATGAAACGCTAGCTGAAAAATACAATCTAGGCAGCGGCTAATTTATCACATACGGGGCAATACAGCGGTTGATACGAAACACATGAAGAAGCAGTAAGAATGAACCACAAACATCACCAGTCCTACACGACCTACTCCAGGGATTGGGAACACAATCAGATATTTCTTGGTTATACAGGACCCTACAAGCCAACCCAGAGGTACCACAATCACAGGCCAAGATCAAATGGGAAGAGGCAATACGTACACCTCTGAGCACACAAGCATGGACCATGGCTCTCACAACTACACACGAGTTATCACGCAATGCCCGCTTCCGTTATACACAATTCAACTACCTACACCAAACGTACTTAACACCAGCCAGAATACAACGCATGTTTCCGCAAGCAGGGTCTGAGTGTCCAAGGTGCGGTCACTCACCAGCTGATTTCTACCACATGATATGGGATTGCTCACCAATACTACACGTACAGCAAGATGTAACCAAACGAACCGCACTCCTGACCGGACTGCCTCTATCCCCAACCCCGAGTCCTGCATCCTAGGGATACGCAAAAGACGTAGTAAAGATAAACAGAAACAGAGATGCGCAGACCTGGCGTTCATTATATTAAAATGACTTATAGCGACGCATTGGAAATCGCCAAGTGCTCCCAGCGTACGCCATTGGGCATCGGACTTACTACGATGGGCGGTGGCGGAGATACAAACGCTGCGCACACTCTGTGACAGGGGAATAATAGTAAAGGGAGTGGAAACATGGGAAGCATTCATAGAACAACTGGAAGAGAAAGATGATACCCGCCCCCCCTGAACTACACACACACATTAAATTAAACGGCATGATTCTTACCTAATAAGAGCAACAGCACAATTATACCGAAACAGAAAACCTACCCAGACATGGAAAATGCACAAAGCATGCACAAATACCGTAGCTGCAGCGCACAGAACTACACAGACCCCCGATACTCCACA
Organism: Pleurodeles waltl; assembly: GCF_031143425.1. NCBI lineage: Eukaryota > Metazoa > Chordata > Amphibia > Caudata > Salamandridae > Pleurodeles > Pleurodeles waltl. The sequence goes on from NC_090449.1 coordinate 997,089,772, forward strand.
CAAACACTCTCTACTGGACAATAGGAGCAATGATCAATACCTCACCTCTCTCCAACAGCCCCTCTCCCTGTCCCGACTAGCATTCCAACGCCCAAAAGAGCATCAAAAATATCTTCAAGGTGACCCTTTTCTTCCTTCTCTGTTTTTCCCCTCTAGTCGTTATTGCAATAGAGAAACTAAATGTTTACTCGTACTCGTCTGGAATCAGATATGGCGATTAACCTACCAAAGTATTAAGATGTACACAGAATGACTAAAGCCAATGATGTAGCCTGCTGTACTATCATGACCATGCTTGTAAACATTGCACTATATATAACAAAAGTTAATAAACAGGTTAAAAAAAAAAAAAAAGACGTTTGGAGCAACTGTTGTAAAAAGCTCCATAAATTGAAGAGGTGCACTGTGGGAGTTGTAGTCCCCAAGAGGCAAACAAACCAGAGCCTCTGAACCCTTGACTGGTGCTGTGGACCACTTTCAAGAAACACTTCTTAAAGTAAGTGTAATAGTGTTATATCATGGGTGGAGTGGACTTTGTCCCTGCCCAGTGCAACCTTTTTTAACCCCTTGTGCGCTAATGGCTCCGAAGCAATAGTTTTACTTTTAAAAATTCAAATATTTGGTTCCCTACTTTGGATTTCTGTCATTTTGGTGTCATTTTAAAGAGCAAAATGTTTCCCATTTTTATAAATTGGTGTTGGATTTTTATTGTGTGTTGTGTTTTACTTATTTACTGTTTTGTTGATAGTAAATGCCTTACACACCTGTCTCCTAAATTAATCCTACCTGCTCGCTGGCCAAGCTATAACGGGTTGAGCAAGGATTAATTTACTGAGACGTTGACTGGCCCTAGTGGGGGTTTGTGGCCTATTGCTAAGTGTAGGTACCTACCTGCCTTTACCAATAATCCACTTTCCAACAGTTGTAAAATGTGCACGCTAATACAGTTAATGAAAACAGTATTCACATTTGTTATGACTGCAATCTACAAATCAGCATACTGTATCAAAACGAAAGTTATGTGATAATTGGTGTAATGCTGTATGATAGCTCCCCATAGTATACTTTGTTATGCCTCTTGATGCATCTCATGGGGTATGTCATATAAGCAAGGGAATCATGCCCAAGTGGGCAAATCAAAGAAATAAATGACCACAGGTAAAAAGGCCTTACAGTGTACACAACTGTGTCCCAGATAATAGGCTTGACTGAATAGACAGATCAAAAATGTATAGCATTAACACATAAACAAATAGTCCTTCAACTCATTATGAGTTTGGTGGTTTATCAACTGCCTAATCTGTGGTGGCAGTCAGACCGGGGCATTCCCTGCGGTCCAACCGCCAGTTTCCAATCCTGGCTTTTGGACCACCAGCAGACTGCATCCACCCTTGTGGTCACAGATTCCGATAGGTGGCGGCAGTCAAAGTTGTGGTCAGCAATGGCAGTGCCCATGGCAGCACCGCCATGCTGATCATGGCTTCACTTTTAGCCATGACATGGATAGACCTTGCGCATTCAGAGGTTGCTGGTGTGCGATGGCATTAAGGGAGCGGAGGTCAATGCTTTTGCATTGTTTCCGCCGAGCTGACTGGCAGAAACTTTGTATTACTATGTTTCCGCCAGTCAGCCAGGTGGAAACATCGTAATACAATGGGGGTGAGGTTGCAGGTATGACAGCAGCCTTTCCCCAGTGGATTTGGCAGTCTGTTGGTCAGACAGACAAATTCAACATTAGGCCTTAAAAACCTAATACAGTCCTGTATATCAACACATGGTAGGTTAACACAGATCTATTTTATCAAGACACAGTGAGGTAAACTGATAAGTCCTAACATCACAGGGCAACAAAACAGTACTGCTCAGTACCTATTGTTTTCCTTCAGACATCACCCTTTCCCCCTGATGTGTCTGATGCCAACAGACAACCTCAGTATTGTTCTTGAAGAACCACTTGTACATATATGTCAGACTGTATACCATTAACAAAGCAATACATTAGTAAAACATCTCAGGGTAACTGTCCTCTGATAACATTTCCTGGGCAAAAGCAAAAATTATGAAAGCAACTTTCCTTTCAGGTTGAGGCCAGCCAATCAGGGCCTTGCTTTTCATTTGGATGCACGGTACCCACAGGTACTCATGTGTAATGTCTTTCATGATGTTGAATGGAAACTTTATGGATCCCTAAAGACTCCATATTAGTGTGATGTAATCACTGGAATAGAATGCAATGAAACCTTGATTTAGAATGTGGGAGTACACAGGTACATGCAGACGAATAAAGACATGTGACTTATAGCTCCCTTTGTGGCCTAGTCATTCAGTGGGTTCCAGGATGGGAAAAATGCTAACACTGGTGACAAGATGGGGACAAGTAACCCAAAGAAGAAAGTACTTTCATAGAGAGTTTGCTGTGGCCCAAGCAACTGCTCTTGCGTTCCATGTGTGCCTTCATCGAAGTGTAGAGTCGACATATGGCGCATGTGGAGTCAAAGTACAACTAGCTGGTGTGAACTGTGTGAATGGGAAGAGAGCTTCACAGGAAAATCTATGCATCGTTGGTCAAGAAACTACGACCAAGATAATACAAAAAGGTACTGTAATGCCAGGCAAAACAAAGATATACAGTAGATGGAGTGTTGCAGCTGAAGACGGATTCAATCAGGGTTACAAAGTGAAGTTAAATATAAGTATCAGATACCAAATAACACTGTGAACGGAAGTGCTTAAGGCAGAGATCATCCATATGTAGGAAAATATAAACTGAAGTGTAAAAAGATTGAAATAAGTAACGCCCTAGTCCACCAAAGACTGTCATCGTGCCACAGCTGTCACCAAAGTGGCTGAAGGAGAAGTGCTCTGGTGGTTCCGCTTACAGAGCTGTCCATACCCAAAGCGGTTGTTCATCAAGCTGCCGTGTGGGGCTTAGAAAACCTTTATAGGTCTTCCAAGAGAAAAGATTGAAGACAACAGTTGGATCTGTGAAGCTTCAAGATGGCAACTAAGAAAGATGCCATTCCATTCAAATTAAAGCGCATCCCGAGACTCATGCGTCAAAAGACTTCAAAAAAGATTTGCAGAAACATGATGATTCGACAGCGTCAGGTAGCACACTTTTCTCAGCATCAGTAAGTTCCACACTGGTCTACAGTGCTGCTGCCTTCCTAAAACCACCACAACCCTTTAACACCCCACAGAGCAAAATGTTGGCAATTGATGGACTGCTTGAATGGAGACATTTGAAGATTTTAGTGATGCACTTGAAGAGACTGATAACAGGAAGATTATCAAATATCTCAAAAATCTAGCTGGTATTGATGTGAAAGAAGTCATCAAGAAAATGTCAAGAACTGACAAAGAAGTCACATACTGTCAAATTAAGAATGGGTTGAACCTCAAGTTTAATCCAGTACCAAACACTGATTATGAACAATGTTTTCAGTCAAGAACATCAAAGGGTTGACAAAACAATCAATGATTTCCTGGAAATGTGGCTTAGAGTGATCGATGGATTGACTGAGTGTTGATGGTTGACAGAATTAAGAAACGTGCTGAGAGACAAGCTGAGAGACAAGCTGCAGATATGGAGGCAGGAGGTGCCAGAGATTGTCAGGGATGAGTGTGAAAAGTAATTTTAAAAAAAAGAATGAAGGAAAAAAGTGAAGTTTACATGTAAAAAGAAGTGCTTTAGATGTGGATTTGCATTTCCACACAAAGAAAAGTGTTCAGCTATTGGTCAGATAGGCAAAGGCTGTGGTAAAGAGAGCCATTTTCTAACGATGTGCAGAGCGAAGGAAAAAGTAAGCGAGTCACAGCGCAAAGATAAAAGGCCCGCCAGATTGTTCCAACATCAGTTGAGGCAAACAGATGCTAAACAAAGTAAATCATCATTTAAATCATCAAACAGTTCTTCTGCCTCAGTAATAAGTGATAGTGAAGATAGTGATTGTGCCATGTCAATGCTTACCTCAGAAAAATGTGCACATGGTGGACTGGTCACTTGTGAGGAAAAACTAATCAGTCAAAGAAAAGTCAACATGTCAAAGCAATGAAATCATACAAACACTGTCCAAAGAATACATTGAAAATAAATGGCCATTCAATACCTCTCATTATTGAAAGCAGTGAGTTGATAAATATAATGCCTAAAGAAAAGTACAATGAACTGTCTCTGTTACTGCAGCTTATGCTATCAAAGACCAAAGTGTACATTTGGGCTGCATCACAGCCCATGTAGAGTTGAATTTCATTTATAGCAACAATGAAATATAAGAAACCAAAGTACAAGCACCAATCCATATGTTTTAAGGTACAGCAGCAAGTGCCTACTTGCTCAGTTTCAACACGGCTGCTGACAGGGGACTGATTTCGGTGAATTACAACATGAATGGTTTTCACATAAGAGTAATTCAATTCCCTTCATTCTTTCATGGTTTAAGAAAGTTAAAGGCTATGAAAGGAAAGTGAATATTAATCAAATTAATCAGAATATTCATTGCTCAGAGACATGGATGAGTTGCTTTTCATTTACAAAAAGCTTTTGTAAAAGAACTTGAATCATTACACAAGCACTGGTCCAACACCATGGGTTTCTCCCATAGTAGTAGTGCCTAAAAAGGACCATGAAGGAGCTGTGTGTATACTCATTGACATGCGCCAGGCAAGCAAAGCAATTGAACGAGAATGACATCCAGGGTCCCACATTGCTGACATGATAACGCAATTGAATAATGCCAAAGTCTTTTTTCGCCTTGATTTGAATAAAGGTTATCACAGTTAGAACTTCAAGGAAGTTGCAGATACATTACAGACTTTCATACACATGTTGGTTTGTTTAAATATAAGAAGCTTAGGGGCTTATTTACAAGTCCCTAGAGCCATTGGACGCCACTTTTAGCATTGCTCCAGTGACGCTGTGCCATTTTCCATATTTACCAGTCAGCGTTAAGCCACTTTGCATGGAGCAGAGAGGCATGCAATGGGTGTTGCTGTGGGCATCCCACTGCAACACCCATTGCATTTTGATGCTGCCCCAGATTTATGAGGATTCGTAAACCTGAGGCAGTGTCAAAAGCTAATGCCATCACAGGGGTGGCGTTAGCATAGCACAACTAGGGGAAATACTTTTATTTCTCCTCGTTTTTGCTTTTCCTGTGTGCTGCATTCTGAAGCACACATAGAAAGAGCAAAACAACATTAATGATAGTTTATATGCAGGAAGGGACACCTTCCTGCAGATAAAAAAATCATTCCCTGCAATGCAGGCACCCCTGAACTGTGGTGCAAGGCTGCCTGCGTTGGTGCCAGGCAGCTAGTTTAGTGACCGCGCTAGGGAAAAAACAGGGGTGCACCTTATTTTCATAAATACGGCGCATCCCTGTGTTTCTGAAGTGGTGCAGTGTGGCGCTGCCAATTTCGGCACTGCACCACTTTCTTGTAAATAAGGCCCTTAATTTTGGTGTGTCATCAGCTGCAGAACTTTTCCAAGACGTCATTTGATGCATCATACAACCTGTTGTGGATGCATTCAATTATAGTGATGACATATTAGTTTTTGGAGCTGCACAGAAGGATCATGATATATCCCTCAAACAAGTATGTCAACTACTCAGTGATGCAGGGTTAACCTTAAATGCAGACAAGTGTGAGTTCAATAAGACAAAAGTGAAATTCTTTGGCCATATCTTTTGTGATGGGGATATAAAGCCTGATCCTGCAAACGTGCAAGCTTTGACAAATGCTGAACCCCCGCAAGATGTTTTAATGGTACGGACTTCTCTTGGAATGGCTAGATACTGTTCAAGATACCTAAAGGACTTTGCCATGGTTAGTGCTTCATTATAAGAGTTAATGAAGAAAAATGCTTCCTTTAAATGGTCATGAGAATGTGAAAAAAGTTTTTAGAGAATCAAGTATGCAATTGAAAATTAGATGAAAATGATGTACTGCAATCCAAAGCTTCATACAGAAACTAAGGTTGACGTTAGCCTTGTCAGGTTAGGCAACATACTTGCATAGCGTAATGGGCACCCAAATGCAAGTCAACATATTGCAGCATATGCTAGTAGAAGTTTGTCTCAAACAGAACATGCTTACTCATAGCATGAGAAGGAAAATTTGGCTTTAGTATGGACTTGTGAATATTTCCATGAATTCCTGTACAGAAAGCGTTTTAAGCTGGTGACTGATCAACAAGCTTTGCTAGTCATTATCAGCAATCCAAAAGCCAAGATGCCTTCTTGGATTGAACGAAGGGGACTATGATTGCAAGAGGATGATTATACAATTTTCCATTGACCAGAAAAGGATAAAAATCCTGCTGATTACTTTTCGAGAGTGCCTATTCAAGGTCATGGTACTCCATCGAAAACAGGTGAAGCCTACACCAATTGAATTGCCAAGTGAAGCACACTAGGTGCTGCATTGTTATCCCGGATTGTCATTGCTGAGAGCCATGCTAGTGACCTACTGCAGTGAAAGCCCATAATTAGACATCAATCATGAAATAAATACTTTCGACCCCTCAGTAATGATGGTGAATATTAAATGTTAAAAATTAATTGCACATAACTCAAGAAGGAGTTATACTACGATTACTGAGAATCCTGTTTCCGGAGATTCTATGGCAAAAGGTGATCAAAGTGGCTCACGAAGGACACTGTGGTATTGTTGTTCCACAATGACCTTTCCAAGACTGAAGCCCTTTTTACGAGTTTGGTGGTCACCGAATCGCCACACCGGTGGTGGCAGCCGCACCGCCACCAGGCTGGCAATGCAAACCACCATATTACGACCACAGTGGTGATCCAACTGCAACACAGCCAAGACACCACCAGTACCGCCAGTGCGGTTGGACCTCCTCCGACGGTGGTAGCCCTCTTCAGGCTGGCGGGGACCAATGCACCGCCCACCATATTGCTAGTCAGCAGACCACCAGGTTTTCCAGGGTGGTGCCACGCCACGAAAAGCCTGGTGGAAACTGGCAGTATGAAAGGAGACACTCACCTTCAGGTACACAGATGCATCCGCAGCGGCCATGGAACCTGAACTGCAAGACTTCACATTGCCGTATATCGCCATACACCACCATTGAAAACGATGAAGACGAAAAGCGTAAGCACCCACACCTAGCACACACTGGAGGGAAGGGCAGCGATACACACCCACACACCCACACACAACACCTATATGCTAAATAAACACACTAAGGCCAACAGACACGTGCCATTCGCACAACACACCACCACCACTATCAAACACATACACAACACCCCACATTCACACAACAACAACAACTCACAAACACATTGTCAGAAAAGCACATCGAACAACTCCACCCGACAACACATACTGGCAGTAATAAGTAGCAACAACATACAATCCTAGAAATAGTACAGACATCCAAACAAAACCTCAGGTGACATGCCACATCCAACCAACATACAAAGGACATCACAGATGCATCACTATACACACGGAAGCACACACCACTACTGCACAATGCCACACACAACCATAACAACACATCACAACAAGCACATGACATAAGTCATCAACTCATCGAGGCAGCAACAGAGATACATCTCATACACATAGAACACAAACATCAAAGTATACACATATAACACAAACATGTTGAAGGAAATACAAGACAATTCCTCAAACTTGACCTCCACATCTATGTGGGCAGATGTATTTAAAATTGAAATAAATATTAAAAACTATTTACATGTGAAGCCTACTGGCCAGCCCAGCAAATGTCTTAAGTGCCCCAAGCACATTGGGCATAGTCACATGCGCCAACTTGACTCCTGACAAATTGACCTCCACATGGCAGGGGCATCAATGAGGAAGGCAGGCACCTCAGGGTTGAAGGGAAGAGGTGGTGGATTTGGCTTAGGCTTGGAAGGGGGTCCTTGGGTTCAGGTTTGGGAGGGGAGGTTAGGCTCTGATTTTGATTGTGGGGGAGGTGGTTGAGATTTGGGAGTAGGAGCAGGGACCATGGGCTTTGGAGGGAGTTGTTTCTTTGTAGGGGGAGGGACATGGGCACTACTAAGGGGGCCATGGGAGGACTGGGAGGTGGAAGGTCTGGGTTGAGGCAGGGAGACAGGGAGACATGGTGCTTAGAGGCATCATGAGGTGGGACAGGAGCAAGGAACACGTCAACCTTTTTTAGGTACACAAGGGTGGTCATGGGTAAAAGGTTTAGGAGTTGAGGTGGAGGGAGTGGTTGTAGAAGGTGTTGGTGTGCTGGACGTGGATTCAGGTGTATGCAATGTGTGCTTGTGTTTGGTGGGTGTATGTTGGGTGGGTGAGTGAGGGCATTCATATTTTTTGGGAGGAGGGAGAAGTGCTGCAGGGAGATGGAATGCAAAATGTGTGAGTGTATGTTGGGGTGGTGGCTGCAAGTAAGGTGAATGTGCTGCTTGTGGTTGTGATGGTTGTCATGGTGAGTGCGGAAATGGTGTGTGGGGTGGATATATGCGGGTCTGCTCTTGTGGTGTCTGTGGGTATGACAGGACTGGTGGCAGGATCAGGGAGTGTTGGTGTAGTGATAGCAGGTGTGAGTGGTGATTTGACTGTGATGGAGAAGGTGGTGGGGGAGACAGTATAGGGTGTGGCTGTTGAAGTGTCTGCAGGTGTGTGTTGAATGTGTGCATGCTTGTGGTGTGTCTTGTGTGCCTGTGTTTGTCTTTGCACACCTTGTCTGTTGTAGTGGGTGAATGCTGGTCTGTATGTGTGCTCTGGATGAGTGAGGGGTGTGGGATTGGGCACAGGTTGCTGGAGGGGGGATGGAAGATGAAGGGACACTTGCTGCCGTATAAGAGCAGGCCAAGCCTGAAACAATCTCTACAGGCCAGCCAAGACACAGTGAATGCCTTCCAGGTAGGCATTACTTTGTTGCATCTGGGATGCCAGGCCCTAGATGGCATTCACAATGGTTGACTGCCCCAGAGATGGACTTCAGGAGGGCAGGGGTAGAGGTGCCTGCGGCGAAGGAGACGCTCACCCTCCTGGGTGAGTGGGCACAGACAACTGGGCGGGGAGCTGCAGGATAGATGGTACTGGTAAGGGGGATGGAAGACAAGGATGGTGCTGTGATGGACCCAAATGGGTCCATCACTACCAGGGAGCTTCCACTCGAGGAGGAATCCGAAGATGATGTTGCTGCACCGGTCTCCCCCGTGGTGCACCCCTTACCCTCCGTCTCACTGTCCCTTCGGCATCAGTGGACTCTACCTCCTGGGTCCCATGGGCTACAGCTTCCCCACTCTCTGGTTCCCCTTCTCCTTCGCCTGATGATGCTGATGCACACAAAGATAGAACAGGAAAGGGAGAGAGGGTGCGAGAGAAAGAAAGGAAGGAAAGGGTCAATACCTACCCATCTAATACACATACCAACAAGTAATCTACTCCTCCTCTAGGTCATGAAGACTTAACCTAATATGCAAGCTGTTACCTCCTAATTCCAACAAAATGACAAATTTGGACATGCTGCAGTCTGTCATCAGTCTTTCTACAATGATAAATACCACCATCTACCCTTAAATACTTCCCAATCTGACACTTTTGACACATTGTTTTTCAGATGTCCTGGATAGGTGCATTGCACACAAAAAATAGGACAGGTTGGTAAAAGACTCATGATGTACAGAAGTCCATTGAGAATGCAATGATTTCACAGTAGAAGATCCCTACTCACAGGACGTATTACCCAATATCTGCCCTAACTAAATTACATTGGCTGTCTAAAGCAGACTTAGGGATTGGAAATTAAGGTTTGGAAAATCACTCAACATAGGAGTGTGTCTAGACATAACTGGACAGGGAGTTATAGCACCAACATACTACTGCTTTCATGGTGTTTAAAAGCTAACTCACACCACTTCTAAACAGTGGAAGTAATAGCCAGGACTATAATCTCATCTGATGTACACACACCTCATTAGTGCCCACATAATCTAACTGACACAATACAAGCACATGTAACTGATATGGCTGCTGTGCTACCCTCAAGCGCCCATCTAACTCTGGGTAGGCCACCGCCAATATGCAGGCCATTAGATGGGTCAGAATCCAATGGGCACCCCTCCCTCATTGGGAGAACATCCCCAGCTGGGCCTCTATGGTCTTCTGGGCCCAGCATCTCACCTCCTCCCATTGCTTTCTGCAGTGGGTGCTCCACTGGCTATGAACTGCTGGTGGTGATCATCATTGGTCCCAGTTTCCTATAGACATCAATGTTAACCAATTAGGAGTTACACAGTGGTTCCGGCCGCCTCCCGCCATTACGACTAATGCCAGCGGAATTAAGTCACTTCCATCTATCCTCTACATGAAGAACAGGTGGCAGCCATTTTACATATTTTTAAGATATCTATGTCATCCTAGTGCGTCATAGCATGAAGTTAATCACAAGTTGCTTGATGCACAATGTTGACTCATACGAACTGACTAGTGAAGTGAGTGTCACCTGCCAAAATGTCTAATGTATAATATTTTCAATGTGTGGACGTTTGATAACAGTATCCGACTCAGGATGCGACGTTGCTATGTCTGACTTCCATCTCTGTAGAAACCCCTTGTGACAGGCATAGCAATGGAATTGACAGCCAGGATGTCGCAGTTGTGTTGTTTTTGAATAACTGTTTCACTCTGTCAGGTTTCAAATACCTTACATGACTTGTCCTGTTTCCACTTCTGTGGTGTACTGTAGTAACGAAGGTGTAACAGATGTCGTGAAATGTGTTCTGTCCTATGCCTCGTTACCGTCCAATGGGGAGATTGAGAAATGCACTGGTCTACCGGCCCCTAGTTGACCCTTCTACCATGGAAAAAAGGCACATTATATAGAAATGTCGTCTGAACCATCAGACCATCAGAGAACTGTGTACCCAGTTGAAGCTGGACCTTCTACCAGCCATACGTAATCCATATGCCATCTCACCAACAGTACAGGTGCTATCTGTCCTGCATTGCCTCGCCTCAGGATCTTTTTCAGGTGACATTGGGACTGGCTGCAGAAATGTCACAGCCATGTACTGGATGCCTTACTCAAGCATTCGAACAGCTGCATCAGGTGCCTACAAGGTGCTGATCTGTACACTGTGAAGTCTGCCTTTTATGACATTGCACATGTTCCACATATAATAGGGGCCACTGATGGCACCCTTATCACTTTTGTTCCTCCCAGGGCCAATAAGCAAGTTTAAAGGAACAGGAAGAATCACTATTTGATCAATGTGAAGGTGGTGTGTCTTGCTGAACAATACATAGCCCATGTGACAGCAAAGTTTCCTGGATCTGCACATGATTCTTAGGTCTTGAGGAACAGCAGTGTCCCACAAATGATGTCCCGACTACAGAGAGACAGCGACAGCCTAGCTCTTTGGTAAGTGTATCACTGTCTATTTCTAACATCTAATCCCTAGGGATTTGTACCTTTGTGCACACAGGCGACTCTGGCTACCCCAACCTGCCCTGGCTCCTGACACCAGTGAGCCAGTGAGGCACCCTACAACAGATGGGGAGGACAGTTACAATGAGGCCCACGGCCGAACGAGGCGTGTAATCGTGAGGACATTTGGATTACTGAAAGCAAGATTCAGATGCCTACAGTACAGACCACAGAAAGTCTGTCAAATCATTGTAGCATGTTGCATGTTACCCAATCTTGCCCTGAGAGGACACATTCCACTGTTGGATGAGGAGGAGGTAGCAGCTGGACCTGTGGCTCAGGCTGATGACTCTGGAACTGACGAGGAGGCAGATGAAAAGGATGAAGCTGATTCTAGGACTGAGTTGATTTGGCAGTTCTTCCAATGAATGCCAGGTATGTGTGGTCTAAAGTTAATGGGACCTCTATCCCTGTCTGCCTAGTGACATTGTCCTTCCTTGTGTTTTGCATCAGGGATTATGAGTGCACTACATCCATCCATCTGTATTATGTATTTTGATGGGATGCTGACTTACCATCAGGGGAGGTGTAACTGCTATATTGCCAAAGCCATGTGGTGCTTGCTGTTAGCATGGAATGACTTCATCATAGGGTTCCCCATGTTGTATGGTTTCAAGACTGCAGTTTGGATGTGTATGGTCTGGCCTAATCCTATCACATGATAGTCCACATTGTTCCCAAAGCTGTTGTCTAGTAACTACCTGTTTTAGACATTGCAAGATAGCTTTTCTGTTGGTGAAGTTAGCCATGAGGAATGCTTCTTTTACTCTGCATGCACGTGGCCTACAGACCTATCTTGTGGACATGTGATAACCTCACCACTGTCACATGATTTCTGAGGATTACATTCTGTCCTGTATGTGTATTGGATGTGCAACATGGGAGACAACATTGAAGCTTTACCCTATCTTGTTCTATTTTCAGGTCAGATGTGTATTTCCACTCTGCTTTCTGACACAACAGCTGGCACCCTTGGCATAGGAATACAGCACAGGAAGGATGTCATGACCAACTTGCTGGACATTCCTGCCACATTTGCCCATCTGTCAGACTTATTCACACCTATATGTGCATTTCAATTTATCTCTTTCACATTAAATGATAGTGGTGACAATGATGACACGTAAGCTATTACTGTGCTGAAATGTGTTTATTGATATTCAAAGTGCATTTACTGAGGAGTGGGGTCATGGGATTTGAAAGCATCAGAGTAGATGGCACAACTGTTGGTTTCACAGGTCTAGTCTCCAAGAGCCAAGGGGAAATGGAGTTTTGGCAGTGAACAGTCAACTGGGGGATGTCTCAGTGGCACACAAGGGAGAATATTCAGGAGAGATATCACTTCCTGGCAGTGTTTTTGGTCTTGGCCTCAGGTCCTGCAGGATCTTGTTTGGGTGGGGGATCCTCAGCTGGAGGGGCAGGGTTTCTCATAGCCCGTGGGTCCTTTGTCTGGGCCTCCATTGCAGTAGCTGTGGCAGATGTGGATGGCACAACTGTTCATTGGCTACTGGTAGGGGTATGCTGGTGGCTGGAGAATGCACACAGGATGCTAGTAAGTTCAGTGAGCACCCCGCAAATGGAAGCCATGGTGGCATTGTGGTTCTGCAACTGCTGCATGGCCTCCTGGTGGTGGTATTCCCCTCTGGTTCTCCTGCAAAGTTGTCAGTATTTGACCCATCCTGTCCTTGGATTGCTGCTATGCTCCTAGGACTCTGGAGATGGCCTCCTGGCCAGTCATGTCCCATTAGTGCCTCATCCCTTGACCCACAGTTGCCCTCCCACTGACACTTACCCCATGTGTCTGTGGCAAAGTGTGCTCACTCCCACTGACACCAGGCCCTTCATTGTCTTAGATGTTAGGGGTCGACTCAGGTCCCCGTACTTGGGGCACAGGTTTGGGGAGGAGGGGCTTCCTGTGCTGTAGTATCCACAGAGGTGGGAGACTCAGACAAGGGCAGGGTGAAGCTGGTGGTGATGGACTGACCAGTCATCCCGGATGGGCTAGGTGAGGCGTCCCCTTCCAGACATCTAGAGTTGTAGTCCTCAATTGGGCCTACTTCCAGGGGCTGTCTGTCTGTCTCTGGCATCCTCTGCTGGCTGGCAATAGTAGGGATACCTGTGGATGGAGAGGAAGTGTGTTACATTGTTAAAATGTACTTGTTCTTCACATGGTTGTTTGCAATCGTAGCCTTGACATGCTTTCCAGTGATGGCAATGACAGCTGCTTGACCACTTGCAATGTTTAAGGGCTGATGGATAGTGCTGTTGTGTGCTTGTAGAATTGAAGGTTGGGGTCATCATGCTGTCATTGCCATGTACTAGTGAGCAGTCCAAGTATCCTGTAGGGGAAGGGGGTCACATGATTATGCATGCAGGTGGAGTGGAATTAGCTGTAATACAAGGGTGGGGAGTGTTGCCTTGTGGTAGTTGTAGCACTTGGTGGGCCTGTGTAGGCTTAGTGGTAGTGGGGAGGTGTGGCATGCAAAGGAGGGTATTGTGTTTAGGGTGGTTTGGTTCACATAAGTGTGCTATGAGGTGGTGTAAGGGTGGTGGGGGTACATGCTGTGCAGGAGTACATGGTGCCAGAGGAGTGTTGTTGACTTACCAAAGTCCTGTCCTCCTGGTATTCCAGCCAGGCCCTATGGGTGCAAGATGGCCAAGACTTTCTCCTCCCATGATGGTAACTGAGGGAGGAGGTGGGGGTCCACCTCCATACCTCCAGTCTTGTTCATGGCTATCTGGTGCCTCGCTGCCATGGACAGGTCCTTCCCCCAAAGGCCGTTCTACCTCCTCCTGAGGTCCTCCCTTGTGCATGGATGGTTTCCCACTGAGTTCACCCTGTTGACGATCCTCTGCAATAATTCCCTTTTTTCCTGGCTATGGATGTATGCTGGACCTGTGCTCCAAACAGCTGTGGCTCCACTCTGTGATTTGTGGGTATTTCTGTTGTGACATGGTGGATGTGTTGTGGGTAGTGGGTTGTGTAATGTGTAGAGGTACGGGGTGTGCTGTTTGGTGCGGTGGGGTTGTGTGGTTCATTGTGCTCGTGGTATGTGGTGATGTGTATAGGGGTGCAGTTGTGTAGTGTTAGGTGTGGTGGTGCCTATGGTATCCAGGTACAGTGTCTTCTATTTGTGCATTCTTCTGTTTCTCTGTAAAAAAAATCAGGTTGCAAGGGTTGTGGGTAAGAGTGGGAGTGTGTTTTAGAGTGCAGTGATCAGGTGAGTGTGGTCTGTGTATGTGTGTCAGGTGTGGGGTATTTGTGCTGTCCCATGTGGTGTTGTGTTCTGGTAGAGTTTAATTTTCAACTGCAGCAGTTTGGACCGCCAATGGATTACTGCTGTGCAATGACCGCTGTGCTGATTTGTGGGTCATAGTTTGGAGGGTGGTATGTTGTCAGCGTGGCAGTTCTGGCGGTGGAACCGCCTCTCTCCTGCCCTCGGTCAGGCTGACAATGTCAGATTTTTGGCTGATTTTGGCTGGTGTGCAGTTTGTGACTTGTAATACGGCAGTCTTTTGGCCCACGCACAGATAGCGGTCTTCTGCTTAGACCACCAAAGTTGTAATGAGCACCCAAGTCTTGTCTCTGTACTTAGAAGAGAGAGTTGAAAAGGAACTCAAGGATTATCATAACTGCAATTGCCAGCCAAGCAAAGTTTTCAACATACTCTTGACATGTCAGAACTCCCCAAACATGCATGGAAGAGAATAACCATCAATTTATTTTCCACTTGACTATGGACATCATTTAATGGTGATTATAGAAGAGTACTCACGACCTTTGGTCAAAGATCTTTCATCTATGACACATTAATGAGTAATCAAAAAACTTGATGGCATCTTTGAAACATGGGGCATATAATCTACTGTAAAGTCTGACAACGGTCCAACCTTCAACAAAAAACAACTTCAAGAATTTCTGGAGCATCTGATTATAAATCATCAAAAGATCACACCCTTATGGCCACAGGACTTATTGAATGCTTTATGAGTACACTAAGGAAAGCAGTACAGTGTGCCACTCTTGAAAAGCTCAGTTTGAAAACTGTATTAAATTCTACTTTATGAGCTTATCATTTGACACCCCATTTGACCACAGGTCCTGCGACTTTGATGTTTGGAGAGCAATAGCAACCAAGTTACCACAATGGACGACAGGAAGACATAAAAGTGAAAACATGGGGCCTGATTCTCAATGGTAAACATAGACGTTTGGTCTAAACTTAGACCAAACTTCTAAGTTTACAACTTTGGGAATTCACAAAGGGCACTTATGAGTAGTACTTTTAGATCTGCACCCCATATGTATGTATATATACTGTATATCCAATGATTTAATTTTGTTTTAATTTTTGTATTTAACAGAGGTGGAAATGTAGCGTATTCCATGATTTAGAACGGAACCTTTTTGGCTCCCTGAGCTCCCTGGGGACTCTGTATCAGTATGATGTAGTCGCTAGAACAGAATTTAATGAAAACTTGGTTTAGAATGTGTCATTAACAGCTTTATGTATCGCCTAGTCATTCAACTGGTATCAGGCTGGGGAAGACTCTACGCTGCACATCCACAAAGGATCCATGTCCCTAGACATCTGTATTATTTTTCCTTTAATCAGTCTGAAACTACTTAGTAGATTTACACCAAATTACACAAGGCTCTTTCTAGAACTAGCTTTCTGTTAAATATGGTGTAATTCCACTTAGCAGTTCAGGCTGTAGCTATTTCTAAAAATTGCAAAATCCCCATAGACATTGCCTGGGGAAAAAGCGTTTTGGGACCCACTTTTTCTTGTCCCGCGTTTGACGAATCATCCAGAAACATTCCAGACAGCAGCTGAAGTGAGTGGCAAACTAGGTTAAAAAATGTTGTGAAGATTTGTCAAACAGTAATGATGCGGGGTAGAGATAAGCACAAATCAAGAAGTCTTCAAAAAGTTGAAGATCGCCAATGGCCATAAGAAAAAGCCCACAAGATTTCAAACGGTCCATGATGACCCCGAGGCCAGCATGTCACAGGGCCTTGATGGTGGTACGACTGATATAGGTCCTAATGGACAACCATCAGTGTGAGAGAGAATGCCGCTTTAGCGTCAATAAGTTCCACACATGGTTATGATGCTGCTTCCTTCTTAAAAGCACCACTTCCATTTGATACTGCCAAAAAGCAAAATATTGGTGACCTATAGACTGCATGGACAGAGACTTTTGAAGATTTCATTGAGGTACTGGAAGAAACATATGAGAAAAGAATATCAGATATCTTTCAGGTGAAGGAGCAAAAGAAGTAATAAAGAAAATACTACAAGGTGATAAAGTCCCCTACCATTAGGTCGAAGAAGCTCTGAATGTTAAATTCAATCCAATGCACAATGTTGACTATGAAAGATATATTTTCAATCAAAAAAGACAAAGAGCTGGTGAAATAATTGACAAATTTGTTGACAGACTTGACACAATGATGAAGAAGACATAAGTCTTATAGTCATAGATAGTTGTTTGTCAGATTCCTTCAAAAGATGAATAGTGAGAGAAATACTTTGCGGCTTATTATGAGTTTGGAGGTCCCGATGTGGGACCGTCACACTCATGGGTAGGACACCACTGCCATGGTGGTGGTGTCCCCCTGCCCTACTGCAAGGTTTCCGCCATCCTGACCTGGCTGATCAGCAGAAACCTTGAAATAGAGCATTCCTGCCAGTCTGACTGGCAGTAAAAGTGCTACAAGATAGCACTCAGCTCCTTTATGGGAGCCAAGTGCTATCTTGTAGCACAGAGAGGGCCACCCAGCATCCTCAGAATATGCACTGTGTTATAAGCAGACAGTATGCATGGGACCCCCTGTGGCCCCTGCACTTGTTCTCCACCAGCCTTGGAAAGCCTGTGGAGAGCAAGGTTGTAATCAGCAGGGTGGGGCTGAGTTCAGTGCTGCCCTGCCTGACTACAACCAAGACCGCTGTCATCCTGTTGGGATCTAGGATCCTGACATAGACAGTGGTCAGATGGCGGTCCTACTGCCAAACTCAAAATGTGGCGGTCAGACAGCCATAGCTGTGGTGGTCCAACATAGCTGTGGTAGTCCAACCAAAACCGTGTGGCTGGCGGTCTTGTGACCGCCAGCATCAGAATGAGGCCCTTAGTCTGGAGCGAGTGCTTATGGCTGCCAGCGCTGAGGAACATGCATAATAACAAGCTGCTGACGAGGAGGCCGGAAGTACCCAAAGTGAATCAGTCATGAACATGATAAGTACGCAGAAGCACCAGACTGAAGGACACAATGTGATATGCTACAGCTCTTGCCCATTCAAGCTGTAGCTGTTTGCGTCTTTCTGAAATTGACCGTTGCCTGTGCCTGGCCCAGCCTGCAGAGCACACAGCCTGCAGAGCACACAGCTGAGAAGGAGGGAAGGAGTCGTGAAGGTGACAGGACGGAGTCGGGGGTCGACATCGTACCTCATGACTTGGACCCTGGACCTTGGAGCCTGGACAGGAGACTACAGACAACGGTCTATAATCTGACTTGGCACAGGAGCCCAGGAGTGTACGGTGAGGGGGCTGTCAGATTGTGTGTGGCAAGCACAGTGGTCTAGCCACCACTGCAGAGTGTGTACCCTGCCTCCCTGCGGAATCGGCCCGGCTAGGTTGGGTGAGGCTTGTGGGGTTGGCTGGAAGGTCCTGCTCGCCTCTGGTCAGCCTCACCCATTTTCACTTCCCCAGTTGGTCATATCCTCATAAAGCAAGCAAGCAAGCAAACAAACAAGCATAAAAGTATACAACAAGTAACCAGTCTAGTCCAGACTAGGTCCTGCTAGGTCATAGCAGCTACCCATCCATCTACCTTCTATTACTCTTTACTGCTTATATTGCCAACTGCCCACATCTGCCCTACCAGCGGACAGTAGAGATGAGATCAGGGAAAGCATGAGGCAGGATTAACTCACAAGCAAGAGAAAGAGAAAGAGAAAGAGAAAGAGAAAGAGAAAGAGGAAGAGGAAGAGAAAGAGAAAGGAGGAGCTACTGCTCGCTGGAATTCAAATAAAAAGGACAGCAGGAGTAGACAGCAGAGTCCATCCTGCAAGATCTCCTAGGGCCCCCTCCATGAGTCCCCAGAGCCCCTCCACTTCACCTATGGAGCCCTCGTCAATACAGGACTTAGTAATTATAGAGGCTACAGCTAAGCCATTCAATGAGGGTATTAGCCTGCAGGTCGGGGGATAGTCTCCCCAATCCTGACACCAGCTAAACCCCGCAAAATAACAGACTATTTTGGGGCTACAAGCAGGATTACCAAGTACCAAACATTTTCCCCCACCTTATTAGCTCAGGATCAGATCTCCAGTCAGAGAAGGAGCCTGGAAAATAAAGGAAACAGTCCTCTGCCTCCTCTGCTTTCCATTATTATCAGCATCCTGGAGGGCAGAGCTACAAGGGCTAGCCCCATGGATCCAAAAGACACACAAATTCTGAAAGATTGCACTCCTACACCAGGAAGGTCATTGACCACCACAAGTGGCCAGGAACCAGCACTATATCCCCTGGAGTAGGGAAGTTTGACCAAACAGCACCCTGCCCTCTCTGGGCAGGATAGCCCAATTAATCTCTCAGGTGTGGACAACACCCAGTGGGGGATGGAGAGAGAGAAAGGCGACTGTCACCCCCAACGAGTTCTAGACCCAAATACTATCATTTCCCTGTCCCTAGTCCGGAAAATGCAGTCCAGGAGGAGCCAGCGTCAAGGACATTGGAAGAAGCTGGGGATATATGGCCACCCACTCAGATCACCAAAACCCCTTGGACATTCCAAAGAAGAGACTCTAACAAGCCTGCTGCTACCATGGCACCCGCAATAGATATATGGGCGTCAATCTTGAATTTGATGCAGACAACAGTAACAGCTTTACAGTTCCAGTCTCACAAAATGGACATTCAGGTAGATCTGCTAAACACCTCGGCAGTGTTTGTCGCAGGAATTGATGGCAAACTACAAGAATTACATTCATTAATAACTAGAATACAAAAAAAAACAACTCGAGGACTTCACCATCTGCTCTTGTAAGGAGGTAGTAGATGGTATGGGACAATTGCCAGTAATCTTCAAAGATATGTTGAAGGAGATTCGCCGCTCAAGTAAAGAAGAGAGCATGGACATGGAGTCCTCCTTGCCACTGGGGTTGCCCATAACCCCTAAACCTCCAACATCCTTAGAGAAGAACCAGAGAAGTCTGCAAGACCCCCAGCTACGAGGATAAGTAACTTAGAGGGGAACACAAGTAGGAAAATAGCTCTGACCACCCAAGGAGGTGCTCTGGACCATTCTCCCCAAAGGATAGAGCCTAGGGATCTGGAAAGGCAGCCCGACCACAGAGTGACTAAGAGAGAGAGGAAGTGGGCAAGAAAGGTCAGAAAGAACATCCAGATGGCACCCAGAGTCGACACAGAAACTCCCCCCCATGTAGTGCAGGAAGAGGATGTAGGGACAACAAGCCCCTGCCGACAGCACCGCTGTGGTCATCAGATTCTGAGGCATTGGAAGGGCCAGAATCGCTGGGCAGGGCCTGGCACCCCTAGGACCGACAAGCAACCATCACATAGCGGCCCCATACACCTATCCAGGTTAAGTTGAGGCCAACCCCCAGTGAGTCTGCAGAAGTGAAAACGGATTTGGTGGAGACTACAATAGCACAGTCAAAGCTGGCAGACAGATCAAACCAGGTCATGCCTGATCATGGCTTGCAGCTGCTATGGATTCCGGAGTATAAATCCAGAGGCCCACAAGAAGTGCTCAATCGCTCCACTATTTTCAAATTAATAAAAGCTCTACCAGACCTGGCAGCAGTGAGTTCTGATGACATTACCGCCATAAAACGTATTCAAGCGCAGGGCAGCCAGTACATGGACCCCACTGTAGTGTTATTTGCATCTCTGGAATTACCAATGCAAATCATGGGGAAAAAAAGCATCCTGAAAGACTGGGGAACTGAGGTATGCTTCTACTGAGGAGAAAGATACCCCCACCCGCTAATGCAGAGGAGTTATATGAACAGGAAAAAAGTAGCCACCTGGTCCATCCTACGAGGATCAACTGGGAAACCACGGGCAAATGAACCTGGCCACGATCTATCAGGACAGTGTACAGCAGCGCCACTAGACTTACAGATTGAAATAAAGGGATATGAGAACGGGGGAAGGATAACAGCTAGACATCCCCCGAGAGATGGCTATCCACAAGACAATTTGTCCTGGCTTCAAACAGTGTTAGGCCCTAGACTACCTCAAAAAGACTGAATGACAGCTCAGCAAACATCTCTGATGCAAGGAACATTAAGTATAGGCTCATGGAATATAGGGGGTCTTTAATCAAAGCTGGAAGATGCAGAGGTCACCAAATTCTTGGGCTCCTTTGATATCATAATGATGCAACAAAAATGGGCACTTACGAATCTTCCTCTAATTGGTTATAAGCAGTTTAATAAACCTGAAGTTAAACACAAAAGGTTTGGAAGAGCAAAAGGAGGTTTGTCAATTTATATCTAATCTAAGCTCGAGGCGAAACCGTCCGGAGGACAAATGGGAGATCAGCCCTTTCTGTGGGTTCGTTTGGACAATTGGGCAAAAAACATACATGACCCTCTGATCCTGGTTAATGTGTACATCAACCCAAAAAAGAAAAATTTGGAAGCCAGCACCCTGCTAAAACATCTGCTACATATATAAAAAATGCATACAACTCTGCCCATCGGTTAGTCTCCAGAGATTTTAATCTTAACATATTTCACATACCAAGTGAGGACTATGTACAAATAGTGGTTCCACTGCCCATTCAAAGTCTACCACCCCGGAGAAAGCAAGACAAAGTTGGTGCTAAGCTAATTAAGAGCTGTGAGTTAGCAGGCCTCTTTGCACTAAATGGGCGGCTACAGTCTGATACACCCCCGGCCTGGACAAGAGCCACGGAAAGGGTTGTTTCACATATAGATTACACCCTGGTAAATGCCCCCCTATTTACATTTGTGAGAGACGTTAGAGTTCAAGATCATTCAGAAAGCAACCACAATCCACAAATAATTACGGTCCAGAGCCAAGTGCCCATCCAGAAAGAATCAAACCTCCTCAATGGGGAACTTTGTTCCAAAAATGTAAAGTGACTAAAATGGAGTTCATTCACGATCTCAGCACAAGCAGAGGAAGCTGCTGGGAAACTGGAAAGTATGGCTAATGATCCTCTAAGTGTGGTTGCCATATGGGAATCATTCACAGAAAGTTTCATCAAACAATCTTCAGGGAGGGGCAGGGTAAGGGGGGCACACCTGGGTCATAGAAAGACCGTACTCATGCCAAGGGAAATACGACTGAGGAAATCGGGAGTGAATAGGCTTCAGAGACAATTACAGAAACATCCGACTGATGAATTAACTTTAAAAACTCTACGCCAAGAAAGGAAACTATTGAAGAGGGACATTTGGCTTTTTAGAAGAGCAAAAGAGGAGACAATATGGGCAAAATTACATTATGCATCAATATTGACAAATTCCAGTCAGTTCCAGAGCCTGGTTCATAACATTGAGAAAGGTCCCAGACATGCAGATGTCAAGTCTTTCCAGTGGGTGGTTTGCCCACTGCTTTATCCTGGGGAGTGCAAAGCCACAGTCTCTCAAGTCTTTCCAGTGGGTGGTTTGCCCACTGCTTTATCCTTGGGAGTGCAAAGCCACAGTCACTCAAGTGGATAACATTCACCACTGGTTCTGGAGGGGGCTTTTGTGCCCAGAGTGCTTCATCCTGCCAAGGACTGAGGTAGTGGATGTGATACTCCACTGGTTCTGGAGTGGGCTTTGTGCCCATAGAGCTTCATCCTGCCAAGGACTGAGGTAGTGGATGTCTTTCTCCACTGGTTCAGGAGGGGGCTTTGTGCCCAGAGAGCTTCTTCCTGCCAAGGACTGAGGTAGTGGATGTCTTTCTCCACTGGTTCTGGAGGGGGCTTTGTGCCCAGAGTGCTCCACATGCAGTGTGGCTGGTCCCATTCCCTCACATGGGTGTGTGTGCCACGATATTGCCTAGGAACAGGTAGCATGATACGCCATGGAGGCAGAGACATACCCCACCCTGCTGCGGCTCCGCCTTCCACCTGTAGGTGCAAACAGTGATGACAGTCATGCCTCATGGAAGCTGGGTAGGGTCAAAGAAGTCTCCTCCAGCCTCGGAAGGCTGCCCACTGGGGATGGTAGCCATGTCAGCGGTGGTGCCACTGTCCGAGCACGTCGCGGGGCTGGTGGCAGTGCCTGCGGCAGTGTCTGTGGCAGAGGTGCTGGCGGTGGTGCATGTGTCAGCACCTGTTGAGGGACACAGCAGGACGTCGCCTGCAGCCTCAGACGGCTGACCACTGGGGAAGATGCTGGGGACTGTTGCTGAGGCTGCAGACGTGCAGGTGGTGGTGCAGGTGGCTGTGCTGGTGGCGGTGCTGGTGGCTGTGCTGGTGGCGGTGCAGGTGGCGGTGCTGATGGTGGTGTTCACCGCCGTACAGGTTGGTGTAGTGGTTGACAGAAGGGGTGACTCAAGTCCCGCAGTTGGAGCCACTGTGCCCTGTCCTGACCTGCTCTTCGGCTTGTGTCCCTTCCCCACCTTTGATGGTGCCGCAGGTGTCTTGCCACTGTCTCCTTTTATTTTGGATGAGCCCTTGGTGGCTGATAGGTGCGGCTTCCCCTCCGGCCTCTTGGCAGGTGGCGGAATGTCTTTGGCCTTGCAACGTGGCACACTGGCAGCCCTGATGGGTGGCGCACTCGATGACCTCGCAGTTGCTGGCACCACTGTGCTTGGGGATTTGGTGGCTGAGGTGCTGGGCTGGGACCTGGAAAGCCTGGCCCTAGGGGAAAGCCGGGTGCGGGAGGTGAAGGGAAGAGGTCAAAGTTAGCCAGGATTTTTTTTTAGACACATTGGGAAGGGAAGATGGAGGGGGTTTGGGAGTGGAAGAAGAGGTAGTTGATGTAGGAGGTGTACGTTTGCTGAATTTGGGTGAAGGTGCATGGGCCGGAGGCTGTTGTGAGGTGGATGGCTGTTGGGTGGGTGTGTGCCTGCGTTTGTGTAGTTTGGAGGAGGGCTCACAGACACACTGGGAGAGGATACTGGGGATGTGTGAATGGTAGTAGGGGTGGTGATTGCACGTGAGCGGTGTGAGGTGATGAGTGTGCTGGTGATGGAGGTAGTGGCTGAGGATGTAGTGCATACAGTTGTGAATGGAGATGAGACAGGGAGGGAGGAGGAGGACGTGAAGGAGGGGGACACAGCAGAGGCAGTGGATGTTGCTGTGTCTGCATGGGGATGGTGCTTGTGTGAGTGCTTGTGGGATGTGTGGTTCTTATGTTTGCCATGTCCACTCTTGTGTGTTGATGAGTGTGCATGTTGGTCTGATGGTGTGCTTGGTATTGGCTGAGGTACAGGGGATTGGGTCGGGTGGAGGAAGTTGGAGGGGGGAAGTTTGACACAGGGACAATGGCTGCCATCAGTGCTGAGGCCAGACCTGAAATGTTCTCTGTTGGGCTGCCTGCCCAGAATAAATGCCTTCAAGGTCTGCATTTGTTTGTTGCAATTCCTCTCAACACCCTGGATGGCATTCAAAATGGTAGATTTCCCAACAGTGAGGGATCACAGAGGTCAATAGCCTCCTCACTGAGGGCAGCAGGGTTGACTGGGGCAGGGGCTGAGGTGCCTGGGGTGAAGGAGATGCCCACCCTCCTGGGTGAGCAGGCACGGGACACATGCTGAGGGGCTGCTGGGAGGGAGGTGCTGGTAGGAGGTGGCGGCTGTACCTGTTGATGCGGTGGGCACAGAGGTGCCCGCCACCGCAAGGGAGCTCCCATCAGAGGAAGAGTCACTGTCGCTGGTGTATGCTCCTGTCTCCGTTGTAGAGCTCCCCTCGTCCTCCATCCCACTGGTGGCTTCAGACTCCGTTGCTTCACTCTCCAGGGCCATGTGGGTTGCAGCTCCCCCCTGCTCCGGTGCCAATGCTCCTCTGCCAGGTGATGTTAATGCACGCAAGAACAGGGTGACAAAACAAAAAGGGGGTGAAAAGACAGAAGAAACACATGTTCAGTGCATGCAACACCACTACAGTTGGCGGACACAACACACAGGGAGCATCCCTATGCACTAAGCCATGCACTAACAGTTCCTAGAAAATTCACATGGCCATGGGGGACGAGGCCTAGGCCCAATTGCTGCACACCTGGAAGTCACAGGAGCCTGACTAAGTGTAGATGGCTATTACCAGTAGTGGGGTTGGGGTGCCACAGAGCCTGCCTAACAAGGGACCTAGCCTACCAAGTTTGCCCTGGCCTAGGGGAACCCACAGCCCACTTTGCCCACCCAGACACCTCGTAATGCGCGCAGTCAGCTGAAGGAGAGTGTACTCACCCCCTTGTGGCGGCTGTGATGCCCTCAAGCACCCATCCAACTCCGGATAGGCCACCGCCAGGATCTGGTACATTAGTGGGGTCATGGTGCGACAGGCACCCCTTCCACGTTGGGAGGCCATCCCCAGCTGGGCCTCCGCTGTCTTCTTGCTCCAGCGGCACAGGTCCTCCCATCTTTTACGGCAGTGGGTGCTTTGTCTATGGTAGACCCGCAGGGTCCGGACGTTCTTGGCGATGGCACGCCAAATACTCTTTTTCTGGTGGGCGCTGACCTAGAGGAAAAGTGAAGTAAAAATGGTTGTTTCTATATATACATTTCATCTCATGCATTGCCAAACACCTGCCACCCTGGCCCAGACATACATACACACACAATCCAGCAGGTTCTGTCTGTGCTCCATTTCCGGGCCAGTGGGTCTTTTCAAACAACAGTGGCCATGGCATCAGGGATGTCCCAGCCAATGTTCTCTAACGTGTTATCGAGAGTGTTATCTGCCTTGCTGAAACACATGTGCAGATACATCGTTTTCCCTCAGGTGGAGGATTTGCCCAAAGTGAAAGGTAACCTTTATGCCCTGGGACATATCCCCAACATCATTGGTGCCATTGATGGTACACATGTGGCATTTGTCACCCCCCCCCGCAGGAATGAACAGGTGTACAGAAACCAGAAAAACTAACATTCTATGAATGTGCAGATGGTGTGTTTGGCAGACCAGTACATTTCCCATGTGATTGCCAAGTATCCTGGCTCTGTGCATGACGCTTACATTTTGAGGAATAGCAGCATCCCTTATGTGATGGGGCAATTCCAGAGGCACCGTGTGTGGCTAATAGGTGAGCCCAAGGTCCAAATACAGTTGACATTTGTGTCTCGGAATGGGGTTGTCCCTAAGGGTTAGTGTCTATCTAACAGTTGTCCCTCAACATTTGCAGGTGACTCTGATGACCCCAACCTGTCATGGCTACTGACCCCAGTGAGGAATCCCAGGACAAGGGCAGAGAAACGCTACAATGAGGCACATGGGCGAACAAGGAGGACTATAGAACACACCTTTGGCCTCCTGATGGCCAGATTCTGGTGCCTCCATTTTACAGGTGGCTCCCTATACTACTCACCGAAGAAGGTGTGCCAGATCATCATGGCATGCTGTATGTTGCACAACCTGGCTTTGCGACGCCAGGTGACTTTTCTGCAGGAGGATGGGCCAGATGGTGGTCTTGTGGCAGCTGTGGAGCCTGTGAACAGTGAAGAAGAGGAGGCAGAAAAAGAAGATGTCGACACCGAAACAACATCATCATGCAATACTTCCAGTGAGACACAGGTAAGAAGATGTAACTGCTTCCCACATCTCATACTATTGTTGGAGCTAACATAGGTTTGTCATTTTCACTCAGTGTATGGACCCTGACTTGTTACTTTGCCTTTCCATTTCACATATCTGGGTCCCACTTTGTGCCCTCTGCTATGATTACTGCAGGCCTGCAGCTGTGTAACATTGGTATGTGACCAAGTACATTGACATTGCTTTATTCCAGAGATT
The DNA here is from genome assembly GCF_031143425.1 of Pleurodeles waltl. NCBI lineage: Eukaryota > Metazoa > Chordata > Amphibia > Caudata > Salamandridae > Pleurodeles > Pleurodeles waltl. The sequence continues at coordinate 997,116,177 of NC_090449.1, forward strand.
TTGCAATTAAACATTTGTGAAAGCACAGACTGACTCCAGATTGTTTTGTGATTCAAGTGTGTTTATTTCTGTGCAAATAAGTGAAGGGGGTTGTAAAATGGGCTGGGGTGATGTTGGAGGAATGTCCATGGCAGAGTCCAGTCTATTTGTTTCACAGGTGCATTGTCCAATGGGGCATAGGAAGTGGAGCAATGGCAGTTTAAGGTCGACAGGGTGTCAAAGTGGGACAGAAGGGTGACATTCAGGGGGTTCTTATATCCTGGTGGGGGTCTTGGTAATGCTCTCTGTTTTCTGCCTAGATCTTAGGGACCGTTTGCAGGGGGTGGGGTGCTGGTGGGCTGTTGTTCCTGTGGCGGTGCCTCCTGTCCACTAGTGCTGGCGGAGGTGGAGGGCTGTTCCTCATCCAGGCTAGTGCCAGGGGCCCGTTGTTGTGCCACTGTGTCCCTCCTCGTGTTGACAAGGTCTGCCAGCACCCCTGCAATGGTGACCAGGGTGGTGTTGATGGACTTCGAGTCCTCCCTGATCCCCAGGTAGAAGTCCTCCTGCAGCCGCTGGGTCTCCTGAAACTTGGCCAGTACCGTGCCCATGGTCTCCTGGGAATAGTGGTAGGCTCCCATTAAGTTGGAGAGTGCCTCGTGGAGAGTGGGTTCACTGGGCCTGTCCTCCCCCTGTCGCACAGCAGTCCTCCCAGCTTCCCTGTTATCCTTTGCATCTGTCCCCTGAACCGTGTGCCCACTGCCACTGCACCCAGGTCCCTTATTTTCCTGGGTTGGTGGGTTTCCCTGAGTTCCCTGTAGTGGTGGACACACTGCTGATTGACATGTCCTGGGGACAGAGGGATGGGCCCGCTGGGTGGGTGCTGTGGTGGTGTTTCCTGAGGGGGGAGGTTCAGTGGTGGTTTGTGACTGTGTCAGGGGAACCGACTGTCCCGAGGTCCCTGATGGGTCGGGCTGGTCATCTTGATCCAGGCATGCAGAGCTGCTGTCATCACTGTGGGCCTCTTCTGTGGGGGACTGGATATGTCTGGCACCTGCGGTCCGGTGACGTTGGGTAGGGGTCCTGTTGGGGTGTGAATGCATAATCTTTGTATCTGCGTGTGCCATCTTGTGCAATTTGTGGGTTAACCTCTACTCCTGTGCTTGCATTATTGCAGGGGCCCTTGTGTGATTGGTGACATTGGGGCATGAGTGAGTCTCTCTACTGGACATGCTTTGGTGATGGGTGTCCATGCACTGGTGTTACATGCAGGGCTTGATTTTGGGATGTGTGGGTTGTGGTAGTGGGGTATCTGTGGGGTGTTTGGGTGATGGGTGTGAGGGTGGGAGTATGTGATGGCATGCTGGTGGGGTGGGGAAATATGGTAGTTAAGATTTGAGTCCAGTCCTTCTGCTACTCCTGCGAGGCCCTCAGGATGCATGATCGCCAAGACTTGCTCCTCCCATGTTGTTAGTTGTGGGGGAGGAGGTAGGGGTCCACCGCAAGTCCTCTGTACAGCAATCTGGTGTCTGGATACCACGGAATGTGCCTTCCCCTGTAGGTCGGTCCACCTCTTCCTGATGTCATCCCATGTTCTTGGATGCTGTCCCATTACGTTGACCCTGTCGACAATGCTCCGCCATAGCTCCATCTTCCTAGCAATGGATGTCTGCTGCACCTGTGATCCGAATAGCTGTGGCTCTCCCCGGATGATTTCCTACACCATGACCCTGAGCTCCTCCTCTGAAAACCTGGGGTGTCTTTGAGGTGCCATGATGTGTTGTGGGTGATGTGTGAGGTGCTGTCTTGTTGTGTGTTGTTTGAGGTGCGTGTATGTTGTTTAAGTGATAGTGTTGTGTGTCACTGGATGCTGGTGTTGCGTTAGCTAATCTCTCTCTCTGGCCTTCTTTCAAATTTTTGGTTGTAAGGGTTTGTGGGTGATGTGGGTGTGTGCTTTATATTTGCTTGGGTGTGTGGGTGTGGTGTGTGTATGTATATCAGGTGTGTGTATTTCAAATTGTCCAATGTGGTTGTGTTTTGTTTGTGTGTGTGTATTTTGAGCGAGGCGGTGTGTACCGCCAATGGATTACCGCGGTTGAAAGACCGCTGCGTTGATTCGTGAGTCATGATAGTGTGGGCGTATTCCTGTTGGCGTGACAGTGTGGGTTTTGGTATCGCCAGTTTATCACTGACCTTTGGTGTGGCAGACTTGTTTGGGTGTCTGTATTGTGGCGGATTCCGAGCTGTGAGTCGTAATACCTGTAGAGGAATTCCGCAGCTGCGACGGTATGTTGGCGGTCTTCTGCACGGCGGTAAGCGGGATTTACCGCCAGGGTTGTAATGAGGGCCAATATGTTCTCACTGTAATGAAAAGCATTTGTGACAGGTTGTATTATATGTCAAATTTCATCTTGAAACAGTTCAGCAGCTGATGATGCACTGGAATGTAGGGCCCCATTTAGTGTTTGGGAGACGTGTTACTCCTTCACAAATGTAACAAATATTCCATCTGCCATGTTGTGATTCCCATAGTATGTAATTCAATTGTATTCCAGCGGATGGGATATCCATCACGTTTGTAACCCCAAACTCTAAATCAGGCCTTAATCTTTTATATCAGAATAAACCAATGCAAATAGAAAAGGTAGTAATGTACCTGCAATTTTCTTGAAATTCCAACTGATTACATCCTTTCTTCAGAGCATTGCGAGAGAAGGCTTTGGCACCATTTACCTATGTGATCATGTCAGCAATGTGCGGACTGAGATGTTGTTCGCTTTCAAATGCTTTGTTAGCTTGATGCATGTTAATGAAAACTTGTACATCTCCTCACTGACCTTCTCACGTACTACCGCTATGGGCGAAACACAGGGAGTTACCAGTAGATCCTTCAATGATATGCTTTAGTAAGGTCTTATGCTCTTTCTCAACAGTTTCTTGTAAATGAAATGCAATTTGTCTATGTCTTTGAGCAACAGGACGAACGTCCTCATTGATGTAAAGTTGCACTTTCACGGTTTTTAATTTTCCTAATCCATAAAACAACAAAGGAAGCTGACCTACTATTTCATAATTAGCATTCATGATGTTACTCACAGATATCAGTCCCATTTCAGCAGCAGTATTAAAACTGGTTAAACAGGCACTTGATGCAGCACCTTAAAGTACATAAATGGGTGTTTTTACCTTTGTCTTTTTATGTTTCAGGGTTGCTACAAATGAAGCTTGACTTTTAAATGCTGTGAGTTCAGCCCATGTATACACTTTAGTTGGGGACATGTATACACTTTAGTTTTGGACATGTGAGATGGGGCAATGAAGACTGTTCATTGTATTTCTCTTCAGGCATATTGCATATCGACACACCACTGTCAGTAATTAAAAGTTATAGAACAATAGTTTATCTTCAGTGTGACTTTGAAAAAAGTGTGACTGACTTTTCTTCAACTTGTGTTTTCCAGCCTGACATGTGGGCGTGTTTCTGAAGTCAACATTGACATTGCACATCCATCCTCCTCACTGTTACTTGACACTGAAACTGAACAGTTCTTCAACTAAAATTTAGATGATGATTGACTTTGTTTAGTGTCAATTTGCCTCAGCTGATGTTGCTGCTTGATCTTGTGGATGCATGTAGAATGTTGCTTCTGGAACACTCAGGAACACATAGGCCATGTAGGACCCTCATTACTTAAGGGACCTAACCTCACTCTTCGTAGTACATGTGGTAGGGCGCCTTCAAACCAGTTCTGATGCTCTTGATATGTGAGCGAAATTTCATGATACTGGTATGCTTCGTACCGTACAGGCACGTTCGCAACTTCATATGTGTGAAATGTGTGTGTTCTCTGTTCAACCTCAGGAAAGGTGACCCAACAGTAAAACGTTCCTGTTTGGTATGCTTCAGTTGCTTCTATAATCAGAGTAACATTCCCACCCTCTTCTGTAAGGCCATGTGCTAATAAATGTTGTGTAAGTGTATGTCTAGCATTTGCAGGAATATCTATGGTATTAGCCATAGTTGTTTATGGAAACGGAACACCAAATGGGGGAAGTATTTTCCTTTTTATGAGTTCGAGCTCGAACAACCTACAGCTTAATTAGGTGTTACCTTTTCAGCCGAGGAGGATTCTCCCAAAGACCACGGACGTCTCCGTATAATGGTACTTAGGGTACCTGTTGTCTGTGAGACAGTGATAGTCAGGGTATCCATAAATTAGTGCCTAAACACCATCGTTGGTGGCGCCATGTCGTAGTTTGGACTCTTGCTCTGAGCAAGACTGCTGGTTTAAGGATGACAGTACTTTTGTTTGTAGGCGACTTAGGCGGTCATTCTGACTGCGGCGGTCGGCGGTCACCGCCCGCCAAGCGGTTCCCGCCAAAAGACCGCTCCGCGGTCAAAAGACCGCGGCGGCCATTCCGGCTTTCCCGCGGGGCCGGCGGGCGACCGCCAGAAGACCGCCGGCCCAGCGGAACAGCCCCTTCAAAAATGAAGCTGGCTCGGAATGGAGCCGGCGGAGTTGAAGGGGTGCGACGGGTGCAGTGGCACCGGTCGCGATTTTCACTGTCTGCTAAGCAGACAGTGAAAATCTCTGTGGGGCCCTGTTAGGGGGCCCCTGCACTGCCCATGCCAGTGGCATGGGCAGTGCAGGGGCCCCCAGGGGCCCCACGGCACCCGTTTCCGCCATCCTGGTTCTGGCGGTGGACACTGCCAGCAACAGGCTGGCGGGAAGGGGGTCGGAATCCCCATGGCGGTGCTGCAAGCAGCGTCGCCATGGCGGGTTCCCTGGGCCAGCGGGAAACCGGGGGGAAACTGCCGGCTCCCCTTTTCCGACCGCGCCTTACCGCTGCGGTCAGAATCGCCCAGGAAGCACCGCCAGCCTGTTGGCGGTGCTTCCGCCGCACTCCGCCATGGCGGTCATGGACCGCCAAGGTCAGAATGACCCCCTTAGTCTTTCCTACAACAAGTCGCAAATGTTGTCCCAACCTTACCGGCTCACTAGCAGCACCTCACCAGAAACACTATAGTAAAAAGGTGATTTATGGCAGTCGTTTACGCATGGACTCATAAGAAGATTTCTCAGGGAATGTCGTGGTTAAACTGAGATTTTACCCTTTTCTCACAGATATATTATGTCTCATACAAACAAAGGCAATAACACAGATGCAGTGAAGTTTAAATAGTTTTTATTCAACATAACTGCAATTTGCGATAAGTTGCGTGGACTGCAATGCTTAGGATAATGAATATAGCAAGTAACAGTATTGTGAAGAAGAGAGTCATTGTTATGAAGACCCCCACCATTTTGCAATACATGAAAGAGATATATAAGATGGAATATGCCCTAATACCCTAATATGAATAGGCCTAACCTCCTTCCTAAAGGAGAGCTGGGTTTGCTAAACCTAATCTGCCAAAGCCGTATCCATGAGAGGAGCCCCCAACCCTCGTTACCTTGGAATGAGGTCTCTATCTCAGACTCCGCAGGGACACGAAGACTGGGTCAGCGTCAAGATGACTGCAGCATCGGTATCAGCGATGGTGGCGATGCCCTCTGGTCGGAATCCCTCTGATTATCTGTCTAAAGTGTGATGTATTTATACAGATCTACAAGGTCCGCTGACGTAGGTGTATTCCAAAACAATAGATAACAGGCATGCTTGGGAAAGCAATTAATATCAACAATCCCTCGAAAGTATAGAGAGGGAAAATCCCTAAGTGTGAACACCTACTGTTTGTTTGTCTTTGGTGCTTGATCTTGACGCCTTGGCGCGGTGACACTGATAATAAAACTCATAACAAGTGGCCTAACTATAAACAAGGCAGCCATCTTAGAAGAAATAAATATTTAAATGGGCTAAGACAGAGCAAGCTAAGTAGGTTAAAAGTTACTAGGTGACGGGGGCACGAGTCTACAAGCCAGCGGCTAAGCTAACTCCTGCTATCCCATTAAAACAAACTAGGATTCACTACACAACCTCTCACATGTGACAGTAAATATCAGAAGTTCAAGAATGTAAAAGATTAATTATCAGTTAATCAAGAAAGCATTGTTTGATGAGGTTTAAGAATGATTATACTAGAGAGTCTGCAAGAACAAGTAATTGAAATGGCCCCCGAAGTACATAGTGGAATTGCTGCTACCAGAAGAGCTCTTTGAAACTGAGTTTGGTTTCCTCATCTTCTTGAGAGAGTAAAGCAAGAAATTACAGCCTGCAATTTGTGCAATTGCTTACCTCCCAAAGTCACTCCATATCCCTTGAATGCATCTAATGTGTCAAAACATGTGCGGGATGGAGTTGCAGTGGATTTCTTTGGTCCTCTCGACAATGGACATGACCGGATGATAATTATTGATGAATATTCTTGCGCCCCATCATGCACAGTTTTTTCATCATAAAGTTTACAGCAAATATTACATTGATATTATCAATGATGTTATAAAAAATGCCACAAGTGCCTTAATTTGTGGGGTAATTAGCAGTGCATGGTGAATGTGCAAGTTATAGTTACCTTAGGGCACGAGTTATGGTAACTTGAGATAGCTATACCTAGAACAGGTGAATTTCTATGGTTTTGTATGTTTAAAATGTGAGCCTAACTGTAACATCCGTGTAACCTTTGTTTTTTCAAGTAAAATTCTATTTTTTTTAACATAAAGTAAATTTAATTTCCATATGTTAATCGGTGGATCTGTGAGTAGGTGTGTGAGTATCTGAGTGGGTCTGTGACTGAGTGTGTAAGGGTGTGAGTTGGTATATGAGTAGAAGGAAGCTTGAAAGAGAGAGAAAGAACAAGAGAGACAGAAATAGAATGTTTTCTAAGCTTTGATGATTGATATACTTAGAATGAGATATTTCTGGACAAATTGAAAAGAAATTAAAGAAGGAAAATGACCACACGCACACCTGGAGTAGAACCCTCAACTTTCAATGTGAGGGTCTGTGATGTTAACCTTTAGACCAAAGGTGACTCCTTACTATGATGCTTCCAGACATAACTCTTCGCATAAGTAGGAACAAAGAAGGCAGCGGTGAGAACTAAGGTTTGACGTGCTGTAAAGGATGAAATTGATTGATGCCAAGTAAGCCCGAGGCGGATATTTGACTAGATGGTGCTAATACGACCTACGTAACCAGATACATCTAGCTGGTGATTATAGTTTAAATAGGCAAATTCAACTAGAAGGTTGCAGGGACTCGGTGGCTTTAAAGAAAGAATTGCCAGTGTCCTTCGTCTGTCCTGAGGAGGCCATAAATTTAGAGGCCGAAACGCGTTGACATATTCTTACGGAACCAAGGGTGTATAACTAATACATTGAAGGTTGAAATAACTGGAAAGCACTACATAAATACCTTTAAAGTCTGTGAGGTGTTTTCAGCTGGGTGCTAACCCCTTTGGTTACCAATATAAGATAGGATCACTATGAGAATTAAGTGAGAGTGACCTTTATGAATTATTTCGTTGGACGTTTTAAGTTTTTCTGTGATGTATTTTGTGTTTTTTGTAATTGAGTAAGTTATGTTCAGTTATTGTCCTGATATGTTGTTTATATGCACTTATGTCTAGGTATGCGCTGCTATTTTTCTAAATAAATAAATAAATATTGTTGGGAAATCAAGTATCCCGATTAACCAGAAGTGGATTGACTGGTTGGTCTAATTAATGAACAGATTTGTCCCTACCTGCTATACATTTTTTCTGTGTTTCTGATCCAGACATAACTATGACTGTCAACCCACGCATGTTGTCTGAAAGAAACATGAATGTTTTATCACTAGGAGGGTTTAGCAGTCAAAACACCAGTAAATAAACAAACACACTGCCAAGTGATACTAGGATTTGAACCTTCAGCCTACTCGTTGACAGCACTAGACCTTGACCATTAGCAAAGAATTGACTGTATTCTGCACTGCAATCAAACGTAACTATAAGTTACAGTTACATTTGGATGCAGAGAAGAACATTCGTACCAATCATTTTGCTAGTTTAACTCTGTGAAGTGATGGAATGTAGAGACCAATCCAACGACAATCTCTTTCTCTCTCTTAGAGAGAGAGTGACAGGACCATGGGGGGAGCCATAAGGCCCCCACAGTCCTTGTGAACTCCCCAAGTCCTGTGGGAGCCAGCATTCCTACTTGCATGAGCATATTTGCATGCAGGGAAGAGAGATATGAAAACTAAGCTTTCTGCAAGTAAAAGCTGTTTGACAGCTCTCACTTGCAGAAAGTGGATTTTGTTTGCTTTTGCTTGGTGGGAGTTGCCAGCTCCCATCAAGCAAAACAGAACAGCAATGTCCTGGGGTAGGCATCTTGGACAATGCCCTGGGGGGTGGCAGTCCCCAGGGCAGTTATTGGCTCAACAAGGGGGGGCAAGGCTCCCCTCCAATGTAATGTAGACCTGGGGAATTGGGGGTCCCCGGGGGTCAGCAATGGACCCTATTCACTCTTTAATTATAGCCTGGGGAGGTTGTGGTCCCTGGGGCTGCAGGGGGGACTGAGTATACCCCCACCATCTTTATGTTTAAACCCCTAGGGAAGTGGCGGTCCCTGGGGCTGCGGGTGGCTGTGTGGACCCCCTGCACAGATTTAAAGTTAAGCCCTGGGGAGGTGGTGGTCCCTGGGGCTGCAGGGTGTGGCTGGGAAGCCCCCCAGATAAGATTGACAATGCCCCCGGGAGTTGGCGCACCCAGGGGCTGCAGAATAAAGAAATGTGGTAGTCTGTGCTTCATTTTCTTTTTTACATTTTCAGCAGCTTTTATCTTGAATGCCTCTTGACAGATCACCCCAAAACTTTCCAGATACCAGCTCATGTGACTGTCAAATTTGTTTGGGTAATTTTGTGAAAATCCGGCAAGCAGTGCCAAAGATTTAGGCAAGCAAAAAACAGCTTTTTCTATAGAAACTAGGTCCAAACTATAAATACCTAGTGGCGACTGCCACTGCATATATATATATATATATATATATATATATATATATATATATTTATATATAATATATATATACTGTCTAAGATTTCTGATCCCTCAACAGATGTATGTCCATATAGCAGTTATTCTCAAGTTATTCTCCTAGTATATTTCCAAAAAGGGTGAGTGACTAACAACATAACTCAATTACTGATCATAACCAGAACTGGAACACATTGTACGAAGGTTTTTTCCCATAGACACAAAATGGGTAAAATCCTTTGGTACATCTGGCCCTAGAATCCTAAATCAATATTACATGTCTCCTTAGAATCACACACAATAGCATTCAGATTCCCCTCAGACTGAACCACCCTGGTGTGAATCATATTTAAGATGAGCTAGTGTACCACCCTAAAAATAATCCAACAACCAGCTTAATAAATCACACCTAACTATCCAGGTTGAGGTGGAATAGCTAACTATTCTACCAAATATCTTGTCACCTGTGGCTTACCTCACAAAAGTATAGTCTTCATCTTTCCAACTAAAGCTGAGCAGTTTTGCATTTGATTATCTTCAAATTCACAGAATAAATGAATACTGAAATACAAATATAGACAGAAGTTAGAGGGACCCAAAAAATCAGAAAGCAATATGGCTTGAAAGGACAAATCATTGTACATCTCAACCGTTTGATATTGCCACCATACAATAGATCCTCATTCAATGATCTCAACTGATACGTGTTGCAATACCACGTGTAATCCTTAATCAAAATATAGTCTTTCTTATGTATTTCCACAACAAAAGTAAAAATTCCTATGGTAAGGGGGATCTGAAAATAGCAGAGAGCCCCATGATTTATTATGTTTTATCTCATGCTCAAAAAGCCAGACAAGTCTCAAAGAGAAAAACAACACGTTAATAATTGTTTGAGTCTTCCATATTTCCTGCACGGCTCTCAATTCAAAACTAAAACTACTAACTGTAAAGTTTGGACTACCACGTTTCACAACTCGCATTCCATCTAGCTCAATGCCATATTACTGTTGTGAGCGACAATAATGTTAATAGCTCTTGAAATGTAAAGTTACCTCACCAACCCTTATAAATTCATTGATTAAACAAAGCATTGCAATATTTAACATGTACCCCTACTAAAACTTTGAAATGCCAGGATAATATGCCTCTGATTAGTATGTTAGAACAACAGCTAACCGAATTAACAAAAGACAAACAGAACACCTATTATTTTATTTACACATTCAAAATGACCCAAAAAACAAACCAAAAGAAAAAGCAAAACATGACAATAATAAGTGTACAAATCCTTCACATTTCTGGTACTGCTCATACTCCAAAACTTGAACCGTCATGCTCCCACGTTCCACCCACTGCTACTGATACTCACAAACCAAATTAACTCAGTGCCATGTTACTTTAAGAAATAACAGTAACATTTGTGACTTTAGAATTATAAAGTCACATCCTCCACTCATGCAAGACTCATTATGAAACAGAATGATACAATATTGTACTCATTTCCTTCAGCAAACCACTAAGAAATCTGGGATATCCACCCAAACGTTACTAAAGCCACATCGCCGTCTACTACACTGTCCACATACAAATAAACATATCTTAAATTAACCACTAAAAAGATCTATAAATGTGGACTAACCACCTTTGGAATTGGCAATATCTAGTTATTCATTTATACAATCAAAGGCTAACATTCACTTTTACTTTCACTAAAAAATAAGCAACATCCATCACTAAGTTCAACTTACCAACGATAAATAAACAGCGTAATGTCCGATCAGTGCTTCTGGTCAGTAAAGCTACACTAACTAAGACTGACTTTAAATACAGTTCAGCCCGCAATTTCAGCCGTTAATTTAAATTTCAAATGCTGAATAGCGATCATTATGTCCCCGATAACTAGTTATTGTTTCTTGTAAAGATATGCCATTATACCTTATCATTTTGGGATATTCAACTATTCCATAGATAAAAATTATCTAAAGTTTAATTAAATGAAAAAATAAACTAATCATTTCAACCTAATCGTAAACAAATATATATATATACATATTTGTTACACAACATAGTGGGAATCAAACTCCATCAACTGTGTAACATCTAGCGATTTTTGTCACATACAATCCCCAATGCTAATGCAAAAGCTGCACTCCAACTGGGAAGACTTGTCAATACAGGAAAACTACCTCAATTTACATGATAATCTACATAAAAGCTACCACAATTAGGCCACTTCATTTGAGTAAATAAAAAGCAACTTATCCAAGAGAAACATGTATCAAAAAACAAACTTCAAAACTTTTAAAGATGAGTATGCATATACATAACCTCTGATAATATGTTTATAGATTTAGAGAACAAACTTTGGTTCAACCTCTAATCCATCAGTCAAGTTCCCATGTATCCCGGCCACATGGCCCTATAAAGAACTCGATCTGGTAGTCAGTCTCATGGATTAACCAGAATACACTCAATGCATATCAACCCTTACATCTTCATCCACCGTCCATGACAGACACAAGAAAACTCATTTGTGGTGCTATATGTTGACCATATTGACTCCTAGAGTCCTACCTGTAATTCCCTATCTATGTTCAAACCATGATTGCCAGTGCTAAATTTGTTAATTAAATACATTTCCTTCTCCTAACTTTGTTGTCAAGGTCTCCTCCCCCTCTGTCAATAACTAGATGTTCTATAACAGGAAACTTCACAAAGTTCAATTCTGATATATATTTATAATCACTGAAAACAACAAAGGTTACAGGGACGTGATAGTTAGGTTCATACTTCAAACATACAAAACCAGTTAGTTAACTGGGCTAAATATAACTTGCACCCCAATAATGCACTGCTTATGACCTCACATATTACATCACTCATGACATGGTCAGTGACATCACTGATGGCATCTAAAATGACATAATTGATTATGACAACTGAGACACTGCAACCATCAAGAAAATGCTATGGCCTTCAAGGAGAGCCCATCCAGGCCATGCCAAACAATAAAAACACATGAAAGATAATAGTTTGAAGGGGTTGACCCAACTGCCTCTGTGCTTCTTATTATATTTTCCAAGAACAGGTGACATGCGATCCCCCAGACAGCTAAAGCAAGCCCTAAAGAGGAGATGACATTGCAGAATATGAAATTAACTACTTCTTCAGGAACAGATTGAAAACACACCTTCTTCTCACCTTCTTTCTACCGGATGTACACACCTTAAAATTAACATAGCAGGTGAAGGGCTATCTCCCTACCATGTAAGGGACATTTTGAGTTATTTTTGTGAAAGACCATCATGACGTACATAGATGTCTTGCAATGAATGTTCACTACTGTAAACATTGACATACCTTCACATTAGACTTTCCCAGTGGCCGAAAAGTTTACAAAACCTCCATTGGGTACACCACCTTACACTTCATTTAAATTGGAGAAACTGTAACATGGTTTGGCGTGGTTCTGTTACTGCCTGCTTCCACTAAATCAGATTCTTACTGGTCAGTGCTCCAAAGCTCTGAGTCCCAAATATACCACACCTTCTTTCTGGGGTTTTCCCCCCTAAAAGACAAATAACAAAACTAAATTGATACCAATAAGAATATTATTCGCTCTAGAGCGCTATAGTTGTGCATTTCTTCCATTTTGTTTCTAAAAACTCTGCAACACTTTCTTTCAAACAAATGAGGTCTTATTCACAAAACAGCTTACATATCTGTGCTTGCAGGTTTATGTCTTGGCATTGATGCAGTTTTCTGAATGTTAAGAATTTACAAATGTTGTAAAGCCCCCTTTTTGGGTGGTCACCCGCCCCCCACTTTTTGCTGCTTGATGTTGTTGCTTTTGACGTAGAAGTGTACTGAGGCCTGCTAACCAGGCCTCCGTACCACTGCTCTTTCCCTTAAAATTGTACTGAGATTTTGCAAACCCAACTGGCAAGGACTTTTTCCACTCCTTTAAGGCCCTAGTAAATTGTACCAGTGGTACCTAGGGCAGTGGTGGTCAACGGGTTACCAGGGCTGCAACACTGATTGTGCCAACCTGCTCACTCCAGGTAAAAATATACCTGCAGAGCTGCCATGTCAGTCTGCATGAGCAGCATGTCTGAGTTCAAACCCATTCACTGCCATAGCCCAGGTCAGTCACCCCCTAAGGCATGCCTCCAATTGCCCAGGAGGCATGGTGCACTTATGAGTGTGGACATCTATGCACAAGCATATATGACCCTGTGGTAACGTTCAAAATTCGATGCTACTGCAAGTGACCTGCAGTCTTTAGAATAACATCGGCTGGCAACAGGCAGATGCCAGATATCCAGCTCCATGATGGCCTTACCGATTTTCCCCATGTTTGGTGTCAATCACCGTGATCTCTAACCCTGAGAATGATTCATGTGCCCAGGATTAGCTAGCATGTACCCTGATGGCATCCTTAGAGGATGCCCATGAAGATACCAGTTTTCCCCTGCCTTGGCAGGCCCTGCTGAGTCATTTGCCACCAGGACAAGAGTCTTCCCTCCTGCTGGTTGTGCTAACACTTCCCCCAGGACAGAGGCAAAAGGCCTGGGCAGGAAGGAGGTCACACCTCCGCTCTCCTAGGATGGCTAATCTTTACAGTGATGAAGGCAATGAGCCTCAAAGGCTTTCACCTCCCTTGATATGTCATCTCTTGCCCTCACTCGATGACAAAGCCACCCTGTCCAGGCTAATGGTGGGAACATTATTTATTCATGAGGTGTACACCTCCAAAAGGCTATCCACACCTTTAGGTTTAGCCTGGGGAGATTCTGCCATGTTGGCAAACCTTAGAACTAGCGGGTTCTGGGTAGAAAAGTGATGAACTTCCACAGGAAGTCATCACTTCAGGGGCAGACTAGCCACAGGTACCAGTAGCCCATTGGCCACAGTCCCTCACACTCTTAACAAACCCAAACTGGGAATTAAGGGGTACCCCTGGCAACAGAACCTCAGTTCTGACTCCTACGAGAGGCACAAAGAAGAGGCCATCACCGAAAACAGGACTTGGAACGTGCAAAGAGAGGACACTTAAGAGCCCTGAGTAGACCATATACTGGAACTGTGTGATCGACGTGTGCCCATGGTGGAAGCTCGATGCTCCCAGCAAAAGGGACTACGGTGGAAGCCAGAAAGTAAAATAATCACCGGCAACCTGCAGAAAAATCATTGTGCTGTGTTACAAGAAGTAGAACCCATCGGGCCCATCTTGAGCAAACCCAAAGAAAGTCGGTGACCTGCACCCCAGAAGTGGTAGGGAGGCTCTCACCAAAGTTTTGGGCCACTACTCTATCTAGGACAACCTCCAGCTATTGAAGTAATGACAGAATACTTTTGCCTCTGCCAAGGCTTGTTGATAGGTAGCCTGGTAACCGACCCCATCTCGGACATCACCAGCTCCAAAGCAGTTCCCATCATAGTGAATGACATCGGCATCAACCCCCCTCCTGATATCCTGCATCCTGAAGGAGGTGACTTTGAGAGAAGTGGCAAAGCATCTTTGGTGTGACCCTCCCGTGATGGACAACTGAAAGGCTACCACTGCACCCACAGCCCCTGGATTTGGTAGTGAAGATCCTGCTATGTAATTGAGGCTCTGTGATCCCAAAGGCATCTATTCTCCGAGGGTAGAGAGTAGCTCCAACCCCAAATGTGGTTTTGTCAAGTGCTACAACTTTGACAGGCATTGGGGCTCCCGTCAACAAGGACAGCCAGAGCACCTTTGCAACCGGCCTCACCTGGGCAAGTTAACGAAGTACTGTCTGTTGAGTCTTGGTCTAGGGACCAGCAAAACCTTAACTCCAGGTGGGTTCCTTGGAACTCACCCCACAAGTGACCGATTGCATGCTGTGCTTTTCCCCCATTGACTTCAATGGAACTATTTGACAATTAAAAGGGCTTCTATTTTTCAACACTTCTAAAATTCACCAGTCCAGGGTATGTAAGCTACAAAGTTCATTATGGTGTCTAAATTTAATCTGCTTTATTTTTCTAAATTGGTGTTGGCTCTGTGATCCCAAAGGCATCTATTCTCCGAGGGTAGAGAGTAGCTCCAACCCCAAATGTGGTTTTGTCAAGTGCTACAACTTTGACAGGCACTGGGGATCCCGTCAACAAGGACAGCCAGAGCACCTTTGCAACCGGCCTCACCTGGGCAAGTTAACGAAGTACTGTCTGTTGAGTCTTGGTCTAGGGACCAGCAAAACCTTAACTCCAGACGGGTTCCTTGGAACTCACCCCACAAGTGACCAATTGCATGCTGTGCTTTTCCCCCATTGACTTCAATGGAACTATTTGACAATTAAAAGGGCTTCTATTTTTCAACACTTCTAAAATTCACCAGTCCAGGGTATGTAAGCTACAAAGTTCATTATGGTGTCTAAATTTAATCTGCTTTATTTTTCTAAATTGGTGTTGGATTCCTTTTGAGTCTTGTGGGTGTTGTGAAATGCTTTACACGTTTCCTCTAAATAACCCAACTGCACTTTGCCAGTCTACCAGGACAGAACTGAGATTTACTGGTGTGAACCAGAGGTCCACTTCGGGGGAACATTTTAGTATTACATTGTAAGACTCCCCAGTCATACCACATCAAACTGCCACCTTGCTACAACAAAGGTTTTGAAAAAGTATTCCTGGGAACCTGCTGCACAATTGCTACTTTGTTAATCTGTATTTCCATCCATGTGAAGTGAAAATGACTACAATTGCACTTTCTTCCTTCATGGGAAAAATATTGTATCCTGTGCCACCAGTTTTAGTGGTGTCCTCTTCTGATTCCCACCCTGTCAATGGTTTCTTTTCATTTCAGGTCATGCTTATTGTAAATTAATATTAGAAATGTTGCTGTTTCTTTAGGGTCACCATTGATTTTCTTTGTGTTTTTACTAAACCCTATTTTACTGGTTATAAAACTCTGTGCACTTTACTCTTGCTAACCAGTGGTAAATTGCTTGTGCTCCGCCTTTCAACATGATGAAATTAGCAAACCCCTAACTGGGACATTTTATCTACCTAGTAGTCCCCAGTACATGGTTCCCAAAGTTTTCCCTGGGCCTGAAAGTTAAATGTCACCAGAGGGCTGCAGCACTCATTGTGCCATCCAATGCAGTTACAACGCAATCATGACTGTAGGCCTGCCAGCAGTAGCCTAACTCTGTGGGTTTTAACTGCAAATTTGACCTGTGGAAAAAAAAACCTTTTGATAGGTCTAAACGCTCCTCTTAAATATTAATAGGTCACTCCCAAGTAAACCTTGCTACCCTTTTAGTCTGCGTGTATGGCATTTAAAAGTAGGACATGGAAAGGTTAATATTAAATATGTCCTTTCAGTGAAAATGCCCTAAATGCCATTTTCCACTATAGCAGGTATAGCTGTTATCTAGGAAAGCATCAGTGCATAATATTAACTTTAATATTCCTATCTCCGCTTAGGATACAGCTTCCAAGTTCTTTCTTGGACTTTTTAAAGTATGTATTACAAGTCAAATTCACTAGTAAAGTCAGATCTGTGATAATAGTTTACTACAGATACTTTTAGAAAGGTTACCTGTTACTTGCCTAAAACGACTAAAAGCCCATTCAGATGAGATTCCAACTGTCACCCAGGGCGAAATAGCCCTTTTGATTGGCTGTGAATTTGCTCCAACACCTGAGGCAAAGGCCTTGAGTGTGGGATAGTGTTCTTTTTCTCTGGTAGGCTGACCATCTGGGCTATTCCCCGGATCTAATTATAATAACAAAATTATGATTACAAACTTAATCACTAGTATTACCTCACAAATATTGAAATTGTTTGTAGAAGCAAACTACCCGGGCAACTTAAGACCGGGTGAAAAGTTGCCTTTCTGAGAAAACCATGAAAAATATGGTCAAAGTTCAAAATGAGGCATTAGTAAATGGAAGGTATGTCATGTAGGATTGACACAAAGTCTAAGTGGATGTAAGAGATGAAAATCTGAACAAAGCAGGGAAATGATGCATGTGACCTTTGGTTACGCTTGAGCTCTCTTTAGAAATAAATACCATTGATAATAATGTGGTGATCAATGAGCTGAAACAAATGGAAAGCAATTCAAGGTCTTTTCAGGCATAATTGCATCTGCTTTACATTTCTCAGAATGCATTGTCTTTCAAGGCTCACCCACCTTCCTGCATTTATTCAACATATTTTCAAGCTTTTTAATTTTTCAAGGTAGAGTGATATGGGCTTTCACAGTTATGGTGATGAAACACACCACTTTTTCCAAATTACAGATAATTATGCAGCAGAATTAAGGCCTAATTTAGTATTTAGTAGATGGCATACATGCTAACAAGCATGGCAGGTATACCATACACCTTACATGTGCGTTATCTATGAGGTGACACAAAGCAACCCTGCATTGCTTTGCATGGCCTCATAGATATGGAGGATGAGTAAGACAAGGCTGCGCAAAGCACTAAGGCCCTCATTACGACCCTGGCGGTGAGCGGAACACTGGCGGTAATACCGCCAACAGGCTGGCGGTGTTCTGCCAGCGTATTATGACCGCGGCGCATTCGCCACAGTCATAACGCCGGTCCCACCAGTATACCGTCAGGCTTCAGCCAGGCGGTCATAATCCCCAGGGCAGCGCTGCCAGCAGCGCTGCCCTGGGGATTATGAGTCCCCAACTGCCAGCCTGTCCATGGCGGTAAACATCGCCATGGACAGGCTGGCGGTAATGGGGACTAAGGGTGCCCCTGCACTTCCCATGTACTGCTCATTGGCATGGGCAGTGCAGGGGCCCCCAGGCACAGCCCCATCACGCATTTCACTGCCCAAATTACGAGCAGTGCAATGCAGGACGGGTGCTGCTGCACCCACTGTACATCAACATTGCCGCCGGCTCTATTATGAGCCGGCTTCAATGTTGATGTGACTTTTCCGCTGGGCCAGCGGAAATGTCATAATAGGGGGCCAAGCATACTGCCAGCACTGGCGGTGTATTGGCTGCCACAGTTTCACCTGTCTTTTTACAAGACTGCCAAAGTCGTAATGAGGGCATAAATTGCCTAACTCTAGGTCAAGGAGGCATTCCACAGGTGTTGCAGTGGTTTTTCCCATGAAAAACCCCCAGATTTACAACAATCTGTAACACTGGGAATGCAGAAAAACTGTGCACCTCCCGAGGTGAGACTTTAGGAGGAGAAATAACTTTATTTCTCCTCGTTTTCTCCTCTTTTTATTTGTGCTGCATTCTACAGAACTCATAAAAAGAGAAAAATGCCTCCATTGATTGGGTTTGTGTAAGAAGGAGTCCCTTCCTGGACAAAATAAATCATGCCAACAACGCAGACACCCTTGCACCATCGTGCAAGGGTGCCAGCGTTGGTGCTCTGCAGAAGTTTTTGCACTGGCTGAAAGGACAGGAATGCGCCATATCATGTAAATACAATGTCGTCCTGTCCTTTTGATTTGGACTAGGGCAGTGCAGCTAAAAGGCTTATAGCACTGCCCTATGTCAACTGTTTGTAAATGAGGCCCTTAGACTCAGTGGGGGAACACTTCGTTGCCAAAAAAAGTGACTGGATAAAAAAGTGTTGCTTTCTAATGGAAGCATTCTGTGTTAGTGGCATAAAGAACAGTATCCCAATGACATCTTGGATACAGTTGGTTCTAGCTGGAGCACTGCATGTTTGCTACATTACACTGTAAGAGCTACTTTTGATCCATTGTTATCATTTATTCAATTTTTATTTGGCTTGTGACAAGATTAAACATAAAGCACCATATCATGTAAGCATAAAATGATAAACGCAACATTAGTCTACAATCATTAAAACTACGTTGCATAACAAGAAAATTTGTATAAATGTCATAGGTACATAGTAACAGGATCAAAGTTTCTGCAGCTGAGTTTGAATTAACCACATCATGTATAAATACAGAGTAGCACAAATTGCATATATCCCAAAACCATATATGACAAACCTTTCGCACGCATGACATTAATACGAAGCTTTACTACAATGTTACAACATTAACATCTTTTTAAACAATCAGCTATTAAAATGTTTTCAGATAGTCAAGAATCCCTCTGTAAAATAATAATTTTAAAATTATTCCTACAAACAGAAATAATTTATAATAAAGTGCTATGTAAAAAGATGATGTATAAATCTGTTGACACATGGGCATTTCAAATTTAGAGAACCCCAGCATCTGCAAACAGCATAATGTGCTCTGCTAAAATGACATCGAGCTGCACATGCTCCACATCACTTATAGATTAAAGTATTGCAACAGATATGCATCTCCCATTTCCAGATGTGTCGGAGCTTTACTTGCATGTAATTAACAAAGAACTTTGCTACAGCATGACATACAGAGCAACTTTTAATCCATCAAATGTTGAAATGTCTCCCAATAATCAAGCTTCTCTCTTAAACATAATGGTTTCAAACACTGTTTCCTACAAATGAGATATAATTTATGATAAGTGCTAAGTGTAGTATGGATTCAGTGGTTTATTGAAACATGGACATTTATAATTATTAGGACCCTAAGTGCCCCTACTCAGGAACGCAACAAGATGGTGGATTATCGTGAAACAAATAGTGTTAAAAGATATCAATGTTGCACATTGGAGACCAAACTAATATAAGGTTGAAATTGTGGATTTTTATGAAGAACGTTATAGGTCATCACACTACTTTTAGTCAGATCTCTCAAAAGCCTTTTCTGTGCACTCAATCTGTTGGCATAATGTTTTAAATCCCTTTTCAGGAATTATACTACATTTTCCAGGATCTTCCTGAATTTTCTATCTGAATTATCAAGACCTTTTAAAATATTTCTGATATAGGCTATCAAAGGAATTTTCAGTGTCTGCTCCAATTCTGGACAGTCTCTAAGGATTATTGTGGTAAACTGAGTATCAGTTTTATGCCACATAGAACACCCTAAAAGCAATGGTTTAGCCTCTATTATATCCATGAAAACCTGGAGCCCTAATTGCATGTGTACAACAGTCTCTGAGATTAAGGGGGTCATTACAACATTGGCGACAAAAGCCACTTACCGCCGTGCAGAAGACTGCCAACAGACCGCCGCAGCAGTGGAATTCCGCCACGGTCATTATGACCCACTGCTCGGAATCTGCCAAAATTGAGACACCCACACAAGTCCGCCACAACAAAGGTCAGTGATAAACTGGCGAAAACAAAATCTCCACCGTCACGCCAACAGAAATATGCTCACACTATCACGACTCACGAATCCACGCGGCGGTCTTTTAACCACAGTATTCCATTGGCGGTACACACCGCCGCGCTCAAAATACACCCACTCTTACAAAACACGCCCACATTGGACAAATCGAAATACACACACCTGATACACATACACACACCACTCCCACACACCCAATACAATATAAAACACACACCCACATCACCCACAAATCCCTCCGACCAAAATACCGAAAGAAGGCCAGATAGAGACACTACAAACTACTACCAAGCATCCACAGGCACACAATACCATCACCCACATAACTTCCACGCACCTCACACTACACACCACTAAATATCACCCCACACATCACAACACACACCACCCCACACATCACTCACACCACCCCATGGCACGACAAAGACACCCCAGGTTCTCTGAGGAGGAGCTCAGCGTCATGGTGGAGGAAATCGTCTGGGTAGAGCCACAGCTATTCGGATCACAGGTGCAGCACACCTCCATAGCTAGGAAGATGGAGCTATGGCGAAGAATAGTGGACAGGGTCAACGCAGTGGGACAGCACCCAAGAAATAGGGATGACATCAGGAAGAGGTGGAATGACCTACAGGGGAAGGTTGCGTTCCGTGGTATCAAGACACCACCTTGCGGTTCAGCGGACTGGCGGCGGACCCCAACCTCCTCCCCACAACTAACAACATGGGAGGAGCAAGTCTTGGTGATTCTGCATCCTGAGGGCCTCGCAGGAGTAGATGGAGGAATGGACTCTGGTAAGTCAAAGCTTAACTAGTACATCCCCCGCCCTACCGGCATGCTATCACATACCCCCACCCTTGCCCTCACCCCCATCACTCCAACTCCTCACAAATGTCCCAATATCACAAACCACACATCCCAACACCAAGCCCTGCATGCAACAACAAAGCATGGACACCCATCACCAAAGCATGGCCACTGCACATACCCATACACCCCCCTAAAACACCATCACACAAGGTCCCACACAGGAATGCAAGCACTGGGGTACACGGTCACCCACCCATTGCACACCATGGCACACACAGATGCAATAAACATCCTTTTATACCCCTGCAGGACCCCTACCCAACGTCACCGGACAGGAGGGTCCACACATGTCCACACCACCAACAGAAGAGGCCCACAGTGATGACAGCAGCTCTGTCCAACTGGATCTAGATGACCAGCCCGGCCCATCTGGGACCTCAGGACAGTCGGCTCCCCTCACACTGGCACAGGCCACCACAGAGCTTCCCCCCTCAGGAAACACCAGCACAGCACCCACCCAGCGGGCCCATACCTCTGTCCCCAGGACACGTCAAGCAGCAGTGTGTCCACCACTACAGGGAACCCAGGCTAACCCATCACCCCAACAACAGGGACCTGGGGGCAGTGGCAGTGGGCACACGGTCCAGGGGACAGAGGCCCAGGAACACAGGGGAACTGGGAGGGCTCCTGTGCTACAGGGGGAGGACAGGCCCAGGGAACCCACTCTCCACGAGGCCCTCTCCAACATCATGGGAGCCTACCACCATTCCCAGGAGACGATGGCAAAGGTACTGGCCAAGTTTCATGAGACCCAGCGGCTGCAGGAGGAACAGTATTTGGGCTTCAGGGAGGAACTCAGATCCATCAATTCCACCCTGGGCACCATCGTAGGGGTGCTGAAGGAAGTCCTCAACACCAGGAGGGACACTGTGGCACAACAAGGTGCCCCTGACACTAGGCTGGACGATGAACTGCCCACCACCTCCGCCGGCGCTAGTGGGCAGGAGGCACCACCACAGGACCACCACACCAGCACCCCACCCCCTGCAGAGGGCGAACCACCCCTCAAACGTTCCCTGAGATCCAGGACAAAGACAGAGAATGATGCCAAGACCCCTGCCAAGAAATGAGACCGACCTGAATGTCATCCTTCTGTCCCACCTTGTCACCCTGTCCGTCCTCAAACTGCCCCAGCTCCACTTCCTATGCCCCTTTGGGCAATGCACCTGTGAGACTAATAGGCTGGACTCTGCCATGGACATTCCTCCACCATCACCCCTCACCATTTTACAGCACCCTCCAATATTGAGCACTTAAATAAACACCCTTAAAGCAGAAAACAATCTGGAGTCTGTCTGTGATTTCGAAATAGTGTATTAGCAATTAGGGTGACAAAATGCTCTTTCAATTGTAATGTCAACTTACCTATGTCACGCAGCTCTAGTCCATGAGGAAACAAAGCAGATGTTACACAGTGGGACTCACATCTGTGAAATCGTAAGGGAAAGTGAAAACTCACTGACCATACACTGGGTGAAAACGACAGACAGTAGAGAGGTAGTAGTGTTAAAGTATATGTAGTAGGCAGGTTTGTATTCTTACCTTTGTCTCACTGGAAGTATTGCAGGATCACCGAGTTCCTGTTGTCGATGTCCTCTTCTTCTGCTTTCTCGTCTTCACTGTCCACAGGATCCACAGCTGCCAAAACACCTCCATCTGGACCATCCTCCTGCAGAAAAGGTACCTGTCGTCGCAAAGCCAAGTTGTAAAGCATACAGCATGCCACAATGATCTGGCATACCTTCTTTTGTGAGTAGAATAGGGAACCACCTGTCAGATGGAGGCACCTGAATCTGGCCTTCAGGAGGCCGAAGGTCCACTCTATAATCCTCCTAGTTCGCCTATGGGCCTCATTGTAGCGTTCCTCTGCCCTTGTCCTGGGATTCCTCACTGGGGTCAGTAGCCATGACAGGTTGGGGTAACCAGAGTCACCTGCAAATGGCGAGGGACAACTGTTAGACACACACTAACCTGTAGGGATATCCCCAGACCCAGACAACCATTCCCACTGACTTGCTTCCAGGTGCTCACCTAATAGCCACACACGGTGCCTCTGGAGTTGACCCATCACATAAGGGATGCTGCTATTCCGCAGAATGTAAGCGTCATGCACTGAGCCAGGGAATTTGGCATTCACATGGGAGATGTACTGGTCTGCCAAACACACCATCTGCACATTCATCGAATGATAACTCTTCCAGTTTCTGTACACCTGTTCACTCCTGTGGGGGGGTACCAAAGCCACATGTGTCCCATTAACGGCACCTATGATGTTGGAGATACGTCCCAGGGCACAGAAGTCACCTTTCGCTGTAGGCAAATCGGCCACCTGAGGGAAAACGATGTAACTCCGCATGTGTTTCAGCAGGGCAGACAACACTCTGGACAACACGTTGAAAAACATAGGCTGGGACATCCCTGATGCTATGGCCACTGTTGTTTGAAATGACCCACTTGCAAGGTAATGGAGTACTGACAGCACCTGCACTAGAGGGGGGATTCCTGCGGGATGGCGGATAGCTGAAATCAGGTCTGGCTCCAACTGGGCACACAGTTCCAGGATTGTGGCACGATCAAGCCTGTAGGTGATGATCACATGTCTTTCCTCCATTGTCGACAGGTCCACCAGTGGTCTGTACACCGGAGGATGCCGCTGTCTCCTCACATGTCCCAGTGGACGGTGCCTATGAAGGACAACAGCGAGCACAGAGTCAACCAACTCAGAGGTACGTACACACAGCTTACACAGAACACGATTCATAATCCGAAATTTGCATGTATGAGTGTTTAGGCAAGGCCTAGGTATGTGTGACGCAGTTAAAAATTAATCCATGTGGGCCCCTGAAATGGCGGCTGCCTGACCTGTAAAATGGGACAATGGGATGTGAGGTAACTGTGCTGGTGTTGTACACCGTCGCGGTAGGCGATCAAAGACCGTGGCGCAATTCTGCATTGGTTAACATTGAACCCTATGGGTCCCAGGAGCCAATGACGATTTACGCCGGCGGGGACGGTACGCACCGCCACGGACGTGACTGCCATTTTCTATCTGTTCAATCACTCGATACCTGATCTTCGACAGTAGAGGACCTACACTGCAAGTGCTGCTGTGACCTCAGTCTGGAAGAGACAATGGCTCGTGCGTCTGGGGAAAGGGCCCCTGCCTTCACCACGGAGGAGTTGGAGAAACTCATGGATGGGGTCCTCCCCCAGTACACGCTACTCTACGGTCCTCCAGACAAACAGGTAAGTACACTGGGAGCATGCTGTATGGGCTATGCCTGTGTGGAGTGGGGTGGATGAAAGATGGGGGGGGGAGAATGAGGCGTGCATGAAACGAAGGTGAGTGCATGTGCCACATGGCAATGGTAGTAATGAGGGCCAATGACTGTGACGGTGCAGTTTGTAATAACTTCTCTTTTTCCCCTGTACAATTCATGTAGGTCAGCACCCACCAGAAGAAGGATATTTGGCGTGCCATCGCCAAGGATGTCCGGACGCTGGGGGTCTATCACAGACGGAGCACCCACTGCCGTAAGAGATGGAGGACATTCGCCGCTGGAGCAAGAAGACAGTGGAGGCCCAGATGGGGATGGCCTCCCAACGTGGGAGGGGTGCCCGTTGCACCATGACCCCTCTGATGTTCATGATCCTGGTGGTGGCGTACCTGGAGTTGGATGGGCGCTTGAGGGCATCACAGCAGACACAAGGGGGTGAGTACACTCTCATTCATCTGGTTCAGTGCGCAGTGGAGGTGTCTGGGTGGGGGAGGTGGGCTGTGGGTTTCCCTAGGCCAGGACGAGTGTGCTAGTTAGGTCCCCTTCTTCTGGCAGACCCTGTGGCACCCCACCCCACCTGTGTACAGTGCCAACTACACCTAGTCAGGCTCCTGTGACATCCATGTGTGCAGATTTCGGCCATAGCCTTGTAGGCCATGTCCCAGGGATTGAATAGTGGACCCCAAGTGCGTGGTGTAGTGCAGGGGGCTTCTGTGTCTGTCGTATCTGCCAACGGTAGCAGTAATGCATGCACTCAACATGTCTTTCTTCTGTCGTCCCCCCCTTTTGTGGTCTCCCTGTTCTTGTGTGCATTAGCATCATCAGGCAGAGGAGCAGTGGCACCGGAGCAGAAGGGAGCTGCATACCACATGGCCCTGGAGGGCGACACTACGAAGTCTGAATTCACCAGTGGGACGGAGGGCGAGGGGAGCTCCACGGCGGGGACAGGAGCTGACACCAGTGATACGGACTCGTCCTCTGATGGGAGCTCCTTTGTGGTGGCGGCCACATCTGTGCCCCCCACATCTACAGGTACAGCTGCCACCCCCCCTACCAGCACCGTCCTCCCAGCAGCCCCTCAGCCTTTGCCCCGTGCCCGCTCACCCAGTAGGGTGGGCATCACCTTCGCCCCAGGCACCTCAGGCCCTGCCCTAGTCACCCCTGCTGCCCTCAGTGAGGAGGCCATTGACCTCCTCAGGTCCCTCACTGTTGGGCAGTGTACTATTTTGAATGCCATCCAGGGTGTAGAGAGGCAGTTACAACACACCAATGCATTCCTGGAGGGCATTCATTCTGGTCAGGCAGCCCTTCAGCAAACAATTTCAGATTCTGGCCTCAGCACTGATGGCAGCCATTGTTCCTGTCTCTAGCCTCCCCCCTCCAACTTCCTCCACCCAGACCCAAACCCCTGTACCTCAGCCTATCCCAAGCACACCATCAGACCAGCATGCACACACCTCAACACACAAAGGAAGCTCAGGCAAACATAAGCACCACACATCCCACAGGCACTCACGCAAGCATCACACACATGCAGACACACCAACATCCACTGCCTCCACTGTGTCCCCCTCCTCCTCATCTCCTCACACCTGCATGCACTACATCTACAGCCACTACTTCCATCACCAGCACACCCACCACCACACCACGCTCACATGCAGTCCCCAACCCACTACCATTCACAAGTCCCCTGTGTCCTCTCCCAGTGTGTCTGTGACGCCACCTCCCAAGGTACACCAACGCAGGCACACACCCACCCAACAGCCATCCACCTCACGACAGCCTCCAGCGCATGCACCTTCATCCAAAGTCACCAAACGTACACCTCCTACAACCACAACCTCTTCCTCCACTCCCAAACCCCCTCCAGCTACCCATCCCAGTGTTCCCAAGAAACTTTTCCTGTCCACCCTTGACCTCTTTCCCTCACCTCCCCCACCCCGTCAGTCTCCTAGGGCACGACTCTCCAGGTACCAACCTACCACCTCAGCCACAACATCTCCGAGACCAGTGGTGCCAGTAGTCACCGGATTCTGGGGTGCACCAGGCAGCAGGGCAGCCAGTGTGGCAAGGAGCCACAGCACAGACAGTCCCCCACCTGTCAAGCATCAAAAGTTGGCCAGTGCCCGGCGGGAGAGGGGGAAGACTCCAGCCACCAAAGCCACTCCCAGAGGTACAGGTGGGAGTGTGGAGTCAGCTGCGACACCTTCCAAAGTAGGGAAGGGGCACAAGAAACTCAGCAAGTCTGGGAAGAGCAGCACGGCGGAGAAGCCCGCCATCAGCCCCGCTGCCCAGGAGGCCACCGCCATCAGCCCTGCTGCCCAGGAGGCCACCGCCATCAGCCCTGCTGCCCAGGACGCCACCGCCATCAGCCCCGCTGCCCAGGAGGACACCGTCATCAGCCCCGCTGCCCAGGAGGCCATCAGCCCCGCTGGGCCAGACAGGACCGCCAGCACCAGCCCCGCTGGACAAGACAGGACCACCAGCACCAGCCCCGCTGGGCAAGACAGGACCGCCAGCATCAGCCCCGCTGGACCAGAAAGGACCGCCAGCACCAGCCCCGCTGGGCAAGACAGGACCGCCTGCACCAGCCCCGCTGGGCAAGACAGGACCGCCAGCACCAGCCCCGCTGGGCCAGAAAGGACCACCAGCCCCGCTGGGCCAGACAGGACCGCCAGCAGCTGAGTCGCTGCCAGGGACCCCACCACAACAAGCACCGCTAAACAGGACACCGCCGCCACAAGCACCGCTGAACAGGACACCTCCGCTGCCAAGGACACCGCCGCCACAAGCACCGCTGAACAGGACACCGCCGTCACAGGTACCACTGCCAAGGACACCGCCGCCACAAGCACCACTGAACAGGACACAGCCGCCACAAGCACCGCTGGCCCATGAGCGGCAAGGGCACTGACGCTACTGAGTCCTATATCAGCAGGAATAAGCACTCTGGGCACAAAGCCCCCTCCAGAACCAGTGGAGATTTACATCCACTACCTCTGTCCTTGGCAGGATGAAGCACTTTGGCACAAAGCCCCCTCTAGAACCAGTGGAGATTTACATCCACTACCTCTGTCCTTGGCAGGATGAAGCACTCTGGGCACAAAGCCCCCTCCAGAACCAGTGGAGATTTACATCCACTACCTCTGTCCATGGCAGGATGAAGCACTCTGGGCACAAAGCCCCTTCCAGAACCAGTGGAGAAAGGCATCCATTACCTCTGTCCTTGGCAGGATGAAGCACTCTGGGCACAAAGCCCCCTCCAGAACCAGTGGAGAAAGGCATCCACTACCTCTGTCCTTTGCAGGATGAAGCACTCTGGGCACAAAGCCCCCTCCAGAACCAGTGGAGACTGTTATCCACTTGAGAGACTGTGGCTTTGCACTCCCCAGGATATAGCAGTGGGCATCCCACCCACTGTAGAGACTTGAGAGACTGTGGCTTTGCACTCCCCAGGATTGCACAGTGGCCAAACCACCCACTGTATAGACTTGAGAGACTGTGGCTTTGCACTCCCCAGGATTGCACAGTGGGCAAACCACCCACTGTAGAGACTTGAGAGACTGTGGCTTTGCACTCCCCAGGATTGCACAGTGGGCAACCCACCCACTGTAGAGACTTGAGAGACTGTGGCTTTGCACTCCCCAGGATTGCACAGTGGGCAACCCACCCACTGTAGAGACTTGAGAGACTGTGGCTTTGCTCTCTCCAGGATTGCACAGTGGGCAACCCACCCACTGTAGAGACTTGAGTGACTGCGGTTTTGCACTCCCCAGGATTGAACGGTGGGCATGGGGGCCCCTTGTGGATTTGGCGTTGCGCACTCAACCGGCTGAGGTGCCCCCCCTTTCCCTTCCCCTGAGGTGCCTGTTTTATTTCTATCTGATGCCCCTGCAGTGTTCTCTCCGTCATGTTCGGGTATTCAGTGTGGGCCTCGCCCATGCAGTGTGGGCCCAGTGTTCCACGGACTTCAATGGAGCAATACCTGGACTACTATTCTTGGTGTATATATATTTGTTATAGTGTATATATATATTTTTGCGTACTGGATTTTAATAGATTACAATGTTTACACTCATTTCCTTTTGTCTTTGCATTCTTCCGGGGGGTTTGAGGGGTGTAACTGTAATGTATCATGCTGTATTAGTGTGTGTGTTGTCGTGGGTGAGGGTGGGGGTAGGGGTGTTACGTGTTGCGTGTGTGTGTCCGTGTTTTTTCCCTCCCCCCTCCCCTGTGTCGTAGGTGCAGTACTCAGCGTGGTCTTCGCTGCTGGCGTTCGTGCTCCTGGTAGAGGAGCAAGAAGATAAGGGCAGGGAAAATGTGAAGCTCTGGCTCCATGGCGTCCTGGTTCCTCGTAGGGTGTGTAGAGGTGAGCGTTTTCCCTTCGAAGTCCTGTTTCCGGCGTGTTTTTGTACGCGGTGAATCTGCCCCAGAAAAGGTGGCAGATTGGTAGGTTGTGATACTGTGGGCGGTACATTGTCTCCCGCCTGTCTGTTGGCGGTGACCGCTGCGCTGTTTGTTTGTACTGCCGTGGCGGTCGGAGTGTTAAAGTGGCTGTCTTTGTTGGCGGTTTCCGCCACAGTCGTAATTCCATTTTTGTTTCCGCTGGCCTGTTGGCGGTCCTACCTCCACTTTAACACCGACCGCCAGGGTTGTAATGACCGCCTAAATGTGGTACTGCAAGAAGTCTTCTCAAAACATATTCTCTTGCTGCTTTAATACCCCTCTCCCCCCAGAGTCCTGTACCACATGTTGCTGCAGCAACTGATTTGGCACAATGGAGGGTCAGCATTTCCTTAATCGGCTTAGTACCTATTTTTGTCCTGAATCTAAAAATCCCTTCATTATTGGTGGAGCTAAATTCTATATAATGATTCCAACCACTCCCTGGAAAAAATTGTAGACCTAAATATCTTTTTTTGTACTTAATCTTTTACTCTCATTGATAAAAAAAGAAGTCTTCCTACAAGTTCCACTGATTAATCCTTAACTATATATTTTTCATAAGCTCAGTGAAGGTATTAATAAGTCTCTGCAAACTTATTGGGGTTAGGAATAATAGAACTGCATAGCCAGCATACAAAATTATTGGTACAGGCCGTATTCCAACTGTAGGAGTGTCAGCCAAAACAATTGCAATTTCCCATTAAAACCATTGATATGTGAAAAACAATGAAATTACACTAAAACACATCTTTGATGCACTCCTCTTACTATCCTAAATAACTGTGTCCATTCCCCCAGTGGCCCATATTGCACTCTCAAAGATAAATTACTACACATGTAGGCTAGCTGTGAAAACATGTCCTTATGAGCCCCTAATGAATCCATGCACTTCTAAAACTTATTGTGGTTTACAAAGTGGAAAGCACAACTAACAACCATGAACTAATTGTACAAACTACCTTCCTTTGCCTTTATGTAGTTACCCACCAAAAGGTTCAGGCTGAGGCACTGTTCTACAGTTCCCAGCCCTCTCCTAAAGACATGTTGTGCACTGGTCAGAATATTGTTATTTTCAGCCCACTGTTCTAATCTTTCTAGGGTGACCCTTTGGGTCACTTTTTGAGCTCTTCTTGAAGATTGAAATGATTAATGATTCTGAATAGGATAATCGTATAAATCCAGCACTAGCAGCATTTAGGACCTGTGTTAGCAGGGATGCCCACAGGGCAGGAAGATATCGATGGATGTCCAGCGGGTAACAGCCAGGACTGGGAGCCTTTCCCATTGGACCTTTGTCTAATGTTATAGTCATCGTGTCTATGGTGAAAGTAATACGGATTGAAGGTAATACTAAAGATGCCACAACTTTCATATCTGAGCTTAAAGATGGTGAGAACATTGAGGTAAAAGTATCCACCCACGCTGCTGCCAGAATGAAACAATCAAGATTAGGTGGAGAATAATTTCTAAAAAGAGGATTTTTTATCGTATTCCAGAATAATGTATTATCCTTGGTCTCTGCAGCCTGAATTACTTTTGCCCAGACATTCTCATGTAGCTCTTTTTTCCTATCCTTTAATGCCGTTTTATACCAGGTTCTGGTAGCCTGGATAGCAACTAGATCCCTAGAATGGAAAGTAGCAACTTCATAAGATCACCACGAGCAAAAGTGCATTTCTGATTTAGCCATCCTTTAATCCGATGTCTTTTACCTTTAATTTCCCTAGTCAGAAGTTGTCTGAATGATTTAGAAATTAGAGTGTGCAATTTTATAATCTGCTGATTGTCAGCTTCCTCATCAAGGCAAGTAAAAATACACCTTTGATTTCCAGTTAATAACTCTGAGTTAAAGCTAGAGGGATCAACTCCAGTTTATTTTGATACCCCATTCTGCCTGACTGGGGTGATGTTTGATATTCTATCTAGCTAAATTCTTAGTTGGAAACATATTTCTTCTGTTAGGGTATCAGATTGTGATCACTGATACAATTCCCCCCCACCTAAAACTTAGTAGGTGTAATCCTATTGTTCACTGAGGCAAGAATATGATTGATTTTACTTTTGTCTCCTCTCCAATAAAGGTAGGAGGCTGGGGGTCATAGCTAGGGGAGTATGAATCTGTAATACATATATTGTATTTGAACAATACATTATTTAAGGCTGAACCATATGGACAAAGTCTAAAAGGCCCAGTGTTCTCCTCCTGAGTATCAGTAAGGCCAAACACCTGTTTGGAGGAGAGAAGACATTTGGTAAAGTTATGCAAACATCATTGGCGTTGGAGTTAATAACATAATCTAGATAATTCTCCAACTACCACCTCAACCTGTGAAGCATCAAAAATGTTTTTATACACATTATTATAAAAATTAATCAGAAGATCAGGATTACCAACCAAGATGATTGAGAACACAAATTGATATATGGTGATGTTAAAAATGTTTTCACGCTTTTAGGAATGCTCTTGGAGAGGCCAGAACAAAAAGACCTCCTTTAGTCTCACCCATATTAGATTCGGTAGCCGCTGTACAAAGGGATATAAATTCATCAGTATCAAAAGAGTTAGTTAACTATTTTTCTTGGAGACAGACTATGGCCCTCATTACGACCCTTGTGGTGGGTGATAAAGTGGCAGTAATACCGCAAACAGGCTGGCGGTAAGTACTGCCAAATTATGACCACAGACAGCCAATGTACCACACCAACCGCCATGGAGGAAACAACAGCCACCACGGCGGTAGCCGCCAACAGCCAGGCGGGAGACAAAGTACTGCCCACCATATTAAGATACACGAAACCTCCACCTTTTCTGGGGCGGTACCAACGCCAAAAAAAGCCTGGCAGAAACAGAGCTCAGAAGTGAAAGGACTCACCATTGGAGATTCAGGGAAGAACCACGCCACCATGGAACCCGAACTATGTTTTCCCGATGAGCTTCTACGTCATTCTCCACCTGGAACACCAACGACGACGGTGAGTACAGCCGCCTAGCACACAAGGGAGGGTGGGTGGAAAACAAGAGTGACACACACATACACCACACACACCTAACACACACCATACACACAATCAGCTGCATCTGAAAATCAATTTGTCCTAGAAAAATGACAGAATAATGCAAGGGCAACAATAATTGATGAAAGTGTAATCAGATCAACATCAAAATTAATAATTTGAATTGTCAATGAAACAGATATGTACACAAAGGGACACTGCCCAGTCCAATTTTCAAAGGGCCCACATGGCTACAAGGCACAGGCTAAGGCCGAACTCAAGTCCTAACCACATCCGGATAGTACACTGCAGGAGCATCAGTTTGCAAATAGGCAGGCACCGCAGGAGGGGGAGGCACCTCAGCCGGATGTGGGAACAAGCCCACTGGTTCTGGAGGGGGCAACATACCCATTACTTTGTCGTGGAGAGTGCAAGGCCACAGTCTCTCGAGTGGGAGTCTTTCCCACTGGTTCTAGAGGGGGCAACATGACCATTGCTTTGTCCTGGGGAGTGCAAGGCCACAGTCTCTGGAGTGGGTGTCTTTCCCACTGGTTCTGGAGGGGCCAACATGCCCATTCCTTTGTCCTGGGGAGTTCAAGGCCACAGTCTCCGCAGTGGGGACTTGCCCACTGGGTCTGGATAGGACAGCCCGCACAGCAGTCCCTGGAGGGTGGCCTACATGGCGTCCACCGGAAGTGATGGCTGCACTGTGGTGATGGCTGAGGAGGCTCCTGGACAGCCCCTGCACTCACTGATGGCTGCATAGTGGTGGTTGTTGGAGGAGGCTCCTGGGCAGCCCCGGCACTCACTGATGGCTGCACATCCACAGCTGGTGGTGGGGGCCCCGTGACAGCTGCTGGTGGTGGCGGTGTTTGCCTGACAGCTTCTGCTGGAGTATAGTGCCTCGTCTCCTCCTGTTCATGGGTCGGGATCCCTTACCCTTCCTGGCAGGGGTGGATGGGCTCTTCCCCTCTCTGCCTGGTGGTACAGGCTCCTTCTCCTTCCTCACAGCTGATGCAGGCTCCTTCCCATTCCTCACAGCTGATGCTGGCTCCTTCCCCTTCCTTACAGCTGGTGCAGGACCCTTCCCATTCCTCACAGCTGGTGCAGGACTCTTCCCTTTCATCTCTGGTGGTGCTGGCTCCTTCCCCTTCAGTGTTGTAGGTCTGGTATCCTTACCAGCACGAGTAGGTGGTGCTACTAATGTCCCCGTGGACTGTTTGGTTGAGGTGCTGGGCTGTGTCCTTGTAACCCTGCCCGTTCATACAGGACGGGGGGAGGGGTAGGGAAGAGGTCAAGTTGGGCAAGGAAAAGCTTTTTAGGGACGTTGGGGCGGGAGGAGGGAGGAGTAATTGGAGTGGAGGATGAGGGAACGATTGTTGGAGGTGTATGCTGGATTGGGTGCAGGTGCATGGGCTGTATGCTGATGTGCGGTGGATGACTGTTGGGTGTCTGATTGCTTGCATTTGTGTCCTTTGGGAAGGAGGGAAGACACAGCGGGAGAGGACACAGGGGACGCATGCATGGAATTTGCAGAGGTGTCTGCCAGTGTGGTGTGTGTTCTGTTTCGTGTGGGGATGCTGATAGTGGATGTAGATGTAGTGCATGCAGGTGTGAGTGTGGACGTAACTAGGAGGAAAGTGGAGGAGGAGTAGGAGGGGGAGACAGTGGAGGCTGTTGATGTTGTCGTGTCTGCAACGGTATGTTGTTTGTGTGAGTGCTTGTGGGATGAAGTGTGGTGTAGGTGTTTGCCTGTGCCACTCTTGTGTGTTACCTTGTGTGCATGCTCATCTGTCTGTGTGCTTGGGATGGGTTGGGGTTGAGGAGAATGGGACTGGGAAGTGGAAGTTGGAGGGGGGACGGTAGAAACAGGGACAATGGCTGCCATCAGAGAGGAAGCCAGAGCCTGAATCGATCTCTGTTGGGCTGCCAAACCACCATGAATGTCCTCTAGGAAGTCATTGCATTGCTGCGTCGGGGATGCCAGCCCCTGGATAGCATTCACAATGGTTGACTGCCCTACAGAGATGGATCTCAGGAGGTCAATAGCCTCCTCACTCAGGGCAGCAGGGCTGACTGGGGCAGGTCCTGAGGTGCCTGGGTAAAGGAGATGCCCACCCTCCTGGGTGAGTGGGCACGGGCAAATTGCTGAGGGCTTACTAGGAGGGCCAGGCTGGTACAGGGAGTGGCGGCTGTACATGTAGCTGGGGTGGTCACAGAGGAGTCCGCCACCACCAGGGAGCTCCCATCGGAAGAAGTATCAGAGTCTGTGTTGTCCCCTCCAGTCTCCACCGTGGTGCTCCTCTTGCCCTCCGTCCCACTTGATCCCTCACCGTCGGTGGACTCTGCCTCCAGGGTCCTGTGTGATGCAGATCCCTCTGTCACAGGTGGCTCTGCTCCTCCACCAGATGATGCTAATGCACACAAGGACAGGATGACAAAACAAGAAAGGGGGGAAGGGAGAGAACGCAAACACTGGGTCAATGACTGCACCAACACCACCATTTGCTTACCCAGCATCCTCACACACAGGGAACAGGCCTATGCACTATGCATTGCACTACCAGTGAAATGGCTAGTCACCAAGGCATGAGGAGGAGCACACACTGACAATTGCAGCACACCTGGGACCCACAAAGCCCTGCCTAGAAGTGAATACTAACAAGCTAGGTTACCTGTATTTGCCATGCAACCATTACCCTGCTGAGGACCTACGCTGCTATGTCTGGCCTTGCCTTAGGGGCAACCACTAACACACAACCACCATCCGGATAACACCCCACCAGCCATAAGTTGTAATGATACCCACTGTACTCACACCCTTGTGGCTGCTGTGATTCCCTCAAGCACCGATCCAGCTCAGGGTAGGCCACTGCCAGTGTGTGGGACATCAGGGGGGGGTCAGAGTCCGATGGGCACCCCTTCCTCATTGGAAGGCCATCTCCAACTGTGTCTCCGCGGTCTTCCGTGCCCAGCATCTCAGGTCCTCCCACCATTTCCGACAGTGGATGCTCTGCCTTACATAAACGCCCAGGATCCCACGTCCTTGGTGATGGCATGTCATAATCCCTTCCTTTGATGGGCGCTGACCTGTAGAGGTAACACATACAGGAGAACTCCATTAAACAGTCCAGCCTGTCACACACATGGCCCACCATACCCGATCCCATTACCATTGCAACACACATAGACCAGCTCACAACATGTACACTGCAAATAAACATTCCCCAACCCCCACCCACCCTTACACGATGCCTTCACACACATCTCCATGCATTCATGCCACATGCATCCTGCCCATAGTGTTCTTACCTGTTGGTCTGGAGGTGCATACTGTACTGGGGTAGGATCCCATCCACCAGTTGCTCCAACTCCTCCGAAGTGAAGGTTGGGGCCCTTTCCCCGGCCACACGGGCCATGGTAGGTTCCAGACACAGGTCACAGCAGTACATGCAGTTGCTGTGGAAGATCAGGAAACAAATGTGGATTGAGATAGAAAATGGAGGTTGTGTCCGCGGCGGTGTACACCGTCACCTACGGCGTAGATCCCCATTGGCCAATGTACCCCATAATGCCCAATATAATCCAAAGAGGAATTGCACGGTGGTTCACGACCGCCTACCGCCACGGTGCACAACATCGGCAGAATTACCTCACTTCCACCTGTCCCTCCACATAGGACAGGCGGTTACAATTTCGGGGTGGTGAACAGGCCTATCGATAATTTCTGCGTCACAGGATTAATAGGCACATACTTTTAAATTACACTATCCCAAAACATGATTGCACCATGTGGACTGCTGTTGTCGTTTTGTTGTTCAAATTGTGACAGCCTATTCACTCTTGTATTCTTTAGATTTCTACCCCTGCAGATCAATAGGAGATGGAGACATACCCCGATGTACAGACCTGTGCTGGAGTTAGCTACCCTGTAGGACAGGCACATAATACTCACCTATAGACTGGACAGGGCCACAATCACAGAGATGTGTGCCCAGTTGGAGCCTGACCTGATCTCAGCTATCAGTCATCCGACTGGGATCTCCCCTCTTGTGCAGGTTCTATCAGTGCTCCATTTCCTGGCAACTGGTTCTTTCCAAGTGACAGTGGGCTTGGAAGCAGGAATGTCACAGCCAATGTTCTCAATAGTGCTGGCAAGAGTGTTGTCTGCCCTGGTAAAACAAGTGCAGCTACATTGCTTTCCCCCAGGTGGAAGATTTGGCCACAGTTAAGGCCGGATTCTATGCAATGGGACATATCCCCAATATTATTGGGGTGATTGACGGTACACATATTGTGTTCATCCCCCCTGACAGAATGAAACAGTGTACAGGAATCTTAAGGTTCCACTCCATGAATGTGCAGATGGTGTGCCTGACGGACCAGTACATCTCCCACGTCAATGCTAAATATCCAGGGTTGGTGCATGATGCCTTTGTCCTGAGGAATAGCAGCATCCCAAATGTGATGTCCCAACTACAGAGGCACAGGGTGTGGCTTACAGATGAGCCTTGGTCCCCACCCAGTGTATGTTGGTGTATGCTTCTGCTGTAGTCAAATAGGATAGTGTGTGGCTAAATGTTGTCACCAATACTTACAGGTGACTCTGGCTACCCAAACCTATCATGGCTGCTGGCCCCTGTGAGGGATGCCAAGACAAGTGCTGAAGAACATTATAATGAGGCACATGGGTGAACCAGAAGGATAATTAAGAGGACCTTCGGCCTCCTTAAGGCCAGGTTCAAGTGCCTCCATCTGACAGGTGGGTCCCTGTACTACTCACCCGAGAAGTTCTGCCAGATAGTAGTAGCATGCTGCATGTTGCACAACCTGGCCCTCAAATGCCATGTACCTTTTCTGCAGGAGGAGGAGGAGACTGGAGATGCCCCTGTGGCAGCAGTAGACCCTGAGGACAGTGAGGATGGAGAGGCAGAGGATGAGGATGTGGACAACAGAACATTAGAGATCCATCAGTACTTCAAATGACACACAGATGAGACAGAGCAACTTTACATTTCTATGACTATTGTTGTATTCTGTGTGATATTGGCATGCTGGCATTACCCACTTGTTTCCTTTACTTACTGTCACCTATGGATTATCATTTTACAGATGATGGTGATATGACAACAATGCTGTGATGTGATCATAACAGCTAGCAACAGGTCATTTATTTTATGCTCTCATTATGTACAGTTCATTTGAAATGGAAGTAGCTGTTTCAATCAATACATATTTGCAATACATGAAATACTAGTAGTTGAGTTTTATCAAAGGGTGTTTATTGTAATGCTAATAAATTGAGGAAAAAGTGCAATGGAATGGGGGTGATGATGGAGGAAAGTCCAGGGCATTGTTCCAGTGTCTTTGTAGCATAGGTGCACTGTCCAAGGGGACATAGGAAGGGGAGCAATGGCAGTTCAAGGTGGACACAGTGACTGAGTGGGACACTAGGGGGACAATCAAAAGAGTCTAATTTCCTGGCGGTGGTCTTGGCAAGTGTCTCTGGCTTCTGTCTGGGTCACAGGGAATGTTTGTGGGGTGGTTCACCTCCTGCAGGGGGAGGGATGCTGGTTGCCTGTTGGTCCTGTGACGTGGCCTCCTACCCTCTAGCAGCAGGGGAAGTGGAGGGCCTGGAAGTCCTCCATGATCCCCTGATCCCCTGATACTATCCCTCCTCCAGCTACCTGTCCTCCTGCACGTTGTCAAGGATCTGGCCCATGGTGTCCTGTGAATGTTGGTAGGCTCCCAGGATCTCAGAGAGTGCCTCCTGGAGAGTTGGTTACCTGCTCCTGTCCTCCCCTCTGGCGCACAGCAGTCCTCCCAGTGTCCATTTGGCCTGTGCCCCTGTCCCCTGAATGGTGTTTCCACTGCCACTGACTCCAGGTCCCTGATTGTCTTGTGGGCAAGGTGTGGCCTGGGGTCCCTGTACACGTTGCCACACTGCTGATTGATTTGTCCTGGGGACAGAGGTGTGGGTATGCTGGGTGGGTGCTATGATGTGGGATACTGAATGGGGAGGCTCTGTGGTGGTCTGTGAGTGAGATTGGGTGACCAGCTGTCCAGTGGTCCCTGATGGGCCAGGTTGGTCATCCCGATCCAGAAGTCCAGAGTTACAGTCATCACTGGGGGACTCTTCTGTTGGGCGACTGGATAGTGGTGGCACCTCCTCTCCCTTGAAATTGGCTGGGATACCTGTTGGGATGTAAATTATGCATTATGCTTCAAGTTCATGACATTTGTACTTCCCTAGCTTCCCCTCTTTTGTTGGTGTTGCCCTGCCAGCTTTTCCTTGTGTGGTGATGTATTGTGGTTATGTTAGTTTCCAAATGCTGCACATGCTTTAGTGATGGGTGTTCATGCAGGGCTGGGAGGGTTGTCTATGCATTTGTATGGCATGCAGAGATGGGCATTGTGGTTAGTCATATGCATAGGTGCAGTGTGTGGGATGGTGTGGAGTGACGGGAGTGAGGATGAGTGGGTGTGATGGCATGCAGGTATGGGGGGTGATAAGTGGTAAATGTTGACTCACCAGTGTCCAGTCCTCCAGCTCCTGCATCGAGTCCCTCAGGATGAGGTATTGCCAGTACCTGCTCCTCCCATGCTGTGTGCTGTGGGGGAGGAGGTGGGGGTCCACCGCAAGTCCTCTTTATGGCGAGCTGGTGTTTTACTGCTATGGAACGTACCTTCCCCTGTAGGTTGTTCCACCTCTTCCTGATGTCATCCCTTGCTCTTGGGTGCTGTCCCACAGCATTCACCCTGTCCATGATTTTCCGCCATAGCTCCATTTTCCTTGCTATAGATATCTGCTGTACCTGTGCTCCACAATTTCCTCCACCATGACCCTTAACTCCTCCACAGTGTAATGGGGGTTCCTTTGTGGAGCCATGGGTGTTGTGTGATGTGTGTTGGTGAGGGTGTGTTGAGTAATGTGGTGGGGTGTGTGATGTGGAGTGCATGAGGGATGTATCTCTGTATGTGGTGTGTGTGTCTAGTTGTCTCTGTGCTCTTCTTCTCAGTCTCCTGACAGTAATTGTTATTTGTAAAGGGTTGTGGGTAATGTGGGTGTGTGTTTTATAGTGCTGTGGGTGAGTGGGTATGGTGTGTGCATGGTTGTCAGGTGTGTATTTTTCATATTGGCCAATGGAGTGTTGTTTTGTATGTACCGCCAATGGTTTACTGCCGTTGAATGTCAGCCTCAGTGATTCGTGGATCATAACATGATGGGAGTTGTTTTGTTGGCGTAACGGTATGTGTTTTAGGACTGCCACTTTATCACTGACCTTTAGTCTGGCGGATTTGTGTATGTGGCTGAATTCTATGTCAGGACTGGAGGCTCTGATTATTCTTCTCTTTCCATGCTTTAATAAACTCAGCAGACAATATGAAAGACTTTTAGTAAAAACTACAAATCCCATGAACCCACCAAAACATATGAACAACCATAGAGACCAGCCCTATAAAACCTTCATGACCCAGCACCTCTTCCTCTTTCTTTGCTGCTCCGCAGCCAGTTAATTCATTTTTCCCTTAGCGCGTTACGATGTTTCTTCAATCTTAATGTTTATTCATAACGATGTTTGTTGCGCTATACTGATATTGGTTACTTCTGTGCTGTTCCTTGTTAAGACGCTCAGTGGAGGCTTGCCGCCCTCATCTTCCATGGAGCGGGAACTTTATTGGAAGCCGGGACTGCGCGGCTTTGTCGCGCAGTCCTACTTTTATTTCCATTACGGGCTTCGTACGCACCAGCCAGCAAGAGTCTTTCCCTCCACGTTGAGGGCTTGCCGGCTCACGCGTCTTCACTGGCAGATGTGCCCCGACACCAGCGTGTTCTGGGACGCTGGGTTTTTCCCTTTTTACAGCGCTCCTCTTTGGACCTCTTCTGCCTTCAGCCCTGGGCTACCCCTGTACGCCAGACATACTATTAGGGTTGTAAAATTGGTTATAGGCTTATGCCTAGAGCTTACTGCAGGTGCTCCCTCCACACTTGAACAAGTTGCTTCAACTGCATTTGGGGTATATATCTATAAGCTCTCCCCCTTCAGCCTCGTTTTCTACAGTGGTGTCTTACCCTATTTCTAGGACAATTTGTGTAACACTGATCAACATGTATGAAGAATATCAAGAAGGGGATGCAGGTTCCTATTTTGAGGAAACTCACGCTAGTTCCTTTGAACAAGACCTTGTGCACGGGCTGGACGCAGGTGTGCACCAGACTATTAACAATGCACTAGCCAAGGCTAAAACCCCTTTAAAGCACCACCTTTACGGTTTTGCGCAACAGCAGGGCTGGCTTCCCATGCGGGGGGCATGATTGAAGGGTCTTCAACTCTACCTTCCAAGGACATTTATTCTGAAGCCTTCGAAAAACGAGCAGCTTCTTTGATTACTGAACACCCTTATAGTATACCTGCAGCTCCTCAAGCAGATGAGTTATTAGAGGACTCTGATGCAAATTCATCTCGAAGCTCATCCAAGGGTGATCCCCAACCTTTGCGCAAACGCAAAGCGATGTCCCGTCATGCCTCTGCTGCCAAACAAGCTAAACTTTTGACTTTTGAACCGGGGGAGGTTATCTATCCCAGATCTACTGCTTGGATTCCTCCCCCTGAAGGAGCAGACTATGTGAAGGATCACATCAGGCAAGAGTTTGGTAAAAAAGGGCGCGCTCTATTACGCTCGGAATGCCCCAGACCGGATCTCCCTGACAAGGTAACGGAGACCCCTGGAAGTAGATCCATCTATGGTAGCATACCTTAAGAAGTACACAAAAGATCCTAAGAAGGGAATCAACAGTGCTTGGAAATCCTGTCAAGACAAACTCTTAGACTTGTCAGGCCCCTTGACAAAGATCTTGAAACTAGCTTACCAAGCGAAATAATCTAACTCTCCTGTGGACATGGAAACCCTTATTGGTTGGGCACAAAGGGCGATTTGCATGTTGGGTAATCCCAACTGTGATATTTCCAGTGAACGCGCTGCTCTATCCTGATGAAACTGGACCCTAAGTTAGCAGACCTTGCATCTTTTGAAGCTGGTCCGCGGCCAAAGGCCTCTTATTCGGAGCACCCTTCTTGAAAGAACTCTCTAAGTTCGTTGCTACCTTTTCCAGCTTGGATAAAGCTCAGGGTTCCATCAAGAGAGCCCTTCGTCCTCTTTTTTCCGGGGCCGGACGCTAAAGGGGGCAACCGTTCTGCTGCGGATATCAAAATCCCACTAGAGACAGCTTCCAAGACCACAGAGGTAGAGGTGACCACCAAGATCAATCCGTCACCTTCTATCCCTCAAGACGGTCCTTCTGAGGCCGCTTTCGTACAGGAAGGTTCAGAGTTGCAGCTGCCGCCATCGAGGACTCCTCTCCTGCAGGTGAGAATTATTCCTTGGGAAGAGATCTCTTTAGGTGGTTGCATTCAATTGTTATACCACAATTGGCAAAAGCTCTCAAATGATCCTTGAGTTTTGGAATCCATTCTGGGGTTCAAAATAGAATTTTTCCAACCCCCCCATCAGATATCCCCACCCAACGCAATGTTTTTTTCCCTCTCCGATCAGACTTTAATTCGCAAAGAAATTCTTGTTCTTCTATCAAAGAATGGAATAGAAGAAGCAAGTTTACACTCCCAAGGTTTTGTGAGCCCCATCTTCCTAGTAGACAAAAAAGGAGGCAGCTCAAGATTGGTTCTCAATTTGAAGGAATTCACTCAGTGGATTCTTTACCGACATTTCGAAATGGAGTGGATCCACTTACTTCGAGACATCCTTCGGACAGGAGATTGGATGGTCCATGTGGATCTGAATGACGCATACCTGTCCATTCCTATTTTTCCTCCCCACAGAGGTTTTCTTCAATTTCGTTGGGAGGAAAGGATTTACGAATTCAAGGTTCTTCCCTTCGGTCTGTCGTCGGCTCTGTGGTGCTTCACGAAGCTGATGAGACCGGTAGTGGAATGTTTGAGAGCCAGAAGTGTTTGTCTGATCCTTTATCTGGATGACATCATAATTATGCCCCAGTTTCCTCAAATGGTAATGCTCCACCTGGAATGGGCGATCTCTCTCCTTTAGGAGCTGGGTTGTGTTATAACTGTCCAAAAAACAATCCTGGTTCCTTCTCAATCTATAGAATTCCTAGGTTTCTTGGTGGACTCCCCTTCCGCTCAACTGATTCTTCCCCAAGTGAAAGTGAAGAACATCAAGAGAGAATTGAGACTAGCATTGTCCAAGCCGACTGTCTCCTTGAGATCCCTAGCTCGTCCGGTGGGATTGCTAGCGTCTTGTATTCAGGCGATTTTTCTGGGCCCTCTGCACTACAGGTCCCTCCAACGTCTGAAGATTATGCACTTGACCAAGGGCTTGTCTTATTCTCAGTCAGTACCCCTATCGGAGGAAGCGAGAATCAAGATATCTTGGTGGTTAACTCACATGGGGGCTTGGAACGGCAGGGCCATCTTTCCCTGTTGCCCAGACCTAGTCATAGAGGCGGATGCCAGCCTTTGGGGTTGGGGTGCTCGTTGCAGCCAACTTTCCACCAGGAGACGTTGGTCTCAGGAAGAGCTGTCGATGCATATCAATTGCCTGGAACTCTTGTGCGGTTCCTTTTGCTATCCGCAGCTTCACAGCGGGCAGAGCGAAATGTTGCATTCTACTCCGGATGGACAATACTTCAGGAGTTTGATATGTGAACAAATTAGGAGGAACCCAGTCACAGATTTTTGGCATTATTGTCTCCAGTCCACATTTCAGTGACAGCAGAGTACCTTCTGGGTCAACGAAATGTGAAGGAGGATTGGCACTTCCATCATTTGAGGGATGTCAGTGATTGGAGATTGCATCCTCGAGTTTTCAGAGCTGTCATGTGGAAATGGGGTCCGTCCACAATTGACCTCTTTTCCTCCCATCTGAACACTCAGCTTCCGACATACTTCAGCTGGCTTCCGGATCCGGGAGCGAGAGCGACAGATGCTTTCCTCCAAGATTGGACTTCTTTCCTCTCCTATGCGTTCCCTCCTTATGTAATGATCCCCAGAGTCCTAGCACATCTTCAGAGACAGGAGGGGTAAATGGTGTTGATTGCCCCATTTTGGAGAGCACAACCTTGGTTTCCCATCATTATGGAGTTGGCCTGCGCCTCAGGTCAACTGTCTCTACTAGCTTGACGTCTTTCAGGCAAAACTGGAACCTCCCAGGCCTTTGGAGCAAAGCTCAGGAATTCATTAATCAATCCTGGGCCCCCAACACACAAAAATGCTATACCTCAGCTTGAAGACGTTGGTGTAGTTGGTGTTCTTCACGAAGTTCAGATCCCTTTAATGCCAATTGCACCTTGATCTTGAATTCCCTAGCTTCCTTGGCCGCCTCTGGGATGGCTTATAACCCTATCAACAATTTTCGATCAGCCATTTTGGCCAGATACGTGTTTATTGAAGGTAGACCAATTGGTTAATTACCTATTGTTTGTAAATTGATTCGAGGCATTAGGATGTGAAATCCTCCTCTTCCCAAATTCTCGGAGCTTTGGGATGTTAACATTGTTTTACAATTTTGGGATTCCTGGCCTTCTAATAAATATCTCTCCAGGAAACAACTGTCTGCTAACCTTACCATCTTACTTTGTCTTGTATCTTGTAAGCGAGTGTCTGACATTAAAGCTCTACACTTGGCAGTGAGAAGATTTTCTCCTGAAGGTGTTTCCTTTGTCATATCCAGAAGAACTAAATGCAATATTAGGTTAGTATGATATCCAGCATTTCCTGATAATATTAAACTCTGCGTAGTGCAATGCTTGAAGGATTATGAGGTGAGTACAGCCGTATTTCGGTCTGATATGTCGGTCAATTGCTTATTTCACTTCAAAAGCCA
Organism: Pleurodeles waltl; assembly: GCF_031143425.1. Lineage (NCBI taxonomy): Eukaryota > Metazoa > Chordata > Amphibia > Caudata > Salamandridae > Pleurodeles > Pleurodeles waltl. Next base: position 997,159,774 of record NC_090449.1, read on the forward strand.
TTTCAACCAGTTGCTTTGGCAACTCTTGCCAGATGGGTGAAATGGATTTTGTCAGAAGAAGGTATTGACGTGTCCAAATTTGGTGCACATTCTGTGAGGGGTGCTATGGCATTGAAGTCCTTTGCCCTGGGTTCTCGATTAGAGGATATTTTGAGCACATCTGATTGGTCTTCTGATTCCACATTTAAGAGGTTTTATCATAAACCTATTTTGGATGTATCATCAGTAGTAATGGTGAAGCTTTAAACTAGCTTAATCGGAGCCTCCGGTCCTGACATAGAATGAAAAGATTTCTAGCTATTGCGTCTAGAATTTTCAATTCTATTAAGGAAACGGAGGCGAGGATCATTCCTCCCTTTGTTTGAAATTTCATTATTAAAGTCTGTCAGGACTTCTTATACATATGTTTTTTTTGCAGAATGTTTCCCGTGTTTTTATTATTTCTTTCCGACCCTGATATTAACATTGTATTATATGCATAAAAACATATATATATATATATACATATATATATATATATCTATATATATATATATATATATATATATATATATATATATATATATATATATATATATATATATATATTTTTTGTGATCTACCTTTGCTATTGTTACTCAAGACAGTGTTTATGGCTATATATTTTCTTCTTCTTGATTTAGGTCAAGAGGACAAGTGATTGCATGTCATATCCTGGATACCTCCTTCGGACCCTGCTTCTTCCACATCGTTGAATGTACTTCGTCCTGGTTTGGATGTTCTATTGTTTCTTTCTGGACTTGAGATTTTCTTTTGTGTGACTATTTTGGCATCAGTGAATTAACTGTGTCTATGTGCAAAGAAAGAGGAAGGGTGGAGGAGGACTCTGGGGAGGGGGCGGGTAAGACCCCTATCAGTGTCAGGGAAGGAATTCCCTGGCACTGATAGTACCTACCGCCATGGTTTTTGTGGCTGTACGCTTGCCACGAAAACCATGGCGGTAGGCGGGGGCATAATCCTGAGGGTGGGATTGTGACAGCCGCCGGGCTGGGGACCGAAGTCTCTAACCCTCCGGCCATTACCACCCTGGCAGACGGAGTGGTACATTGGCGGCTTGGCTTAAGCCAAACCGCCAATGTCATAATTTGGGAAAAGGTACCACCAGCCTGTTGGCAGTACCTTTCCCCAAGTAACCGCCGACTGCCAGAGTCGTAACGAGGGCCTATATGTGCTTCATCGCCATATTGGGACCAATCATCAACTGTAAGCTTATTGGCCACTCTGCTACATTCCAAGAGACTATTAATATTACAGACAAACCATCCACATGATTAGCTGTTATAGCTTGTTCAATTAATTCATAGGCTGTATTTGTCAAATGTTCACTGTAAGTTGATAAGTTATCCTTAGGGGATGTACAGTATAGTAGATCCTGTATGCCATGGCAAGTCAGTAATTTTCATCCAAACAATCTAGGGGGGCAACTTGATTACTAACTGAAACTGTATAACTCTGACCCAACATGGTGCTTGAAACTTTTGTTTGGGTCTGAAAACAAACCCAAAGGTATGGCCTTTATTTTACTCCTTAAACAAGTACCTTTAAGAAGTGTATTCTGAAAAGTGATAATAATGTCCTCACCAGATATGGATGTCTAAAGTTCAAAATTATACTCTCACCATCAAAAGCTCTTTGAATAGTGTATTCACTGTGGGTATCCTTTGTGCAAACCAGTGTATAACTTTGTTTTTAAGGTCTCCCCAAGATTCCCTTCTTGTGGGCCCCAGACTGTGAACCCCAATTAGAAACAAAACATAGGGTGTAACTTCCGGTGGAAGATGCAAAAAATCCTTGGCTGATAGATGATTTTGTTCCCCTGATAGATTATGCTGTTCATGGGAGCCTTTACCATGGTCTGATTAAATGCATCACCCCTTATTGGGCTGTCTTTTGATGGACATCCAGGGGTTTTCTGGGGTTCTATCTTTGGTAGTCTCACTCTCACTCTTGTGCTGTTCTCCTGAGGGCCCCCCTTTACCATATCATTTGAATGTCCTGTTGAAGCTTCACCAAGTCTTTGCACCTGAGTACATGGGATAAGAGTCTGCTTCCGTGGGAGATCCAGTACTTTGTTGTAGGAAGCTGGCTCTGTATATACTATACCAAAGTAATGTATAGTGTGCACAGAATCCAGTGGATCCCCAGAGGTTTTACAGAGGCTAAAGTAGATAATACCAATGCTCTCTTTTGTGGTCGAGCAGTTAGGCCTATTAGAGGGTAATGCTAAGCATTTGTTGTCCACAAATTCAAGAAATGAGGCACACACTCAATGACTAACTCCAGGCCAATGATTATGTATAGAAAATATACTTTGTTACTATATTTCTAGAACCAAAAGTATCTTTGCTGCAGATAAGTACAGTTTCAAGATGTATCACTTTCAAGTATCAAATGTATTTTGTTCAGGATTCACAGATAAAACAGTTTTCAGGTAAGTAATACTTTTCAATATCAAAAAGTGATTTTCATAGAAAGCAATGCAGTCTTAGGGGAAGAAAAGTATCAACACAGTTTATAGGTAAGTACTCAACTTATGATCCCAATCTTTGGGGGTTAGGGTGTCCCCCTGGCAAAGGTTAGGAAGACACCAAGAGTGCACCACCAGCAACATGGGGCCGGCCGGGTTCAGAGGTCCAAGTTGGTGTTGGATACCCAATGGAATCCTATAGAGACACAGGGTACAGAGAAAGAAACAGCTTGTAGGTAAGTACCCACGAATTCAGGACACAGACCTGGGCAGTCAGCACTGGGGAGGCCACAGGTCCGCACCAAACACACACCCTCGGACCATCTCTGGACTGGTGGCCACCTGGACATGGGCTGTGGGTGTCGGGTGCAGAGTGGGCAGGACTCCCGGATCCGGGAGGGTCTGAAGTCCTTCTTGGAGGTTTCTTTGTGGACAGGGCCACTGTCCTCTGGAGACCTTGGTCCTTGGGTAGACAAGCAGATCCTCTGGGGCTTTGTAGAATCTGCTGGTCCTCGAGAATGCATGGCCTTTTTGTAGCAGGATTCTTTAAACTGCAGAGATTCCGGTAGGGCTGGGGATAAGTCAGTTGTTGCCTGGAGTCTTCACTGCTGTAGCAGCCCTTCAGTCCTTCTTCTTCTTTTAGGTCACCAGTAATTTGAAGAGCAAGGTTCTAGGGTGCCCCTAAATACTATATTTAGAGGTGTTACAGGGGTCAGAGGGCAGTAGACAGTGGCTACTGCCCTGGTGGTGGCTACACCCTTCCTGTGCCCACTCCCTTTGGGGAGGGGGCACCTTCATAACCCTATTGGCTATCTTCCTCCAAAACAAGATGGAGGATACTGCCAGGAGGGGTTCACCTTAGTCCTGAGTACCCTAGGGCTGGTCCCAGCTGGGGTGGACACTCTTCCTGGTGTTTACTAAGTTTCCCGCCGGAACTGCCGTCAAAAGTTGGGGTTCATCCAGAGGGGTGGTCATCTCTTCTAGCTGGAGTGCCCGGAGGCAGTAGAAGAAAAGGCAGGAGTCTTTGAGGCTCACTGCCAAGTGTTGCTGTTCCTGCGGGAGGGAGATGTGAAGCATTTCCACCCAGAGCAAGCTTTCTCCTCGACCCCTGAGAGCACAAAGGCCCTCACCCCATGTGGTCAGAAACTTGTCTGGTGGCAGCAGCCTGGCCTGACTTCCTACTGTCTGTACTAGTATGTAGCTTTATTCTGCTTTGTTATTAAGCTTAGCTTTCTCTTCTCCCCTTATATATCTTGAAGACTGGTATATTGATACTAAGAAGACAGATTTTTAGGACAGGTACTCTGTGTACAACATTGCATTTCCAAGTCAGTTTTTCTACACCTATTTGTGAAGGTTTTCCTTGCCTTTCTCATGCCCACTGTATTTACAAACAAAAACCTCACCAGAGGTCCTCCTGGATTGACCAAAATATTCCATCCCTTTATTGCACTTCAGTGACTTAGCTCTGCCCTCCATTATGAAATGCTTGTAGTTGATGTTACTACCTGGCTTTCGTAACACAATTAACTGACAAAATTCCTAAAGTGAATGATCAAAGAAGATAGAACTGTACTGAGCTATTGCAGTTGTATTTTGTTGAAATCTAAAATGTGTACCATTTTTTCTAGCCTCACTAGTGCGGGTGCCAGGGCAGCACCAGTGTGCAAGATGTGGCAGTGGTCAGAAGGGGCGAACCGATGGCAGCAGGGAGGGGCATTGATAAGTTTTATTGCTCTTGCTCATTGACCATTATTAATATACTCACTGTAGAGGCTTTGCTGGTGAACCCCCTGTTGTAGCAGCTACCGCAAAGTTGAGTTCTTAATAGCCTCTTCTCTCTGCAAATCAGCAGACACAAGCTCATAGTAAACAGACGCTACAAATGATGGTTTGATGGAAAAGCAAATGTAGGATGGACGGCTAAAAGAAAGAATGGGTGAAATGGTATTTGAGTAAAAGGATATATGGTGGGATAAAAGGAAGGATGCATAGGTAAATGATAGGAGATGAATGGGTGAGTGAAAGGATGGATGAGAGGGGTAAAAGGATACCTCCTTGGGTGAAAGGTGGATGGGTAAAAGGATTCTCGGTTGGGGATGGGTGGATGGTCATGAAAGATGCATGGGTAAATGGATAGATAGGTGAAAGGGTAGTTGAATGGGTGGATACTGGATAGGTGGGTGTATGGATGGATTGGTGGATATATGGATGACTGGATTGGAATGGTGAAAGACTGAATAAGAGAGTGTATAGCTTAAATTGTGGGTCTCAAAGGGTGAATATGTGCATGAAAAGATAAGTAGATAATTGGATCAAGAAATAAGAGAGCTCTTCTAGAGAGGGACATGTCTGTTCACTTACTTCACTTGGTTTGCATGGTTATCAACGCTTTGGTTTAAAGTGGAAAGTCTTTTCTGTCTATTCCGTTAACTCACTGTAGTTGTTATGCAAGGCAGATCCGTATCCTCCCACCCATCATCATCTCTCCCTTCCTGTTAGTCAACCATGCTACTATGATGTACTTGCAGTGTTGTTCAATTTGGCAGTACAATAGTGTTGTCTGTGCAATATGTATCTGCTTCCGTTAATTCAGCATTTATGAAGTTGTCAATACATTGCAAACTTAAAACAAGGTGTGTTTTCCTTCCCTCCTAGTGCCATTCTGTCACATCCTAGTACGTCAGTCCTTTATTTTTTCTAAAGTTCTGTCCTAGCTCCTCCAAAAAAATGTAAATCCATTTTGGCAATTACCACATTTATGTATATGTGATTAATATTTCATGCCTTATATAATGGATTCATGCCTGTTCAAATTATACCCTTCTGACATTTGTCAACTATAGTGATGCATGTGTGGGTAAAAAATGGCCCTTAGACTGATAATCAGCAACATCAAATTTCAATGGCCCTAGGGGACCAGCAAGTTACTGCTACTGTGGCACTCTACTTTTCAATAAATTGTTTGCACAGAGTACTGTTTTCTTTCTTGCTATAGCTACTCCTGGTGTGCATCCTCCTACTCGCCAGGAGATAGCAGCTTGGCTGGAGTAACAGAGGCTGGAGGGCATCCACACTGAATTTCAGCAGTTAGTGGCTCTTCAGGAGGAGATGAACGAGGCCCAGACAGCTGGCAACATCCCCATCTGTCCAAGCTCCTCCAACCAGTGCCTCCAGCCTCGCAGTGGCATCATCAACACTGCCGCCAGCTGGCATCAGCCCATCCATTTCCCACCACTGCTGTCCCTCCATGCTCTGACCACAATTTCCAGCACCACATCCTGAAATACGTTGTGAGCATGGTCTGCCAGGTGACACACATTGAGGCAAACATTGATGATCTCTGGACCTGCATGGCAAATGACCTCTTTTGAGCCTTTTTAGTTTTAATTTCAGTGGGAGGGACACTTGTTGTGGGGGAAGAGGGTGGGAAAGGGAGTTGGGACCAGGTTTTTTAGTACTTTGGATTTTTTCTTTGGACATTTGCTGTGGATTTTCATTGTGAATTTTTATTTGACTTTGGTTGGGAATGGGGCGATTTGTTTGGCGGAGGGTTGGGCCTTTTGTGTGCGGACATGGAGAGTTTTCTATTTGTTAATAATAAAGGGGGATACTTTATTTTACTTTATTTATGCCTCAAATCTTGGTGTTTTAGTTTGCACTGCTGTCTTTTAGTGTATCCTGTTTTCTAAATCTGCTAAAAAAAACCTGTATGCCAGTAACTTATACCCTTGCTCTACTGCCCTCTGTAACTATAGTGACCACTAGGGGATCATTGCCCATTTTGCCTACAAAACCTAGATTCAGACAAACAACATCTTCTTCAGAAGAAGGTAATTACTAACTGAATGAGTTCACTTCAATTTGTAGTTCTTCTCTTACCTAAATAGATGAATTGAGGGATGCTACTTCAGTCATCTTACTGCAGGTTTTTCACAAGTTTTAACTTAAGGTGGTGATAGCAGTAGTAACAGGTTATAGCACTAACAAGGAAGACACAATGGGGGTCATTCTGACCCTGGCGGTCGGTTATAAAGCGGCGGCCAACCTGCCAACAGGCAGGCGGTCCAAAAAATGGAATTCTGACCCTGGCGGGAACCGCCAACACAGGCCGCCACATTAACACTCCGACCGCCACGGCGGGACCGACAAACAGCGCGGCGGTCACCGCCAACAGGCAGGCGGCAGACAATGTACCGCCCACCCTATCACAACTCACCAATCCGCCACCTTTTCCGGGGCGGGAGCCCCGCCGATAAAAACACGGCGGAAACAGACTACGAACGGGAAAACGCTCACCTATACACACTCCACGAGGAAGGAGGACAGCATGGAGCCCGAATTACACATCCTACCGGCTATTGTCTACCTGCTCATCTACCAGGAGTACGAACGCCGGCGCAGATGACAACGGTGAGTACTGCACCTACGACACAGGGGAGGGGGGAGGAGGAAAGCTTACGGGCACACACATACGCGATACACCCCCCCCCCCAATACCTACACACCAATGCAGAGCAACAAGTCAGAGTGACACCCCCCAAACCCCCCGGAAGAATGCAAAGACATAATTCAAATGAAGTTTAAAATTTATGTATAAAATAGGTTCATTTAAGTCATGGTAAATATGCCATATGAAATATACAAAAGAAATAATGAACATAGTGCAAAGTATAAACATAGTCAATAAGTCCTGCACAGTCCTTTCAATATCCATAGTCCGTGGGCCAATGTGTACAAACACATAGGCAAAGCCCACACAGGAGACCGGAAACCATTGGAGAGAACACTGCTGGGGCATCAGATGAGAAAACAACAGGCACCTCAGGGGGAAGGGAAAGGGGGGCACCTCAGCCACATGAGTCCACGACGCCAGATCCACGAGGGGCCTCCATGCCCACTGTACCATCCTGGGGAGTGCAAAGCCACAGTCCATCAGATGGATAACCGACTCCACTGGTATTGGAGGAGGCATGGTGCCCAGAGTGCTTCGTGAACACCTGCTCGACACAGAACCGGCACTGTCAAAGGACCAGCGGTGCTTGAGACGGCGGTGCCCAGAGGAGCGGTGCTTGAGATGAAGGGCCCAGCGGAGCGGTGCTTGAGATGAAGGGCCCAGCGGAGCTTTGCTTGACAGGAAGGGCCCAGCGGAGCGGTGCTTGAGATGAAGGGCCCAGCGGAGCGGTGCTTGACAGGAAGGGCCCAGCGGAGCGGTGCTTGAGATGAAGGGCCCAGCGGAGCGGTGCTTGAGATGAAGGACCCAGCGGAGCGGTGCTTGACAGGAAGGGCCCAGCGGAGTGGTGCTTGAGATGAAGGGCCCAGCGGAGCGGTGCTTGACAGGAAGGGCCCAGCGGAGCGGTGCTTGAGATGAAGGGCCCAGCGGAGTGGTGCTTGACAGGAAGGGCCCAAAGGGCCCAGCGGAGCGGTGCTTGACAGGAAGGGCCCAGCGGAGCGGTGCTTGAGATGAAGGGCCCAGCGGAGCGGTGCTTGACAGGATGGGCCCAGCGGAGCAATGCTTGAGATGAAGGGCCCAGCGGAGCGGTGCTTGACAGGAAGGGCCCAGCAGAGCGGTGCTTGAGATGAAGGGCCCAGCGGAGCGGTGCTTGAGATGAAGGGCCCAGCGGAGCGGTGCTTGAGATGAAGGGCCCAGCGGAGCGGTGCTTGACAGGAAGGGCCCAGCGGAGCGGTGCTTGAGATGAAGAGCCCAGCGGAGCGGTGCTTGACAGGAAGGGCCCAGCGGAGCGGTACTTGAGATGAAGGGCCCAGCGGAGCGGTGCTTGAGATGAAGGGCCCAGCGGAGCGGTGCTTGAGATGAAGGGCCTAGCGGAGCGGTGCTTGAGACGGCGGGGCCCTGTTCAGCGGTGCTCTTCACGGTGGGGCCCTGTTCAGCGGTGGCTGTCTTGGCGGGGCCCTCTTCAGCGGTGCTCCTCACGGCGGGGCCCTGTTCAGCGGTGGCTGTCTTGGCGGGGCCCTCTTCAGCGGTGCTCCTCACGGCGGGGCCCTGTTCAGCGGTGCCTGTCTTGGCGGGGCCCTCTTCAGCGGTGCTCCTCACGGCGGGGCACAGTTCAGCGGTGCCTGTCTTGGCGGGCCCTCTTCAGCGGTGCTCCTCACGGCGGGGCCCTGTTCAGCGGTGCCTGTCTTGGCGGGGCCCTCTTCAGCGGTGCTCCTCACGGCGGGGCCCTGTTCAGCGGTGGCTGTCTTGGCGGGGCCCTCTTCAGCGGTGCTCCTCACGGCGGGGCACAGTTTAGCGGTGCCTGTCTTGGCGGGGCCCTCTTCAGCGGTGCTCCTCACGGCGGGGCCCTGTTCAGCGGTGCCTGTCTTGGCGGGCCCTCTTCAGCGGTGCTCCTCACGGCGGGGCCCTGTTCAGCGGTGCCTGTCTTGGCGGGGCCCTCTTCAGCGGTGCTTGTCCTGTCTTTCAAGGGACCCAGACCTGGCCAAGACTCCCCGCTTAGTCGCCCTCTGACCTTGCGGTAGCGGGCCCTCCTGTGATGGAGTCTTGTGCCCGTGGGTGTTGTCCGTCACACCCGGTATGGGGCTGGTGGGGCCCTCCTGGTGCGCTCGGCTGCTGCATGTCTTCTCTGCCCTGCTGCCCTTGCCCTCATTCGCTGCAGCTCTGGGGCCCTTGCCTCCCTTAGATGATGTGGCAGGTGACGTGGCAAGGCCACTCTCCGTGGTGGCAGCCGTCTCAGGCTTTTCGCGCCGGCCCTTAAGTTTTCTTGTCCTCTTCCCAGGGGGTGGGCTGGCTGTCCCCTTGCTGCTGGCCGATGTTCCTTCCCTAGGAGCTGGTGGACTCCAGTAGCCCGGCACTATGGTGATACTAAATGCAGCACTGGTGGTGGCTGAGGTGCTCTTTGGACTCTTACGAGATGGAGGGGGTGGGTCAGGTGATGCAAAGAGGTTAATTTTGGAGAGGAAAAGTTTTTTAGGAGCAATGGGAACGGTAGGTGCAGTGGGTATGGGAGTAGAGGAAGAGGATGTGGTTGTAGGAGAGTCAAGTGTGCTGTCTTTGGGTGCAGGTGCTTGGGCTGGAGGCTGTCATAAGGTGGATGGCTGTTGGGTGGGTGGCTGCCTGCGTTTGTGTGGTTTGGAAGAGGGGGTGACAGACACACTGGGAGAGGACACAGGGGACGTGTAAATGGAAGTGGGGGTGGTGACTGCACGTGTGCTGACTGTAATGGAGGGTGTGCTGGTGATGGAAGTACTGGCTGATAGTGGAGTGCATGCAGGTGTGAGTGGAGACGTCACAGAGAGGGAGGAGGGAGACGAGGAGGAGGGGGACACAGGGTGGTAGTGACTGTTGGCATGTCTGCATCTGGATGTTGTTTGTGTGAATGCTTGTGGGATCTGTGGTGCTTATGTCTGGATGAGCTGCCCTTGGGTGTTGAGGTGTGTGCAGGCTGGTCTGATGGTGTGGATGGGATAGGCTGAGGAACAGGAGACTGGGACTGGGTGGAGGGAGTTAGAAGAGGGAGGCTGGAGACAGGGACAATGGCTGCCGTCAGTGCTGAGGCCAGAGCGTTGAACGATCGCTGATGGGCAGCCTGACCCGAATGAATGCCATCCAGGTATGCATTGCTCAGATGCACCTCCCTTTCCACCCCCTGGATGGCATTCAAAAGGGTAGACTGCCCAACAATGAGCGTCCGGAGGAGGTCAATGACCTCCTCACTGAGGGCAGCAGGGGTAACTGGGGCAGGGCCTGAGGTGCCTGGGGCGAAGGAGATGCCTGCCTTGGTGTGCGAGCGGGCACGGGGCGAATGCTGAGGGGCTGCTTGGAGGGCGGAGCTGGTGCGCTGGGTGGCGGCTGTACCTGTAGTTGCGGTGGGCACGGATATTGCCGCCACCGCAAGGGTGCTCCCTTCTGAGGACGTGTCGGTGTCGCTGAAGTCTCCACGGGTGCCCGTTATGGAGCTCCCCTCGCCCTCCGTCTCACTGCTGAACTCGGAGTCTGTTGCATGGCCCTCCGGGGCCATGTGAGATGCAGCTCCCTCGTGCGCCGATGCCACTTCTCCTCCGCCTGATGATGCTAATGCACACATGCACAGGAAGAAAAAGAAAATGGGTGGGGTGGAAAAATGAAGACAGGTTGAGTGCATGCATTGGCAACACCGTTGGCGGAGAGGACAGACACAGAAGCCCCCTGAACTACGCTGCGCATTCGGGGTACACTACTCAGTTCTTGTGACTAGGCCTACAGGTCTATGGACGACAAATGCACACATGGGTGATGCAGGACCATGGATAGCTGTACTTGGCACCCTACAGAGGTGGGGGTCGGGGGCACAGGGCCATGGCTAACGGAGGGGACTAGCCTACAGAAAGTGCCCTGGCCTTGAGTTACCCACAGCCCTCCTCCCCCACCCAGACACCTCCACTGCGCGCAAAGATAGCAGAATGTGCTGATACTCACCCCCTTGTGTCTGCTGTGATGTCCTCACGCGCCCATCCAAATCGGGGTAGGCCACCGCCAGGATCCGGGACATCAGGGGGGTCAATTGGCGGCTGGCACCCCTCCTACGTTGGGAGGCCATCCCCATCAGAGACTCAGCGGTCTTTCTGGTCCCGCGGCGGATGTCCTCCCACCTCTTTCGGCAGTGGGTGCCCCGTCTGTCGTGGACCCCCAGGGCCCGGACGTCCTTGGTGATGGCACGCCAAATGTCGACCTTCTGATGGGCACTGACCTATTTGACATGTACAGGGTGGGAAAGGAAATTTCATCACTTTTCAGCATGGTAGATGTGAGTGGCCCCCCCTCCCCAACCTTGCCATGTGGCACATGTTCCCATCTGTCGTGCGTTGCACTCCTCATTCGCTCCCCTCCCCACCATCTTACATACACCCCACTCAACACAGGCATAGCCCATTCAGCGTGCACCCTGTGTACTAACCTGTTGGTCTGGAGGACCGTAGAGTAGCACATACTGGGGGAGGACCCCATCAACAAGTTTCTCCAATTCTTCGGAAGTGAAGGCAGGGGCCCTATCCCCAGTAGCATCAGCCATTGTATCTCCCAGACCGAGGTCACAGCAGCACTTGCAGTATAGGTCCTCTCCTGTGGATGATCAGGTCTCGAGTGATTAATCAGATAGAAAATGGCGGTCACGCCTGCGGCGGTGCGTACTGCGGCGGTGCGTACCGCGACCGCCGGCGCACATCGTCATTGGCTCCTGAGACCCATAGGGTTCAATGTTAACCAATGCGGCTTCGCACCGCGGTCTTCGACCGCCTACCGCCACGGTGTGCCACGCCAGCACAGTGACCTCACATCCCACTGTCACACTTCACAGGTCAGGCAGCCGCCATTTCAAGGGCCCACATGGCATGATTTCTACTGAGCAGCACTGAGGCCTAGGCCTTGCATTGCCACTCATACAAGCCGTTCCATGCATAGCGATTCGTGTACTGTGCAAGCTGTGTGAACGAACCTGTGGGTTGCTTGACTCTGTGCTCCATGTTGTCCTTCCTAGGCACCGTCCGCTGGGACTTGCGAGGAGAAGGATGAATCCTCCCGTGTACCGACCGCTGGTGGACCTGTCGACAATGGAAGAACGACACATCATACTTACATACCGGCTTGACAGAGCAACTATACATGAACTATGTGCCCAGCTGGAGCCAGACCTGATGTCCCCCATCCGCCAAACCACAGGGATTCCCCCTCTGGTGCAGGTTCTGTCAGTACTCCATTTTTTGGCAAGTGGGTCGTTTCAGACAACAGTGGCCATATCATCTGGGATGTCTCAGCCTATGTTTTCAAAGGTTTTGTCCAGAGTGTTGTCTGCCCTGATGAAATACATGCGGAGATACATTATTTTCCCTGAGGTGGGCGAATTGGCTACAGTGAAGGGTGATTTCTATGCCCTTGGACATATCCCCAACATCATTGGGGCCATTGATGGGACCCATGTGGCTTTGGTTCCCCCCAAAGACAGTGAGCAGGTGTACCGAAACAGAAAAAGTTATCATTCGATGAATGTCCAGGTGGTCTGTTTGGCTGACCAGTACATCTCCCATGTAAATGCCAAGTTCCCTGGGTCAGTGCATGACGCGTATGTCATGCGAAATAGCAGCATCCCTTATGTGATGGAACAGCTACAGAGACACTGTGTGTGGCTAATTGGTGACTCTGGTTACCCCAACCTGTCGTGGCTACTGACCCCAGTGAGGAATCCCAGGACAAGGGCAGAGGAACGCTACAATGAGGCCCATGGGCGAACTAGGAGGATCATAGAAAGGACCTTCGGGGTCCTGAAGGCCAGGTTTAGGTGCCTGCATATGACAGGGGGATCCCTCATGTACTCACCAAAGAAGGTGTGCCAGATCATCGTGGCCTGCTGTATTATTCACAATCTTGCATTGCGACGCCAGGTGCCTTTTCTGCAGGAGGATGGTCCAGATGGTGGTGTTGTTGCAGCTGTGGAGCCTGTGGAGAGTGAAGAAGAGGAGGACGACGGGGACGACACGGACAACAGGGATACAGTCATACAACAATACTTTCAGTAGCACACAGGTAAGGAACAGCCACCCCAATTTACATTTACTTGAGGCCTCATGCGTCTCCACTGTCTGTGTTTCCCTCCAGTTCCTGTTAACTGATTTGTGACTTTTCCTTCCCTTTTCAGAGCTGTATGACCCACTGCCTGACTTCAGCTTTGTTTGCCCATGGACTAAAGCTTATTGAAATTGGTATGTTGTCATCACAAAGTAACTGGACATTATTGAACCGTTATGTGTAATACATTTGTTAAGAATACAAGCAGACTCCTGTTTATTTAAGTGGAATAAGTGATTTATTTAAAGTGCTAGATATAGGTAAATGATTGGGAAGCGGGGATGGGTGGGGGTGGAGTAATGTCCATGGCAGAGTCCAGTTCTCAGTCGCACAGGTGCATTATCCATATGCCTGTGGAAGGACGGAGCAGGGGCAGTTCAAGGTTGGACAGGGTGACAATGTGGGACAGTGGGATGACATCCGGGGGTATCTTAGGCTGGCGGGGGTCTTGCAATCCTACTCTGTCTTCTTGTGAGATCTCAGGTTCCGCTTGCGGGGTGGTTCTTCTTCTGCAGGAGGTGGGGTTCTGGTGGCCTGCCGTTGTGTGGGGGCCTCCTGTCCACTGGCGCCGGCGGAGGTGGTAGGCTGTTCCTGGCCTGGGCTAGTGACAGGGGCCCTTTGAGGTGCCACATGGTCCCGCAATGTGGTGACGATCTGGGTAAGGGCCAGGACGATGGTCCCCATTGCAGAACCGATGTTCCTCAGTTCCTCCCTGAACCCCATGTACCGTTCCTCCTGCAGTTCCTGGATCTCCTGGAACCGGGCCAGTACCGTCGCCATCGTCTCCTGGGAGCGGTGGTATGCTCCCATGATGGTGGAGAGGTTCTCTTGGAGAGTCGGTTCCCCGGGCCTGTCCCCCCCCTGTCGCACAGCAGCCCTCCCAGTTCCCCTGTGTCCCTGGGCCTCTGTCCCCTGGCCGGTGTGCCCACTACCACTGCGCCCAGGTCCCTGTTGTTGTTGGGGTGGTGGGTCAACCTTGGTGCCCTGTAGTGGTGGACACACCGCTGATTGACGTGCCCTGGAGACAGAGGCATGGGCCCGCTGGGTGGGAGCTGTGCTGGTGTTCCCAGAGGGGGTTGGGTCTGGTGTAGCCTGTGGCTGTCTGTGGGGAACCGACTGTCCAGAGGTCCCCGATGGGCCGGGCTGGTCATCTGGCTCCAGGGAGACAGAGCTGCTGTCATCGCTGGGGGCCTCTTCTGGGGGTGGGATGGACATCTCGGGACCCTCCGTGGCGGTGTGGTGGCATTCGGGTCCTGCAGGGGTATAAAGGTATGGTTATTGCTTCTGTGTGTGGGATTTCGTTTGATGGGTGGGTGTCCGTGTACCCATGTGCAGGCATTTCCTTGTGGGGGCTTTTGTGAGGGTGGCTTGTGGGGGTGATGTGTGTGTGCAGTGGGCATGCTTTGGTGATGGGTGTCCATGCTTTGGGGTCGCATGCAGGGCTTGGTGTTGGGATGGGTGGGTTGTGATGGTGAGGCTTTTGCTAGGGCTTGGTGTGATGGGGGAGGGGGTGAGGGTGGGGGTATGATTTGGCATTCAGGTGGGGTGGGGGTGGGAAGCAGTAGTGAAGATTTGCCTTACCAGAGTCCATTACTCCAGCGAGGCCCTCAGGATGCAGGATGTGCAAGACTTCCTCCTCCCACGCGGTAAATTCTGGGGGAGTAGGTGGGGGTCCGCCGCCAGTCTTCTGCACCGCTATGTTGTGCCTTGATACCATGGAACGCACCTTCCCCCGTAGGTCGTTCCATCTCTTCCTGATGTCCTCCCGATTGCGTGGATGCTGTCCCACCCCGTTGACCCTGTCCACTATCCTTTGCCATAGCTCCATCTTCCTGGCAATTGTGGTGTGCTGCACCTGTGCCCCGAAGAGCTGGGGCTCTACACGGACTATTTCCTCCACCATGACCCTGAGTTCTGCGTCACTGAACCTGGGGTGTCTTTGGGGTGCCATGGGGTGGTGTGGTTGAGGTGTGGGGTGGCGTTTGTGGTGATGAGTGTGGTGCGTGTGGTGGTGTGTGCTATTTGGTGCATGGATTCTGTGTGGGTGATGGTGTTGTGTGCCTCTGTGTTGTGGGATTCTCTATTCTGTGCTCTGTCTCTTGCCTTCGTCAATGATTTCGGGTCGTAGGGGCTTGTGGGTGATGTGGGTGTGGGTTTTATATTGTGTTGGGTGTGTGGGAGTGGTGTTAGTATGTGTATCAGGTGTGTGTATTTCGAAGTGACCAATGTGGCTGAGTTTTCTATGGGTGTGTGTATTTTGACCGCGGCGGTGTGTACCGCCAATGGAATACCGCGTTTGAAAGACCGCCGCGTGGATTTGTGGGTCGGAATGGTATGTGCGTATTTCTGTTGGCGTGACGGTGGAGGTTTGGTCAGCGCCATTTTTTCGCTGACCTTTGGTGTGGCGGATTATTGAGGGTGTCGGGTTTTCGGCGGTTTGGCAGTTGCGGGTCAGAATGACCGTGGCGGTTTACCGCGGTCGCGGCGGTGTTATGGCGGTCTTCTGACCGGCGGTAAGCGCCTTTTACCGCCGAGGTCAGAATGACCCCCAATGTGTCATACCCACCTATGCGAACTCCAATTGCAGGTCTGATCAAAGATGTATTCATCACTATGAAGTAGATTGAAAGAAAACAGTGAGTTAGTGGGTTATACTTTATATATATATATTATTATATCATACCTTTAGAAAGACTGAGACCAGACTACCACAATGACAGTATGTGACACACAACAAAAAATACCTGATATGATCATAAAAACTAGCAATATCAATATTTTCTGAGCAGTCGGGTGCTAGTATTTAATTAAAACTAAACTAGTGGGCTCAGAGTCAGGAGTGGTTGGACAAGGTTAAGCATTTAAGCAATACATAATGCAGTGCCTATGTGATGATGTTGACGAATGATGTGTGGGTAGGTAAATGGGTCTCGTGTGGAATATTGCTCATGTAATAGAAGGTCATGCAATGAGTTGGTGTTGCTTTCACCACATCATCCCTAGCAAGTGTGTGATCAATTTATGGTGTAAAATTAAGACACACTTCAATCAAAATCACACAGCCTAGGGAAAGGAGGTTAGGGGCTTGATGAATGTATTGGGAAGGGGATTTGGAGAAAGGTGTGACAAGGACAAACACTACACTAAAGCAACAACAATATCCATCAGGAGCTGAGCAGCACACCATCTTCAATCTGTTGTGGAAGGATATGAAGGGATGAGTATGACACATTTCATTTAAATACATTGAAAACAGTCCATTTGCCTCAGAGAGACCCAAGATAGTATATCTCTAAATGTTTTGTCTGCTAGGTTTGAAAAATACAAATTACGGAGACTGAAGTTAACCCACCCAGTTCTAAAAATTATGATTGTTAAAAGAAAAATGATACAGTATTGCTAAATTGGGCTGTGCATCTTAATTCTTTTCAGAATGTCCATCACTCTTGGGTGCCTGGCTGAACACGTCTGGTAGGTAAGCTGAAATACTTAGCTTTCACCAGGTTTTGTTCATGCAGGAGAGGTCTAGGAGAAGGACTACATGTTGAAAACAGTAACTGTATTTTAGAGGAAAGGAGAAAAACAACAGGAAGCAAGGTAAGCTTCATGAGCAGTCAGCAGTAAACCAAGAAGACACAGAGGCAGAGCAAGAACATAGAGAGGAGGTTCACGTTTGAGCCAGAAGTGCAGCAATCAAACACTCAGCAGAATCTCCCAAATCAATGCACATCTCTCCAGTCCACAGAGCTGAGTGAGTTCTAGGCCTTAGTGTCCTCCTCATCATCATCATGGTTTCTCTTTCAAGTTCCCGCCATTCTTCTTCCTGGTATCTGGCTTCCTCAACAATCCACCTCTTGTATTTTGAAACTTCCTCTTCAGAAATATAATGTTTTGTATCATGGATAAATTAGGGTGGCACAGATGTACTCTTTGGGTGGGATAACGTAATTTTGCAGCCTTGGATTACAAGTCAAGCAATAACTTAAGCTCTCAACCAAGCATGCACTTCTGTATTTTCATTCACACCTCCCAGTATGAACCTTTCGAACACCTTCTTTAGCTGGTCCTGTAGCAGATGCAACAACGGGATAGCTTGGCTTATCGTACAGTCCTCCTTTTGAACTTCTGGTGCGAAAACCTCAGAAGGGAGCAGCATCAGTTTCAGGCATTTGACTAGGCCCCATTTGTCCACATCCATGGTCAAAACTTTCCCAATTACATCCCCTCCTTTTTAAATGACTTTGGCCCTCATTACAACCCTGGCAGTCGGTGTTAAAGCAGCGGTAATACCGCCAACAGGCCGGCGGAAAATAAAATGGAATCACGGCCGTGGCGGAAACCGCCAACATAGACAGCTACTTTAACACTCCGACTGCCACGGCGGTAGAAACAAACAGCGCGGCATTCACCCCCAACAGACAGGCGGAAGACAATGTACCGCCCACACTATTATGAGAGGCCAATCCGCCACCTTTTCCGGGGCAGAACCAACGCGAACAAAAAACACGGTGGAAACAGGACTTGGAAGGGAAAACACTCACCTCTCCACATCCCACGAGGAACCAGGACGCCATGGAGCCGGAACTCCAAATACTCCCTGCAATGGTATTGCTGCTTCTCTATCAGGAGCAACAAAGACGGCGGCGACGACTGCAGTGAGTACTGCACCTACAACACAGGGGAGGGAAAAGAGAGTGATACGCACATGCAACACCCCCACCCTCACCCACAACACCATACACAAATACATGCTGCAACATTACATTTACACCCCCCTTTCACGAACGCAAGGACAAAAGGAAATGAGTTGAACGATAGTAATTCTGAAAAAAATAGTAGTCAAAACTCAAAATACAGTATATATAATTATGTACACCAACTACACAAGTCCGGATAGTGAACCAATAATTGTCCATGGACCACTGGGCCCAAAATGCATGGGCGAGGCCCACACTCGATACCAGACATCAAACAGAGAGAACACTGCAGGGGCATCAGATCGAAATGAAACAGGCACCTCAGGGGGAAGGGAAGGGGGAGGCACCTCAGCTGGATGAGTGCACGACGCCGATTCTCCACGCAGGGGGTCCATGCCCACTGCTTTATCCTGGGGAGTGCAAAGCCACAGTCTTTCAAGTCTCTCCAGTGGGTGGTTTGCCCACTGCTTTATCCTGGGGAGTGCAAAGCCACAGCCTCTCAAGTCTCTCCAGTGGGTGGTTTGCCCACTGCTTCATCCTGGGGAGTGCAAAGCCACAGTCTCTCAAGTGGATAACAGTCTCCACTGGTTCTGGAGGGGGCTTTGTGCCCAGAGTGCTTCATCCTGCCAAGGACTGAGGTAGTGGATGCCTTTCTCTACTGGTTCTGGAGGGGGCTTTGTGCCCTGAGTGCTTCATCCTGCCAAGGACTGAGGTAGTGGATGTGATAATCCACTTGTTCTAGAGGGGGCTTTTTTCCCAGAGTGCTTCATCCTGCCAAGGACAGAGGTAGTGGATGCCTTTCTCCACTGAAGGTGTTGCATCATGGAAGCTGCCCAGGCTCCTGGAACTGACCACCAGGCTTGGTCGACTGACCACTGGGGATGGCAGCCATATCTGTGGTTGTGCCACTGGCTCAGGACGTCGTAGGGCGCTGGCGGTGCTTGCGGTGGTGTCAGTAGCGGCGGTACTTGCGGCGGCCTCTGTGGTATCGGTGCTGGCAGCAGACTCTGTGGCAGCGGTGCTTGCGCGGCCTCTGTGGCATCGGTGCTGGCGGTGGGCTCTGTGGTGGTGGTGCTGGTGGCGGGCTCTGTGGCATCGGTGCTGGCTGCGGGCTCTGTGGTGGCGGTGCTGGTGGCAGACTCTGTGACGGCAATGCTGGTGGTGGGCTCAGTGACTGCGGTGCTGGTGGCGGGCTCAGGGACTGCGGTGCTGGTGGCGGTACATGTGGCGATGCATGTGGCGGTGCACGTGGCGGTCTTCTCCGCCGTACCGGTTGGCGTCGACGTGGACAGAAGGTGTGACACTGGTCCCATAGGGGGTGCCACCATGCCCTCTCCTGACCTGCCCTTGATTTTCTGGCACTTCCCCACCTTGGATGTTGGCGCAGCTGTCTTGCCACTATCCCCTTTTGTTTTCCCTGAGCCCTTGGTGGCAGGTGTTTTCGCCTTCTCCCTCTGGGATGTGGTCAACTTTTTTACTTTCGCAGGTGGCGGAATGTCCTTGCCCTCGCTCCATGGCACACTGGCTGCCCTGATGCCTGGCGCACTCCAAAAGCCCGCTGTTGCTGGGACCACTGTGCCCGGTGATGTGGTGGCTGAGGTGCTGGGTTGGGACCTGGAAAGCCTGGCCCTAGGGGACGGAAAGGGGGGGAGGTGTAGGGAAGAGGTCAATGTTAGCCAGGAATTGTTTTTTACACACACTGGGACGGGTAGATGGAGTTGGTTTGGGAGTGGAGGAAGAGGCAGTGGTTGTAGGAGGTGTACAATTGCTGAATTTGGGTGAAGGTGCATGGGCTGGAGGCTGTTGTGAGGTGGATGGCTGTTAGGTGGGTGTGTGCCTGCGTTTGTGTACTTTGGGAGGAGGGCTCACAGACACACTGGGAGAGGACACAGGGGATGTGTGAATGGCAGTGGGGTGGTGAGTGCACGTGAGCGGTGTGTGGTGATGGGTGTGCTGGTGATGGAGGTAGTGGCTGAAGATGTTGTGCATGCAGGTGTGAGTGGAGACGAGACAAGGAGGGAGGAGGACGATGTGGAGGAGGGGGACACAGTGGAGGCAGTGGATGTTGGTATGTCTGCATGGGAATGATGCTTGTGTGAGTGCCTGTGGGATGTGTGGTGCTTATGGTTGCCAGAGCCACCCTTGTGTGATGAGGTGTGTGCATGCTGGTCTGATGGTGTGCTTGGGATAGGCTGAGGTACAGGGGATTGGATCTGGGTGTAGGAAGTTGGAGCGGAGAGGAGGCTGGACACCGGGACAATGGCTGCCATCAGTGCTGAGGCTAGAGCGTGAAATGCTCTCTGTTGGGCTGCCTGGCCAGAATGAATGCCCTCCAGGTATGCATTTGTTTGTTGCAAATGCCTCTCGACACCCTGGATGGCATTCACAATCGTAGATTTCCCAACAGTGAGGGATCTCAGGAGGTCACTAGCCTCCTCACTGAGGGCAGCAGGGCTGACTGGGGCAGGGCCTGAGGTGCCTGGGGCGAAGGGGATGCCCAACATCCTGGGTGAGCGGCTACAGGACACACGCTGAGGGGCTGCTGGGAGTGCGGTGCTGGTAGGGGGGTGATGCAGGGGGCACAGAGGGGCCCGCACCGCAAGAGAGCTCCCATCAGAGGAGGAGTTGCTGTAGCTGATGTCACCTCCTGTCCCCGCTGTGGAGCTCCCCTCGCCCTTCGTCCCACTGGTGGCTTCAGACTCCGTTGTCTCACCCTCCAGGGCCAAGTGGGATGCAGCTCCCTCCTGCTCCGGTGCCACTGCTCCTCCGCCTGATGATGCTATTGCACACAAGAACAGGGAGACCACAAAAAGGGTGGGGGAAAGACAGAAGAAATACATGTTCAGTGCATGCAATACCACTACCGTTGGTGGACACTAGAGACACAGCAGCTCTCTGCACTACGCCATGCACTTAGAGTTCCTAGATTAATCACATGCCCATGGGGTACAAGGCCTAGGCCTGATTGCTGCACACATGGAAGTCACAGGAGCCTGACTAGGTGTAGATGGCTCTTACCACTGGTGGGGTTGGGGTGCCACATTGCCTGACTCACAAAGTGTCCTTGCCTACAAAGCTCGCCCTGGCCTAGGGTAACCCACTGCCCACCTTCCCCACCCAGACACCTCGTAATGCGTGCAGAGTCAGATGGATGTGACGGTACTCACCCCCTTGTGGCTGCTGTGATGCCCTCAAGTGCCCATCCAACTCTGGATATGCCACCGCCAGGATCCGGAACATCAGGGGGGTCATGGTGCGACGGGCACCCCTCCCACGTTGGGAGGCCATCCCCAGCTGGGCCTCAACCGTCTTCTTGCTCCAGTGGCGAATGTCCTTCCATCTTTTACGGCAGTGAGTGCTCCGTCCATTCTGGACCCCCAGGATCCGGACGTCCTTGGCGATGGCACGCCAAATATCCTTCTTCAGGCGCTGACCTAGAGGTATAGTACAGGGGAAAAGGAAAAACTTTAACGGTCCGGACCGTGACACTCATTGGACCACGTTCCCACCCTTGGCCTGATGCACATACACTCACTGTCCGCACATGCAGGCCTCAGTCCCCCCCATGTAACTTCCATCCACACCACTCCAAAAAGGCATTGCCCATGCAGCATGCTCACAGTGTACTCACCTGTTTGTCTGGAGGACCATAGAGTAGCGTGTACTGGGGGAGGACCCCATCCACTAACTTCTCCAACTCCTCCGAAGTGAAGGCAGGGGCCCTTTCCCCAGACACATGAGCCATCATCGCTTCCAGACTGAGGTCACAGCAGCACTTGCAGTGTAGGTCCTCTCCTGTCGAAGGTCAGGTATCAAGTGAGTGAACAGACAGAAAATGGCGGTCACGTCCCAGGTGGTGTGTACCGTCACCGCCGGTGTACATTGTCATTGGCTCCTGGGACCCATATGGTCCAATGTTAACCAATGCAGGATTGTGCTGCGGTCTTCGACCGCCTACCGCGACGGTGTAGAATGTCAGCGCAGTTACCTCATATCCCCTTGTCCCACCTTACAAATCAGGCAGCCGCCATTTCAGGGGGCCACATGGCATTAATATTAACTGCGTCACACCTATCTAGGCCTTGCATACACACAGTAACAGGCACATTGCAGATTTACAAATGTTTGCTAATGACATTTAGTAATACCTCAGTGTTGGCTGACTCTCTGCTCAGAGTTTTCCTCCATAGGGCACGTCCGCTGGGGCAGGTGGTGATATGGCGGCATCCTCCGGTGTACAGACCGCTGGTGGACCCGTCGACAATGGAAGAGAGACACGTAATAGTCACCTACAGACTTGATCATGCAGCAATCCATGAACTGTGTGCCCAGTTGGAGCCAGACCTGATGTCAGCAATCTGCTATCCCACAGGAATCCCCCTTCTAGTGCAGGTCCTGTGAGTATTCCATTTCCTGGCAAGTGAGTGTTTTCAAACTACAGTGGCCATTGCATCAGGGATGTCCCAGCCTACGTTCTCTAACGTGTTGTCCAGAGTGCTGTCTGTCCTGCTTAAATACATGCGCAACTACATCGTTTTCCCTCAGGTGGAGGATTTGCCTACAGTGAAAGGTGACTTCTATGCCCTGGGACATATCCCCAACATCATAGGTGCCATTGATGGGACACATGTGGCCTTGGTACCCCCCGCAGGAGTGAACAGGTGTACAGAAACCAGAAGAGCTACTATTCAATGAATGTGCAGATGGTGTGTTTGGCCGACCAGTACATCTCCCACGTGAATGCCAAGTTTCCTGGATCAGTGCATGACGCTTACATTCTGAGGAATAGCAGCATCCCCTATGTGATGGGGCAACTCCAGAGGCACTGTGTGTGGCTAATAGGTGAGGACAAGGACCCTATACCCTGTGAATAGTTGTCTGTGCCTGGGGTTGTCCCTAAGGGTTAGTGTGTGTCTAACAGTTGTCCCTCAACATTTGCAGGTGACTCTGGGTAACCCAACCTGTCATGGCTACTGACCCCAGTCAGAAATCCCAGGACAAGGGCAGAGGAACGCCACATGGGCGAAATAGGAGAGTGATCGAAAGGACCTTCGGCCTCCTGAGGGCCAGGTTCCGGTGCCGTCATATGAGAGGTGGTTCTCTCTACTACTCACCAAAGAAAGTGTGCCAGATCATTGTGGCCTGCTGTATGCTGCACAACCTGGCTTTGCGACAACAGGTGCCTTTTCTGCAGGAGGATGGTCCAGATGGAGGTCCTGTGGCAGCTGTGGAGCCTGTGGACAGTGAAGAAGAGGAGGCAGAAGAAGAGGATATCGACAACAGAAACAACGTTATCCAGCAAAACCTCCAGTGAGGCACAGGTAAGAAGATGTCACTGCCTCACACCTCTCATACAATTGTTAGACCCATCATATATCTGTCACCCAGTGTATGGACATTGACTTGTCACTTTGCCTTTCCATTTCACAGATGTGGGTCCCACTGTGTGACCTCTGCTATATTACCTCATGGATTAGAGTTGTTTACATCGCTATGTTGACAATACAATCAACATTGGTATATTCCATAGTTATTGCAAATAAACATTTGTAAAAGCACAGACTGACTCCAGCTTGTTTTGTGATTGAAGGGTTTTTATTTCAGTGCAAAATAGTGGAGGGGGTTATAAAATGAGCAGGGGTGATGGTGGAGGATTGTCCATATCAGAGTCAAGTCTATTTATTTCAGAGGTGCATTGTCCAAAGGGGCATAGGAAGTGGAGCTAGGGCAGTTGATGGATGGACAGGGTGACGAAGTGGGACAGAAGGATGACATTCAGGGGGGTCTCATTTCCTGGTGGGGGTCTTGGCATTGTTCTCTGTCTTTGTCCTGGATCTCAGGGTCCATTTGTGGGGTAGTTCTTCATCTGCAGGGGGTGGGGTGCTGGTGTCTGGTCCTGTGGTGGTGCCTCCTGTCCACTAGCACCGGCGGAGGTGGTGGGCTGTTCATCATCCAGGCTAGTGTCAGGGGCCCCTTGTTGTGCCACAGTGTCCCTCCTGGTGTTCACAAGGTCTGCCAGCACCCCTACAATGGTGACCAGGGTGGTGTTGATGGACTTAAGCTCCTCCCTGATCCCCAGATACTGTTCCTCCTGCAGTCCCTGGGTCTCCTGAAACGTGGCCAGTACCGTTGCCATCATCTCCTGGGAATGATGGTACGCTCCCATGATGTTGGAGAGGGCCTCGTGGAGTGTGGGTTCCCTGGGCCTGTCGTCCCCCTGTCGCACAGCAGTCCTCCCAGTTCCCCCGTTATCATGTTCCTCTCTCCCCTGAATCGTGTGCCCACTGCCCCCAGGTCCCTGATTTTCTTGGGTTGTTGGGTTTGCCTGGGTTCCCTGTAGTGATGGACACACTGCTGCTTGACGTGTCCTGGGGACAGAGGGATGGGCCCGCTGGGTGGATGCTGTGCTGGTGTTTCCTGAGGGGGGATGCTCTGTGGTGGCATGTGCCAGTGTCAGGGGAACCGACTGTCCCGAGGTCCCAGATGGGCCAGGCTGGTCATCTTGATCCAGTTGGACAGAGCTGCTGTCATCACTGTGGGACTCTTATGTGAGGGGAGTGGACATGTCTGGAACCTCCTGTCCGGTGACGTTGGGTAGGGGTCCTGCAGGGGTGTAAAGGCATGATTATTGCATCTGTGTGTGCCATCGTGTGCAATGGGTGGGTGACCCTGTACTCCAGTGCTTGCATTCTTTTGTAGGACCTTGTGTGATAATTGGTTTGGGGATCTGTGTGGGTATCTGTAGTGGACTTGCTTTGGTGATGGGTGTCCATGCTTTGGTGTTGCATGCAGGGCTTGGTGTTGGGATGTGTGGGTTGTGATAGTGGGACATTTGTGAGGTGTTGGAGTGATGGGGTGAGGGTGAAGGTGGGTTATGTGATACCATGCAGGTAGGGTGGGGGATGTAATAGTTAAGATTTGACTTACCAGAGTCCATTCCTCCTGCTACTCCTGCGAGGCCTTCAGGATGCAGTATGGCCAAGACCTGCTCCTCCCATGTTGTAAGTTGTGGGGGAGGAGGTGGGGGTCCCCCGCCAGTCCTCTGTACTGCAATCTGGTGTCTTGAGACCACGGAACGCACCTTACCCCGTAGGTCGTTCCAACTCTTCCTGATGTCATTCCCTGTTCTTGGCTGCTGTCCCACTGCGCTGACCCTGTCTACGATTCTGCGCCATAGCTCCATCTTCCTGGCTATGGAGGTGAGCTGCACCTGTGGTCCGAATAGCTGTGGCTCTACCCGGACGATTTCCTCCACCATGACCCTGAGCTCCTCCTCAGAGAACCTGTGGTGTCTTTGTGGTGCCATGGTGTGGTGTGGGTGATGTGTGAGGTGGTGTCGGATGTGTGAAGGGATGTGTGTGTGTGTGTTGTCTGAGGTGCGGGGATGTTGTGTGAGTGATAGTGTTGTGTGCCTGTGGATGCTAGTGTTGTTGATGGTGGTGTCTCTCTCTGGGCTTTTTTCCCAATTTTTGTCGTAGGGGTTTGTGGGTGATGAGGGTGTGTGTTTTATATTGTATTGAGTGTGTGGGAGTGGTGTGTGTATGTGTATCAGGTGTGTGTATTTCGATTTGTTCAATGTGGTTGTGTTTTGTAAATGTGTGTGTATTTTGAGCGTGGCAGTGTGTACCGCCAATCGAATACCGCAGTTGAAAGACCGCCGCGTGGATTCGTGGGTTGTGATAGTGTGGGCGTATTCCTGTTGGCGTGACGGTGTTGGTGTCGGTTTGGTTATCACCAGTTTATCACTGACCTTTGGTGTGGCGGACTTGTGTGGGTGTCTGGATTTTGGCGGATTCCGGGCTGTGGGTCGTAATAGCTGTCGCGGAATTCCGCCGCCGCAGCGGTGTGTTGGCTGTCTTCTGCATGGCGGTAATCGGGATTTACCGCCAATGTTGTAATGAAGGCCATAGTCATTGATCTGTCTGTACTACTCAAACAAATGGTGCAACATATAGGGCATATTTAAGAGCCCCCAGCACCATTCCAACACCATATTATTATCATTTACTGATGCTAATGTGGTGTTAAAAGTCCAAAATCGCCATGCCATATTTACAAAGTGGTGCAATGCATGCATTGCGCCACTTTGTAACCCTTTGTTCTACATTATGCCTGCGTCATCATTTCCTTGCTCCATTTTTTTCTGCACTTTTAATGCCTGCTCAGAGCAGGCATTAAAGGAAGGCTTCCATTGCTTACAATGGGCTTCTAAGTGCTTTGCAGGATTAGCGTCAAAAATTCTGCAAAGCACCAAACTAGTGTCAAAAATTCTAACGCTAGTCCCCTATCTACCAGCATAATTAGGCATATTTTAAATACAGCACACATGTGGTGGCTTTAGGGGGTCACTATGGGGCACAAGAAAAGTGGTGCTGCACTGTGTGCAGCGCTATTTTTCTTAAATAGGCCCCATAACAGGTAAAGTTCCAATGTGATGGCACCTCCTGTATCAGAGGTGTACCTGCTACTCTATTTGCACGCTGAGTAATCCGCAACTGCTTCTGTGCTTTAAAAGAATGGCTGAAATGATTACAGATTTGTCTGCAGGTGGTCAGTATGTTGCTGACTATGTTTTCTTTTTTGAGAAATTCTTGTACAACCAGGTTGATGCAGTGCACCAAACACATGACTCTGAAATAGTCACCATCTGCCATGGCCTTGACTATGTTACTGTCATTGTCCATGGCTGGCAAAAACATCCAATTTGAAGAGATCTGGGTCACAGTCATTCAGACACCTTGCTGCTAAATTCATCCAAGAAGTTTGCATCCGTATGTGATTTCTCCATGGTGAACATGGCTACTGTTGCATGCCACCTAATGCTCCTAAAACTTTCTTCTGGGCCAAGACCTGTAGAAAGCTATTGCTTTACCCCATCAAGAGAGATCCCAATGTGCAGTGATAAACATGTAATTAGTCACCTGACTATTCGTCCACATGTCTGTTTGTCAGGTGGATTGTGTGGACAACACATTGCTGCAAAGCTGGTCCAACCAATTGCCATACATCATGAAGCACTGCTGGAACAGCAACTCTGGCAAAACAGGTCCAACTTGGAACCTTCCATTTCAGGCAGATGGCTGCCACAAATTTTAAGAATCCCACTCCTTCCACATAAGAAAAAGAGAGGAGGTCCAGAGCTAACACATTTGCCAGTTTCCCATTGTTCAAATGTGCCATAGGGTGGTTGCAGTCATAGCGCCCTCCCTTCTAAACCATGCCTATAACACTAACCTGAAATTCATCTTTTCTGGAGACACTGATGCAGGCAACTTTTGAGAAGTAGGGGGTGGTACACTCAATATGCATTGTGGGGCAGTCATTGTAGGCGTGGTGTCTCCATCTGACTCTGAGCCTTCTTGCCTTTGTGAGACCACTGAGATGGGTGACTCTGATGCACTGCTGGCGACAGGACTGCTTTGCTTGGGGATGTCACCCTCTTCTTCCTCACCTTCCACCGTTATGTGACTAGTTGTAGCTGACGTTTCCCGGCTCTCCTCACCTCCACAACCACAACTACGTTCAGCATTTTTTAAGGTGCTTCTCCCATTCGATTGTGTGATGGGTTTTCATACTGGCCGATTGGCCTCCAGTTCCATAATGTGGACCAGGCTTACCTCGATGAACACTTGTGTGGCAAATGGAGCATACTGCAATCTTCTCCTCCTGTTTCCTAATCGTAGCAAAGTACCAAAACAGTGCAGAAGTACTTTCTTACTGGGCCATTGCCAATCCCTGAAGAAGAACTAGAGGTAGGTGGGTGTGTTGATTGCCTCTCTGCAGTGCATACTTCCACTGATGTTGGTACAGGTCTCAGCTTTGGCCTTACAAATATGGGAGATGGCAGTACTACCTGTGCCACGCCCCTCGGAGCAGGTTGGATAGTACTGTTGGACTCCTCTGTGCCAGCTCCCTCAATGACTGGTTCATCCTCGTCATCCTCCTCATCATCCCCCTCCATTATTCTAAGGCTTTCTTGAACTTTTGTTTTTCCTTTGCCACTCCTGTCATCTCCCGGACTCTGGCGGGTCCATTACGTGTCCCTATCATCATCATCAGAAGTGGTGCTTAGAGAAGATGGTGGAGTGGGAGGCATGGAGAACAAAGAGCACATGTAAGCCTACAGTAAAGGCATATGGGCTGAATGCAAAAAATTGCCACCAGCCACATGGTCAAACAACAACAGCGAGTATGGAGGCATGGAGAACAAAGAACAAATGCAAGCCTGTGGCAAAACACACTGGCTGGATGTACAAAATGGCTGCCAGTCATTAAGGTCAAACAACAGCAGAGACCAAGGTGGTATGGATAAGAAAGAACACATGCAAGCCTATGGCAAAGACACACTGGCTGGGAGCATGAAATTGCCGCCAACCATGTGATCAAACGACAATAGCGAGCAAGGAGGCATGGAAAACAAAGAACACATGGAAGCTTATAGCAAAGGCACATAAGCTGGATGCACAAAATGGCCGCCAGCCACATAGTCAAACAAAAACAGTGAGCAAGAAGGCATGGAGAACAAAGAACACAAGCAAGCCTATGCCAAAAACACACTGGCTGGATGCACAGAATGGATGCCAGCCACATGGTCAAACGACAGCAACAGCAGAGAGCAAGGAGAAATGGAGAACTAAAAACGCTCCTTCGCGCCTTCCATGATGAGTGTACAAGCAAAGACCAACATTTCTGCATTCTCAACTCCACATATTCTGTTTCTATAGACTGGTGCACTAACCATTAGTGGATTTAAGCAATGTTGAAAGCAAATTGTTTGTAGGGAGAAAGGATGCCATAGTCCAAGTCGCTGGGTCTGAAGTCTTATAAATTGCAATTACACAATGGAATTAAAAAGCGTCTTCAATTACACCTGTACCAAGCAGTGATTAATTTGTAAAAATTAAGTGCCAGGGTCTTCCTCAGGAGGGCACTGTAAGGATCTTCAGATGCAGTAAGACCTTTAAAGCATATTTATTTGGAGGGAGAGAGCAAAGCCTGCGGCCGACCTCTTCCTCACTGCTTCAACCGTTCATTCTCCCACATTCCACTCTCGAGCGCAGTGTCTAGTTGTTATAGAGATAGTAACCCAGACAACACAGGCACCACCCCAACACCACTACTAACCATCACACTCCTACAAGTGTGGCACTTCAGGCTAGTCCAGCCCCCCAAAGCTATAAGAATGGCTTGGGTGGCAGGTATTAGTCATTTTTAATGTATATTGAATGAATAAACTGTCATGCTTATCTCTAAATAAAATATCTGTCATAAGTGCCGGTGTTGGCAATTAAGTGCTTGCTCCGGACAGGCGCAAACTATCCAAGGATGGGTACGTTTTATTGTCTAAAATGAAGGGCCGTCCATAAATCGTAAATATACTAAAAGGCAAAGTGTCTCCGTTCACTGTTGAGTTCAAACAAAAGAGGCATTAATAAACCTGATATTTACATCTAATAACATTTTCATTAGAGCCCGCTCAAAGCGCTCTATGTTGCCTTACTAGGGTTATTTTATTTAGTAAGAAAACCCCAGTCCACATCCAAATTTCGACCAAAGTAAATATTTTACAGACTGTGGCAAAGTGCGTCTAAAACAATTTCGTTCAAAAGCGTTCAAACACGGCTACAATTCCGGCATTATCTTTATGAAGCAGATCGGTGAATGAAACTGCGCTTTGTTTTTTATGGTTGCAGAGCATGGTGGGTGCAGGTGCAGCCGTCTTGTTGGTTATCAGCTGCCAGCGCGTGCACCGCCGCAGATTAGCTTCTGAGGCAGTTTTCCTGTTTCAAGGGAAAAACGGACGGCTCCGTTGGTTGCGTGCCTTTTGTAATGACCATAAAGCGGTGCCGGGAAGAAAATCAGCGCTTCTGCTCGCGATATGAAAGCCTGTCTCTTGATAAAATAAAACAGCTTTTGTAATTATTTCATAACACCCTCTGAAAGCCGCCGTGTACTTTTCTGTGTTTTTTTTTTTCCAGCGGCAACTAATCGAACGAGAGGAAACTGAAGACAGCGCGCAGCAAAATCATTGCATTTTAAACCGCATTAAAATACACCCACTTGCTATTCCCAATGGCGGAGCTGATTTGATCTTCCTATTATTTGAAGAAATTGGACCCTGAGATACTATCAGCAGTAAAACTCCAATCTGATTACTTTCATAATCCTGACAGTGATTGATTCTGAGCAATTATCCGGGATGAAGAATTAGATTAGAAAAACAATATTTCAGATTATCAAGTACTCCATTGCATTTTGCATTTCATATTTTTTACTAAAATAAATGTCAATATATTTAAAAATATAAGCACGATATTGCTAGAACTTTTTAGAATATTATCGATCAATAGTATTTTTTATGAATAGACTGGAAGTTTCAAATAATCTTTTCTCCACCTGCCATGCTTACAGATTTCTGTGAATGTGTAATAATAATATTTAAAATGTTTGCTAGGCTAAAAGTCTGATGTAAATAAACGCCAAATGAACTGTAAATTGCAGCCCATAGGAAATACTCAGCTGCGCCCAATGTTTTCTGGGCATCTGTTCAGGTCACATAAGGTTTTGAGAAACTGTTGTCAGTGGGATCTGGAAAATGCATTCCACCGACCGACAGGTTGCATTTGGCATGACATAAAATGTGAGCAGCAACTTTGTCAAAAATGTAACTGATCAACTCGTATGATGTGATCCTTGAAGTGTTCTATGATGTCACATGGCAGGTATGTGTTATGTCTTCATTCTATTTATTTATTAGCAGTATTTTATTGTGCAATCAAGGCTCAAATTCATATCGTTGTACAAATGTTATAACTGCACAGTGACATGAAAAATATGCCAATACGCAAGGTTCATCTTTTAAAAAAAACAGATGATCACGCAATTATAGTTTTCAATATAGATTTAAGTGTACATCTATTTAACAATACCTACATAGGAAGGTGCATCAGAAATCCGACAGCATAATTACAAATGTAAGCAGGTTTACAGACGTATTAAATTACTTAATTGACTGTAATGAATGAAGCAGTGATGTGAGTGAAAATCACTAGAGAGTGAGTGAAATCAAAGAGTGAACAAAATTGAGTGGGCATGAAAAGAAGACAGAGCACAGAGCAGGAGAAAGAAGAGGAAAGATGTGAGAAAGAAAGGTAGTACAGCCTGAATGTTATATAAGGGGGAGTTAAAAGAGAGAGAAGAGGACTATAAAGAAGAAAGTGCAGTATCTATATGGTTTATTATTCATATAGCGTGAGTCTGGCTAGGAAGTAACAGCGCTGTACATTACTTGGGTGAATGGGAGACAATCTACAAGATTGTGTACATCAAGTAGGATCACACAAATACAGTTTTTATATTACATTTTTAAGGAGAGGGGGGATTAGGTGATTTGCCCTGAATCTCACGTTGTGGAGTAAATTGCCTAGGCTGGGTTTCAAGTGTGCGTCCAGGGCTACTCACATCTGCATCACTAGTCGCTGTGGTTGCATGCCCCCTGCCCCCGGCCCTGAGATACAAGCAACAGTTAAACTCCAATCTGATTATTTTCATAATCCTGACAATGAGCATTTTCGGGGATGAAGAATGGATTAGGAAAACAATATTTCAGATTAGCCACCACTCAATTGCATTTTACATTTCATCGTTTTACCCAAGAAACAAGGGTATATTTAAAAAATAAGGGGCATATTTACAAGACCATAGCACAACTTTAGCGCTGCCTTAGC
Source organism: Pleurodeles waltl (assembly GCF_031143425.1). Lineage (NCBI taxonomy): Eukaryota > Metazoa > Chordata > Amphibia > Caudata > Salamandridae > Pleurodeles > Pleurodeles waltl. Next base: position 997,191,256 of record NC_090449.1, read on the forward strand.
ATTATTTTTTTACGCTAAGGGGGCGTTAAGGAGGCCTTTCTCCCACGCCTGTTTACAAAGTGATTCAGTGCTTGCACTGCACCACTTTGTAAACCCTTGCGCCACATTATTCCTGCGTCAGGCATAATATGTGCAAGGGGGCGTTCCGACGCAGGAAAGCCCAAAAAATGATGCAGTGAAATTTATAGCATTTCACTGCACCACTTTTTCCATCATTTTTAATGGCGCACCCCTTTTAATCAATGGGCCTCCATGTGCTCTGCTGCTCTAGTGTCAAAATCTTTGACCCTAGTGCAGCAAAGTGCCGCAATAGCATAAAAAATGTTGACACAATTGTCCTAACGACCGCCATGGTGCGCCGTTTGTAAATACGACACAGCCATGCTGTCGTTAGGTGGGGCAAGGGTGACGCAGTGGGACCAATGTGCCACTTTCTTGTAAATATGCCCCTAAGTACATTTTTGACAGACATTTTATATTTTAGAATATTAAAAAAGCAGGGGTGAGAAATTAGATGAATACAAAATGCTGAAAAGCTAAACATAATACATAAAATTTACTTTGATGAATGCTTTTAGGTGCTGTCTTTTCAAAAATAAATATTTTAAGATGTATATGTGTGCATTCATGTGGCATTTGTGTAGCACAAACTTAGCCAAAAATGCAGCAGAGTGCTGTACAGGGTCACGGGTAAGCATGTAGTCAACATATGATAGGACAAGTAGCTGGTTAAAATCACATGAGAAGTAGCAATATCGGTAGTAGGGTAAGTTCCCACTTCTAGTGGCTGGAGAAGTAAGTTCCAAATTCTATTGACCCAGCTGGAGTATAACTGGGATTAATTGTGTGTTGCTTTTGAAGGTCGGGTCTCCAGTAGGAGGCATTCAGCTCTGTATAGTGAGGGTTAGCCGCACAATAATATCATCTTTTTCACTTCTTGATATATGATGTCACTTGTGACCCCTTGTAGAAGATTGAGCCAATTCAAAGATACATTGCTTTGTATTTTTTTTTTATTTCAACACATTATGAATTTGCGATGCAACTTCAGTTTAAAGTCAATCCTTTTTTAAAACTTTTTATTGCATTTTATAACCATAGTACATCTTACATTTGAATTGCATCAGTTGACCATTCTTGTACAGCATCTACATCCAACCCCCCCTCCTTCTCAGGCATAAAAGATTTAATTAACATTCCATAATTCCTAGTATATTACATAAATAGCTTGGCTAGACAAGGCAGATCCAACAGTAAAGTATTCCACGTTGTATTGTTTCACAAATTCCATGAAACATTAGTCACTCTTTGGACCCCTCACCATATGTGAAGGAGATTCCTCTTGACTCAATAGCTTATGCAGTATCAGTCTATATCAGTAGCTGATTCTTTGTTCCGTTTTTGTATGAAGTACCACCAATAAAGATGTTTTAGATTTACTTCTTTGTCTTGAACAGATGTGTTCAGTATAAATAGCCTATTAGATGTCTTCCACTATCTAGCTGTACACAACTTCCAAATTTTCCCTGATGTATATATTTTGGCCCAGCTCCATCCATAGTTGCTTGCAGATCAGTTATATCATTGCTCTCAACCCAACAAAATGTAGGATACTTTTCTCTAAACTCTGGATTGACTGCCTTATTAAACCTCGGTGCAGACATGTGCAGTCTTTCATTCACAGTAAATTTAAAATATTTTCATAACTCTTAAATTATTTAAAATTTGCTACTCTCAAAATGTTCATTACTGTCCAGCACTCCCACTTCTCCACTTCGTAAAGATAATACCAACAAATGGAAGTGTAAAACCTGGAAACATGTGCTTGAGGAAAAATGGGAATGTGTGTTTGACCATTTAATTAATGTTAATCATTAAAAAAACAATAATAAATCCGTCTGAAAATGAGTGCACCTCAGTACCAAAGCTGGTAGGCCAGTCCTTTGATTTTCTATTTTTGTTTATAGGTCATTTTCACTTGTTTCCCTTTCTTAATATTTTCATGTTTAAAGTAGGCAACACACCTAACACCGTGCTAACTGGCTGCTTGCTTGCCACTCACTTCATTTGCAGTGTACTGCAGCAAGCACGGCCACTGCATCTAAAGCAGCTGACCATCATGGAATGATATTGTCCATGGGATATGATTTTTTGTACCATTGCAAGATGGCCAACCCATTGTTCCTAAGTGCGGCAGTCAGATAGAACTATAAAAGAAAACACTACGTACATTACCATTGCAAGACTGCCACTTGCTGCTTTGTTTATTTTGTTATTGCAAAAATATGTCAACATTTATAGGCAATAGTATGTTTCGTTTTCTCTATTTTTGGTGATTATAGTATTGACTATTTGGAAAATATACAAAAGGTAGCAATGTTTGTGAGTCTTTCAAAATTTGTTGCAGCAAAACTATTACCTAGAAATTAACACACCAGAAATTATGTAAATATGATGGATTTTCTGCCGTACTGCATTCAAGGAGAGGGCATCGATGCTGCCTTGAAATGTGAAAATGTGGCCATTGAAAGGATAAGAAAAGTCACCAAGTTTCAACATCATGGGTCTTAACATAACTTCTCAAATTCTTCTTCATACACTTGAACATATAGATTGATAACGAAAGGTTGTTGAGTAACTGTGTAAATAGGGTGTAGAAGTTCACCCAAAAACCTTTAGTGTTCATAGTACCAAGGCTAATTATATCCTCTACTAGGGAAAATGCTTTCTAGTGGACCCCTCCCCCCAAAAAAGTCCAATTCACCTTTTGTATAAGCTTCCTAAAGATTGTCCATCCTACTGACAATTAGTGGTGGGCGTAACTCACTGAGTTTCACTTTGGAATTCTGCGGAGTTACATGAAACCTCCATGAGATTCCGCAGAGTTCCATGAACAGGTAGAAATTGGCATAATGGGAGTTTGTTATCCAATGAAAAATCTGCGCAAACAACCCCACGCTGCACACCGAAGGGCACAGCTGCTCGAGTTGATTTTTCTGCCACTCAAATAGATTTGCTACTCGAGTGGCAGCTTTCTCACTGCGAATGGCTGCAACTGCCCACAAACATTCACGGTGAGCAAATCTCGACAGGTACCCTCCTAGTGTCCATAAATCTCCCTAGAGGATGCCAGTGTTCACTCACACTTGCCAAATTATTGTTAGTGAGCAATACACAAGACAAAAACTCCACCACGCGGTGGTTGGTGGAATTTGGCCTGAACTCTGAGTTACAAGCATAATGCAGAGTGTCCAAAATTCCACCTACTCCGCTGGTGTAGCAGAATTTATCTCCTACTCCTACCCTACTGTACTGACAATACAATGGTGTAAAGGCAGCGGATGAGCTCTACTGATCTGTGGCATCTATGGCTTGCTTCTTTTCCATGACTACATGAGCAAATTTTACTGAAAACGCTAATGCATCAGGAATCTATAAAAACTGTTGGTGTTAGCCTACAAGGCAAAGACTTCTTGGGGCTTCAAATGATCTTGTCATTCAGGCACTTTATCATAAGGCCAGGTCACTCTACCAGCCTGTTAATTAGAATCACAAATTCCATGGTGCCATTGGAAGCAGAGTGGACACAAAATATGAGTATGCCAGAGGTTACTGCATGTGGTACTTTCAGGAGATCTTTATTTATGCATAACATGGCTTTTTTATGTGCTCTGTACTCCTGTTAGGGTAGAAGGCAGACTGAGGGCTGTGATGGAAATTATGTTCCCGAAAGTACTCCTGCATAAGCCTCGTAAATTTGTTTCATATTTATTTGCAAGGAAATTATATATCATATTTCATACTGCAGTTCTCATTTCTAAATAATTGTTTGACTCTTGCAGTTGTGATAGCATTCAGCAACTTGTTGAAGTGTAAATGTTCATAACTTAATCCGAAAGATCTCCAGGGGTGGATTGTATCTGGGTCTTAGACCAAGAATTAGTACCTGTACTAGAATTCTAGGGCCTGGTGCATGGAAACTGTGACACAAATAAGCACTACAGCATGTTGTATCAAAAGAGCAATCTATTGATTTAGAGGTTGCTGAAATCATTGGAAAATCCACTGTACCAATGTGAAACATGTATATAAAAATTTCACCAGTAATGTGTATAAAACGTTTTGTGAAACCAATTAATTTAGAGTAGATCAAACGTGGCAAATTATTTTATTCCTTAATTTAAATGTGTTTTTGGATGCAATTTGTATGCAGCATTAGAGTGCCATTAAGTACGGAGGCAGAGAAAGAGTGGCAAATAAAGAGCAAAGTGAAAGTTAGTAAGAGGAGGGCAAGGGAGATAGTCATATTCCAGTTGCTGTTGTGCCAAATTATGTGCAATTTCTTTCTTCAAATAGTCCATGACAGAGAGAATAATTATACTCTTTCAAAGGAAATCCATTAAGAGATCAAGAAGCATACACTATTTGACAGCTAGCGTAGATACATTTCTTGATTCAAAGACTTGTCTCATTGGAAGTCATTAAGCTACCTTAGTGCGTGATTTAGTTAGTTCCAGGTCTCGGAAAGTCAATTTTACAGGTATTTCCTGTCAGTACCTTTCCTTAAGGAATTGGGGTGATCACCCCTATTCTTTGAAGAAAGGTACTGACAGGAACAAAGACAAAGACCTCAGTTTATTGATGGGCATTCTCTTCTATGCCCGAGAGACGTTTCCAGAGCCAAGATAAATATGATAAGAAGCAGAACATTTTCTAGATAAATTTTTGTCCATAATCGGGCTGTGTCAAGTTAAGGTGTTTGTGTGATATGAACCTTTTTCTTCAGGCCAGTGAACAGTGTTAATACTCTGTGTTGTTATCAATAGAAGCTAGTTTTTGGCTTCTTAGGAAAGCAAAGTTAATACTATTAAAACTCCCCAAAATCATAGTATTAGAGCTTGTACTAGTTGTAACTTGTAATAAAGGCTAAGCATTGCCAATCCTGGCTTGTGACTTGACTCGGCATGGTGGCGGGGGCAGCAGGGGGAGGCCAAACAAATATATATATATATATATATATATATATATATATATATATATACATATATATATATATATAAACTGTACTTACCTTGTCTCAGAGCAGCGTTATGATTTGCTGGAGCTCCCAGCTGGGCACTCCAGCGCAGACTGGGAGCCTGTGCTGGCTCTCTGCAACTCGCCACCACAGTGCCGGGTTGGAGAGAGCCATTGGTGCATGTATGTTTAGCCGTCGCAAGACAGATGGCCAAACATGCATGCGCCCTGAGGGGAGTGCTCTGTGCACTCCCCTCCATGCTCGTCACACCCATATCCCCACCCTTTTAGAGACAAAATGACAATAAACAGCATTTATTGTCGCCATAACGGAGGAGCCGCCCCTGAACATTGTTCCTAGTTTGCTGATATTATGAAGGTGGAGGCTACACTATGTCATGGCATTCACCTGAGTAATGCACAAGAGTGTTCATACTATTCAGATACCTCCGTTGGAGGGTTGCGTAGTGAGAGAGGTAACTAGAAAGGTATTTTATTTGGATTAAATTTACTAGAGCATGCTTACTTTCTTCGATCAACTGCAGGATACATTGTTTCTCATCAACCACCCCTGCGCAATTATGAGGTTTTTTGTCCACTTCGCACTTAAGTGGATCATTTCTATGTGTCATTTGCATAAGTCTGAAGTTGCATATTACACTGGTCATTAATGTTTGCTAAAGGATTTAGGTATCTATTGAAGACCTAAAGGGTTAAGGAAGCTCCTTGGGTAAACTGACTGATGAGCCCTAAAGTTGGTGAAACAGTGTCTTGGGTTGCTTGCGATTCAGATCAGGAAGGACCTGACCTGGTAGTTTGGGCTTGACTGTTCCTATTGGAGAAGGGTTAAGGCTGATTTGCATATGGATGGGTCCAAACTAAGGTGGCATTGTGGGTAAACGAGCAACAGGCTGGAATACTACCCTGAGTGATTGCCACTAATTAGACAAATTACAAGTATCCTCCCATCACATTTTGTGTGTTTGCTACTTGTTGGGGAGCCCTGCATGTCCTAACTGCAGCAAAATAGGATGACATGAGTGACCACATCTTAAGCCACTGAAACGTACAATTAATGATTACTAATGATGTTGCTTGATTCTTGTCAAAGCCTCCCATAATATCTTTGCATATGTCAAGAAACATAATTTATTTGCTGCTGGCCGATCTCACACCTGATTGCCAGTGTTGGGATGGGATGTCGCTTGCATGGTAGTATAGCTGAGCACCCCAGCCCTGAGTGATGTCACCTGTAAGTCATATGGTATCCTGCCATATTTTTACCCACCACACATGATAATCCTTTGTGCATGTTGAGACCTAGGCCTTGTAACTGACCATGAGACCCTGGACCTTGGGCCTGGCTCTGAGGTCTGGAGGAGTTTACCAAGTGCACTCTATAGTAAACATGGGAGTACCACCAATGTCTCGGGCACATACATTAAATGCTGAAAGCAGCATACCATTGTTTTCTGTTTGCTAGTAGTAAATATATGTATATTCCTCTTTAGGTGTATGTGATGTTACAGGCCACACTTCAGTAAAGTTCCATTTGAATGGAAGCCCAAGACCCTGCATTGACATTTCTGTGTGTGTGTGTGTGTGTTTGTGTGTGTGTTCAAATGTGTGTGTGAATGTGTGTTTGTGATGTGAATGCTTTATGAATTATAGCTGGTAGCAGTAGTCCTCAGTTACTATATGTAAGATTGCAGAGACCATATCACAAGATAAAGGTTGTGGTACAGCCTTCTCAGACAGTGATAGTGTATTGCTTGAAATCCAACATACAAGGGTGAAGGCTCACAGTCTGAAATGTGAGTCGTTTCTAAAATGCAGCAGTAATGATTGTTAGGAAGAGCTGCTGATCATCCCAACCTTCTGGATGAAGGTAGGTCTGGGTATGTGAGAAGAGGCTCTCTGTTGTTGTGCCGAGGGAATCATGCAGATGAGGCTGCCCATGCATCTCTCTCCAGAGTGCTATTCCAAAAGGCTGATTGCCAGAAGGATGAAGAGACCTCACACTATATTGTGCTTCTATTGCTGATGTTTTAGCTTGGAGACAGCTTTGTCATTACCTGCAGTGAGGGCCATCACCTACAACAAAGACTGTGTGTGTTCTGAAAAGGAACTGTATCTAGAATACTGGCAGTGGAATCAAGATTTGGACTCAATGTACACCACTGGGGTCCAGTTCAGTTTTTCATGCTTGAGGGATCTCATCTAGTGTCCGTGGCAGCCAGGTTCCCAGAGGCAACCCCTGAAGACAGTGAGAGAGCGTAGTTTAAATATTACATATGCTAAACGTGAAATGCTTATATCAATGATCAATAATGCTGCATATAAAACGTCAATAATTAGAGTAATGCTTAAATATATATCGTGTGTGGTCGCAATTATATACGTGAACCTAACAATGATAAATAAAACTGTTCATGCTATGGTTTATGTTAACATTTATGTAATTGCATTTTGTATAGAAGAAAAATCTCCTAGGCCTTAAGTTAGTAAGTTGAAGATTTAGCTGTGTAGCTCTCATATTAAAGCATATTTTCTGTTTTTCAGTGTGCTGACTCGCAAAGGGCCATGACCCTGCAATTGTTCTTTTCCTTTGTTTCATGTATCTTTTGTGATTCCGTTCTCATCCGCATGCTAGCTGCCTTAGTATAAGTTTTATACAGATTTTGAAACAAAAGTATATAAAAGAATGTACAAGGACATTTGACCATGGACAAGAGAAACTCATGACCCGAGGAACGTGCCAAGACGGTGAGGTAAATCCGGATGTGCCACCTACGAAGCCGTCAATTATGAAGACCAATCAAAGTATTATAAATTATCGTGGGGTGACAATTGGGATTACCTAATGTATAATCTGATAGGTCAAAGATAGTGGGGTATAGTGAATATCCAATAGAATTTTGGGGGAAGGAATTACGAAAAAGGGATAAAAACTCATGTCACAAAGGGACGAGGGGAACTAGGTAGGGAATGCTGTCGATTTTATGCAGAAACTCTGTCACTCTGGTTGGTGACTTTGAGCTTTAATAAACCATCCTCACCCATAGACTGCCCCTTTACGCTTCTTCTCCACATGAGGGAAGTATCCCCTTCTCCTCTAGACGAAGTTAGACTGATGCCGATTTGACTGATGTCCTGGAGACGAAGACTGATCCTGGGTGCTGACTTAATCCTTGGAGGGTAATTATGACAATGCTATTGTAATTTGTCTGTTTGCTTTTCCTTTCTAGGTACCAATTGCTGTATTTTTGAATAGAGGCCCTAGTTAGATGTTTTCTAAATTGGTGTTCTAAATTATTTTTGCATGAATTCCAACATGCTGATGCTAATTAGTGGTTAGACTAGGTGATCACCCTGACCGACACAAATAGACAAGACTGACATTACGCTATGCTGAACTGAGACTTACATAATATTCTCTGTATTCTGATCTATATTTACACTGTGTTATGTTCTTAGGTTAGTGATTCTTGCATTAGTAAAATCTTATCACGATTGCCATATTGTGACTATGCTCTTATGCTTCTTGGTTTTGAGATTGACACTTCTGCCAGTAGATTGTAATCAATAGGGAATAAAATTCATAAAATTCTATTAAAGGTGTGATTATTCATGGCTGGAAAGTCATGGTTGCGTCGACAGTTTAATCAATGTCTTTATCCAAAGTAAAGTGTATTGTGGTGATAAATATCGATGACATCATTGACATATTGCTTGACATATTGATTAGTTATCTCGTCCTACGGTGTCTCACCACTGGGTCAAAAGATTCATTGGCCTAAAACGAGTCCTAATGTGTATAAATTGACATAAAGGGACGCGTTAACAGTTCTGGTAGCGGAGCGACGGTTTGGCCCTTGGGGGCCCTAGGACGGAGAGTCATTGTTTAATTAGTTTTTTCTGTGATAATGCAAATTGGAGGTATGATGGGTTTCTAAGTTCACCATGACTTTCCCGGGATCTCGGAGCCTTCCTAAGTGAGTTGGGAATGTTCTTGGCGCCATAATGTATGTGGTTTAGAGTTTTTGCGCTTGCTTAGCTTATGCCTTGCAGGTGATTGTGAAATTTGTGTGCATTTAGACCAAGTAAATGTTGTTTTAGGAGGAGTGGGTGTACTCCGCAGTATGAGAGTAGGGAAGTCGGCGTACTTCATGTGAGTGTGGCGCTTAATGCTCAAAATTATCCACGTGGTTGGTTGTTATGTACGGACCTGTTGAGGTCTAAGACTCCGGAGTATGTAGACAAGTGTGGTCTATGTTGTAATCTGTGCTGTTTAATAGGTCAATCAGGCGTGGTTGACAAGTCAAGTTCGAATCATAATGTATGTGTGAAACCTTCGATGGAGATTTGGCAAATTCTAAAGTGCACTAGGAGGAGCCATTGACAAGTCGAGAGTAGAATTTGCGGGTCGAATTCTGCTTGCGTATGCGGGAACTGAAAAGGAGAGAGTAGCGGCCGAGGCTTTAAGTGAAATCTCTGTAAAGTTCTGAAGCGAATGTGTTACCCTTCCTGTAGTAAACTGGCAGATTTGTGTTGTCATTTAAGGTGCTCGCAATTATTTGCATTAGTCTGTGTGGGTTTGTATGGGTTCACTGAGGAGCGGACAAGCCGCAAGACTTTGTCAGCTGCAGCGTGTGTGAGTGTGACATCAGTGGTGCCGCGCTGAGATAGGTCAGTCGTTGAGAGGGGGCGCGCACGGATTGGCTGGCGTCCGTGGGAGGCAATAGGTTGGGGAAGGTGGGTGAAGAGTGTCCTGGGAACTAAGTCACTTCTGATTAAATACAAAACTAATAGAGAATCGCAAAAAATGAATTTTGTGAAAGCATTTAAGAGCGCTCTGAAAGGAGACGTATATATTGTGGCAACCGATGGGGAGCCTACACCACCTGAGGGTACTCCAGCTTATATAGTCATGGAAGAGAAAGGTGTCGCGCCTTGTTTATGGATGAAACAGTGGCGCAAATTAACAGAGAAGGAGGGATGTTTAGCGTTTCCGGAACATGGAACATTCAATACGAGGATTCTTGAAAACTTGAGGTGGATGTTAAGTGTACAGAAACCACCTCCGAGACCAGCGCAGTATGAAGCTTTAGCGGTGTGGGGTCTAATGGCTCTTAAACAAAGGCAAGAAAAGTTTCAGAGAAGACTGAGAAGGGCAGAAAAATCTTATGCAGAGGCTAGATGGGATGACGAGAGCAAAATGTGGAGAAGGGGGATTGTTGATGGGATAAAATTATTCCCAGCAATATCGGAGGGAGAAGAGACACAGGGAAAGAAAGCCTCCTGTAAAACAGATAAAGAATCAAGCAAATCTAAAGAGAATAAAATACCTTGGGAAGAGGAAGATGATTCAGACGATGAGGAATTCATGGACAGGTTACTACATGATCGCCCACCACCTTATGCGGTGAGCGATAGTGTTCCAAGCACTAGCCTGGATCCTGGGAACCAGACGCAGGAAAAGGGAGTTACTGATACGGTAAAGACTAGTGATATGGCTTCGATACAGAATGGTGTCAGTGTACCCACTGCACCAGACATACCGATACAGTTGCAACCTCCACCGCAGATACAAAGAATCTACCCAGACGTTCCAGTACTTGAGACTACTACAAATCTGATAGTGCCGCCAGACCCGATATACACGAAGCCAAAGTTAATACAGATTGAATCAACTCCAAAATGACTGTCCCAACCACAACCCCAACTAATACCAGGGTACAACCCTGGTGCTGGTCCGCCATTAGTACGAATTCCGGGTACCTTGGAACCGACCTATGGAGTCACTGCTCCACGGAGTCTGGGACCGGGTCAGACACCTGCTGCCATATCGTTACCAATTACTGTTGGTCCACCAGTGCCATTGTATGCACAGGGTAAAACAGGCGTATGTGATCAGGGAGTGATGACTCAAGATGCGATAAGAGGAGGGTCTATGAGAACTCCACAGATAATGCCCCCAGGAGAGCAAGCGGTTGAACAACAGAGGTCTTTAATAGACCTTAGTCCAGTGGGAGCACCCCTCGAAGCAATGCGCCAAGCAGGGTTAGGAGTTTTAACTCCACAGGCAATGAGTACGAACACCTCATATTCCCCAATGATGCATGCAGGGAACATTTTGTTACAGGGTTTTACAGTCCAACAGCTAAATGAATGGTTAGAAAAGACTTATACTTCACAAAAGACTGCAGTGGTTACAGTCGAACCAGAAAAAGAAAAACAAGACGAATACCTGAACTTTGTAAGACTAGGGGCAGAAGCTGCTGAGTTAGTGGAAGGTACAATGGGAGTAAACAGGTTGGAGTCATACAAGGAAGCAGAATTAAGATTCCTATGTCCCAAAATTACCAAGGAAGTAGACAAGGTGCATCAGAGATTAGCAAACTTGGCAGATAAATACAATATTGATATCGGAAACACTAGACATTTGAAAAGGAGTTATAGACTAGACTTTGACTCAAAAGATTTTGAACACATGAGATCTGCAGGAATTAAAGCATATTTAAGAGAATTGTTGCAAAGCGCACAAATTTGGGGTGCACTGGAGAAATGGGAAGGCAGATGGGCAAAGAAAAGAGACAAAGGAAAAGGTGATAGCACAGGGTCTAATCAAGCCAAGGCCTCACCCGATCTGGAATCAGTAAAAATATTACCTATGAGAGAAACAGCTGGTGGTGTCCTAGTTCATGTGCCATGGACCAGAGGAGACATTCTATCCTTCACTAACGATTATCCCAGATTGAGAGAGAAACCGATCGAGTGGTATCAGCAAACAGATAGGTTTGTGAAACTTGCGAAGTGTCTCTGGGAAGACTTGAATACCTTGTTTGAGATCATTGTTCCGCCTGATTTGTGGCTCGAGTGCAACAGAGGGGTAGATTGGCCGACGAAGGAGCCGGCAAGAGATAAGGTGACCGGGGCACCCTCTGAAGAGGTGATGAAGTATTATCATAAGGTGATTGAGTTTTTGAGACAAAAGGTGTCGCCGAAAGTGACTGATTGGCAGAAAATCGACCGGACCTCTCAAGAGGTTAAAGAGTCAACACATGCTTATTACGAAAGACTGCTAAAGGCATTCAAACACTATAGTGGTACTGAGACAATTGAACCGAAGGACATGAATCATCTTGTGTTTAGATTCGTCGAAGGGTTGAGACCAGAGGTTAGCCAGATGATTAAGAATCATTTGATTTGTTGGCAAGCAAAGCCGATTGATGAGGTGTTACAGTATGCGAAATACTGTAGTGATGAGATTGAACTGAAGCAAAAGAAGCTGAAAGAAAAGGTGATGGTGATGCAGATAAGGGCTGCACAGGCTGGAATACAGGGAAATGGAGTTCAACAGATGATACAGCAGCAACCACAAATGAATGGTGTGTTTCAGGCACAACAGAGAGGTCGAGGCAGAGGGTTTGTGAACCGCGGTTCAGACTTAAATACTGTCGTAATTCAAAATGATGTGCAAGGGCCAGAAAGATGTAACCATGTCACGCGTGCGGGGGCGTGGGGCACTGGAAAGGGGAGTGCCTGAATATGGTGCATGATGGTGCTGTTCAGCAAAGTACTAATGTCGGTACATTACAAAATTCACGAGGTCCGAAAATGAGACATCAAAACCCGAATTTTCAGAAAAATCTAGTACAAATGCAAGGGGTACAGCCCATGCAGCAGATGCAAATGCAGCGTTTTCAGTCAATACAAATGCAACCAGTACAGCAGCAGATTCCCATGGTGCCTAGACAGCAAATGCAATTACCAATGGCTCCGATGGGACAGCAACAGGTGATGCTTCCTAAACAGGTCACAGGCCAGGTAACAAATCAAAATAATACTGTACAACAGTTCCCATTACGAGGTGAAAATGGCATGAATGAGGATTGGTCAGATGATAGCTCAGATAGTGAGGAGTGCAGGCTTGCAGCGTCCTTAGAGGTGGATCAAAGAGGCCCATATGTAGAAGAAAGGTGATGGGTTACAAGGTTTCATTCCTGGTCGACACAGGAGCCACACGTTCCACAGCTAGAAGTGCAGAAGTTCCAAGATTGCCTCTTTCAGGGCGTACTATAAGAGTGGTTGGAGTAGCAAATCAGTATTTGACTAACCCGATTACAGATCCAGTACAGGTTGAGATTGGCAACTTCCAGGGGCTATATAGGTTCGTAGTCTGTGACTCGAGTCCAGTATCCCTGCTGGGAAGAGACTTACTGTGTAAGACAAAATGTTCAATTACCTGTTCCAATGACGGAATTGAAGTACAGACAAATAGTGACGATGAAGGAGATGAAAGTCAGTTTTTAGAGGAAGAAACAGGAACAAATGAAGACTACCCTCTGATTACTCTATTCCCGATGCATACCTTGATTGATTTGCCTGTCGAATTACAGGGAACAGTAACAGAGAAATATGGGATCTGACTGGGAAAGAGGTAGGACTAATAAAAGGGGTGGAACCAGTTAAAGTCCAGATAAAGCCAAATGCAGTATTCCCTCAAGTGCCACAGTACCACATGACCCAAGACGTTCTCATCGAAGTGTCGCAAATAATTGCAGACTTTCTCAGACAGGGAGTTCTGAAAGAAGTTTTGAGCAGTCCATGTAACTCTCCCACAATGGGTTTAAAGAAGCCCTGTGGAAAGGTTCGAATTGTGCAGGACTTGAGAAAAATAAACAAAATTGTGATAAAATGTTGCCCTGTGGTGCCCAACCCAGCAGTAATAATGTTCCAGGTTCCCTGTGATGCTGAATTGTTTACTGTGGTAGACCTATCACAATCCTTCTTTTCGATACCTCTTCATGAGGACAGCCAATTTTTGTTCAGTTTCAAATTCCTGGATAAGGTGTACAGTTGGTGCAGAATTCCTCAAGGGTTTTCTGAGTCACCGTCCATCTTCAATCAGATATTGAAGAAGGATTTGGAGCCACTGGTGCTGCCTTTTAATTCAACCCTTGTGCAGTACATTGACGACTTGCTAATTGCGTCCACAACTAGAGACAGTTGTAAATACGATACCATTGCATTACTGAATCATCTAGGAAAGAATGGACATAAGGTGTCACCCAGAAAGTTACAATACTGTCAGAAGGAGGTGAAATATCTAGGTCATTTGATTGAAAGAGGTTCCACGAGAATATCAAAGGAAAGAATAACAGCTATCTTGCAAATGAACCCCCCAACGACAAAAAGGGATGTCAGGATGTTTTTGGGAATGGTGGGCTACTGTCGCCAGTGGATACCCAACTTTTCGATCATTTCAAAACCATTGATAAAACTGACAGGCAAAGAAGTCAAGGACGAGCCATATACCATAGTTTTGTCTAAAGAAGAGCTCGAATCATTCTTGGAGTTAAGAGAATGCATATGCAGGGCACCAGCATTAGGAATGCCAGATTATGAGAAACCTTTTCTGTTGTTTTGTCATGAACGTGATGCTTGTTCTTTGTCTGTCTTAACACAGGTCCATGGAGATGCGAATCGCCCTGTACCATATTTTTCAGCTACCTTGGACCCTGTCGCAGCAGCCTTACCGGGTTGTTTGCGTGCAGTCACAGCAGTTGGTCAGAGCCTCACACAATGTGAAGGCATTGTCATGGGGTATCTCCTAACAGTGATGGTTCCACATTCAGTTAAAATTCTGTTGACTCGAACTAAAACTCAACACATGACAAATGCTCATCTCACTAGGTATGAGACGATCATATTGGGGTCACCAAATGTTTCCTTGAAGCGGTGCAGTGTATTGAACCCGGCAACTTTACTTCCTGTTGAAAACACTGAGATCAAAAATGAGGAAGAATTTGAACATGATTGTTTGGAGGTAACAGAATTGTGTACCAAACCCCACCCAGATATTCAGGACACCCAATTGAAAGAAAATGACTGTATCATGTTTGTTGATGGGTCCTGTCTAAGAGATTCTGCTGGAACGCTGAGAGCTGGCTATGCGGTATGTACCATAACTGGTATTGTTGAAGCCTCCTGGCTCGAAAGAGTGTTTTCTGCACAAGTGGCAGAATTGATTGCCCTTACTAAGGCATGCCACGCAGCTGTAAATTTGAAAGTCACTATCTATACTGACAGCAGATACGGATTTGGAATTGTACATGATTTTGGCCAACTTTGGTCACAGAGAGGTTTTATGACCTCATCTGGTTCTCCTGTGAAAAATGGTGTGCAAATAAAGGATTTGTTACATGAAATTCAGTTGCCTCTTGAAATTGCCGTGGTGAAATGCAGTGCCCATATTAGATCACAAGACTTTGGTGGTCATTCTAACCCTGGCGGTAAAAACCGCCAGGGCGAATGACCGCGGTAGCACCGCCAACAGGCTGGCGGTGCACCGCTGGGCATTCTGACCGCGGCGGTTCAGCCGCGGCCAGAAACGGAAAGTCGGTGGTGTACCGCCGACTTTCCGCTGCCCTTGAGAATCTTCGCGCTCCGCCGCCATGGGGATTCTGACACCCCCTACCGCCATCCTGTTCCTGGCGGGTCTCCCGTAGGGGGTGCCGCGGGGCCCCTGGGGGCCCCTGCAGTGCCAATGGCATGGGCACAGCAGGGGCCCCCGTAAGAGGGCCCCACTATGTATTTCAGTGTCTGCTATGCAGACACTGAAATACGCGACGGGTGCCACTGCACCCGTCGCACCTTCCCACTCCGCCGGCTCCATTCGGAGCCGGCGTCCTCGTGGGAAGGCTGTTTCCCACTGGGCTGGCGGGCGGCCTTTTGGCGGTCACCCGCCAGCCCAGTGGGAAACCCAGAATGACCGCCGCGGTCTTTCGACCGCGGTACGGTCTTCTGGCGGTTCCCGCTTGGCGGGTGGCTCCCGCCGCCCGCCAACATCAGAATCAGGCCCTTTGTGTCCATGGGAAACGGCTATGCAGATCAAGTCGCAAGATTTTGCGCATTGAACTGTATATCGTTCAAGGAGCAATGGGAATTATTACCACAAACTGAAAATGACACATGCATTGCGAGTAGTTGACACATTAGATGAGATAAACACATTACAGAGCTGTGCGAGCAAAGAGGAGAAACGCTCTTGGCAAAGAATGCAATGTGTACAGAGGGCTGATGATTTGTGGGTCTCAGAAGAAGGGAAACTAGTCTTGCCAAACAGTCTTCTATCTCAGTTCGCCAGACTCTATCATGGACAGGCTCACCTTGGGAGAGATGCAATGATCAGGTCATTCAAAATCGATTGGTTTAACCCAAAATTCAGACATGCCGCAGAAATTACCTGTCACAGGTGCATCATCTGTCAACAGATGAATGCCGGGAGAGGAACCGTGGTAACTTTGAGCCACATTGGGAGAGCTGAGGGTCCATTCAACAAGATGCAAATGGGCTTCATTGAAATGCCTGTTTGTGGAGGATTGAAGTACGTGTTGGTGATTGTGTGTGTTTTCAGTCACTGGATTGAGGCATATCCCACACGTAGAAATGACAGTCTTACAGTTGCAAAATTACTACTTAGGTAACGGATACCAAGGTTCGGGTTTCCGGTCTCTATAGAGTCAGATAGGGGTAGACACTTCGATGATGAGGTGATTAAACTCCTGTGTGCCGCACTTAACATCGAACAAAAGCTGCATTGTAGCTACCGCCCACGAAGCATCAGGACTAGTAGAACAAATGAACGGTACTTTGAAATCGAGAATGGCAAAAATGTGCGCAGCAACTAACATGAAATGGCCAGATGCCTTGCCTCTAGTACTGCCTTGCTCCGAAAGATCTTCCGTTGGATCCCCGCCGACACCAGAAAGACCGTGACCCACGCCCTCGTCACGAGCCGCCTGGAGCACTGATAGGGGTCTCCCCCACCCCCAACCCCCACCCCGACTCCCTCACCTACCCCCCCACCACCCCTGCCACCCCCAAAAGGTTGCAGGACCCCCATCCCCCACCCCGATCCCCAACATATACACACACATACACGCACGCATTCATGCACATACACGCACACCCCCGCATTCATGCACGCATTCATGCACATACACACACCCCCGCATTCATGCACGCATTCATGCACATACACACACCCCCTCAACATACACACACGCACACCCCCATGCACGCACACAACTCACAACACCCCCCC
The DNA here is from genome assembly GCF_031143425.1 of Pleurodeles waltl. Lineage (NCBI taxonomy): Eukaryota > Metazoa > Chordata > Amphibia > Caudata > Salamandridae > Pleurodeles > Pleurodeles waltl. The sequence goes on from NC_090449.1 coordinate 997,208,384, forward strand.
CCACCCCCCTTCCCTAGCGGACGATCACCTTACCTGTTCCTGGTGATCCTCCGGGAGGGAACGGGACCAATGGGGGCAGCTCCGCTGACACCGCCACGCCAACAGAACACCGTCACAGCGAATCACAGGTCGTGATTCGCTGGGCGGTGTTCTGTTGGCGTGGCGGTGGAGGTGGAGCTACCTCCACTTCCCCGCCTGCCGCCAGTATGGCTGTTGGCGGCTCTTCGTCCGGAAACGGGCGTAGCGCTGCCAACAGTCAGAATGACCCGTGCGGAAGACCGCCAGCACTGGAGGTCTTCCGTACGGCGGTCCCTCGGCGGTCTATTGAAAAAACCGCCGAGGTCGGAATGACCCCCAGAGTGCCTATCTCAGTAGAGGCGGCAGGAGAATTACATCAAGGAGAAGTTCTCCCAAAAGTAGACAAATACGGGTTAGAACTTGAAGCCGGCACAGACCGAGAAGAGGACGAAGAAGAAGGAGAAACTGTAGAGAGAAATCAGAGCGTACCAGAGTCTCCCGAGCCAGCTGCAGGTCCATCAAGTGAAAACACCATATCACAAGAGGAGGGTGCTGTCCAGCGTCCTGAAAAAACACATCAAGAGAAGACGCATAAAGGTGATAATTGGCCAGATAGACCACTCCTCAAGATAAGAGACGTATCAAATGACACAATAATAGAAGAGAACGATACATCTCGAGTGGAAGATCTAAGTGAAGGAGAACAACAGGGTGAACGAAGGCTGAAAAGAAAAAGAGTCGCAAACAGAAGGTATACAGGTCCTGAATCGGCGTATGCAACAACATCTGAATGGCAACAAGAATTTCTAGCATTCTGTTTTGATCGAGAAGTACCAGGCCAATACTACGGTACCTGAACGAATCTGAGGAAAGCTTGGTTAAAATTCAGAAAATTTGAAAACTAAAAAGAGACTTTGAAAATTACTGAAAAGTGACACTAAAACCAGATTGACCTTTAAGATCTGATTACGACAAGCTGCTAACCTGATTTGACAAAAAGAGGTCCTGGAGTGAGTGAAGACGCTGTAAATATACGCAGAGAGCAAGAGAATATTCTAAATCATCCTCAAGTTGATTGTTGATCTACTATCTGATTCTATACAAACATGGCTTACAACAGAAGTAGTAGCAAGGGAAGTAAAGTGTGTGGTTGGCTAGGACTTATAATAGGTGTCGTGTGTGCATTGATAATCGTGGGATTGATTGTAGGAATGCCATGGATAGAGAAAGAAACTATTAATGCTACTTCAAAACTTGAAACTACCACACTAACACCGTGGGAAAGATTTGAGCAGGACGCAAGACACATGCATGAGGGAACTAATGCAAAAGGGGAACTTTCTACTAATGTCTTCTATCGCTTACTAAATGAGTATGTGGAAACCATGGATGCGAAAGATTGTTATGTATGCACTAAGATTCCTTCATCTGTCCAGGAGGGAGTTACATACCATAGCCTCCCTCTTACTTATGGGATTAATTGCAGCTTGCTACTAACAAGGTTCTATAATCAAGAGCATGTGCAATATTTTTATTCAAACTTGGATGTTGTGTTTTCTTTTCTGCCTGTGATTGCATTTTTAAACAAGTTAGCTAAGGAACATGATATAAAAATAGTTAGAGGATTCTTTGAGCCGACGCTTACATTCGGGACAGCTTATGCACATCGCAATAATTTGACTTGCTTATTATCACCTGTTGAGAAAAGCTTTTTAGATCACACTGATGATAGACGCAAAGCATTGAAAGAAAGATTAGAAAAAGGGTTAGAGAAACGCACATACGCATATGATTATGCTCACATCGCAATCAAGACACATGGGAAATTAGCTATAGATGCATTACATGTAGGTAGACTTTGTATATATAGGCCAAAATCTGAGCAGGACAACCTGTTTGTGGGAACGAGTGAGTGCAGGCATGTGTTTTTGTTTCAGAGTAAATGGACCTTGGTGCTGAATGGACAGGATCCAGCGATCCCTGGGATCTATTACATCTGTGGGCTTAATGCTTATTACCGTCTCCCTAAGGGATGGTATGGGACATGTTATTTGGGAATAGTATTCCCAAAGATTTACCAGATTGATGACTTAAAACAGATACCTAAGATGTCTGAATTACAACATTCTAGACAAAAACGAGAATCAGTGGCGGCTGTCATTGGTGATATATTTGGAGCCATAATCCCTTCAGTAGGGGTTATCTTGAATTCTATGAAGATTCAAAAGTTGTCTACTATAGTGGATAACATGCTGACGAATTTCACAGGTGCTATACTCCTGATGGATACCGAACTTGCTGCAGAAAGAGCTATGACTCTTCAAAATCGACTTGCTTTAGACATTTTTTTAGCTAAGAGTGGAGGGGTCTGCAAGATGCTCAACGAGCGTCATTGTTGCTCATTCATTCCGGATAACAGTAAAAAGATTAGAAGTATGCTTACTAACCTTACTAGAGATAGTACAGATTTGAAAGATTTGAAAGAACTTGGTGTTTGGGAGAAATTTGGAAAGGGGATTGCCAGAGTTGGGAGTTGGTTTACCAGCATTTGGAATGGGGTACTTGCAAAAATATTGATGGGTCTATTAATTGTTTTGGTCTGTCTATTAGGATTATGGGGGGCATGCAAAATTAATGACAAAATAAAGAGAAATTGGACTAAAAGAACCAGGAGAAACGAAGAAAGTGAAAGAGAGAAAATGTTCAATGAAATCTGGGAAAGCTCACATAAAGGGCAAGATGTTGAAATGCGTATTATGCGCAAGGTGAAAAATTAAAAGTGAAAGGACAAAGGGAAAGGTTTGTGTGATGCCGAGCATCATCAGAGGAGGGACTGAGAGGGCGTAGTTTAAATATTACATATGCTAAACGTGAAATGCTTTTATCAATGATCAATAATACTGCATATAAAACGTCAAAAATTAGAGTAATGCTTAAATATATATTGTGTGTGGTCGCAAATGTATACGTGAACCTAGCAATGATAAATAAAACTGTTCATGCTATGGTTTATGGTAACATTTATGTAATTACATTTTGTATAGAAGAAAAATCTCCTAGGCCTTAAGTTAGCAAGTTGAAGATTTAGCTGTGTAGCTCTCATATTAAAGCATATTTTCTGTTTTTCAGTGTGCTGACTCGCAAAGGGTCATGACCCTGCAATTGTTCTTTTCCTTCGTTTCATGTATCTTTTGTGATTCCGTTCTCATCCGCATGCTAGCTGCCTTAGTATATGTTTTATACAGATTTTGAAACAAAAGTATATAAAAGAATGTACAAGGACATTTGACCATGGACAAGAGAAACTCATGACCTGAGGAACGTGCTAAGACGGTGAAGTAAATCCGGATGTGCCACCTACGAAGACGTCAATTATGAAGACCAATCAAAGTATTATAAATTATCGTGGGGTGACAATTGGGATTACCTAATGTATAATCTGATAGGTCAAAGGTAGTGGGGTATAGTGAATATCCAATAGAATTTTGGGGGAAGGAATTACGAAAAAGGGATAAAAACTCATGTCACAAAGGGACGAGGGGACTAGGTAGGGAATGCTGTCGATTTTATGCAGAAACTCTGTCACTCTGGTTGGTGACTTTGAGCTTTAATAAACCATCCTCACCCATAGACTGCCCCTTTACGCTTCTTCTCCATATGAGGGAAGTGTCCCCTTCTCCTCTAGACGAAGTTAGACTGATGGCGATTTGACTGATGTCCTGGAGACGAAGACTGATCCTGGGTGCTGACTTAATCCTTGGAGGGTAATTATGACAATGCTATTGTAATTTGTCAGTTTGCTTTTCATTTCTAGGTACCAACTGCTGTAGTTTTGAATAGAGGCCCTAATTAGATGTTTTCTAACTTGGTGTTCTAAATTATTTTTGCATGAATTCCAACATGCTGATGCTAATTAGTGGTTAGACTAGGTGATCACCCTGACCGACACAAATAGACAAGACTGACATTACGCTATGCTGAACTGAGACTTACATAATATTCTCTGTATTCTGATCTATATTTACACTGTGTTATGTTTTTAGGTTAGTGATTCTTGCATTAGTAAAATCTTATCACGATTGCCATATTGTGACTATGCTCTTATGCTTCTTGGTTTTGAGATTGACACTTCTGCCAGTAGATTGTAATCAATAGGGAATAAAATTCATAAAATTCTATTAAAGGTGTGATTATTCATGGCTGGAAGGTCATGGTTGCGTCGACAGTTTAATCAATGTCTTTATCCAAAGTAAAGTGTATTGTGGTAATAAATATTGGTGACATCATTGACATATTGCTTGACATATTGATCAGTTATCTCGTCCTATGGTGTCTCACCACTGGGTAAAGATTCATTGGCCTAAAACGAGTCCTAATGTGTATAAATTGACATAAAGGGACGCGTTAACAACAGCACAATCTTTTGTCACGTGTACTGTAGGAAGTTGGCTCTGTATGTACTATCTCAAAGTGAGAGATAGTGTGCACAGAGTCCAAGGGTTCCCCTTAGAGGTTGATAGTGGCAAAATTAGATAATACTAATGCACTATTTTGTGGTAGTGTGGTCGAGCAGTAAGCTTATCAGAAGGTAGTGTTAAGCATGTGTTGTACACACACAGGCAATAAATGAGAACACACACTCAAAGACTTAACTCCAGGCCAATAGGTTTTTATATAGAAAAACATCATTTTCTTAATTTATTTTAGAACCACAAGATTCAGAATCTAGGTAAGTACATAAGTTGTAAGGTATTTCAAACAGGTAAGTATGGAACTTTGAATTAAAACAGTAATGTACACAGTTTTGGCAAAAATGGCAATAAGCTATTTTAAAAGTGGACACACTGCAAAAATCAACAGTCCCTGGTGGAGGTAAGTATTGGTTAGTTTCTCAGGTAAGTAAAGCACTTACAAGTTCAGTCTCCTGGGCATAGGTACCCACCGTTGGGGGTTCAAGTCAACCCCAAACACCCAGCACCAGCAACACAGGGTCGGTTAGGTGCAGAGGTCAAGGTAGGGCCCAAATAACATAGGCGCCTAAGGAAAACAGGGGTGCTTCGGTTCAAGTCTGCTAGCTGGTAAGTGCCTGTGTTTTCTGGGAGCAGACCAGGGGTGTTTTGTAGAGCACTGGGGGGGGTGGGGCAAACAGGCACACAAAATACATCTTCAGCGGCACAGGTGTGGCCGGGTACAGTGTGTGAACAAGGGGTCAAGTTTTGTGTTGAAATCAATGGAGGGACCTGGGGGTCACTCTGGTGATGCAGGCAGGGCACATGGGGGCTTCTTGGGCCAGAACACAGGTGCTGGGGCCTGGTTAGCAGGGTCCCAGCACACTTTTAATCATAATTAGCATCAACAAAAGGCAAAAAGGTAGGGGGTAACTATGCCATCAGAGACATTTTCCTACATGTATCCTGGTTCAAAGGCTAGATTACTCTACACAGGAAGGCTGTCTTATGGGATATCAATGGTTCAACCTAGTAGCACAGTACCAAAAAACTATTAAAGGCTGCAAGGGTCTTTTTATAGCAACATCACAAAATAAAATGAGGGACGTAATTCAAACACTGGCCTGGCAGTTCGGGCTGGATTGTTCCCATGAGGAGCAGACTCAAGATTGATTTGCATATGGTTGGGTCCACACTGGGATGGCACGGTGAGCAAAACAACACAGGATTTAACCCAGATCTGTGCCTGATGGTGAGTGATTAAAAGTTTCAGCACTCCGTTTATCATTCTTTTTGTGTTGCTAGGATCTTTCCATAGGCTAGACCCTGCAGCCAACTACCATTGTGCAGGTGGTGGCCCATAGGTCGTAGGATATGGTCACCTGTGTGGAGTTAGTCACCCTTGGAGCACTTAGTTTGCAGCCAATCCCCTACTGTGCATTGCTGAAGCCTGTGTACAACAAGGGAGTTGGCTACTACAGGGGATGGGCATAGACTACCTTCGACTGTTGGCCACCCATCAGAGTGGGTGTTGGGTATAGGACCTGCAACTACCCCCCTGCTGTACGCAGCCAAATGTGTTTAGATTTGCAAATCACATGTTTCCATACCTTGCGGCCCTTCCTAGCACTCTCTTGATGTCATACAGTTCTCATGGCACCCCTTACTGTGGTGGAATTTTGTTTTGTGGCAATAGGGATACCTTGAACAAGTCCTTGATATCTAGGATTATCAATATTCACTTAATATTATTATTTGTACTCATCTTAAAACATATACGGAATATCCTTTAGCACATCAAACTATGTTTTGTTATCAACATGTATTTACTGCAATTATGAGAAACCTCAATGGATACATCATACATTATCAAGAAGTCATTAGATACATCACAAACATTGAGATACAATGTAACCATCCCCAAACCATATCAAACACATAATTCACACTATAATATCACTACAAATTTGACAGAGAAATCTCCGAAACATGTGGTGCATTATCCTCCTTCAAACATCCTTTCAGTTGTACTCAAAGAATTGTGCCTGGGTAGTCTGAATCGCTGCCTGGCAACTAGGAGTGGAATTTAGAATGAGAGGAACAGATTGTAAGGTGGATTCAGTTGCTACTGTGATCTGCCAGGGTTGGATGCACATATCTTATGGAGAATAAAGAAGTATAAAAATGTGAAACGAGAAACAGTTAGTTTAGTGGCAACGAGTATGGGATACAGAGGTTTTGGACCAACCTTGGCAAGATTCGAGTGATGGCCACATGGTCACAAATGGTCAGCATTTGCTGATGTGTGGATGGATTTGTTACAGCAGCAGTGTGCCTGGTAACATGTGGAGGGAACACAGGCTGGACATCGCAGGCACCAGTGGCCTATTGGTATAAGGACATGCTAAATTTCCTGCGTTTTCAGTGGAGGCAAGCAGCGCGATCGAGGATTGATTTCAGCCTTGTGTGGCGAGCCGCTGGTATATGGGATGAGTGGGGAAGGCATCAGCGCAAAAGAGAGTCCTGGGGACGGAAGAAAATAATAGGAACAAGTTGTTATTTTTTGCTTACCGTACGCATACATTGAAAATAGTGATACGCGTCTCCCGCACTTACCTTGCGTTGTTGTTGAACGTTAGAGATCCATGTTGTGTCTTGAATAGGGTGCGCAAGCATTTCAGCTGAAGTCTTCTGCGTGTGCCTAAGAACGTCAGAACAAAACAACATGAGAGATTGCCCATTGAAATTGGACGGGTATTTATTTATGAAGAAAAACGCTGTGTGCGGCGTAGTTACGGTGCGCCGATCTTAACAAGTTTCACCGTCTGGACGCAGGAGCGCACGGTGAACATAACGAGGATTATTTTACGTTATTTTAGTTGTGGTTCCTGTTCATCCGGTTGTTCAATTTGTTATGGCTCTTAAAACCATTGGATGTGACGGTGAGCTGGTTTTCATCCAGGACGACCGTGTTGGATGGACGTGTTGGACAATGGTGACTACTTTCATTGTGTTAATTTTTTTTTTTTTCCTAAACGAAGAAAGAGAGAAAAAAAATTGTAGAACAATATGCAGGCAATAGCACAGCCACCTACTTTTTAAACAGCGCAGGGTGAACCATGTATGCATTGGGAGGATTGGCAAGAGGTATTTGAAACATATTTGGAGGCCCTGGGTGGAGCTATTTTCACAGCTAGAAGAAAATTCGTTTTGTTAAAACACAATCTAGGGGTGGAGGGAAGGAAAGTTTTGAAAACATTGCCCTCTGTGAAAGTCATGATGAATGAGGATGGTGGTTCGGATGAAGAGGGTGATGAGGACAATGTAGAAACCAGAGCAATGGGGGCATTGGGGGATCATTATGGTCGTAAACTAAGTATAGTGGTGGAACGTCATAAGTTCTTTTCAAGAGCGCAAGCACCCATGAATCAATTGATCAGTTTGTAAGTGTGCTGTGAGCGTTGGGGAACACGTTTAAGTTTAAAGATTTACACGAGGAAATAATTAGGGTTCAACTGATAAATCTTACAAAAATTTGGCAAATTCAAGAAACGTTAGTGAGTCTAAAAGATCTGAAGCTATAACAGTGGAAAAGCAGGTAGAGGATACGCCAAGGTATGATAAGGAGTTAGGAAAAAATGGCGCAGAAGATGCTTTGGCGAAAACAGTTAACATTGTTAAACACAACAAAAACAGCAGCAAGGAGGATGGAAGGAAAAAAATGCTACAGATGCGGAAGTGTAAAACATTTGGCATATTCATAGAATTACCCTGCTAGGGATGCCAAGTGTTTCATGTGTGACAGGATGGGAAATTTTTCAAACGTATGTGACCAAAAGAAAGTGTTAAATAGAAAGAAAAATGTAAATTGTTTACAGGATAATATTCAGAAGGAGGAACATAGGGCCAGATGTAGGTAGGTTTCCTTTTGCGAGTGGCAAATTGCGAGTCCCAGTGACTCGCAATTTGCAACTTGTAAAAGGAAATGCAGAAAGGTGTCTCAGACACCTTCTGCGACTCGCTATGGGGTCGCAAAGACCCACCTCATAAATATTTATGAGGTGGGTCGCAGTTTGCGACCCCATAGCGAGTCTAGGCACTCACGGGAATGGTGGCCTGCTGGAGACAGCAGACCACCATGTCCTTGACTGCTTTTAAATAAAGCAGTTTTTTTTTCTCTTTGCAGCCCGTTTTCCTTAAAGGAAAATTAGCTGCAAATACAGCCCGTTTTCCTTAAAGGAAAATGAGCTGCAAATAGAAAAAAGACCGAAACCTTTTTGTTTCGTTTTTTTTCAGAGTAGGCAGTGGTCCACTACCTGCTCTGAAAAAATATTTTTGTGAGCATTCACAAAGCGGAAGGGGTCCCATGGGGACCCCTTCCCTTTTGCGAATGAGTTACCATCCACTTCAAGTGGTAACTGCGAGTTGATTTGCGACCGCTTTCGCGGTCACAAATCAACTCTACATCGTGATGCGGTCGCAAATAGGAAGGGAATACCCCTTCCTATTTGCGAGTCGGAATCACATTTTGTGAGTCGGTACCGAATCGCGAAATGTGCTTCTGCATCGCGGAAGGCCTTTTGCACCCCGCAAACGGCATTTTTCGACGTTTGCGAGTAGCAAAAGGCTTACTACATCGGGCCCTTAGTCCCTCCGATGATGGTGACGGGGATGTTGAGGACTTTATAAAAGTATTGATGCTTAATGATATCTCCACTTGTGAACAAATACAGGAAAAGAGTATTTCTATGTTAGAACAAGATCAGTAAAAACCTCCGAAATGTGTGGTCAGCGTAAATGGTGTGTCGGTGAATGTGTGGGCAGATTCATGTTCTCCTTATACACTCATTGTTAAGATGACATGGCTTAAACTAGGACAGTGTGATTTATCCAGTTCTAAAATAGAATTGGTGGGATTTGGAGGTAAAAAAATTCCAATTGTGGGTTGTTTCTGTGAGAAAGTGGTATTCAAACAAAGGGAAACTGTATGTTGGGTGTATGTGGTGGAGAATGGTCAGTGTTTATTGGGGTGGAATGAGCAAAAGGCGTTAAAAATATTGTTGAATCCCAATGATGAAGAACAAGTTCTGACCGTGTTACAGGAGGAGGCAGAAAAGTGGAAGATTGAATTTCCTAGTCTATTCAGTGCTAAATTGGGTTGTTTGAAAAAATTTCATCACAAACGTGTGTTGAAGGAAGGTGCGGTGCAAAGAGTGCATAAGGTGAGGAGTGTACAGGTGGTGTTGAAAGATGCTTTGAAGGATGAGCTGGTGAGATTATTGCAGTTGGGTGTGATAGAGAAAATTAAATCGTCAGACTGGTTGAGTCCAGTGATTGTGGTGAGTAAATCGAATGGCAAGATCAGGATGTGTGTGAACTCGAAAGACCTTAATGACATCATATGGGTAGATAGGCATCTCATTGCCAATACAAATGAGTTGCTGGATGGAATTCAAAGTGGGAAGATATATTCAACCTTAAATTTATGAAGTGTGTGCCATAACATTTTGTTGCATCCAGAATCGAAACATCTGACATCCTTCATCACGCATAAGGGGTCTTTTAGATTTATACGCATGCCGTTCGGTCTGGCATTTGCCTCAGCAGTCTTCCAGAGAATTATGTATAATTTTTTGGGTGGGATTGAGCGTGTGAGGTGCTTGCAGGATGATGTGTTAGTGTGGGCAGAAAACGTGGACGAGCATGATCGTGTATTGAGAAAGGTGTGCCAAGTTTTGGAAAAGGCCAGACTGACGATTGAGGTTAACAAGTGCAAATTTGCATGTCAAAGTGTTGACTATCTAGGTCACACTATATCTGGGGATGTATACAACCTAAAGCCATTTGATGGAGGCCATTGAAAAAAACACCTAGTCCAGTAAATAAGGATCAGTTAAGGTCATTCCTAGGTTTGGCGGAGTATTATGCCAAATCTGTTAAGAATTTTGCAGACGTAGCACAACCTTTGCACATATGATGAAGAAGAATCAGCAGTTTGTTTGGTCAAACGAATATCAACAAGCGTTTCTCAAACTCAAAAGATGCATTATTGATGTGGTTGAATTGAAACCTTTTGTGGCGCAAAATCATACTATAATTTCGACTGATGCAAGTATGTATGGGTTGGGAGCGGTGTTGATGCAAATTCACAAGGGAAAGGAGCATGTGATAGCTTTTGCTACTTCAGAAATTATATGTGGGGAAGGAGATTTGAGTTACGAACAGACCATAAACCGTTAGTTCATATGTTTACTACAAAGGGTGCCAGCCGTGCATCTTCAAGGTTTGTGAAGTGGTTACATAGACTGCAGAAGTATACCTTTACTGTGAAGTATGTACCAGGTGTGGCAAATGTGAATGCCGATTGTCTGCCTAGATTTCCAGTTGAGGGAAGGTTCGATGAAGAAGATGAAGAATGGGTGGTGGCAGACTTACAGGACAAGAACACAAAAGTTATAAGTGAGGAAGTATGGAATGCAGCTCTGAAGAAGGATGGGGGAATGCAAATTTTAAAGAGGAATTTGCACACGCAATGGTCGGACTTAGGAGAGGAGGCCAGGATGGTGGCAAATTATAAGAATGTGTGGTCAGAACTATCTGAGAAGAACAGTATAATGAGGAGAGGAGACAAAGTGATTGTGCCATACAAACTAAGGCAGGATGTGTTAGAAATTTTGCATGATGGACATGGAAGTATGTCTGGTATGAAAAGAAAAAGTGAGAGAGGATTTTTGGTGGCCAGGCATGGATAAGGATATTGAGAGGTAAGTGAGAAATTGTTTGTGTTGTGCATGTAGTGACGAGACTCATGTTAGTGAGAGAACACCTGTCGTTCCTATCCCATTTCTGAGCATACCGTGGCAGAAGGTTGGTATGGATGTGTGTGGTCCGTTTGAATTGGTTGGATTTGGGAAGAGTTTTGTGATTGTTATGTTAGACTTTCATTCTAAATAGCCGGAAGTTAGTGTGGTAAAGGATATTAAGGCAGGTATGATCATAGCTTTCTGTGAGGACGCATGGAGAAGGGAAGGTTATCCTGAAGAGGTGGTGACAGATAATGGTCCGCAGTTAACATCGTGCAAAGTTGAAGAGTACTTAGTAGGGTGTGGTGTTAAGCACATTAAGACTGCTGTAGCACATCCCAGAGAAAATGGTTTGGTGGAAAGGTTTAATAGGGTTTTGGGTGACAATATACAATTGTCACTCCAAAATGGTTTGGTTTGGAAGAGGGAGATAAATAACTTATTGTGGAATTTTCGGTCTACTCCACATTCTCTAAAGTTAGAGACACCTTTTATGCTGTTAAAAGGCAGGAAACCATTTGCCAAAGCTGTACCGGGACGGATGGGTAGGGCAGGTAAGAAAAGGGTAGATGTCAAGAGTTTGTTACGTCCTGTGGAGAGGATGCAAGGGAAATATGATGAAAGGATGAGAGGTAAGGTGAAGGAGTGCAAAGTGGTGGTCGTGGACTGGGTGAGGACCAGATTAGGGCAAGGTACCAGAAAGGGTATGTCCAAATGGTCGGAACCTAAACGTATGGTCAGGGTAAGGAGATTCAGGCCCTCATTGCAACCCTGGCAGTTAGTGATAAAGCGGCGGTAATACCGCCAACCGGCCTGCGGTAAGCAAAATGGAATTTGAACCACGGCAGAAACCACCAAAACATACAGCCACTTTAACACTCCGACTGCCATGGCAGTAGCAACAAGCACTGCAGCGGCAACCGCCAACAGCCAGGCGGAAGACAATGTACTGCACACTGTATTATGACACACCATTCTGCCACCTTTTCCGGGGTGGTACAAACGCCATCAAAAGCACGGTGGAAAGAGTACACAGAAGGGAAATGACTCACCTCTCGACACTCAAGGAAGAACCAAGACACCATAGAGCCCGAACTGCACATATTTCCAATGCTGGTCTACCTCCTCCTACACCAGGAATACGAACTGCAGCGAAGACGACCAAGGTGAGTTCAGCACCTAGCACACAAGGGAGGGGGGGAGGAAAAAGAGAGTGACACACACACGCAACATGCAACACCCACACCCCCAAAACCATACACACAAACAGATACAACAACATCACATATACACCCCGTAAGCCTCAGGAATAACACAAGGACAAAAGGAATTGATTAAAGTGAGTGTAATATTAAAAATTTAGATAAATACGTCCTTAAAGCACTAAACAGTATGTACAATATATACAAATGGAGGGACAATGCCCACTTCAAAATGTCCGTGGCCCACAGGCCATAACACATATGCCAAGGTCACACTTGACTCATGCCTCAATACGGTGAGAACACTGCAGGGGCATCAGGTTGAAAACACACAGGCACGTCAGGGGGGTACGAAATGGGGGGCACCTCAGCCAGAAGATGGTACAATGCCACTGCTCCTGGAGGGGGCTACATGCCCTCTGCGATGTCATGGGGAGTGCAAAGCCACAGTCTCTCAAGTGGGTGGTTTGCCCACTGCTTGGTCCTGGGGAGTGCAATGCCACAGTCTCTCTAGTGGGTGGTTTGCTCACTGCTTGGTTCTGGGGAGTGCAAAGCCACAGTCTCTCAAGTGGGTGGTTTGCCCACTGCTTGGTCCTGGGGAGTGCAAAGCCACAGTCTCTCTAGTGGGTGGTTTTCCCACTGCTTGGTTCTGGGGAGTGCAAAGCCACAGTTTCTCAAGTGGGTGGTTTGCCCACTGCTTGGTCCTGGGAGTGCAAGACCACAGTCTCTCTAGTGGGCGGTTTGCCCACTGCTTGGTCCTGGGGAGTGCAAAGCCACAGTCTCTCAAGTGGGCGGTTTGCCCACGTTTGGTCCTGGGGAGTGCAAAGCCACAGTCTCTAAAGTGGGCGGTTTGCCCACTGCTTGGTCCTGGGAGTGCAAGGCCACAGTCTCTCAAGTGAGCGGTTTGCCCACTGCTTTGTCCTGGGGAGTGCAAAGCAACAGTCTCTCAAGTGGGTGGTTTGCCCACTGCTTGGTCATGGGGAGTGCAAGGCCACAGTCTCTCAAGGGGGTGGTTTGCCCACTGCTTGGTCCTGGGGAGTGCAAAGCCACAGTCTCTCAAAAGGGTGGTTTGCCCACTGCTTGGTCATGGGGAGTGCAAGGCCACAGTATCTCAAGTGGATGGCTTCTCCACTGGTTCTGGAGGAGGATTTGTGCCCAGTGTGCTTCACCCTGGCAAGGAGGGGTGAGTGGATGCCTTCATCTGCTTCATCCTGGCAAGGAGGGGTGAGTGGATGCCTTCTTCCACTTGTTCTGGAGGGGGCCTTGTGCCCAGTGTGCTTCATCCTGGCACGGAGGGGGTCAGTGGATGCCTTCTTCCGCTGGTTCTGTAGGGGGCCTTCTGCCCAGTGTGCTTCATCCTGGCAAAGAGGGGGTCAGTGGATGCCTTCTTCCACTGGTTCTGGAGGGGGCCTTGTGCCCTGTTATGCTGATCTTGGATGGTGCAAGGTCACAGTCTCTCACCTGGGTGTCACACCAACAGGTGTTGCAGGGGCCAGGAAGCACGACATCCCATGTAGTCACGACTACACACTTCTCGCCGGCGGTGATGGCTGCGCAGTGGATGGCAGTTGCGGGGCTGGCGGTGGTGTTGTCAGTGGTGCGGGGAGGCTCCAGCCCTTCTCCTGCAGCCTCAGATGGCTGCCCACTGGGATTGCTGCTGCTGGCAGTGGTGCTGCTGGCGGTGCAGGTGGCGGTGCTGCCGGCGGTGCAGGTGGCAGTGCTGTCAGTGGTGGGGGAAGGCACCAACCCTTGCCCTGCAGCCTCGGACGGCTGCCCACTGGGGCTGCTGCTGCTGGAAGTGGTGCTGCTGCTGGTGCAGGTGGCAGTGCTGGCGGCGGTGCAGGTGGCGGTGCAGGTGGCGGTGCTGTCAGAGGTGGGCGGAGTCTCCAGCCCTTCCCCTGCAGCCTCAGACGGCTGAAGTGCCATGGCTGGTGTTGTTTGCCCAGATGCTGCTCCAGCCCCAGGCACTAAATCCATCCTGCCTGCGGCATCTGTTCCTTTTACATTGGCCTTGGCAGCTGTTGTCCCCTTCCTGCCCTTGGCAGATGGTGGTGCCTTCTTGCTTCTGCCAGCTGGTGTTCCCTTCCTGCCCTTACTGGTTGGTGTTCCCTTGTTGGAAAATGGGCAATTGGTAAGGGCAGGTAAGTACCTACACTTAGCAATTGGCCACTAACCTCCACTTAGGTCCAGTTAGGTCTCAGTAAATTAAACCTAGCTTAACCATTGGTAGCTTGGCAACGAGTGACAAGGCTTAACTTAGGAGACAAAGCGTGAAGCATTCAAATATCAAAAAACAGTAATTCAATAAAACACAGGAAACAGTTTAAAAATCCGAAATCAATTTATAAAAATAGGAAATATTTTTAGCTTTAAAATGAAACCAAAACGAAACTACGAATCTGTCAGTCCAATCTGACCTCCTGGAACTCTTCCTCAGATACGCGTCGCAGGAGACCTCAGTGGAGATTTTTACCTTCGGACTTAGTCATTTTTTCGAGGTGAAAATCCTTTGACCGGGGCAAACCTGAATCTTGATCTGACGTCCCCGGAGCCCTCTTTGGATACATTGTCATGGAGGTCCCGGTCAACTTCCTACGTTCCGACGTAGCCACTTTTTTTGAGATTTTCTTCACCGGGACGAGCCTGCAAGTCAGGCCAGGTCGCGGTTGAGGCAAGCCGGCTAGAGTTGCGGCGGCAGGTCGGTCCCTCTATGGAGCTTTATTCCAAAAGTTCTCCAAACTTCTGGATCTTCTTCCAGATGTTCTTTTAATTTTAAGGTTCTTTTGCGGTCCACAGTTCACCCCAAGTTCCAGAAGTTCTGAGATGCTCCTTGAGGGTGTGGACCACAACTCCCAGAATGCACCTGGAGCAAACTCCTTTTTGGCCACTGGACAGTGGTCAGCTGGTTGGTTTCTTCAGGAGCTGGTGCAGGGGAGTCTGGTTAGCAAGTTTTCACCTATAGCAAACAGGGAGTCCCTCCTTGAACTAGTTGAAGCCAGGCAAAGTCCTTCTTGTGGTGAAACCCAAGTGTGCAGCTGGTGCAGTCCTCCAGAGTGCAGTGTCCAGGTGCAGGCCAGGGGTCCAGCAGGGCAGTCCTTCTTCTTCTATAGTTCTTTCTTGTTGGAATCTGATAGGGATCTGAGGCATGGGTGCAGGTCTGCCAGTTTTATCCTTGCTCCTAGGTGAAAAACAGGGGGGTCCTGGTTCTGCAATCGGGGCAGGGTCCTTCCCCCTGTGATGACAACTTCATGGGAAGTGTGGCAAAAATCAATCCCAGTGAGCAATATTCCTCAAAAATACATCATGGCTGAAAGGGATTTGTGGAGGTTAGATCTGGCTGAGCCCACCCACTGGTGTGGCTAAAAATCCTAAACACACCCTTCTCCTGCCCTCTGCTAATCTAATCAAGGGGGTAACTAATTGTCTGGGTTTGCAGGATGTGAGGGTGTTTCTGGGTTGCTGCAAACATCCTTCCCTGCCTTTGAAGACCAGTTTGGCAGCCCTTCCTGCTTCCCCATCTGCTGAGGGGAGATCTCCTCCCCCAGGCACATCTCTATGTGTTGAGCCAGGCCACTTCACACCTCATCAAGGCAGCCTGGCCAGGCTGCCAGACGCTGGCCAATCAGAGAAAATCAGCAAAAAACACTGCAGGGCTGAAGTTGGCAACTTTTCAGGTAAAGTTTGAAACTCTTTACCTGAACAAGTTATATTAAATCCAACAACTGGAAGTTGTGGGGCTTATTATAACAATGCATTTTATACCAAACTTGTGGTATCTGTTACTTAAGGGGATTTTCAAATTAAAATAAAGTCTCCCCATTCTAGCCTATGGAGGCCATTCACTACAATGAGGGAAAAACACATTTGGCTGTTTTACCTCACCAGGGCTTATAAAACTATTTTTGATAAGGCCCCTGCTTATAGTTACATGGCACCCAGCCCTAGGGGCACATAGGGCACACCTTAGGGGTGACTTGTATGTACAAATAAGGTAGTTTAAGACTTTGGAACTACTTTTAATTCCAAAGCCAAATTTGCATGTAACTTTAATTTAAAAGCAGCCAGCCTGACAATGGGCACCTCAGCAGTGCACCCATGGGGGCACTACCTATGACGGGGTCCCTAAACCTCCATGCCCTACCATATACTAGGGACTTATAGGTAGGTTAATGTTGCCAATTATAATTAGCCTAATTTGCATATCCACTTTACACAGAGCACTGGCCCTGGACTGGTAAGCAGTACCAAGGCACAGCCAAGAGTCGGTAACCACCAGTAACTGTCCAAAAAGTTTGGGGGTGACCAGGGCAAAAAGGAGGACTTTCTTACATCCCTCTTTCCCCTTGCTGGCTGGTGGTGCCTCCTTCCCCTTGCTGGCTGGTGGTGCCTTCTTTCCCCTGCTGGCTGGTGGTGCCTCCTTCCCCTTGCTGGCTGGTGTCCCCTTGCTGCCCTTGCTGGCTGGTGGTGCCTCCTTCCCCTTGCTGGATGGTGTCCCCTTCCTGCCCTTGCTAGCTGGCGGCACCTTCTTGCCCTTGGCAGGTGGTGCAGTCACACTGGCTGTGCTGACGGTTGCCTCCTTGGAGCCTCTCACACCTGCAGTAGCTGCAGAAACTACAGTGGCCGTGGACTGGGTGGCTTAGGTGCTGGGCTGGGTTCTGCCCACCCTGGCCCGAAGTGAAGGACAGGGGGGTAGGGAAGAGGTCAAGGGAGGAGAGGAAAAGCCTTTTAGGGACACTGGGGCTGGAAGAGGGTAAAGGTTTGGGAGTGGAGGAAGAAGGAGTGGTTGTAGGAGGTGTCTTTCTGCTGTGTTTGTGTGCAGGTGCATGGGCTGGATGCTGTTGTGAGATGGATGGCTGTTGGGTGTCTGAGTGCTTGTGTTTGTGTACTTTGGAAGGAGGGGGCACAACATAGAGGGAGAGGACACAGACAGGGGACGTGTGCATGGATATGGGGTTGGTGACTGCCAGTGAAGGGTATGTTGTGATAGGTGTGCTGGTGATGGAGGTAGTGGATGAGGATGTAGTGCATGCAGGTGTGAGTGGAGATGCAACTGGGAGGGAGGTGGACGACGAAGAGTAGGGGCACACAATGGAGGCAGTGGATGTTGGTGTGTCTGCATCTGGATGGTGCTTGTGTGAGTGCCTGTGGGATGAAGTGTGGTGCTTGTGTTTGCCTGAGCCACTTCTGTGTGTTGATTTGGGTGCATGCAGGTCTGAAGGTGTGCTTGGGAGAGGTTGGGGTTGAGGAGAATGGGACTGGGTAGAGGAAGTTGGAGGGGGAAGGCTAGAGACAGGGACAATGGCTGCCATCAGTGAGTTGGTCAGAGCCTGGAATTATCTCTGCTGGGCCGCCACGCCAGAGTGAATGCCCTCGTGGAATGCATTTGGTTGTTGCAAATGCCCTGCTAGACCCTGGATGGCATTCAGTATGGTTGACTGCTCAACAGAGAGGGATCTCAGGAGGTCATTAGCCTCTTCACTGAGGGCAGGAGGGCTGAGTGGGGCAGGGCCTGAGGTGCCTGGGGTGAAGGAGATGCCCACCCTCCTGGGTGAGCGGGCACGGGAAACTCGCTGAGGGGCTGTTGGGGGGATGGTGCTGGTACAGGGGTGGCGGCTGTACCTGTAGTTGGGGTAGGCACAGGGGTGTCCTCCACCGCCAGGGAGTTTCCATCGGAGGAGGTGTCGTTGTCATAACTGTCCCCTCCTGTCTCTGTCGTGGTGCTCCCCTCCGCCCCACTGGTGCCCTCACCGTCAGTGGATTCGGCCTCCAGGCCCATGTGGGATGCAGCTCCCTCTGTCCCCGGTGCCTCTGCTCCTCCACCAGATAATGCTAATGCACACAAGGATAGGGTGACCAAACAAAAAGGGGGAGAGAGAGACAGAGGATACACTTGGTCAATGCCAGCAACAACCCTACCATTGGCGTACACAACTCACAGGGAACATCCCTATGCACTAGGCCATACACTACCAGTTACAATGCTAGTCGCCAGGCCATGGGGTACAATGCCTAACGCCATTAGCTGCACACCTAAAACCCACAGGACCCTGACCAGTAATAGATGCCCACTAGCATTTTTGGGGTTGGAGTTCATCTGAGCTTGCCCATCATGGAACCTACCCTGCCATGTTCGCCCTGGCCTAGGGGCACCCACAGACCCACATTCCCCACCCAGGTAACGTCTTAACTTCATGATTCTGAATCTGTACTCATCCCCTTGTGGCTGCTGTGATGCCTTCAAGCGCCCATAGGCCAGCGCCCATAGGCCACCGCCAGGATGAGGAACATCAGGGGGGGTCAGGGTAAGCCAGGCACCCCATCCTCGTTGGGAGGCCAACCCCAGCTGAGCCTCCGCCGTCTTCCTTGCCCAGCTGTGCAGGTCCTCCCCCCATTTGCGACAGTGGGTGTTTCGCCTGTCAAAGACCCCCAGGGTCCGCACCTCCTTGGCGATGGCATGCCAAATACCCTTTTTCTGACGGGCGTTGATCTGCAGAAAAAGATATAAGAAAAGATATTATTCATATCGTCCAGACTCTTATACTCATGGCCCACCATATCCCTCCAATCCCCTTACGTACAGATAGTACCCACCAAACATGCAGCACTCTGCTCAAGACCCCTCAGCACCCCCCCACACAAGGCTTACACACACAGCACTCCCCCATGCCCCATGAATCATGCTCACAGTGTACTCACCTGTTTGTTTGGAGGAACATAAAGTAAAGGGTACTGGGGTAGGACCCCATCCACTAGTCTCTCCAACTCCTCGGAAGTGAAGGCATGGGCCCTTTCCCCAGACACTCGAGCCATGGTCTCTTCCAGACACACTTCACATCAGCACTTGCAGTGTAGGTTCTCTCCTACAGACTTGATAGGGCCACAACCCAAGAGCTGTGTGCCCAATTGGAGCCAGACCTGATTTCAGCTTTCTGCCACCCCACAGGTATCCCCCCTCTAGTGCAGGTCCTGTCAGTGCTCCATTTCTTGGCAAGTGGTTCCTTCCAAGCGAAAGTGGCCATGGCATCAGGGATGTCACAGCCTATGTTCTCAAACGTGCTGACCAGAGTGTTGTCTGCCCTGCTGAAATACATGCGCAGCTACATCGCATTCCACCAGGTGGAGGATTTGGCCACAGTGAAGGCTGACTTCTATCCTATGGGACATATCCCCAACATCATTGGTGCTATTGATGGTACACATATTGCCTTTGCCCCTCCCCTGGATAAATAAACAGGTGTTCAGAAATCGAAAGAGCTTTCACTCTCTGAATGTGCAGATAGTGTGGCTGACAGACCAGTACATATCACATGTCAATGCAAAGTATCCTGGCTCTGTGCATGATGCCTTTATCTTGAGGAATAGCAGCATCCCATATGTGATGTCTCAACTCCAGAGACAGGGTGTGGCTAATAGGTGAGCCCATGGACCCCACCCAGTGTCTGTTGGTATATGGGTGTGAGGTTGGCCCTAAGGGTGAGTGTCTGGCTAAAAGGTATCCCTTGATATTTACAGGTGACTCTGGTTACCCCAACCTCTCATGGCTACTGACTCCAGTGAGGAATGCCAGGACAAGGGCAGAGGAACGTTACAATGAGGCACATGGGCGAACAAGGAGGATCATTGAGCGCACGTTTGGCCAGATTCCGGTGCCTCCATCTGACAGGTGGATCCCTGTG
This sequence comes from Pleurodeles waltl, assembly GCF_031143425.1. Lineage (NCBI taxonomy): Eukaryota > Metazoa > Chordata > Amphibia > Caudata > Salamandridae > Pleurodeles > Pleurodeles waltl. The sequence continues at coordinate 997,228,531 of NC_090449.1, forward strand.
CTACTCACCCAAGAAGGTCTGCCAGATCATTGTTGCATGTTGCACAACCTGGCCTTGAGACACCAGGTGCATTTTCTGCAGGAGAATGAGGCTGGAGATTGTCGTGTGGCAGCAGTGGAGCCTGTGGACAGTGATGAAGAGGAGGCAGAGGAAGATGATATGGACAACAGAACTACTATAATTCAACAGTACTTCCTGTGACACATAGGTAAAACACTGTAACTTCACCTTCCATTGCAGTTTTGTGTTGGACATTGTACATGGCAGCCTGATTTTCCAAAATCTATGGCCACTTACTGTACCCTTTGGCATCTCTATTTTCAGGTATCTGTGCCCCACTCTGGCCCCTGGTGTGTTCACTGCTGCCCACTACAGGTCATATCTATGTATATATAACTGTACATTTGAATTGCAATGTTTACAGCTTGTTAAACTAATACATTTTTCAATCAATTGACAGACTCCATACTTGTATTAGTTCCAGGGGTGTTTATTTCTGTGATAATAAGTGTAGGGGGTATTGCAATGGGCTGGGTTGATGATGGAGGAATCTCCAGGATAGAGTCCAGTCTATTGGTATCACTGATGCACTGTCCAAGGGGGCATAGGGATTGGGGCAATGGCAGTTCAAGGTGGAAAGGGTGACATAGCGGGACACAAGGGTGACATTCAGAGAAGTCTTATTTCCTGGCGTGGGTCTAAAACAATGTTCTCTGGCTTCTGCCTGGATCGCAGGGACCTTTTGCATGGTGGTTCTCCTTCTGCAGGGGAGGGGTGCTGGTGGGCTGTTGTTCCTGTGGCAGCGGCAGAGGTGGAGGGCTGTTCATCAGTGTGGCTAGTGTCAGGGGCCCGTTGATGTGCCACTGCCTCCCTCATGGTGTTGGCCATGTCTGCCAGCACCCCTGCAATGGTGACCAGGGTGGTGTGGATGTCCCTCAGGTCCTCCCTGATCCCCAGGTACTGTCCCTCCTGTAGCCGCTGGGTCTCCTGCAACTTGGCAAGTATCTGGCCCATGGTCTCCTGGGAATGGTGGTATGCTCCCAGGATGTTGGTGAGTGCCTCATGGAGAGTTGGTTCCCTTGGCCTGTCCTCTCCATGTCGCACAGCAGTCCTCCCAGCTTCCCTGTTGTCCTGTGCCTCTGTCCCCTGAACCGTGTGCCCACTGCCACTGACCCCAGGTCCCTGATCGTCCTGTGTATGTGGGGTTGCCTGGGGTCCCTGTAGTGGTGGACACACTGCTGATTGATGTGTCCTGGGGATAGAGGGATGGGCCCACTGGTTGGGTGCTGTGGTGGTATTTCCTGAGGGGGAGGCTCTGTGGTGGTTTGGGACTGTGGCTGGGTTACCGACTGTCCAGAGGTCCCTAATGGGCTAGGTTGGTCATCCTGATCCTGGTGCAGAGCTGCTGTCATCACTGTGGACCTCTTCCAGGGGAGGGGACTGGATGTTGCTGGCACTTCCCATCCAGTGTCGTTGTTTGGGGGTCCTGTGGGGATGTAAATGCAGTGTTATTGTTTCTGCGTGTGACATCTTGTGCATGGGTATGTTCCCCTCTATGGTTGTTATTACAAGGCAGCTTTGGCTTGTGTGAGGTGTGATTTGGTTGGCTAAGTGATTGTCACTAGTGTGCATGCTGTGGTGAGGGGGTCCATGCAGGTCTGTGATGGGGGTCCATGCATGGGTGTTGCATGCAGGGATTGGTATTGGGATGGGTGGGTTGTGATGGTGGGGTATATGTGAGGTGCTGGAGTGATATGGGTGAGAGTAGGGGTAGGAGTTTGTGATGACATGCAGGTGGGGGGAGTAGTAAAGATTTGACTTACCAGAGTCCAGTCCTCCTGCTACTCCTACCAGGCCCTCAGGATGCATCATCGCCACGACTCGTTCCGCCCATGTTGTTAGTTGTGGGGGAGGAGGTGGGGTCCACCGCCAGTCCTCTGTACAGCTATCTGGTGTCTTGCAACCACGGAACGCACCTTCCCCCATAGGTTGTTCCACCTCTTCCGGATGTCATCCCTTGTTCTGGGGTGCTGTCCCACAGCATTGACCCTGTCCACGACTCTACGCCATAGCCCCATCTTCCTAGCAATGGACGTCTGCTGCACCTGTGATACAAATAGCTGTGGTTCTACCCGGATGATTTCCTCCACCATGACCCTTAGCTCCTCCTCACAGAACCTGGAGTGTCTTTGTGGTGCCATGGGTGTGTGTGAGGGTGTGTGGGGTGATGTGTTTTTGGTTGTGTGCCGTGAGGTGCGTGGATGGTGTATGGGCGATGGTGTTCTGTGGCTTTGATTCTGCGGGTGCTCCTGGCGTGTCTCTCCCACAGTTGTCAATTTTCGTGAGTAATGTGCGTGTGTGTTTTATAGTGGTGTGGGTGTGGTGTGTGCATGTCTGTCAGGTGTGTGTAGTTTGAATTGCCAATGTGGTGTTGTTTTGTTAGTGTGTGTGGTGTGTGTATATTGAGCTCGGTGGTATGTACCACCAATGGTTTACAGCAGTTGAATGTCCGCCATGGTGATTCGTGTGTCATAATGCTGTGGCCATATTTCTGATGGCGTAACAGTTTGGGTTTTGGTACCGCCATTTTATCACTGACCTTTGGGCTAGCGGACTTGTGTGTGTGTGTCTACATAGTGGCAGATTTCTATGTGTGGGTCATAATACACATAGCGGTATGCCGCCGCGGTCGGGGTATGTTGGTGGCAGTCAGCATGGCGGTGAGCGGCACTTACCGCCAATTTCATAATGAGGGCCTCAGTGTGGATTTGGAGGATGGCAGGAGGTGAAATATGTTCAGTGTGGTCAAATGTAGTGGCAGGGAAATGTGAGGGTGGAAAGAAACCTGGTATGGAAGGTCGGAAGGAAGTGATGAGGAGGAGCTAGAGCAGATATGTATAGATAAGAGGGTGGTTAAGAAACCAGAGTACCTAAAGGATTATTACACAGAATAATGTGCCCGGCAGTAAATAATATGTATATGTAGATATTTAAGTAATTTGTTATGATAATGGGGGTCATTCCGACCCCGGCAGTCAAGGACCGGCGGGGCCGGCGGGAGCACCGCCAACAGGCTGGCGGTGCTCCGCAGGGCATTCTGACCGCGGCGGTTTGGCCGCGGTCAGAACAGGAAAACCGGCGGTCTCCCGCCGGTTTTCCGCTGCCCTCAGGAATCCTCCATGACGGCGCAGCTTGCTGCGCCGCCATGGGGATTCCGACACCCCATACCGCCATCCTGTTCCTGGCGGTTCGCCCGCCAGGAACAGGATGGCGGTATGGGGTGTCGTGGGGCCCCTGGGGGCCCCTGCAGTGCCCCCGTAAGAGGGCCCCACAAAGAATTTCAGTGTCTGCTTAGTAGACACTGAAATTCGTGACGGGTGCAACTGCACCCGTCGCACCTTCCCACTCCGCCGGCTCCATTCGGAGCCGGCCTCCTCGTGGGAAGGGGTTTCCCGCCGGGCTGGCGGGCGGCCTTCTGGCGGTCGCCCACCAGCCCAGCGGGAAGCACAGAATCACTGCGGCGGTCTTCAGACCGCGGAGCGGTGTTCTGTCGGGGATCTCTGGCGGGCGGCCTCCGCCGCCCGCCAGAGTTAGAATGACCCCCAATGTCTTGTTTAGCAAAAACGTATGTGTATATGGAAATATTTAAATAGAGTGTTGAGTTACGTTTTTTTTCACTGTCTTTTGTTTGCATACATATTTTGTTTTAGTTAGGGTTATTGTAAGGAAGGAGTCATGTTGTATTCAAAGAATTGTGCCTGTGTAGTCTGAATCGCTGCCTGGCAACTAGGAATGGAATTTAGAATGAGGGGAAAAGATTGAAAGGTGGATTGAGTTGCTGCTGTGATCTGCCAGGGTTGGATGTACATATCTTATGGAGTATAAAGAAGTATAAAAAGGTGAAGTGAGGAGCAGTGCTTTCTTTATTTTCCACATTCACAATAAGTGCTGCAAGACTCTTCTTTGTACATCACTTATTTTTCCATTCTTTATCAACTATGGATCCACAGTTTTGGCCAATTGTTTTCAAGCCTTCATCAGGATCACATATATCTATTCTGCTATACTGACTAGGGATGCCAGACCACTTCACTATGCATTCATTAATTTTTTTAAAGCCTTTGGTGAAGTTATTAAAAGGTTACTGTGGAGAAAATTGTCATAGTTGTATTTCTTTTGATTTCATATTTACACCTTTGCCAATTTACATTTAAACACATGAGTTTTTCCCCAAAGAATGTGAGTAACTGATGACCCGGAGAAGATTGTTTGCCTTACCTGTGTCAACCAAGGATGCATTCTCACACCTCATTATTTACAATGTATATAAGTGATCTTAAAAATTCACTGTAAGGCCTTTGTATCTTTCAACCTGATCTCAACTGACTCTGTGTTAGTACATTGAACTACAATGATGATGTGTTTTTGTGTGACTGCATTCGAGCATATGTTGCATCAGCAGTCCTAATATGCAAGTAACAATGCGCTGAGTAGTAATAATCAGTATATGATATTGGTTTAGTGACTTTTAGGGGGTCACTGGTTTATTGAAGGGAAAGCTCTTTTAAAAGTGAAATGTCTTAGATATTTGGGAACTCACTTACACAGGGGCTGAAACAGAGGTCTTTAGATGAGGCAAATAGATCCTTAACTAAAGCTTTAAAAAAATGCTGTATGTGGTTTTAATTTGGTTTCCTCTCCTTAAACACAGTGTTATACCAGACATTCTTGGTTTCATATACAACCACATGTTTTGCCTTCACCGCCTTTCATTTTTGGACTTGATTTTGTTGGCATTAGGGTTCATTGCACTTTACCCGTGCAAACCAGTGCTGAAGCATGTGTGCTCTGTCTTTAAAGTATGTCAAAACTAGCCTATACCTAAGTGGAACATTTAATTTATTTGTGAGTACCTAGTAAGTGGTACTACTAGTACCCAGTGCCTGTAAATTAAATGCTACTAATGGGAGCAGCCCTCAGTGTGCCATTCTCTTCAGTAGCACTGTAAAACCTGTCCCAGGCCTGTCACTGCACTTCAGCTTGTATTGCAGTTTAAACTACATTTCGGCCTGGCAGAATTGGCCTTTTGCCAATCCTAAACCTTCTTTTTTTATATTTATGTCACTCCTTGGGCAGGTCCAGAGCACACATAGGGGAGGGTGCATGGTATTTAAAATGTAGAAAGTGTAGGTTTATGTTTTAAGAGTCCTGCTAATGAAAAACTCTGAAAGTTGTTTTTCACAGTTGCAAGGCTGATCTTTTCCATAGATTAACACAGTTACCTTATTGCATTTAAAAATTGCTAACTGCACCTTGGGAACAGATAGAGATATGCTGTTTATAATAAAATTACTTCAGATTTTATGTTACGATTTTAAAATTACCACATTTGGAAATTTGGCATTTTCTTGTCTAAGCCAATTGTGTCTTTTGTTTATTACTGTAAATTGCTTCCAGACATGGGAACAAAGAAGGCCTAAGTATGAGGGTACTGGGTCTTCTTGACAGGCAGGCTATAGGGAGGATCTGTTCCCTGCCCTGAATGCACTTGAAAGGATGCTGCCTGTGTACACACAGGGGAAACTGACACCAGGCATGCCCTTTCCCTTGTCAACCTAGAAGATTTGGAGCCAGGACCAACAGAATGGGAAGAACTGATGGAACCAGTTTTGGGAATAGGTTAGGAAATTCTCACACACAAAGCTGGCACCAAGTGTCAAAATAGGACCTTTAGACCCTCTCAACAGCACACTCCTGGATCTGCGGAAGATTAAAAAAAAGGACTGCCCTGCTGCAGAAGGACTTCCCTGATGCTAGAAGAGCTGCCTTGTTGTCTGAAGAAGGGAGAATGGACCTTCTTGCCTTAAAATCAGGCTACTCAGAGTGACTCCATTGGGAAGTGTAATTGATAATGCTGTTGCTGCTGCGGTGGGACTTCATCCCCCAGCAGCCCCATTGTTACGAGGAGGGGCAGACTGCCAAAGATGCTAAAAAGCGCTCTGGGACCCCGGTGGCACAGGAAGTGTTTTTGCCGAATTTCTGCTGTTGCCACTGGGGTGAGACTTCATTCCCCAACAGCCCCATTGTTACAAGGAGGGGCACAGGCTGACAAAGGGTCTTAAAAAGACTCTTAGACTCCTGCAGCAGGCGAGGACTGGGACAAGAGCAGGCTTGTCTGCACCCAACAGAGCCTGTTAGAGGCTAGGCTAGGCCATCCCACTTTGCCCCATTGTTAATGGTATTGTTAATCTTCCATCCAGATTATGGTTAGATTACTCTTTGAGTGTGAATTGTGCCTATTAGTGACATCCTTTTCTATTATTTCCTGCCCATATCCATGATTGGACGTTTAAGTGAAAATTAGGTCCCAAGATGGAGGGGGGGCATCTGCTGTAAAAAAGGATAGCACACTGGAAAGGATTTTTGAAAAGGTTATGGGTGCTATTAACAAAGAATCTGTCGCTTTTGAAAGGAGGTTGTTAAATGTATTAGCTCCCCCTGACTGCAAGGTAAACATACTTTGCAAGCTGCCTCCACTAGCCAGTTGGCTGAAAATTATGATTTGGGTTAGGAAACCTTGTGCCATCAAGGGGCACATTTATGAGCCCCTAGCGCCACCTTGCGCTTTATTAGCGTAATTTTATTTAACACTAATGTGGCCCAACGATGCCAAATTTCTCACGCCTTATTTTGTAACACTTTGCATTACATTATGCCTGCGCCAGGCATAATGTATGCAAAGATGCAAAGGGGGCATTCCCCTGTTGGATGGGGGGCTGAAAAAATGGCCCATGGAAATCTAATAGATTTCCTTGTGTCATTTTTCACAGCACTTATAACGCCTGCTCAGAGCAGGCGTTAAAAGGGGGCATCCATTATTTATAATGGGCCCCTATATACTCAATATATACATATGCCAATATTTTGATGCTACTCCTGCAGAGTACATTAATAGTGGCATGAAACATTACGCTATTGTCCCCTACCCTGCACCATGGTGTGCCGTATTTTAGATATGGCGCACACATGGTGGTGGTAGGGGGTGCTAAGTGGTGCAGGGAAATTTGGGCTGCACTCTGTGCAGCCCCACTTTCCATAACTCTGCCCCTAAGTGTCAACAGAAGCTTTTGAGAATGGGGCCATTGCAGCGCAAGGTGAATCTCCTGCTATGGAGCAGGCTAATAAATCTAGAAAGTTGCTGATTGCCAAACGGAAGCAAGGGGCCAATTGTGAGCATGACACTATCCCACATCAACACAGCTCTACAGGGTATCTGCCACGTGATATTATTGGCACAATCAAGGAGGTTAGTGGGGCTTTGTTTGCCCAATGTAGGTTGAATGTGGTGGCTTTTTTGGATTTTAAGTTGCAGGGTGTGTATGATCACCTGGGGTGTATCAAGAAGAAACTATGTGATCTGGACTTTAGAGAGTCTCCCAAACATACAGGAACTGACACCTTGACTGCTGGAAATAATCAGACTCTAGCTATATGCAAAAGTCTTGTCCAGTGGAGTGGAGGTGAGGTGGCAGGACTCTTGTATAACTGAAGGAGCTTGCAAGAATGGCTCAGCTCCATCCTCTGCCTTGTGGGACCATGAGGTGTCTGGTCTTCAAGTAGGGACCCGGAGAACACATGAAAAGCCCCAAATATCCCACAGGAAGGTTGGCTTGACCCAGGACTTGTGCCTAGTTGTGACCTCCCACTGGCACTTGTCATTTTTCTAGCTATTGTTCCAACTTTACACCCAGAGGCAACTGAGTATACCGTGGACCTAATTCACAGATCTTTTCATTAGATCCATGGGAACTTGAGGTGTTAAGGCAAAATACTTAATGAAGCTACTATGGCTAGGAGGGCGGGTTGAGTGGGGAGCATGCACAAAGGATTTGCAGGTGACTAAGTCATTGTTACCTTCAGAAATTCGAGAACGGCAGGTGACCTGAAGGTCTACATGAGCCTGTCAATATGAAAATGTTGCCTCTTGGTTATTTTTATAGATACATTGTAAAATGTCCTCAAACTTGGGAGAGCTCCTATGGTCTGAAGTTACTTCATCCATCTCCCTATATTATCCACGTTTATAATAACTTTGTGCTTTTGGGTATGTGGCTGGTGATTGACATAGTATTTGCCAGGCATCTGAGCTGTGCCCATTCTTGAAAGCCAGCTATAAAGTCAGTCATTTGGTTTGTAGCCTGAACCCAGAAAGCTAGTTTGCTAATATTGATTGTCCCACAATGGCCAACTCTATAGCTAGCAGTTTACACATGGTAGCGGGGACATCAATCAACATAGTCGACGCCACACAAGATGTTAAAATACTTTTTTGGAACATTGATGTCCTTGCCAGTAAGATGGCCAATGAAAATTGGGTTACCTTTATACATAACTTTGATATTTTATTTTTCAAGAAACCTGGGCTACAGATTACATTAATCTGGCTTGCTTTGTCTCCTATTCGCTTCCAGAGATTCCATCTCCCTCTGGCAGGGCACAGGTGGGGCATATGACTTGGTTCAGTGTAACCTTAGTGTCTAAAATTGCACTGATAGCACTTTAGTCCAAGATGTTTTATCCACCTGGTCCAATGGTTTGAATGTTGTTTTCATTAATTATTACAATGGATGCCTTGGGCCCTATTTTAGTGTTAGTATTAAATTGATTTCTGATTTTATCTCAGGTCTTGACGTTAAACTCCTTTCTTTACACAAAACGTTCCAGAATACTTTAGGTGCTGATTTTAATTGAAAACTATAGCTCAAAAAGGCGGATAATGTTCACAGTCTCTTTGCTACCTATCAGCCAAGGGCATTTTTGCCTGTGTAAGGGAGGAAGCACTTTCCATCTCAATAAATGTTTTGACCTCATTAATGTCAGTGAACTATTGGAACCTTTCTATCCTCAAAAGCCACCTTTGTTAGAGGTGAGTATGGATCAGACATTGACTAAACATTGTTTCTTGAGATCTAACAGACTGGGTCTCTAGGGGAGGAATCGAGGAAAATATATATAGCGATTATTTTTTTTAAAAAATATATTTATTGGCATTTGGTCAACAAGTATGCAATAAATCAACTTTCCATTAAACTCCCCCACCCCAAACCCCTTCCCCCCTGTCAACTCCATTCCCAGTATATAGTTAGTATTCGGCCATTGCTTCTTCCAGACATTAAATACCAGATGAAGGTGAAGCCAGTGTATTACTGTGTATTAAGGACTGAGGTCCGCCTTAGTGCCTAAGTCCTCCGAAGATGTTTTTTGGTCCTGAGTTACCATTTGTGGGTTTTTGAGACAGTCTAGGAGATGGTCCCATTGCTGCGCTGTGTCTGCGGTCCCAGCCCCCCTCGCTGCCTCTCGGTGTGGAACACTTCGCTCTGCCTCAGCTCATTTAATTAGCGTGTCTCGCCATCTTGCTGTCTGCTGGGCCCTAGGATCTTTCCAGTGCATCCTTATCTCCCTTTTGGCTAGTATCAACGCCACGTCAATGTATTTAGTTGTTATTCTCTGCTTGTGTGGTCGCGAGAAGCCTCCCAATAGGGCCACTAATGGTGAGGAGCAAAGCCTCCTGTCTGTTACTGCGTTTAGGTTAAGTATTATTCCCACTCATCATTGCCCCAGTGTCATGCAGCTCCACGGCATATGCATCAGATCTGCTTCGGGTTTCGAACATCGGGGGCATGTACTGTTCCCCGTATTGTACATTAATGCTATCTTGGCAGGGCTTAGATACGCCCTGTGAAAGATATACAGGTTAATCAGTTTAAAACGGGCATATCTAGAGACCGTGTAGATACGTGCTGTGATTGTCCCCCACTGTGTGTCATCAATGGGTTTCTCAACATCTTCCTGCCAAAGGGCCTGCAGCCTGTCAAGAGGGAGCAAAGTGTCCCTATGTAATATTTTGTAGAGCGTAGACACGACCTTCCCCTCCCCCCCTATAGTGCAGATGGCATGGCATCCCGCATGAGTGGGAGGTTCACTTAGACCCTGTTTCCAGTGTCTCTGTATGAGGGCTGAGATTGATCTGTGTAAGAGGAATAGTCCCGGGGGGTTCCAAATTGTTCCATCAGTGTTTCGAATGACTGCAGTTCCCCATTGCAAAAACGGTCCCCGATCGTGCTGATGCCGTATGTCGCGAATCTGGTCACGCCCACTGTGGCCTCTCCCTCTGGGAGCGCATTAAGGCAGGCCAGCGGCATAGCCGGTGTGTAGGGTGACGTGGTTTTAGTGCGCTGTAAGCTGTGCTTCCAACAGGCGCCCATTACTTGTAGGTCTGGTGTCCATGTTTTCCGTGTCCCTTATGGCTCAGAAGTATCTCGTGTAGGGACTTATCAGTGTATTCAGCGTGCTGTCTCTTGGCTATGTCTAATGGCGCTAAATATACTGCCTTTGCTAGCCACTGTAATTGGCATGCTAGATAATATATCTCAACATCTGGTGCTGCCATTTCCCCCTCATCAGTTGGCCGTTGTCTGTGAGGTGTGTTTCTTGGATGGTTGCTAAATGCACTCCCCTTCTTTTAAGCTGACTATGCACTTTATATCGTTTACTCATGTTGTTTAGTCCCCTAACGTTCCAGGTGAGGAATTTACAAGCTAAAGGCCCCCTTCCCGCCAGCCTGAAGAGGCTGGCGGGAACGGGTGTCCTGGGGCCCCCTAACAGGGCCCCACAAAGATTTTCACTGTCTGCTTAGCAGACAGTGAAAATCGCGACGGGTGCCACTGCACCTGTCGCACCCCTGCAAATTCGGAGCTGGCTTCCTCTTTGCAGGGGCTTTCCCACTGGGCCGGCGGGTGATCTTTTGGCGATCGCCCGCCGGCCCAGCGGGAAAGTTGAAATGACCCCCGCGGTCATTTGACCGCGGTGCGGTCTTTGGGCGGTTTGGGTCGGAATGACCCCCTATATGTGGAGGTGATAGCGAGGACCAAGGGCTGCGCCCACGGCCCTCCTCCCATTGTTTGATTCTTCATCTTTGGAAGTTCTTCCTGGCCTTGTTGAGGTAATCTCATTTGTCTTGCTGGTGTTAGGCACTTATACGTTTGAGCTTTCTGAGTCGTGGAGCCTCAGCGCTCCCGTCTCTTGTACGCCGGTATTCTCAGTGAGTCAACAGTGTTAGTGGGTTCCAGTCAGCTGTCCGGCGTGGCCCGCCCTCCAAGGAGGACTCGTCGTTTGGGCAGGGGTCAAGGCCCCTCAAAGGATTTCATCCGATGTCCCTGTGGTGATCTTCGGCAGAGATTCAGTGGCGTCATGGGACGAGCAGTAGGCGCTGCCCGACATCGATTCCCGGTCCGAGTGAGTCTCAGAGTGGCATGGCGATCCTGATCCCCCTCCTCCTAAGGATGCTGCTGCATGTACTGCCTCTCGCATGTCTTGCAATGCCTGGCTGCGCGGTGGTGCCGCGGTCATCCATCGTTTCCCAGTTCTCGTGCAAGTTCCTGCTTGGGCCTGCGTTGCCCCCTCCGGTCTACTAGTCTCTTTCGTTCCAGACGCGTCCAGCCGTTCCTGTGCTTGCTGTGGTGTGGTAAAGAAGAGCATATCATTGTTTGTGATGACTTTCAGTCTGGCCGGGAATCACATGGCGTATCGTATGCCTCTTTCTCTTAGTCATTGTTTGATCTCAACAAAGGTGGCCCTCTGCCTCTGAGTGTCTCTTGGGAAATCCGGCAATATCATTATACAGTGGTCTCCAAGTGTGATGTCTCCTTTTGTTCGCGCCTGAGTCAGGATAAAGTCGATCTTTAAAGTGAAGCAGTTTGGCTATGATCGGGCGTGGTCTGGCACCCAGTGGAGGGGGCTTTGCCGGAATCCTGTGAGCTTGCTCTATTGCAAAATATTGCGACAGGCCCTCATGGGCCACTTGTTCACGTATCCATTGCTCTAGGTAGGTTTCTATATTAGGTGCGCCATGCTCTAATTTTTCAGGGAAACCAACCAGGCGTAAGTTACTTCACCGTGCTCTGTTCTCAGCATCCTCTGCTCGGGTTTCGAGTAGTTTAACCCGCAACGACAATGCAGCCACCGTTTTGGTTATTATCTGGCATTCCGGGGCAAGTTGTTCCAGGGATTTTTCATTAGTGATCACTCTGTCCGTCAGTCGCCTGTGGTCATCCCTGAGAAGTGTTAGATCCACCAAGAGTGTGTCAATCTTTAGTTCTAGTGCATCCCGAGAGGCCTGTATGGCCTGCAATATAGGGTCCAGGGTGGTCTCTTGCTGTGAGGTCCTGTCTGGCTCGCCCACGTCTTCGTCCCTCTGGGGGCCTCTTGCCACCTCTTCGCCAAAGCTGTCCAATTTTTGGGTTTGCCCATGTCTTCAGCTGTCCTTGTGCCTGCATAGGATTTATGTTTCGTGTGGCAGTGACTCGGACGACCCCTACGCCTCCCCTCTCCGCCACCCCAGTTCGCAGGGTCTATGCTGTGGGAATCTTCTGTCTTCTTTGCACCAAACACGATCAGCAGGGCATCCCCTGTTGCTCATATTGCCATGTAGAATCTTGTCACTGCTTATTTCTTTGGGGGGGCTCCCAGGATCCGTCCGGCTCATGGATGTCGCTCCCGCTCCCCCCCCCAGGATCCAATTTCACGGTCTGCCGCTGTCTCCTTTTGACTATGCTGACATCTACGCCCAAGGCTCAAGGCGCCCGTGCGTTGTCCAGGTCCTTCCTTCACCCTTTCTCTGTCTGACCGCTCTTCATGCCGTGCTCCCCTTTATCTCTTCAGGGGTGGGGGTGTGGGTACCCCACTGCCCCTCGCTTGCTGCGTCCTGGTGAGAGTCAGGTGTCTCGGGCTATCTTGCGCCGCAGGCCCCTTCTGTTAGATCCACGTCTGCGCCACTCGCGCAGCTCCTCAGGGGACTCCGGGCCTCTCCCTCCGCACCTCAGATGCAAGGCGTTACAGCAGCAACACACAGCCGGCTCTTCCACTCCGGGGCCTCACCTCGCCGCGCGGTTCCCTTCCGAACGGCGCTGCCTCAACCTTTCCTCTGGCCCCGCTAGGCAATCGCAGTATTTGGCCTCCTCGGGTCACTCACCGGTTGTCTCTCTCTCCTCTCCGCTCCGGTGCCCGGCGTCTTACTCCATGTTCGCACCTATTGTCCCCAGGGCACCGCCATCTTGCTTCTGTTTGGCCTTTTCGGGTCAGGCAGCCATGTGTCTCGACTCCTCACAGGATCTTTCCAGGCTTTCGCATTTGGACTGCCTGCAGTTCCGACATGTTTACCCCCAGACTGGGTCGATTCTGTCAGCTGGGGGGACAGGATATGTGCCGGATGATCGGAGGCCACCGGGAGCCCCTCGTTACGCGCGCTGCTCCATCGGCCTCAAGCCACACCCCAGGTATATAAAGCGATTATAACCCTCACTGTTTTGTTTTACACATTCTTAAGGGGTGAATAGGTGCTAAGGTTGTGGCCTTGTCCTCTTTAGTTGTAAAGACACAAGGTCTTCATTTGGTTTGCCGAAATACTGACTTGACAGCTCTCACATCATATCTGTGTGACTGGGCAGAGCTCACAGAGTTTCACTCTGCAGCATTACTAAAAAAGTGAGACAAATTCCACTGAGTTCTGCATGTGGGCAGAGTACTGAATCAGAAAATAATGCGCTCAATTAGTTCCACTTGGATAGAGTAAGTAATGTTTTAATTAAATTCATATATGTTTAAACATTAAACATGACTTTATGACGAGGCTGCAGAGGCATTGCTAAGACTCTTAGGGGGTCATTACAACCCTGGCGGATGGCGGAGAACCGGCGGTAAGACCGCCAACAGGCTGGCGGTCTTACCTAGGTGAATTATGACCATGGCGGTTACCGCCATGGTCATCCGACGGTTCTCCGTCCCGCCCCTCGGGCTGGAGACCTGGGTCTCCAGTCCTGCGGCCGTCAGTATACCGCCGGCGGTATTTTGACCCGGCTTAGCACCTTGGATTTCCAGCAGTTTGAACCGCCATGAAATCCATGGCGGTAAGCACTATCAGTGCTAGGGAATTCCTTCCCTGGCACTGATAGGGGTCTCCCCCACCACTCACCCCCACCCCGACTCCCTCCCCTACACCCCCACCACCCCTGCCACCCCCCAAAGGTGGCAGGGCCCCCTCCCCACCCCGACCCCCAACATAACATTACGGACACACACCCGACACGCATGCAGGCACCACCAACACACACACGCACACACTCCCACATACATGCCCACAGCCACACACACTGTCAGGCACGCACACCCACATTCAAACATACATGCACACATCCATGCAGACATATCTACAGACATACATGCACTCATTCCCATACACACAACACCCCCGCAAGCACACACGCACTCACACGCCCCCTCTACATACACCCACGCACACCCCCATGCACCCACACAACATCCAACACCCCCCACCCCCCTCCCCTAACAGACGATCGACTTACCTGATCTGTCGATCCTCCGGGAGGGGACGGGAGCCATGGGGGCAGCTCCGCCGACACCGCCATGCCAACAGAACACCGCCACAGCGAATCACAGGACGTGATTCGCTGGCCGGTGTTCTGTTGGCGTGGCGGTGGAGGTGGAGCAACCTCCACTTCCCCGCCGCCCGCAAGTATGGCTGTTGGCGGCTCTCCGTCGGAATGACGACAGAGAGCAGCCAACAGTCATAATACGCCGAGCGGCAAACCGCCACTACTGGCGGTCTTCTGCACGGCGGTCCCTCAGCGGTCTTTCAAAAAGACCGCTGAGGTCGTAATGACCCCCTTAATCCCCAAAGGGCTCAAATAAAATGGAGGCAAGCGCATTTGAGTATAGGTGAAGTCGAAACAAAGCAATTGGAGGGGAGGGCGGCAGTAGTTTTAGGGCTAGAAGGATCCTCTCTAATAATTCCAAGAAGCAGCAGAACATTTAGCAACAATATTCGATTTGCTTCCACATAGTCACTTCAATCATTGCAAAATGAGGGCGCTGCACACCGCACAAGAGGTGATCCGAGTGCAGGGCACCTCACGCTGATAAACCTGCTTGCAATACTAAAAAAGTGGAAGGTGAATCCAAGGGCCGGCTTTGTAAATAATAAAAAAATTCAGATGAGGGCGGAGTGCATGACTTATGCAAATGTGACATTTACCAATTTGTGTTGATATGCAAAACAGATGAGAAGTGGTAGAACATAAACATCATAAAATCAAATGTTTAATGAGGTGAATTGAAAATATTGGATAGTGTAGAGCATTTATTTTGTCATAGTGCCGCCATATGCTAGACTTAAAGCTCATGTTACAGAGGCAGGTTTAAGTGACAGTTAAATGACAGCATAGGATGGGAGACAGCCAGAGTTGAGGTACGGCATGGTTATAAGTGCATCAGCAGAGTGTTGGTATGAACATATGCACAGTAGGGAAGAAAGCACACTCACCAGTCAGTCCCGCTCTTCTTATTCAGTACATACCCATAAGTCATCTGCGGGGCCACACCATTCTTGCTGACTTTACAGCCATGTTCATTCGGGTGTGTTCGTAGTTACTGCCAGGTGTACCTCACCACCTCCCTCTTGGGCATGCTGCCTTCTCCTTCCTTACAAACTCACTCACAGTCATAGCTCCCACGAGCACTGCCCTCTGCTGTCCAGAGGGCAAACTGTGCCGGCCTAGCAGTACTACTTGAGGTTGACAAAGCTTGGTTTACAGAATGCACAATAATTTGCACTATAGTTGAGGCCAAGGGACACTTCCCAATTTACCCTCATCTGCTCCGAGTAAGGTTTTCTGCACACAGCTCACACCTAACCAGTCTGAAACGTGGATTTTTACAGAGCTCATCTGTAAACTCCGCTATGTGCGTGGTGGAGAAGTTTTTTTCAAAATCTGCAGTCCAAGTGGAGCGCAGAGTGGCAAAACTCCACCAAACCTGCTGCGAAGTGGATTTTAACACCAACCCTTAGTGCCAACCATCTTAATATGGTCTTTAGCTGTCTTACCCTTTCTGATGATTACTGTGTATGGCAAATCAATTTGCCAATTTGGGCTTAACTGTAAGCAATTTGCTCAAGGAGCCCATTGGACCCAGAAATCATGAGGATAAATGGTTTGATCAATCTTTGAGGAAGGCCTTGGCAAATCTAACTTGGGAGCTAAAGGAGAAGCTCAGCAAAAGCTGCAAAATTCACCAGTAAAGAGCTGAATACAATACAGGCAAAAAATACAGGCACAAGGAGATTCAAAATGAATCCTGGAGGAAGCTGGCTTTGGCTTGTAGACTGAAGGATATCAGGCCTTTCTGATCAGTAGTTCATAATATTAAATCTAAGGGAGCCAAAAACAAACCTGTCATTACTTCCATTAGTCGTGGTGTGTTTTAAAGATCTATATGGTTTTGGCACTTTTGCCCAGTCAAACGAGGAGCAGATGACTTTCCCTTGAGCCTTGGAATTTATGCTCAAATGCATTTGTGAGTCTGTTATTAAGTCTCAAGCTAATAAGGCCCCGGAGCCGGATGGGGTTGTCGCGTAGGCTCTCATTATCCTAATGAGACTACTGGATTTGGGCCAAAAAAGGATCCCTACGTAAGAGTGTGTATTTTTCTATGAACACGACATGACGAAGCATTACCACGTTTGCCGGCAACCTATCTTACTGCAGCCTTGAGAAAAGCACAGAGTGAAAGAAATGTATTGTTTAAGAATGCAGTGCTGGCCTAGGCAAAGAACAGCTAGAAAGAGAAAATAAAACGAGACCGCAAATGTGGCTAATGTTAAAATAATACACAGAGCTGAATAAAATATATCTAGGTTAAAGTGCACAGCGGCAGGCCTAGTTTGCTAAAATAACATGTGTGAGGCTATATTTAAAATGGCTACACAACAAGGTCCCTATTGACCTTTATAAGTCTCTACCAGAACTTTGGGCCACCTTGCTGTGCAATTGTTTTAACGCCCTCATCACAATGGTATTCCCAGATTCTTGGCATCCTGCCATTATAGTACCCATTTTTAAAAAAACAATTCCTAACTACCAAGCTGTTACCAGCAATAATCTTTGCTGGACTCAGCTGTGAAGCTTACTGGGAGAGTTGACTTGAGTGCCTTTTAATATGGGTTAGGGAGTCAGACATGATGTCTGAGATGCAGTATGGTTTCAGTGAAGGAATTGGTACGGTGGAGCAATGTTTGAATTTGCACGTATTGATTACTAAATATAACATTGTTAAGCTAAACTCCAACTGCCTGGCCTTCAAGCACCTGACCTCTGCCTTCCAAAGCATGGTCCAAATTGTGGGAGACTCTAACCAATTTGCGGGTGGACAGTAGCCTAGTGGAATATCGTTGGGCCCTACATTATGATCTATCAGCCTCAGTAAGGTTCAGCCCATCCGGTGAGCGCACCAACGTCTTTAAGTTGAGGAAGGGAGTGAACCAGGGCTGTGTCTTGGCTCTGATTTTATTTCTTTTCTTTATCAATGAATTAGGCACAGTCCTCTCAAAAAAAATCTCAGATGCCCCTTTAATTGCCAAGAAAAAAAGTCCCAGTATTACTCTATTCCGACGATGCCTTATTAATTGCTAGAACCTTTAACAACCTAAACATCCTATTTCAGGACTTTGTTCCCTTTATGGGGTACTAACTTCACCATATCTTGTGGACCCAGGAGTCATAAGATACACAATGTATATTTGGAAGGCTACCCCATTGTCTCTCATCAGGATTTTTCATACCTGGATGTTGTGTTTGATGCCAGGGGGAATTGGGGATCCTGCACAACTAAAATGTATAATAGATGTATGAGCGCAGCTGGCTATATTTATAATTTAGCCTCCCGTATTGGAAGTAAAACAGTGGCCTGCTAGTTGGAGGTCTAGAGGAGCAAATGCTTTCCAATTCTGACTTATGGGGAATTTTTAGAAGTGGGATTCCTAGCTTGCTGAGGTTTGCACCCAGGCTACACAAAAACCACCACTCTAGTCAGGGTAAGCTAGATACAAATTAAGTGATGACCTGTGCTCACCCTCTGTGGTAGCTGGGCACAGAGTAGTCAGGTTTATCTAAAGAGGCAATGTGTAAAGAATTTGTGCAACACACAAACACACATACACAAACACACACGTACACAAACACACACACACACAGTAACACAATGAATACACCGCAAAGAGACTCAACACAGATTTGTACAATTTGATTATTATGACATAAACAACACAAGACCAAAATCAAATGTATAGAAGTTGAGATATTGAATTTTAAAAGAATAAATGCAGTAAAGCACTTGGAAGCAATAAAATGATACTTTACCTTGCTGAAATAGGGTGGTCTGGACTGGGGCAAAGTCAGAGTTTGGGGTGACCTCAATAGGAGCACTTCTCCTGATTGCAACTGCCAGTTGCATCGTGAAATGCGGTGATCGAGTCCTTTCACGGATGGAGATGATCTATATAGTGATGGTGATGCGTCAGTTCCAAAGCATATTCTTTATGATCAGGAAATACCACCTAAAAATTATAATGAAATTCCCAATGCTAACCTTGAGAGGAGCAGGCCTCACAGTAGTGAATCACGAAATAGGCTGTTTGTCACTACTAGGACATGCAAAACATAAAAGTACAAGTGCTACCTTTTACTTACACAGCACTCGGCCCATGGGGCTACCTAGGGCCTACCTTGGGGGTTACGTATGCGTAATAAAAGGGGATTTTAAGGTTTGGCAACTAGTTTTAAATGCCAAATCCAAGTGGCAGTAAACTGTACACACAGGACTGCAGTACAAGCTTGAGACAGGTTTGAAAGGCCACTTCATTGGGTGGCACAATCAGTGCTACATGCCCACTAGTAGCATTTGAAGTACAGGCCCTGGGTATATTTTGTGCCACTTTACAAGTATCCTATGAGTAGATTAAATATGCAAATCAGGTATACACCAATGCCTTCATAGTTAGGGGAGAAGCACATGCACGTTAGCACTGGCTAACAGAGATAAAGGGCTTAGATTTCCAAGGCCAATAAAAAGATACAACAAAAAGAGGAGGTAAAAAGACAAAATGTTTGGGGTGACCCTTTAAATTGTGCCATTTTCCAACAGATGGGCATTTGGGGTTACTAAAGTACTAACTCTCTTCAGGGTGAACAGAACAGGGTGCTTAGGTGATTCCTGGGAATTCTCTCTGCCTGTTCAACCTTTATTGTGCACCAAGAACTCAGGGTTGAATACGTGGTGGATTTTATCAAAATGCCCCCCTCCCTTTGCTCTGTGGTGCCCAGGGAGGTCATTTTAGATTGACTCTCATCTGACAGAGAAATGAAAAGATATTAGGTTAGAATATATGAACCTGGGTAGGCCGGGCCTTTTTTCTAGTCTTGCAGCCATGACCAACTCTGATTTCGTTTGGGTCAAAAAAACTTTTAAAGCAATGAGGCACCACGAAAGAGGAAACTGAACACTCAAAAATTACCATTAGGGAGTATGTGAGGGATTAAGCTACTTCAGCCCTGAAGCCATATCTTGAGTAGGTTGACAACACTTGGGACAGATTGCTTTTAACTAGATTTAGGCTGGGTTTTGTGAGATGGTGCCTTGGTTTTCCCCAGGTCAATTTGATCCAACACAAGTTTAAATATGCCCATGTGATGAATCTTCTCCCCAGTGTTTGATTCAGTTTGTCTTTTTTGTCAGTTTTATTATTATTCAGTCCACAGTAAAAGGTTTTTAATTCCAGCGTGTGTGGAATTAGAAGATGTGATGCTGCCCTGGTTTATTTTCAAAAGTTCAACTCCCCTTCCCTGTATGCAAATATTTGCTAATTTTTAAATGTGCTATTGCCAAAGAAAATCTATGTTATTTTTGCAGCTTATACTGCTGGACCTCTAAGGCTTTTTACAATCTATTTTTCTTAAAGTGCCAGTGTCTTGCTGAGATTTACTGTTTTCAAATATTTTTGCTTTTATGAGCTTTTTTTGTATAATAAAATGGCTTTAAAAAGTGCTGTTGCTTAGAGAAAATCCATGTCATCCTTGCACTTTATGTTTTTGGATTAATGAGGTCTCTTATTATTTATTTTCTTAATAGTGCTTATGCCCTGCTTTTTTAGGTGTTTTTAAATAATTCAGTTTTTAAGATGTATCTTGCATTTTGGAATGTTTTGAGAATATTCTTTAAGCTATTGTGATGTACTTTTTATGGTTGCTTTAGAAAATGAAATATTTTTTTTTAACTTGACTTGACTCCATGGGTCAGTTTGGGAACCTCCTGTTTGTGCTACATTGAAACAAGTTTCCCAAGGCCTCCTTGCAGCATCCTATTTGGCCAGCACCAACTTGTCCTGCCTGAGGCCTGCTGCCAACCTCTGCTGAAGTGAGTCCTCATCACCAAAAGGTGCCCCTGAGGTCCTGGACACTTGACTGGTGTCAGTGACCACTCCTGTTAAAGAAATGGTCATAATCCTAAAGTCTGGATTTTGTTCATTTTGGTGTATTTTAGGCATTAAGATTTACTCTACTTTTCTGAATTGGGTTGGGATTTTTCTTGTGTTGAGTTTTCACTTTATTACTGTTTGTGTGCAGCACAAGTAATTTACACATCACCTCTAAATTAAGCCTGACTACTTTGTGCGAAGCTACCAGAAGGGTATTCACAAGTTTGTTGAGAGACTTATATGGCTCACCCTGATTGATAAGGATTGTGTTTATTACTTGAGTGGGGCTTCCACCTCTCTTAACTAATAACCCAAATTCTTACACAGAGTAATAAATGTAAATCATTCACATGTAACCTCAGTTTTAAAGTAATGGCAACTTGGGGTCTTTGGTTGGCAGTCAGTTTACCCCCTGTCCAAGCAAGGACCCTCACTCTAGTGAGGGTAAAAGAGAATCATCCTCAGCTAACCCCTGCTTACCCCCTTTGTGGCTTTGCACGAGCATTAGGCTTAACTTCAGAGTGCTAGGTGATAAGTATTGTACCAACACACACAGTAACTCAATGAAAACACTACAAAATTACACAACAGAGGCTTAGAAAAATAGAGAATATGTATCTAAACACAAAAAGATCAAAACAACAAAAAATCACAATAAATAAGTCAAGTTATCACTAAAAATACAAAAAGAATCTTCATGTAATTTAATCACGCACTAACACTGTTAGCGTGAAAATGTACCTTGGGTGCATCAAAAATAACTCCACACAGGCGAATATGCGTCAAAAAGGGTTTGCGATGCGTCCACTTCACTCATGAGCGAGACCTTGGGTCGTTTCTCCTTTCGTCGGGTCGCCGTGCGTCATGTCTTCTCTCCTCAGGAGAGCGATGCCTCGATCAGGTCAGCACTCTCGGGTCCGGGCAGGCCTTGCGTAATTTTTACATGCCCAGCGGTGTTTGCGTCAGAAATCCAGCCACACGATGATCTAAAAACCACGCAGCGCGGGTTGCGATCTCACCAGCCTCCGTCAGCCATGCTGTGTGTCATTTCTTCAGCCCCAGGCATTGATCTTCGGGTTGCGTTGCAGGCGAGCATCGATTTTCTGCCGCGAAGCCAGCGGCGCTTCGATTTTTCAGCCACAGACTGGAGTCCCGTCGCTCTTTTCCCCGCACCTGGTCGGTGCGTGGATTTCTTGATCATAGGCTGCCAGCTTCTCCTTTCAGGGTCCCAGGAACTGGATGTGCACCACTTGCCAGAGTAGGAGTCTCTCCAGAGACTCCAGGTGCTGGCAGAGAGAATTATTTGCTTTCCCTGAGACTTCAAACTACAGGAGGCAAGCTCTAAATCAAGCCCTTGGAGAGTTCTTCACAAGGAGGAAGGCAACACAAAGTCCAGACGTTTTCCTCTAGCACAGGCAGAAGCAGCAACTGCAGGAGGGCTCCACAAAGCACAGTCACAGGCACGGCAGCTCTTCTTCCTCAGCTCTTCATCTCTTCTCCAGGCAGAGTTTCCTCTTGGTTTCCAGAAGTGTTCTTAGGTCTGTGGTTTTTGGGTGCCCCTCTTATACACATTGGGGGTGATTCTAACCCTGGCGGTCGGTGATAAAGCGGCGGCCAACCCGCCAACAGGCCGGCGGTCCAAGAAATGGAATTCTGACCCTGGCGGGAACCGCCAACACAGCCCGCCAACTTAACACTCCGACCGCCAGGCGGCAGACAATGTTCCGCCCACACTATCATGACCGGCCAATCCGCCACCTTTTCCGGGGCGGGAGCACCGCCGATAAAAACACGGCGGAAACAGACTACGAACGGGAAAACGCGCACCTCTACGCACTCCACGAGGAAGGAGGACAGCATGGAACCCGAATTAAACATCCAACCTGCTCTCGTCTACCTGCTCATCTACCACGAGTACGAACGCCGGCGCAGACGACAACGGTGAGTACTGCACCTACGACACAGGGGAGGGGGGAGGACGAAAGGTCACGTGCACACACATACGCGATACACCCACCCCCCCAAACCATGTACACACCAATGCAGAGCAACAAGTTACAGTGAAACCACCCAAACCCCCGTAAAGAAAACAAGGACATAATTAAATAGTGACTCGAAATTTATGGGAAATAAAAACCACTGATAAGTCACGGTCAAATAGCAATAACAACTCAAAAATCCCAAATCAATATCCAGTGCATACAAAAAACGAGGCAATAAGTCCTGCACAACTAACGTGATTCAAAGTGTCCGTGGGCCAAAGTGTAGCAACACAAGGGCAAAGCCCACACAGGAGACCTGAGTCCTTTGGAGAGAACACTGCAGGGGCATCTGATGAAAAAACTACAGGCACCTCAGGGGGAAGGGAAGGGGGGGGCACCACAGCCACATGAGTCCACAACGCCAGATCCACGAAGGGGCCACCATGCCCACTCGGCCATCCTGGGGAGTGCAAAGCCACAGTCTCTCAAGTCTCTAAAGTGGGTGGGTTGCCCACTCGGCCATCCTGGGGAGTGCAAAGCCACAGTCTCTCAAGTCGATAACAGTGGGTGGGATGCCCACTCCGCCATCCTGGGGAGTGCAAAGCCACAGTCTCTCAAGTCTCTACAGTGGGTGGGTTGCCCACTTGGCCATCCTGGGGAGTGCAAAGCCACAGTCCATCAGGTGGATTACAGTCTCCACTGGTCAAGGAGGAGGCATGGTGGGCACAGTGAACCGTTAACAGTGCATGGCAGGAAGGGCCCAGCGGAGCGGTGCTTGAGACGGCGGGGCCCAGCGGAGCGGTGCTTGAGATGGCGGGGCCCAGCGGAGCGGTGCTTGAGATGAAGGGCCCAGCGGAGCGGTGCTTGACATGGCGGGGCCCAGCGGAGCGGTGCTTGAGATGGCGGGGCCCAGCGGAGCGGTGCTTGAGATGAAGGGCCCAGCGGAGCGGTGCTTGAGATGGCGGGGCCCAGCGGAGCGGTCCTTCAGATGGCGGGGCCCAGCGGAGCGGTGCTTGAGATGAAGGGCCCAGCGGAGCGGTGCTTGAGATGAAGGGCCCAGCGGAGCGGTGCTTGAGATGGCGGGGTCCAGCGGAGCGGTGCTTGACAGGAAGGGCCCAGCGGAGCGGTGCTTGAGATGGCGGGGCCCAGCGGAGCGGTGCTTGAGATGGCGGGGCCCAGCGGAGCGGTGCTTGAGATGAAGGGCCCAGCGGAGCGGTGCTTGAGATGGCGGGGCCAAGCGGAGCGGTGCTTGAGATGGCGGGGCCCAGCGGAGCGGTGCTTGAGATGAAGGGCCCAGCGGAGCGGTGCTTGAGATGGCGGGGCCCAGCGGAGCGGTGCTTGAGATGAAGGGCCCAGCGGAGCGGTGCTTGAGCTGGCGGGGCCCAGCGGAGCGGTGCTTGAGATGGCGGGGCCCAGCGGAGCGGTGCTTGAGATGAAGGGCCCAGCAGAGCGGTGCTTGAGATGGCGGGGCCCAGCGGAGCGGTGCTTGAGATGAAGGGCCCAGCGGAGCGGTGCTTGAGATGGCGGGGCCCAGCGGAGCGGTGCTTGACAGGAAGGGCCCAGCGGAGCGGTGCTTGAGATGGCGGGGCCCAGCGGAGCGGTGCTTGAGATGGCAGGGCCCAGCGGAGTGGTGCTTGAGATGAAAGGCCCAGCGGAGCGGTGCTTGAGAAATGGCGGGGCCCAGCGGAGCGGTGCTTGAGATGGCGGGGCCCAGCGGAGCGGTGCTTGAGATGAAGGGCCCAGCGGAGTGGTGCTTGAGATGGCGGGGCCCAGCGGAGCGGTGCTTGAGATGGCGGGGCCCAGCGGAGCGGTGCTTGAGATGAAGGGCCCAGCGGAGCGGTGCTTGAGATGGCGGGGCCCAGCGGAGCGGTGCTTGACAGGAAGGGCCCAGCGGAGCGGTGCTTGAGACGGCGGGGCCCAGCGGAGCGGTGCTTGAGATGGCGGGGCCCAGCGGAGCGGTGCTTGAGATGAAGGGCCCAGCGGAGCGGTGCTTGAGATGGCAGGGCCCAGCGGAGCGGTGCTTGAGATGGCAGGGCCCAGCGGAGCGGTGCTTGAGATGGCGGGGCCCAGCGGAGCGGTGCTTGAGATGGCGGGGCCCAGCGGAGCGGTGCTTGAGATGGCGGGGCCCTGTTCAGCGGTGCTCTTCTGCACAGCGGGGCCCTCTTCAGCGGTGCTCTTCTGCACGGCGGGGCCCTCTTCAGCGGTGCTCTTCTGCACGGCGGGGCCCTCTTCAGCGGTGCTCTTCTGCATGGCGGGGCCCTCTTCAGCGGTGCTCGTCCAGTAGGTCAAGGGAGCCAGACCTGGCCTGGACTCCCTGCTCACTCGCCCTCCGACCGTGCTGTTGCTGGACCCTTCGGTGACGGAGTCCTGGGCCCTTTGGTGTCCTTCCTAACACCCTGGATGGGGCTTGTGGGCCCCACCTGCTCCGCGCTCCTGCTGGCTGACTTTTCCGCCCTGCTGCCCTTTCGCTCCTTAGATGGGGCTCTCGGGCCCTTGCCTCCCCTAGCTGTTGTGGCTGGTGATGTGGGAGAACTTGGCTCCTTGGGGGCAGCCGTGTCAGTCCTCTCACGGCGGCCCTTTACCTTCCTGGTCTTCTTGCCTGGTGGGGGGCTGCCTGTCCCCTTGCTGCTGATTGAGGTGTCACTGCTGGCAAAGGGTGGGCTCCAGAACCCATGCACCACAGTGACACCCGAAGCTGGGCTGGTGGTGGCTGAGGTGCTCTTGGGACTCTTTGCAGATGGAGGGGGTGGGTCAGTGGAGGGAAAGAGGTCAAGATTAGCAAGGAAAACTTTCTTAGGACCAAGGTAAAAGGTAGGAGAAGTGGAGATGGAAGTGGAGGAAGAGGATGTGGTTGTAGGAGAGTCAGGTGTGCTGTCTTTGGGTGCAGGTGCATGTGCTGGAGGCTGTCGTGAGGTGGATGGCTGTTGGGTGGGTGGCTGCCTGCGTTTGTGTGTCTTGGAAGAGGGGGTGACAGACACAGTGGGAGAGGACACAGGGGACGTGTAAATGGTAGTGGGGGTGGTGACTGCACGTGTGCGGACTGGACTGGAGGGTGTGCTGGTGATGGAAGCACTGGCTGATGGTGGTGTGCATGCAGGTGTGAGTGTAGACGTGACAGGGAGGGAGGAGGGAGACGAGGAGGTGGGGGACACAGAGGTGGTAGTGACTGTTGGAATGTCTGCATCTGGGTGTTGCTTGCGTGAATGCTTGTGGCTTCTGTGGTGCCTGTGTCTGGATGAGCTTCCCTTGGGTGTTGAGGTGTGTGCAGGCTGGTCTGATGGTGTGGATGGGATAGGCTGAGGAACAGGAGACAGAGACAGGCTGGAGGCAGTCAGAAGAGGGAGGCTGGAAACAGGGACAATGGCTGCCGTCAGTGCTGAGGCCAGAGCATTGAACGATCGTTGATGGGCAGCCTGACCCGAATGAATGCCCTCCAGGTAGGCATTGCTCAGATGCACCTCCCTTTCTACCCCCTGGATGGCATTCAAAAGGGTAGTCTGCCCAACAATGAGTGTCCTGAGGAGATCAATGACCTCCTCACTGAGGGCAGCAGGGGTAACAGGGGCAGGGGCTGAGGTGCCTGGGGCGAAGGAGACGCCCGCCTTCCTGGGCAAGCGGGCACGGAGCGTAGGCTGAGGGGCTGCTGGGAGGGCGGGGCTGGTGCGCTGGGTGGCGGCTGTACCTGGAGAGGCGGGGGGCACGGATGTTGCCGCCACCGCTAGGGAGCTCCCATCCGAGGACGTGTCGCTGTCGCTGGTGTCACCACCGGTCCCCGTTGTGGTGCTCCCCTCGCCCTCCGGATCACTGGTGGCCTCCTTGTCTGTTCCTGGTCCCACCGGGGCCTTGTGACTTGCAGCTCCCTCGTGCTCCGATGCCATATCTCCTCCGCCTGATGATGCTAATGCACAGATGCACAAGAAGACGAAGAACAAGGGTGGGTGGAGAAAAACGAAGACCAGGTTGAGTGAATGCAATGACAACACCGTTGGCGGAGAGGACAGACACAGGAGCCTCAAGCACTAAGCCGCGCATTCGGGGTACACTACTCAGTACTTCGGACTAGGACTACAGGTCTAGAGACGCCAAAGGTGCACATGTGCGATGCTGGACCATCGATAGCTGTACTTGTCACCCTACAGAGGTGGGGTCCGGGAGCACAGGGCCATGCCTAAAGGAGTGGACTACACAACAAAAAGCGCCCTGGCCTAATGTCACCCCCAACCCTCCTCCCCCACCCAGACGTCTCCACTGCGCAGAGAGATAGCAGAATGTGCTGATACTCACCCCCTTGTGTCTGCTGTGATGTCCTCAAGCGCCCATCCAAATCAGGGTAGGCCACCGCCAGGATCCGGGACATCAGGGGGGTCAGGGTACGACTGGCACCCCTCCTACGTTGGGAGGCTATCCCCAGCAGTGACTCGGCGGTCTTCCTGGTCCCGCGGCGGATGTCCTCCCACCTCTTGCGGCAGTGGGTGCCCCGTCTGACGTGGACCCCCAGGGCCCGGACTTCCTTGGCGATAGCACGCCATATGTCCACTTTCTGATGGGCGCTGACCTATTTGACATGTACGGGGTGGGAAGGAGAAATCATCATATTTCTGCATGTTAGATGCGATTGGCCCCACCTCCCCAACCTTGCCATATGGCACATGCTCTCATCTGTCGTGCGTTGCACTCCTCATTCGCCCCCCACCCCACCAACTTAGCATCCACCCCACTCCACACAGCCATAGCCCATTCAATGTGCACCCAGTGTACTTACCTGTTGGTCTGGAGGACCGTAGAGTAACGCATACTGGGGGAGGACCCCGTCCACGAGCTTCTCCAACTCTTCGGAACTGAAGGCGGGGGCCCTTTCCCCAGTCGCAGCAGCCATTGTCACTTCCAGACCGAGGTCACAGCAGCACTTGCAGTATAGGTCCTCTCCTGTGGAAGATCAGGTCTCGAGTGATTAAGCAGATAGAAAATGGCGGTCACGCCCGCGGCGGTGCGTACCGCGGCGGTGCGTACCGCGACCGCCGGCGCACCTCATTATTGGCTCCTGAAACCCATAGGCTTCAATGTTAGCCAATGCGGCTTCGTATAGCGGTCTTCGACCGCCTACCGCCACGGTGTGCCGCGCCAGCGCATTGACCTCACATCCCATTGTCCCACTTCACAGGTCAGGCAGCCGCCATTTCAAGGGCCCACATGGCATTATTTGTACTGCGTCACACAGGCCTAGGCCTTGCATTGCCACACATACACGCCTTTCAATACATAGATAATCGTGTGCTATGCATGCAGTGGTGAACGTACCTGTGACTTGCTTGACTCTGTGCTCCATGTTGTCCTTCCTAGGCACCGTCCGCTGGGACTTGCGAGGAGAAGGATGAATCCTCGCGTGTACCGCCCGCTGGTGGACCTGTCGACAATGGAAGAACGCCACATCATACTACGATACCGACTTGACCGAGCCACTATACATGAACTGTGTGCCCAGCTGGAGCCAGCCCTGATGTCCCCCATCCGCCAACCCACAGGAATTCCCCCTCTAGTGCAGGTTCTGTCAGTCCTCCATTTTCTGGCAAGTGGCTCATTCCAGACAACAGTGGCCATGTCATCTGGAATGTCTCAGCCTATGTTTTCAAAGATCTTGTCTAGAGTGTTGTCTGCCCTGACGAAACACATGCGGCGCTACATTGTATTCCCTGAGGAGGTCGATTTGGCCACTGTGAAGGGTGATTTTTATGCCCTTGGACATATTCCCAACATAATTGGTGCCATTGATGGAACCCATGTGGCTTTAGTACCCCCAAAAGACGATGAGCAGGTGTACAGAAACAGGAAAAGTTACCATTCGATGAACGTTCAGGTGGTCTGTTTGGCTGACCAGTACATCTCCCATGTGAATGCCATGTTCCCTGGGTCAGTGCATGACGCGTACGTGATGCGAAATAGCAGCATCCCTTATGTGATGGAACAGCTACAGAGACAACGTGTGTGGCTAATTGGTGACTCTGGTTACCCCAACCTGCCTTGGCTATTGACCCCAGTGAGGAATCCCCGGACCAGGGCAGAGGAACGGTACAATGAGGCCCATGGGCGAACTAGGAGGGTCATTGAAAGAACCTTTGGCCTCCTGAAGGCCAGGTTTAGGTGCCTACATATGACAGGGGGATCCCTGATGTACTCACCAAAGAAGGTGTGCCAGATCATCGTGGCCTGCTGCATGCTTCACAATCTGGCATTGCGACGTCAGGTTCCCTTCCTGCAGGAGGATGGTCCAGATGGTGGTGTTGAAGCAGCTGTGGAGCCTGCGGAGAGTGAAAAGGAGGAAGACGAAGAGGACGACCCAGACAACAGGGACAGAGTTATCCATCAGTATTTTCAGTAGCACACAGGTAGGGATCACCCACGCCATTTACCATTTACTGAATGCCCCCTGCATCTTTACTTTGTGTATTTCCCCCCAGTTCTTTTAAACTGAAGTTTACTTTTCCCTTCCCTTTTCAGTGCTGTATGACCCACTGCGTGACTTCTGTTTGGTTAGCCCATGGACTAATGCTTATTGACATCGGTATGTTGTCCACACATAAATAACAGAACATTATTGATAAGTAATGTGTTATACATTTGTAAATAATACAGGCTGACTCCAGAATGATTTACGTGCAATGAGTGATTTATTTTTAGTGCTATATTTTGGAACATGATATTAAAACGGTGAAGAGTGAGGGTAGAGTTATGTCCATGGCAGAGTCCAGTTCTCGGTCGCACAGGTGCATTGTTCATATGGCTGTGGAAGGATGGAGCAGGGGCAGTTCAAGGTTGGACAGGGTGACACTGTGGGACAGTGGAATGACATCCGGGGGGATATTAGACTGGCGGGGGTCTTGGCATCCTACTCTGTCTTCCTTTGAGATCTCAGGTTCCTCTTGCGGGGTGGTTGTTCTTCAGCAGGAGGTGGGGTTCTGGTGGCCCGTCGTTCTGCGGGGCCTCCTGACCACTAGCGCCGGCGGAGGTGGTAGGCTGTTCCTGGCTAGTGACAGGGGCCCTTTGCGGTGCCACATGGTCCCGCAATGTGGTTTCTATCCGGTTGAGGGCCTGGACTATGGTCCCCATTGCGGTAGCGATGTCCCGGAGTTCATTGCTGAACCCCATGTACCGTTCCTCCTGCTGTGCCTGGATCTCGGTGAACCTGGCCAGTACCGTCGCCATCGTCTCCTGGGAGTGATGGTATGCTCCCATGATGGTGGTGAGGGCCTCTTGGAGAGTCGGTTCCCTGGGCCTGTCCTCCCCCCCTGTCAAACAGCAGCCCTCCCAGTTGCCCTGTTTCCCCGGGCCTCTGTCCCTTGGACGGTGTGCCCACTACCACTGCCCCCAGGTCCCTGTTGTTGTTGGGGTGTTGGGTCAGCCTGGGTGCCCTGTAGTGGCGGACACACCGCTGATTGACGCGTCCGCGGGACAGAGGCATGGGCCCGCTGGGTGGGAGCTGTGCTGGTGTTCCCAGAGGGGTTTGGGTCTGCTGTGGCCTGTGTCTGTGTGTGGGGAACCGACTGTCCAGAGGTCCCCGATGGTCCGGGCTGGTCGTCAGGTTCTAGGTCAACAGAGCTGCTGTCCTCGCTGGAGGCCTGTTCTGGGGGTGGGATGGACATCTCTGGACCCTCCGTGGCGGTGTGTTGGCGTTCGGGCCCTGCAGGGGTGAAGGAGTATGGTTATTGTTTCTGTGTGTGCCATGGCGTGCATTTTGGGTGCCCTTGTCCCCCAGTGCTGGCATTCCCTTGTGGGAGGTGTTGTGAGGGTTTGGGGGGGGTGTATGGGTATGTGCAATGGTCATGCTTTGGTGGTGGCTGTCTATGGTTTGTGTTGGCATTCAGGGGTTGGTGTTGTTTAGGGTGGGTTGTGCTGGTGAGACATTGGCAGGGAGGTTATGTGCTGGGGGGTGATATTGGGGGGGGGGTTGGCATGCTGGTGGTTGGGGGGGGTGAAGTAGTTGAGATTCGACTTACCAGAGTCCATTCCTCCGTGTACTCCAGCGAGGCCATCAGGATGCAGGATGTTTACCACCTCTTGCTCCCATACTGTGAATTGGGGTGGGGTGGGTGGGGGTCCGCCGCCAGTCTTCTGCACAGCGATATTGTGCCTGGAGATCATCAAGCGCACCTTCCCCCGTAGGTCGTTCCATCGCTTTCTGATATCTTCCCGATTTCTGGGATGCTGTCCCACAGCGTTGACCCTGTCTACGATCCTTTGCCATAGCTCAGCCTTCCTTGCTATGGTGGTGTGCTGAACCTGTGTGCCGAAGAGCTGGGGCTCAACCCTCATGATTTCCTCCACCATGACCCGGAGTTCTTGGTCCGAAAACCGTGGGTGTCTTTGGGGTGCCATGGGGTGGTGTGGATGAGGTGTGGGGTGGTGTTTGTGGTGATGTGCGTGGTGATATGTGGTGATGTGTGCGTAGATGTGGTGTGGGTGATGAAGTTGGGTTCCTGTGTGTGTTGGGGTTTTCTAATGCTGTGCTCGCTATCTCTATCTCTCTCGCTCTCGCCTTCGCTCCGATTTCCAACTAGTGGGGGTTTGTGGGTGATGTGGGTGTGTGTTTTATAGTTGATTGGATGTGTGGGAGCGTTGTTTGTATGTGTCTCAGGTGTGCGTATTTCAAAATGTCCAATGTGGCAGTGTTTTGGTGCTGTGTGTGTATTTTGACCGCGGCGGTGTGTACCGCCAATGGAATACCGCGGTTGAAAGACCGCCGCGTGGATTCGTGGGTCAGAATGGCATGGGCGTGTTTGTGTTGGCGTGATGGTGGAGGTTTGTTCATCTCCAGTTTTCCGCGGCCCGCTGATGTGGCGGCCTTCCTTGGATGTCGGATTTTTGGCGGTTTCACAGTTGGTGGTCAGAATGACCGTGGCGGTCTACCGCGGCCGCGGCGGTAGTATGGCGGACTTCTGACCGGCGGTAAGGGCCTTTTACCGCCGAGGTCAGAATGACCCCCATTGTCTCCTTTGAAGTAGGCCTACTTCAAAGCAAAGTCTCTCTTGATTGTGAAATCCTGCCTTGCCCAGACCAGGCCACAGACATTCACCAGGGGGTTGGAGACTGCACTGTGTGAGGGCAGGCACAACAATTTCAGGTGTGAGTGACCACTCTTCCCCTCCCTCCTATCACAGATGGTTCATCAGAAAATGCAGACTACACCCCAGCTCCCTTTGTGTCACTGTCTAGTGAGAGGTGCAACCAGACCAACTGTCAAACCGACCTGGACAGGAAATCCACAAACAGGCAGAGTCACAGAAATGGTATAAGCAAGAAAATGCTCACTTTGTAAAAGTGGCATTTTCAAACAAACAATCTTAAAATCAACTTTACTAAAAGATGTATTTTTAAATTGTGAGCTCAGAGACCCCAAACTCCACATGTCTATCCGCTCCCAAAGGGAATATCCACTTTAATCAGATTTAAAGGTAGCCCCCATGTTAACCAATGAGAGGGACAGGCCTTGCAACAGTGAAAACAAATTTAGCAATATGTCACTGTCAGGATATATAAAACACATTACTATGGGGGTCATTACAACCCTGGCGGACGGTGTTAAAGGTGCGGTAATACCGCAAACAGGCCGGCGGACAAAAAAAGGGAATTATGACCGTGGCTGAAACCGCCAACATAGACAGCCACTTTAACACTCCGCCCGCCACGACGGTACAGACAAGCAGCGCGGCGGTCACCGCCAACGGATTCACCGTGGATAAAAACACGGCGGAAACAGCTTTTGCAATGGGAAAACGCTCACCTTAACACACTCCACGAGGAAGGAGGACACCATG
The DNA here is from genome assembly GCF_031143425.1 of Pleurodeles waltl. Classification (NCBI taxonomy): domain Eukaryota; kingdom Metazoa; phylum Chordata; class Amphibia; order Caudata; family Salamandridae; genus Pleurodeles; species Pleurodeles waltl. The sequence goes on from NC_090449.1 coordinate 997,260,705, forward strand.
GAGCCTGATCTACAAATACTCCCTGCCCTTGTGTTCCTGCTCGTCTACAAACACCAGCAACGGCGGCGCCGAAGACAACGGTGAGTACTGCACCTACAACATAGGGGAGACAAAAGTCAGAGGGACACACACGCAACACGCCCACCCCCACCCTCGCACATTACAACACACACACCAATGCATTTCCAAACATCACAGTAACAACCCACAACCCCCCCGGAAGAATGCAAAGACAAAAGGAAATCAGTTCAAACATTGTAATGTATCAAAATACAGTTACCAAATATATACAGATATATATACACATTCCAGATTTTATACATTACGAGAAGTAGTGGAGGTATGCACATATCAATGTCCGTGCACCACTGGGCCCAAAATGCATGGACGAGGCCCACACTAGATACCTCTCCACAAACGGAGAGAACACTGCAGGGGCATCAGATAGAAATACAACAGGCACCTCAGGGTGTAGGGAAGGGGGGGGGCACCTCAGCCGGATTACAGCACCACGCCAGATCCACAACGGGGCTCCATGCCCATTGATGTATCCTGCGGAGTGCAAAGCCACAGTCTCTCAAGTCTCTACAGTGGGTGGGTTGCCCACTGTACCATCCTGGGGAGTGCAAAGCCACGGTCTCTCAAGTCTCTACAGTGGGTGGCTTGCCCACTGTACCATCCTGGGGAGTGCAAAGCCACGGTCTCTCAAGTCTCTACAGTGGGTGGCTTGCCCACTGTACCATCCTGGGGAGTGCAAAGCCACGGTCTCTCAAGTGGATAACAGTCTCCACTGGTTCTGGAGGGGGACTGGTGCCCAGACTGCATCAGGCTCCCCGTGACCGTTCCTGCTCCGTCACTGTCCCAGCTGCACATGGGATAACGATGCTTGATGTGGCGTTTTTTTCCCTGTCCAGCGGTGCTTTGGCATGTTGGTCTCTGCCCTGTTGAGCGGTGCTTTGCCCTGTTCAGCGGTGCTTTGCCCTGTTCAGCGGTCTTCACCATGGCGGTGTTTTCCCTGTTCAGCGGTGCTTTGCCATGGCGGTCTCTGCCCTGTTCAGCGGTGCTTTGCCCTATTCAGCGGTCTTCACCATGGCGGTGTTTTCCCTGTTCAGCGGTGCTTTGCCCTGTTCAGCGGTCTTCACCATGGCGGTGTTTTCCCTGTTCAGCGGTGCTTTGCCATGGCGGTCTCTGTCCTGTTGAGCGGTGCTTTGCCCTGTTCAGCGGTGCTTTGCCCTGTTCAGCGGTCTTCACCATGGCGGTGTATTCCCTGTTCAGCGGTGCTTTGCCATGGCGGTCTCTTGCCTGTTGAGCGGTGCTGTGCCCTGTGCAGCGGTGCTTTGCCCTGTTCAGCGGTCTTCACCATGGCGGTGTTTTCCCTGTTCAGCGGTGCTTTGCCATGGCGGTCTCTGCCCTGTTGAGCGGTGCTTGCCATGGAGGTCTCTGACCTGTGCATTGGTGTGTGGCATGATGGTCCCTCATTGCCCAGCGGGGCTGTGGCTGCCGGGGTCCTCCTGGGCAATGACTCTGGCGGTGGTCTCAGGACCAGTGACGATTGTGCTGCCCTCCTGGGCACTGACTCTGGCGGTGGTCTCAGGACCAGTGACGATGGTGGTCTCAGGACCAGTGACGATTGTGCTGCCCTCCTGGGCAATGACTCTGGTGGTCGTCTCAGGACCAGTGACGATTGTGCTACCCTCCTGGGCAATGACTCTGGCGGTGGTCTCAGGACCAGTGACGACACTGCTGGTGGTGGCGTCCCGGCCGCCAGGGAGGATGGCGCCCTTCTCCGCCGTGCTGCTCTTCCCAGACTGTGCAGACTTATTCTGGCCCTTCACCACCTTTGGAGGAGTCACAGCTGACTCTGCAATCCCCCTGGGACCCTTGTGAGCAGTTTTGCCACCAGGAGTCTTCACCCTGTCCTGTCGGCCACTTTCCAACTTGAGGTGCTTTACAGGGGGTGGACTGGCAGTGCTTTGGCTCCGTGTCACACTGGCTGCCCTGGTGGCCGGTGCACTCCACACACCTTTAACACGCACCACTGGTACAGGACTTTTTTTGGCTGAGGTGCTACTACGGGACCTATCAATTGGAGGGGTGGGGGTGGGGGCAAAGAGGTCAACGTTGCTGAGGAAGAGTTGCTGATGAAGACTGGGATGGGTAGCTGGAGGGGTCTGGGAGTGGAGGAAGAGGAGGTGGTTGTAGGAGGTGTAAATTTAGGTGATTTGGGTGCAGGTGCAGGTACTGGAGGCTGTCGTGAGGTGGATGGATTTTGGGTGCCTGCGTTTTTGTACTTTGGGAGGGGGCGTCACAGACACACTGGGAGTAGACACAGGGGACGTGTAAATGGTAGTGGGGGTGGTGAGTGCAGGTGAGCGGGGTGTGGTTCTGGTTGTTCTGGTGCGAGTCCTAGTGCCTGTAGATGTAGTGCATGCAGGTGAGAGTGTAGATGACACTGGGAGAGAGGAGGGAGATGACGAGGAGGGGGACACAGTGGAGGCAGTGAATGTTGCTGTATCTGTATGTGGGTGATGCTTGCGTGAGTGCCTGTGGGTTGTGTGATGCTAATGTTTGCCTGAGCTACTTCTGTGTGTTGAGTTGTATGCATGCTTGTCTGATGGTGTGCTTGGGATAGGCTGGGGTACAGGAGATTGGGTCTGGGTGGAGGAAGTTGGAGTGGGGAGGCTAGACACAGGGACAATGACTGCCAACAGTGCTGAGGCCAGAGATTGCAGGGTTCGATGAAGGGCAGTCTGACCAGAATGAATGCCCTCCAGGAATGCATTACCGTGTTGCAACTCCCTTTCTACACCCTGGATGGCATTCACAATGGTAGACTGCCCAACAGTGAGTGACCTGAGGAGGTCAATGGCCTCCTCACTGAGGGCAGCAGGGGTGACAGGGGCAGGGCCTGAGGTGCCTGGGGCGAAGGTGATGCCCACCCTCCTGGGTGAGCGGGCACGGGGCGAACGCTGAGGGGCTGCTGGGAGGGCGGTACTGGTAGGGGAGGTGTCGGCTGTACCTGTAGAAGTGGGGGGCACAGATGGTGCCGCCACCACAAGGAAGTTCCCATCGGAGGACGAGTCCGTGTCGCTGTTTGGTGATCCGGTGACCGACGTGAAGCTCCCTTCGCCCTCCGTCCCACTGGTGTATTCAGAGTCTGTGGTGTGGCCCTCCATGGCCATGTGGGATGCAGCTCCCTCGTGCTCTGGTGCCACTGTACCTCCGCCTGATGATGCTGATGCACAAAAGAACAGGGACAATACAGACACAGCAGCCCCCTGCACTACGCCGTGCTCTTGGCCTCTACAGATGCAATTCCTGGGATCTGGCCTACATGGCTATGGTGCACATCTGCACACATAGATACCACAGGGGCATTGATACCTGTACTTGGCACTCTACTGAGGTGGGGTGGAGTGCCACATGGCCTGCATTACGGAGGGGCCTAGCCTACGGAACCCGCCCTGGCCTAGGGAAACCCACAGCCCTCCTCCCCCACCCAGACACCTCCACTGCACGCAAAGTCCCCAGAATGAGAGTGTATTCACCCCCTTGTGTCTGCTGTGATGCCCTCAAGCGCCCATCCAACTCCGGGTAGGCCACCGCCAGGATCCTGAACATCAGGGGGGTCATGGTGCGACGGGCACCCCTCCCACGTTGGGAGGCCATCCCCAGCTGAGCCTCCGCCGTCTTCTTGCTCCAGCGGCGAATGTCCTCCCATCTTTTCCGGCAGTGGGTGCCCCGTCTCTGGTGGACCCCCAGGGTCCGGACGTCCTTGGCGATGGCACGCCAAATGTCCTTCTTCTGGTGGGCGCTGACCTACATGACATGCACAGGGGAAGAAGAGAAGTCATTACCAACTGCACCGTCAATGTGAGGGGCCCCCATCCCCACCCTTGCCATGTGGCACATGCATTCACAGTCCTTCATGTTCCTTGAACTCTGCCCCTTTCCAACTAACATCCAGCCCTCTCCACCCAGGCATAGCCCATACAACGTGCTCCCTGTGTACTCACCTGTTGTTCTGGAGGACTGTAGAGTAGTGTGTACTGGGGGAGGACCCCGTCCACGAGCTTTTCCAACTCCTAAGCAGTGAAGGCAGGGGCCCTTTCCCCAGACGCAGCAGCCATTGTCTCTTCCAGACCGAGGTGACAGCAGCACTTGCAGTGTAGGTCCTCTCCTGTCAAAGATCAGGTATCGAGTGATTGAACGAATAGAAAATGGCAGTGACGTCCGCAGCGGTGACGTCCGCGGCGGTGCGGATCATCACCGCCGGCGCACTTCATCATTGGCTCCTGGGACCCATGGGGTCCTATGTTGACCAATGCAGCATTGCGCCGCGGTCTACGACAGCCTACCGCGACGGTGTACAACGCCAGCGCAAATACCTCACATCCCATTGTCCCAGTTTAGAGGTCAGGCAGCCGCCATTTCAGGGGCCCACATGGCTTCATTTACTACTGCGTCACACATACCTAGGCCTACACTCAACACACATACAGGAAGAGTTTTGTGTTTGGTGTCGTGTTCTGTGTATCTGTGGGTACATACCTGGAAATTTGTTGACTCTGTGGTCGCTGTTGTCCTTCCTAGGCGCCGTCAGCTGGGACATTTGAGAAGATGGCAGAATCCTCCGGTGTACCGACCGCTGGTGGACCTGTTGACAATGGAGGAGCGACATTTAATCATCACCTACATGTTTGACCGTGCCACTATCCAGGAACTATGTACCCAGTTGGAGCCAGACCTGATGTCACCAATCCGCCACCCCACTGGAATCCCCCCTGACGAGCAGGTGCTGTCAGTGCTCCATATCCTTGCAAGTGGGTCTTTTCAGACAATGGTGGCCATGGCATCAGGGATGTCCCAGCCTATGTTTTCCACTGTGTTGTCCAGAGTGTTGTCTGCCCTGCTGAAACACGTAAGGAGCTACATCGTTTTCCCTCAGGTGGAGGATTTGGCTTCAGTTAAAGGTGACTTCTATGCCCTTGGACATATCCCCAACATCATAGGTGCTATTGATGGCACCCATGTAGCTCTGGTCCCCTCCCACAGGAGTGAACAGGTGTACAGGAACCAGAAGAGTTATCATTCTATGAATGTACAGATGGTATGTTTGGCAGACCAGTACATCTCCCAGGTAAATGCTATGTTCCCTGGCTCTGTGCATGGCGCCTACATCCTGTGGAATAGCAGTATCCCGTATGTGATGGGTCACTCCAGGGGCACCGTGTGTGGCTATTAGGGGACTCTGGTTACCCTAACCTGTCCTGGCTATTGACCCCAGTGAGGAATCCCAAGACCAGGTCAGAGGAACGCTACAATGAGGCCCATGGGAGGACTAGGAGTGTGATCGAACGCACCTTCGGCCTCCTGAAGGCCAGGTTCAGGTGCCTCCATATGACAGGTGGTTCCCTATTCTACTCACCGAAGAAGGTGTGCCAGATCATCATCGCCTGCTCAATGCTTCACAATCTTGCTTTGCGACGCCAGGTGCCTTTTCTGCAGGAGGATGGTCCAGATGGCGGTGTTGTGGCAGCTGTGGAGCCTGTGGACAGTGATGAGGAGGTAGCTGAGGAAGAAGACATAGACAACAGGGAGTCAGTCATACAGCAATATTTCCAGTGACACACAGGTGAGAACATTTTATTTTACTATTACATTCACTTTCACACTTCTACCTCTATCCTGTCTGTCATTTAGTAGCAGTATTTGGTAACTGAGTTGTACTTTTCCATTACGGTTTCACAGGTGTGGTTACCAATGTGTGTCATCTGCTTGCATCCTTCATGGACTTGTGATGTGTGACATAGGTATGTTGGCTTTACAATTGAACACGCATTTTGACACTGTCATTGATAATACAATTTTACCAAATCGCAGACTGACTCCAGATTGTTTTGTGCTTCAAGGGTGTTTATTTACGTGCTCAAAAATGGAGGGGGGGTTGTAAAATGGTGATGGGGGACGGTGGAGGAATGTCCATGGCAGAGTCCAGTCTATTGGTCACACAGGTGCACTGCCCATATGGGCATAGGAAATGGAGCTGGGGCAGTTTAAGTATGGACAGGGTAACAAAGTGGGACAGTGGTAGGACAATCAGGGTGGTCTCATTTCCTGGCGGGGGTCTTTACATCTTGCTCTCTCCTGTTCCTGGATCTCAGGGACCGCTTGCGGGGTGGTTGTCCATCTGCAGGGGGTGGGGTGCTGGTGTGGTGGTCCTGTGGCGGGGTGTCCTGTCCACTAGCGGCGGCAGAGGTGGTGGGCAGTTCATCGTCCTGGCTAGTGTCAGGGGCCCCTTGGAGTGCCACGGTGTCCCTCATGGTCTTCTGTATGTCCTTCAGCACCCCTACGATGGTGCCCAGGGCGGAGCTGATGGTTCTGAGCTCCTCCCTGAACCCCAAATACTGCTCCTCCTGCAGGCGCTGGGTCTCCTGAAACTTGTCCAGGACTGTCGCCATCGTCTCCTAGGAGTGGTGGTATGCTCCCATGATGGAGGAGAGGGCCTCGTGGAGAGTTGGTTCCCTTGGCCTGTCCGCCCCCTGTCGCACAGCAGCCCTCCCAGTTCCCCTGTGTTCCTGTGCCTCCGTCCCCTGGACCGTGTGCCCACTACCACTGCCCCCAGATCCCTGTTCTTGTTGGGGTGGTGGGTTATCCTGGGTTCCCTGTAGTGGTGGACACACTGCTGATTGACGTGTCCTCGGTACGGAGGTATGGTCAAGACTTGCTCCTCCCATGTTGTTAGTTGTGGGGGAGGAGGTGGGGGTCCGCCGCCAGTCCGCTGTACCGCGATGTTGTGCCTGGAGACCACGGAACGCACCTTCCCCCGTAGGTCGTTCCACCTCTTCCCGATGTCCTCCCGATTTCTTGGATGCTGTCCCACAGCGTTGACCCTGTCCACGATTCTTCGCCATAGCTCCATCTTCCTGGCTATGGAGGTGTGCTGCACCTGTGAGCCAAATAGCTGTGGCTCTACCCGTAGGATTTCCTCCACCATGACCATGAGCTCCTCCTCTGAAAACCTGGGGTGTCTTTGGCGTGACATGGGGTGGTGTGGGTGATGTGTGGGGTGGTGTAAGTGTTGATGTGTGTGGTGATGTGTAGTGGTGTGTGGTGTTTTGTGCGTGGAATGTTGTATGGGTGATGGTGTTGTGTGCCTCTGTGTGGTGGGGTTCTCAATTGCTGTGCTCTCTGTCTCTCGGCTTCCTCAAAATTTCTGGTCGTAGAGGTTTGTGGGTGATGTGGGTGTGTGTTTTATATTGAATTGGGTGTGTGGGAGTTGCGTTTGTATGTGTATCAGGTGTGTGTATTTGGAATTGTCCAATGTGGCGGTGTTTTGGAGATGTGTGATTCGTGTGTCGTGATAGCATGGGCGTGTTTCTGTTGGCGTGACGGTGGAGGAATTGTTTTCGCCAGTTTATCACTGACCTTTGGTGTGGCGGACTTGTGTGGGTGTCTGAATTTTGGCGGATTGCGAGATGTGGGTCATAATTCCACGGCCGCGGCGGTGTATTGGCGGTCTTCTGCACAGCGGTAAGCGGCTTTTACCGCCAATGTTGTAATGATCCCCTATGTGTCCTACCTTAACCATAAACTGCACCCTGCCCTTAGGGCTACCTAGGGCCAACCTTAAGGGTTTCTTATATGTACGAAAAGGGAAGGTTTAGGCCTGGCAAGTGGGTACACTTGCCAAGTCGAATTTACAGTTAAAACTGTACACACAGACACTGCAGTGGCAGGTCTGAGACATGATTACAGAGCTACTTATGTGGGTGGCACAACCAGTGCTGCAGGCCCACTAGTAGCATTTGATTTACAGGCCCTGGGCACCTCTAGTGCACTTTACTAGGGACTTACTAGTATATCAAATATGCCAATCATGGAGAAACCGATTAACCATACAATTTACACAGAGAGCTTTTGCACTTTAGCACTGGTTAGCAGTGGTAAAGTGCTCAGAGTTCAAAAGCCAACAGCAACAGGTCAGAAAAAATAGGAGGCAGGAGGCAAAAATATTTGGGATGACCCTGCATAAGCAAAAAAGTCCAACAGCACTCAAATCTGATTTTCAGCCATCAGTTGATCTGCTAGAAGATTAAGGGGGTTATTCTAACTTTGGAGGAGTGTTAATCCGTCCCAAAAGTGACCGTAAAGTGACGGATATACCACCAGCCGTATTACGAGTTCCATAGGATATAATGGACTCGTAATACGGCTGGTGGTAAATCCGTCACTTTTCCGTCACTTTTGGGACTGATTAACACCTCCTCCAAAGTTAGAATAACCCCCTAAGTCATTAGTAAGATACTTGGAATGCACATTAGTATACACTGAAGGTAATAATGCTGGGATTTGGATTGAGGTCTAGCAGAGCTGCTACTTTTTTTAAACTCTTACTGGGTTATTTACTATAAGGAAAGCAAAAGAGATGGCAACTGCTGTGAGAGGCTAATCAGAGAACCACCAGGATTTTTTTTCCAAAGTTGTTGGATGATTTACATTTAGAGTTACATTTTTATGTTCTAAATATTTTACCTGAGTGTTGAGCAGAAGTGCTATGTTTGTTATAAAAAGTAATTAATTATGTAAAATTGTAATCCTTAAGTAACTCAAGTGTGTAATTTAAGCATCTTCTATTAAGCAATATGATATATTGTTGTGTTCACTAAAATTTAACAATTTACTGAAAACCTTGTAAAATCTCCATTCTGTATTTGGGATGATAGTGATGTGGAGAGGTTGTGGTGAACATTTTCTCCAGTTATATAATGTTGTTTTGAGCTACTCAGACATTTGTTATAGTGTTTTATGAAGTAAAAACATGTGTTTATTGCTATCAAAGAAAAAGGTTTTACTTATGTCTTTGAGATTTGATATTGCAATGTAATTTCTACCATTTCACAATCTAAATTAACTTTTTGCATGTTTATATATTTCTTCCAAAAAACAAGGAAAATGTTTCAATGGAAAATAAATAGGAATGATTATTATGTATTGGAACAGAGAGAGCAATTAGTGAGAGAAGTAACAAAACAGCCAGGTTAAGGGTAGCCTTGAAAATTGAGCCCTTAAACAATATTTAGGCTGGGAAGAAAGAGAAGAGACGCCAATACAAGTCAATTACATGAACTAATAAATCATTGGCTTGTTATCTCATTCATAATGTCAGCATCTTCCCCCTTGTTCACCATAGGTCAGAATATTCATTGGCAAACTGTTAGGTTTTCTGTTTGCAGATAGTAGGCTTAAACAGTTCTTTAAAAATGGCTGTTGATGTGCTAAATCATTTTTTGATAAATCATCACCATCATAATTGGTCTATTTTTTATCTGCTTACCAGTTACACAAATATCTGAACTTGAAGAGGACTATGAGCTTGGGCATTGCCTTGTCCAAAAGGTAGCTGAGTCACAAATGACAATTGAAGGAGTGGGGAAATGGAGGACTCAGCGTGAACCGGTGATTTAGTGAACATGTAAGTCATTTTCCATTTAGTGCAATGTTTTTCATCTTTGTTATAACTAATAATGCAATTAACATTACATTAATGCTTTTTATGTTTCAGTCCAGCTGTGATTTCTAAAATGAATTGATCTCCTTGTGGAAAAATCTGACATTTGTTCCCAATTACCCCAAGCTTTCCTCAGCTGCAAATAGGTGCAAGGCTCTATTGCATATGTCGAGAATCATTTTATTTTCTTTCTGTGCCTATCACCACAGCGATCAGGCAGTAATGCCTCTTGTCTTGTCTGTGCTTGATTATGCCACGGTATCTGCTGTGGTTCTGTAGATGCCTGCTTTGTGCATTTGTTCCCTCATCCCTCACAATAAAAAATCATCCATTAAAAAAAACAGACCTTTGATATCGTTCCATCTTCTCAGTCCCTAGATCACTCTGCAGCTATGGAATTCCGTACATGAAAACTGTGGAAAACACATTTTTGAATTGCCCTGGAAATCATGCATTTGCAGCCTATTGGTCACATTTGCAATTGCACCCAAAAACTGGTTGGAGACCCAAGTTGCAAACCATTCTGTGTTTATGTGCAGCAGCTGGTGACCGGGGCTTCATTTTGTGAAGCAACTGATGTACTAATCAGCTACATCACAAAAGGTTCATTCACAAGAGGTAATAAAACTGGGACTAAATACCAAATGACCAAAGACTAAATGAATACCTAAATTGCTGAAGGTCAAGAGTACAGGAGTACAGGATCGGACTCACGCTGACCGGGAAGACCTCAGCACCTCAAGATAGAGAAAGTAGCCACAATGCCTCCTGGTCAAGGACACATTAAACACAGATTGCAGCTCACTTTCTCTGGCTACATTGATCCCACCACAACCACATTGGTGAGTCAAATTTTAAAAAGCCACCAAATTAATTTTAAAAGTTAATTAATCACAGGAACACTCTTTGCTGACCAATACATCAGTAGTGATAATGGCTGTCTTAACATCAACCTTCTCTTCCACTTGAATGACATGATCCCCATTATTCTCCACCTTCTCCAAGGAGCTAGAAACCTTCAATTGGAAAGTCATCCCCCACTGCAAAGATTAACCATGCTAGCCTGGCCACCTGACCATTTACACCAACAACAACAGAAAGGTAATGGTACGAGCCTCAAATACCACACTGTCACTATTTCACATTAATTTCAAAAACCTTCTCCAAGTACAAAGAAATTCACCACTCAACAACAATAACCATGGCTTACCGCCCCTTCTGAGACACCCCATGTCACTCATCCTGCCCCCTCCCCCAACCCAAATTCACATCCCATTTGCTACCTTAGGCACCCCAATCAGAACCCAATGTGGCTCGACCCAAACCAACCACATCCCCCAGCCCTAGTGTATACCCACACACACACTACATCTTTCCCATTCTGGAATCCCTTTAATTCCTCACCTTAATACATCATAACTCCAGCAACTCCTCCTCTCCCTTCCCCATCCACCCTCTCTCACAGCCCAAATTTCTCAAAAAACAAATCTGCCCATTGAACTTTCTGCAGACCCCCACTCCTACACCACCACACCCTCCCACAGAACTACTACTCCCTCCTCTCATAATTTACCATCACCTCTGTAGCACTCTCCTACCACTCTCTTCCTTCTATACACAACCACCCTCTTTTTCCATACACCTCCACAATAACACCTACATACACTGCATAATACCTGGAAGCACCTAACAACCATGGTCCCAACCACAACACCAACTCCACAAGCCACTTTCACACCTCACCCATGCTCCCACACTCATACAACCTTATACTAACCAAACCCATTGTGAACAATGTATGTCCATACTTCATTCCTAAATCAATGATGTCTCAGAAAAACTCACAATCTTTGCTAACAGCATCTCCTCCTTTACTTCCTGATCACATCCACTTGTGCAAAAAAGAATACCACAACCATCTGGAGAATGCTTTCATGGCCAGCATACCTCCTTTTTAAAACTTATACTCACAGCAACAGAGACCCTCATCCTGGGAGAACTCTACAGGCTCTTGATGATAGCTCCATCAAATCACTGCTTCTTTCACACAGCCCACCCCTCCTACTGTCATGCCGATCCCTGTCATCTCCATTAACCTTTGACGTCACCAGTGCCACAACAATGTCTGCAAATACAGTACCTGCATCCAAATTCATCCAATCGCCCACTACTTCCAAACCTAAGGGGCATATTTATCCTCTGTCTACACCAAATTAGCGTCATTATTTTTTTTACTCTAATTCAGTGCAAAACTAACTCCATATTTATACTTTGACGCTAGACCCGTCTAGCACCAAATTTATGGAGTTGAAGTAAATTTTTGGATGTGAAAACCTACCTTGCCTTAATGAGATGCAAGGTAGGCGTTCCCGTGCAAAAAATTACTCTAGGGCCTTAATGCCATATTTATACTCCCATGCAACAATGGTGCACGGGAGGGAGGAGGGGTTAAAAATGGTGCAAAGCTTGCTTTGCCCCATTTTTTGACACCTGGGTTAGGGCAGGCGTTAGGGGACCTGTGGGCCTATTTCCATGTTGGAACACCATGGAATAAGCCCACAGGTGCCCTCCCCAGGCCCCAGGGACACCTCCAACCACACCAGGGGACAGCAGAGGATGGGGGACACCATTCCAGGTAAGTACTGGTAAGTACAGGCAGGTATTTTATGTTATTTTTTAAAGTGCCATAGGGGCTCTGAAATGGGCCCCCATACATGGCACTGGGTGCCATGGCCATGCACAGGGGACCCTGGTTCCCTGTGCTGGCCATTGGGGTGGTGGGTATGACTCCTGTCTTTTCTAAGACAGGAGTTATGTGGTATGGATGGTTTTGCATCAGAAAATTACTCTAGGCAAGTTAGAGTCATTTATTTTACTCTAACCTGCCTAACTTCATTTTTTGGTCAAAACCCTCTTCTTACATACCGCCAGCCCCACAAGCCTAACGTCATTTTCTTTTTACACTAGCCTACCCTTTGCACCGGCTTGCACCATTCCATAAATATGGTGCCCGGCTGATGCACAGAAATGGTGCAAGCCGGTGCTAAACTTTTTGGTGCAAAACTGCATTAGTGCAGTTTTGCCCCAAAAAGTATAAATCAGGGCCCAAGTTTTCCCATCTCAGATTCCCGCGTCACACCTGAAGATCAGCATCCAAATGTGACTTGGAAAATAAGGACATGATCAGCTAACAGCACCAGGATCTACACTTTCTCAATGAAATTGGTTCCTAACTCATCCCAGCCAGACTTGAACCTTCTCATCTCAGCTGGCTATGAAATGAAATGAAACAATGAACAAGGAAGACCCGGAGGATGAGCTGAATGTATACACAAATACTCTATGCAGTGCACTCAACTAAATACATCCCACTGCCTATCCTTCCAGTGCCTCACGATTGAAATCAAAACAGCTCAGCCAAAACCAACAATACTTCACACCATCTACCATCCTCCAGGATAATAGGTCCTATTAGCAAAACAAATGATCAAGTTCATCACAGAAAGCACCTGTTTCTCCTCTGTCCACATCTTTCTGGGGGATTTTAATGTCCACTATGGAAACACACTCAACAGAGCAGTTTCCCAACTCGAAGCATTCTTAAACAATGCTGATATTAACCAAACATTCTCCCATGCCACACACTTGAGAGGAACTATACTTGAATAGACAATAGTGAAAAAACGGAAAGTGAAAATCTACCCCTGCCATCCCCATCAACACGTTAGGCCACCTCCATATCCCTTTCAAACTCCTATGCACCTAATATTAATCCTGTGGGGCAGCCCAAATACTCTAAGGATTAGACCAGCAACTTCACCAAAGTTAACTTTCCATCTCTCAGTCTCAAAATGCCCTCCAAATTAAGGTTCCCCCAGGCCAGCAATGACTCCAACACCACTATGTACACATTTAACTTGATCTTAATGGAGGTAGCTGATGAACTAGCCCCTCTGGATCTAAAATAAACTAAGGTGAAAGAAATACAGGAGTCTAGAATTTTGCCACACCTCATATAACTACTGTAAGAAATTGGGTCATTGGTTGAGAGGGGTGGAATTCACACTCAGACAACAGCCACAATCCTTGTCAGGGCTAACCACAAAAGTAACTAAATGAACCCATACATAACCCACTGGTAGCTTGACACAAATCAGTCAGGCTTAACGTAGAGGTAATTTGTAAAGTATTGATGCAGCATACAAACAGTAATAAAGTGAAAACACAACACAAGAAAAATCTCAAACCAATCTAGAAAATTATAGTATATTTTAATACATAAAATGATACAATAATGAAAAAACACCTGTCGGTAAATCCAGGGACATTCACTTATTTCTTTTTTTGTGAAAATAGCACCAAAAAGCACAAACTGCCATTTGTGGTCATCAGGTTGCACTAGACAAGGGGGAAGTCACAAGTCCAAGCCAACCAGTATGGAGCATGGGTTGGATACAGGGACAAGGTTTCTCCTGATGAAAAAATTACCTTCTAAGAATGGTATAACCAGTTCCATTCATGGTAAAGGCCAAGAGAAGGAAATGGAGCATTGTGGATGGTCATCACTGTAGCGCAAAGAACCAGGCATTATTGATGGTAGTTGCTGTCCAGTTGCAGCAGGTTAGCTGGGCAGTTCCAAGGAAGCCTCTGAAGCTTTTTGTGTCCCTGTAGCTCATACAAGATGTCAGCCAACTGACCTTATACTCACTCTGGCTAGCCTGGGAATGAAGGCAAGGAAATCTAGTCTTCCTTCTTAGATAGAAAGGCAGCCTTTCAAGCAGCAGGGCAGTCATCTGCAGAGGACAGTCCTCCTTCAGTAACTTCCACAGGCCAAGGGGGGTTCTGATGAGCCCAGGCAGGTCTAGTTGCAGCAGGTCAGCTGTATAGTGGCAAGGAAGCCTCTGAAGTGGGTTGTGTCCCTGTAGCTCACACAGGAGGTCAGCCAACTGACTTTAGAGTTGCTTTCATTAGCCTGGGATGAAGGCAAGCAGGTCCAGACTTCCTTTTCAAATAGCAAGACAATCCTTCAAGCAACAGAGGCAGTCCTCTGGAAAAGGGCAGTCCTTCTTTTGTAACTTCCACAGGATCAAGGGTGTTCTGATGAGTGGATTTGAAGGTCCAATATTTATACCTGGTACCAGCCTTTGCATGGGGGAGCTACCTATCCTCCCCCACATCTGGTTCTGTAGAGTTCTTCCCCTTCCCCTGTCAAGGCTCCAAACTTGCTGGGGTTAACAGAAGGTAGTGCGGGCCTGGTGACAGGTTCCTTTGTGTGTGTAGGATGTAAAGCCCATTGATGGCTAAGTAGAGGTGGACAAAGCCCCTCCTCAGTCATCTTGTCATGAGGGCCCATCCTGTTCACAGCTAAGCGCCATTTGTGTCACTGCCTGGAAGGAATACCCAAATGCCAAAAGAAGAGCCATTTACAGTAATGTGACATGGGGCACTGGTAGAAAACACACATGGTTGGGACAAGAAAATGCCAACTTTCTAAAAGTGGCATGTTCAGAATTGTGACCTAAAATCTAACTTTACCATTAGAGAAGATTTGAAATTACAATTCAGCTGAGTGTAAACAGCATATCCCTATCTGATCCCAATCCAAAGTTAGCATTTATTAAACACAATAAGGTAAACCCAGTGTTAGTAAATAGGAGAGACAGGCCATACAACAGTGAAAATTAGTGTTAGGTATTTTTCAGTGCAAGGACATGTAAAACCTAAGTACACATGTCTCACTTTTTAAAAACAATGCACCCTGTCTTATGACCCTTAAGGGCCTACCTTACGGATGACATAAGCATTAAAAGGGAAGGTTTAGGACTGGCAACAGGCTTCTTTTGGCTGTTCAAAATGGCACGTCAGGACTGTACTACAGGCTGTTAAGGCAAACCCAAGTCATGTTTTACAGTGCTATTTTAGTGGATGGCACAATGAGTGCTGCAGGCACACTAGAAGCTTTTAATTTACAGTCCCTGCGTACATGTAGTATCATTTATCAGGTAATTACAAGTAAATCAACAGTGTTGTTTACATGTTGGTTAATTTTTTCACATTTGAAGGGGACAGCACAGGTCCTAAAACCAACAAAAATGAATGCAGCAAAACAGGAGGTGTGATGCTAAATTGTTTAATGGAATACCACCAAGGATGTCAGGTCTAACACCCATCTCCTCAAACACCAAAGAAGCTTGAAAAACATTTTCTAAATTCTTCTACTCGAAAACACCATGAAGCTCTTGCTAGTCCCAAAAACAACAAATCTCCAATGGAAAACCTAATCAGGAAATATCCAACACATGCCAAAGACATCTCAATCACAACAAATCTAAACCCTTCCAACCAATTTTCACATCCAATACTAGCTATAATTCTCAAAAATAAGCCTCCACCCACACACTGCTACGAACAAGAATGTTAACTGATTCGTAACTCAATTCATTGTTCCTAATGATTTCACTACATTCAAAATCACTTCTCTCCTAAAGAAACCCAACACCAATCTAGAAGACCTGAACAACTTCAACCAATGGTCTAATGATCTATTCATGGCTAAAGTGATAGAAAGCTGGAGAAAAAACTGAACATCTTCATTAAAGAAAATAATCTGCATAACACCATCAGCCCATACTCAGATCTAGCTGTACAAGAGAATCAACTATGCTGCATATAACAGATGATGCATCAAACCTGCTAAACAAAGGTGAATCCTGTTTGCTGGTTCAACTAGATGTATAGGCAGCATTCAACTTCCTAATCACATTTTAGTGCTAAACATTCCGAAAGAATTGATTGGTCTAGAAGGCAAGGTGCTAGCATGGTTCAATGAATACCTGTCCAACTGCTCCCAACACATTAAAGTAGCCAATTGTAGCATCTACAAGGACTACACAACACATTGAGCTATGTACTACATGTTGTTATTAGTCTATGTGTAACTGTGAACTAAACATTCTAAACCTGCATTCACTTCACCGCATCATTCTGCCACTTACATCACCACTCTATGGAGTCTTCCAGCAGCCTAAAAAGTTCTGTCATTCAAACTCACATAACACTACATCTACTCATCTGTTAAAGAACAAAATACAATTTTTTACAAACACATCTACAATCATAATGCTTTGATTAATCTTTGTGGTGCTTTAATGACTTGTCCCAATCTTGTCTTCGGAAACTGGGAATCGGCAACAGGAGTTTCCATGATCTGTGTAGACGATGCAGGATCAACAGCAGGCTGGGGATTTCCAATTCTCCTTTCCAAACCCGTCTCTACATTGACATCAGTATCTAACAAGTAATAAGTCACATATCTGAAATGTGAGGAATCTTGTTCAATGGATTTCTCAGGATGTTGGGCAGTTACCAAGTGTCCTTTGCTGGTTACGACATGGAATGGCTCAGCATTAACTGGAGCATCAGACTTATGTCTTCTTGGCTGACGGTCTTGATCTCCTCTTGTGCAGACAAGGTCTTTTGCATGTCGTATCTGATCTGCAAGGCCTTCACTTCCTTTTTATGATAAAAAATAGTTTTATCTCCCTTAGTGGTTGATCTTGTGTTGATTCCATTGAAGTAACTTGGTTATCATTGCTCTCCCGAACATCAGCATTGCAGGGCTTTCACCTGTGGTCGAGAGAGGAGTCAAACTGTAGGGTCGTAGGAAAGAATTCAGGACAGTCTTGAGGTTGAGCTTTTCCAATGCAGCACACTAAACAGTTTTCTTTGATGTACTCATGAATGGTTCAACAAGGCCATCAGCCTGCAGCCACAGAGGTTTACCCTTCTGATGCTTCATGTCAAGGTGATTGAGAAAGTCTCTGAATTCTTAATTGTTGAAAGGTGGGCCACTGTCAGACTTTAAAATCGCAGGAGCACCCCATGTTGTAAAGATGCTCTCTAATCTCTCGATGACTCTTTCTCAAGAGATAGATGACGGATCTTCTATCAGTGAAAACAGAAGTATTCATCCACAATCACCATCAAGTTAAGTCCATTGTCAAGAGGACTGAAAAAGTCAACAGCAGTTCTTTTCATGCATGCTTTGGCAACTCTGATATGTATAAGGGGTGTTGAGTGGTTTTCAATGACAGACAGTTGCATAGGTGGCAGACATTTAACTCTTTTTCAGCACTTTCATTGAGAGGAGAAAACCAAATTTGATCTCAGAGAGTTCATTTTGTGGCAATGATTCCACGCAGTCCTCCATTGACAACTTTGATTATCTGTTGGTACAGTCTCTCTAAAATGACAATTCTCAAACCTTCCAGAATAATACATTCTTGGGTTATGGACAGTTAATCTTTGACATTTTTAAATTTCTCGTATTTAGTGTCACTGGCAAGAGGTTGAGTATGTTGGTTCCATGACTGATGTGTAATAATGCAGTTGAATTTTAACATGTCAGCATCTTGACTCATGGCAGGAACAGTTAGTTCCAATGGAATTGCAGCTCCTCTGTTTGATCTCACAATTAAGTTTATATAGACTTCAGCTGTATTAGAAGGGGTACCTTGACACTGTACAGGCACTCTGGAGAAATAGTTAGCAGGTTATTGATCTTTCCTTGGATGATGCACAGTTGTGTAGTTGTACTCTCATAATCGTAGACCCTAAAGTTTGATGCACGGAGGCATCTTGGCCTTTGGATTGCAAAAGATGGTCAGCAGGAATTGATGATCTGTCACATGCATAAAAGGGTTTTGGTATAGGAACATGTTGAAATGTTCACAAGCCCACACCAATGCTAAACTTTCTTTTTCAGAAACAGTTTGGGATAAACGTTTGCTTGCATATGCTACAACATGTCTTCGAGCATTTGGGTGTCCAATTGCTGTGCAAGCATTGCACATAACCCCATAAGGCTAACGTCAACAACAACTTCTATTTGGAATGTTGGATCAAAATATGCCATTTCATTTGCTTTCTCAATAGTTTGATTCTCTTACAGCTTCGCTCGCATTCAAGTGGCCGTGAAAAAAAAATATATATTTTCCATGGACTGTCTCATTGGAGCACTCCCAGTGGAAATATCTCAGATGCACCTGGAACAGTAACTGTCGATGCTAAGGAATGTACATAACTTCGAAACATCTTGTGGGAGACTGGTAGTAGACAATGTTCACACTTTAGCTGGATCTGGTGGCATGCCCCCATCAGACAAGATATGGCCAAATAATTGTAGCTTTGTCTTATTGAATTCACATTTCTCAGCACTCAAAGTTAAACATGCATCAACAAGTGAGCGACACTCTTGCCTGAGAGATTTATCGTGCTCTTTCTGTGTAGCTCTGAAAACCAATATGTCCTTGCTATAGCTGAAAGCATTACTGACAGGTTGTCGGATAAGTCAAATAACAGCTTGAAAAATCTCTGCAGCTGACGACACACTGAAACTTTTGTATCAAAACAGACCAATATGTGTGGAAAAGGCTATAATGTATCTATCATTCTGCTTGTGTTCCAACTGATAACATACCTTATTTAAATCAGGGCAAGAGAAGATCTTCACGCCATTTAATTGGGTTATCATGTTAGTAGAGTGCTGACCTATATGCCATTCTCTTTCAATTGGCTTGCTTGCTTGATGCATATCCAAGCATATGCATACACATCCTTCACTTTCCTTTTTCCTTTTTGGATACTACCAAACCCATTTGGTCGGACCAGCAGAACGCTCAATGATATCATATTTGCGTAATGACTCGAGTTCCTTTTGAGCAGCTTCTTGTAAATGAAATGCAATTCTTCTTTGTGTTTGGGCAACAGGAAAGATGTCCTCATTAATATGCAATTATACTTTCATAGTCTTAAGTTTCCCTAACCCATGAAACAACAAAGGGAACTTACTTACTATTTTGTGATGAGCATTCATGTTGTAGTTCACTGAGGTCAGTCCGATATCTGCAGTTGCATTGAAAATGAGTAAACAGGCACTTGACGTAGTATATAAATGGGCGCTTTCAGTTTTGTTTTCATCTTCTCTACAAATGAACCTTTATTTTTCCATTCTGTTGATGCAGCCTATGTGTACACTTTTGTTTTCAATGTAGTCAGTCGTGGCAATCAAGACAGTTCATTATATTGCTCCTCAGACATATTATTTATCGACGCACCACTGTCAATAATGAAAGGTATTGAACAACCATTGTTTTTCAGTGTAATTTTCAGATAATGTTTGAATGACTTGGGTGACTTTCCCTGTTGACTTTTCTTTGGTTGGTATTTTTCCTCACAAGAGGATTGTCCAACATGAGCACATTTTTCTGGCATAAACACTGGCATTGCACAATCATCTTGTTCAATTTCACTTGATATTGATACTAACAAACTTTTTGACGGTGATTTAGATGATGATCAACTTTGGTGTCAATTTGTCTCAACTGACATTGCCGCTTGGCCTTGTGGGTGTGGGTTAAATGTCGCTTCTGCAACGTTCGGGTGGCCATTTTGCCTTACGTCTGTGATGCACATACTTTTTCCTTCACCCTGCAAACAATTACAAAATGGTTCTTCTTCCCACAGCCTTTGCATATCTCTCCAATGGGGGACATTATCCTTTGTGTGGAAATGACAATCCACACCTGAAACACAACTTCTTTTTTGCATAAAAACATCACCTTGTGTCCTTCAGCTTTGTGTTTCTGCTAGCTGTTCATATTCATTACTGACTCACTTTGGACACCTCCGGCCTCCATGTCAGCTGCTTGTTGATCAGCACACTCTTCAGCTCTAACAGCCATGAGAACTCACTCCAGACTAACAGTTTATTTGGGCATTTGTCATTTGAATGAATCTGACAGGCATCCATCAATAACTCTGAGACATATTCTTCCTCATCCCATTAACTTCATTGAATTTACAGTGGCAGTTTCAGGAAGGCAGCCACATTATAACCATTTGTGGAGCATATTTACATTGATACTGGAGTTCTCTCCAGCTTCATCTGCTGTCATTAGGGCCTGTTCCATTCACACCATCAGATAGGCCCTGTGACATGCTAGCCACTGAGTCATCTTCCATAACTGTGGGAAATGTGGTCTCTTTCTTGGTATCCATTGAAAGAACAGTCTTCTACTGTTCCAAATGCTCCCTCATGTATGGACGGCTCCGTAAGTAGAACTCTGGGCGCTGCTCCTTGGACTGCTTCCCAATTCCGAGGTATTCTGACTCTTCAATCAGTTGTGGTATGCAGATGATCTTTCCTTGGATCAAAATTGCTGAATTTTCAGGTATTCTTTTGTTCTTTTTGACACCTGGTTGATCTCTGCCTCTGAGCACTTCTGAGTTCAACAATATTGTGTAGTTTGCTGTCGCTATTTGCTGCACTTTCAAAACCTTGTTGTATACACATTCAGCATCAGTGCTCTGTTTACTGTATAGCTTTGTTTTGCGTAGTACGGCGGTACCTCTTGGTATGCCCTTGCTAGCAGGCTCTTAGCAAACAATGAGTAAACTTAACAGTGTAGCTTTCTTTATCTTCAAATGCTTCACACTGGCAGGAGCGGCGCTTTGACTCCACATATGCCAAATGTCTATTCTGCACTTGAGGCACATGTGGTATGCACAAGCAGTTTCCTTGGACCACAGCAATCATTTTTGGAGAACACGGTTGATCTTTTGGTTATTTATCCCCTATCTAGTCACCAGTTGTAGCTTCGTCCCTAGCCTGGATACCAGCCAATAAATATGCCACACATGGAGCTATGTATTACACATCTGTTTGTCTGTGTGTAACCATGAACTTAACATTCTAAACCTGCATTCACTTCACCACGTTCTAACACTTGCATCACTGCTCCATAGTGTCATTCGGGATACAACAGAATTCTATCATTCATTCTCACATGACACTACATCAATGACATATTAACCACTTTGCCACTGAAACAAGAAGTCACTGAAGAGTATACCCTCTCCCTCATTTTCCCACTTATACATGAAACAGAATTCCTTTCGATCTTTCCCCCCAAAAGTCAACACCTGTTCAAACCTGGCTCAACTCCTCAAATACAATCAACGCTGAAACTACAAAGTCCCTGGGGTTCATCCTGGACAAGAACCTAAATCTTCACTTCCACATCAATGCCATAGCAATTAGTGCTCAATCCCAAATCAGACTTCACTGAGAAGTCAAAGCTTTTAACCTGACTGGCCACTTTAGTATTTTAGTAAAATCACCAGTGCTTGCAAAACTTGACTTGAGAAACAGTCTTTTGAATGGAATTACTAAAGTTCACCTGCCGTCTGAAATCAGCACTGAACTATGTTGTATGCCTGGTTTGAAGCACCAGTGGAGAAGAACACATTACTTTCATACTGATCACCCACAAATGGCTTCTAATTGAACCAAGAGATCTCTTAAAACTAGCATGTATCATCCACAAAGCCCTACGCAATGGAACTTCAACCTACTATCATCTCCTTACGTCTTCAAAACTCTCTATTCACAAAATCCCACATATTCATTCAATCTTTTTTGGCAGCACTCCCAAAATGTGGAATTACATTCTAAGGACAATAAGAACCAACCCCGTCACATTGTATTCAAGAACGACCCCAAACAGTTCAACTCAACTAAGTTTCTGTCACCAAACTACGATTACCCTCTTGAATGAATAGGATCATTGAATTGCCTCCAAAATAACTATTTATAATTTTGTAATTTAAATTTTATATTATACATTCTATACACTTCACTCACCCTCTTGGGTGAATCAGACCACTGAATTGCCTGTGTACAGAACTATCTGTTTTGTTTATTTACAATTTTGTATTTTATATTTTACATTTTACATTATATATTTTGTGCTCAACGATTGTGAAGCACTGTAAAACCTGTTTGGGGTCTAGTTTGCGCTATATAAAAATGCAAATAAATAAATACGTCATTCATATTGAGCACCTTTCGTTTACATGGATAGAGACCGCTTTAGGAAAAAAAACATACATCCAAAGAATTACATGAGTAGGAGCATGCCATGGTATTCTCTCTCCACCTACCACCAGTTACCAGCATATATCAGGTGGCAGTAACTGATCAATGGTTTGCAATTATTTCTGTGGCACATTGGGCCCAGACTCGAGGGTACAACATACTGGAACACAACATAACATCACATAGCACTATAAAACATTATCACAACATAGCATATAATAGTGGTATTTAATCGTGAGTCTGACCAGTCACATGTGACAATAATTGTATTATGTAGATCGAAAAGCCTGCTAAAAATAAACTAATATGTCGAATAATTGGTATCAACAGATACATTAGAAATAATCACATATCAGAGCTAAGTACTCTCCTTCATAAAATTATTTTCATACTTTTTACCTGTGTATTGTGCCAAATTCACTTGCGAAAGGCAATCTTGGCAAAACCTTATCTTGTATTATTCATTGAAAATGTAATGTACTGTTCTTTATATCCAGATCAAATATGATGATTAAAAAAAAAGAGGACAAGGCGCATTGGATCGTTCTGTAAATATTCCAAGCTTATTTTGTAGTTCTTGTCTACATCTGCCTTGTTCACATGACGTTTGCATTTTAAAATGCCGTATACTGTGAAAGGAAAATATAGCACCATTTTGAACACCGCTAATTTTGAAGACTTCAAAGTGCTTTGCCACCCTAATGAAAGTGCCACGTATGTATAGAATGGAAGATTTTGAGAAATATTTACAGTTTATATCATGGTATGTACATAAGTACCTATTTTACAATGATTTCATCAGTCATCGGGTGTGCTAAATGGGTGCAATTCTGGAGTAAGTCAGACGTTTGTCAAGAGTTAGTGATACCTACTGTAAAAATTATTTGTTGATGAGTCGCACCTATTTCTGCCTTCGCATGTGTGTGTGTGACCCAGTAATAATATACCACATTCGCTCTTAACTTCCAACTGATTGAGACTCACCAGCCAATCAAGATCCATCTTTTTCAGCAGCCTTTCCAGGCCTGGCAACTAAGCTGGTCTAGTAGTTATGTGGACCAATGCATACACCTGAGAGGCATGGGTTTAGGTGTATAGACGCAAGTTCATTTCCTGGTGGGCCCTCCTGCGCTTGTTATGCTTCAGAGGTAACCAACTTATGTGCAACGAATTGGACTGCAATAAATATCTGTTATTTTCCAATAGCACCCATGTATGGATATGTCTGTTATGATATAGATTAATGTACAGAACAGCATCAACTTGTCTGCCACTCTAACACAGACAAAAGCCCCCTATTATGCTACTTCCCAGACCAACAAAAGTCAACATATGAATTTTATCAGTACAAGTGGTCAGACTAAACTTTCCTATAGGC
Organism: Pleurodeles waltl; assembly: GCF_031143425.1. Lineage (NCBI taxonomy): Eukaryota > Metazoa > Chordata > Amphibia > Caudata > Salamandridae > Pleurodeles > Pleurodeles waltl. The sequence continues at coordinate 997,284,531 of NC_090449.1, forward strand.
ATGTTCATTTTTTATGCCATTTAAACATAACGGTGACCTTCAGCATCCACTAACAATTAGAATATCTAAATGACTGCGTTCCCGAACAATTAATGTGATGTTTTTCTTATAGCTAAGTATAAAGAGATACACTGTGAAATGAAATGCATGGTAATCATTTGTTAAGCCCGTGCAACTTCATCAAAATGAGCACCATGAGGACAAGTCGATGTATTTCTACTTCAGGTAAAAAACATTGCTCCTTCTCAACTTGAGCATGACCTATTCAGCCCACTGGCCTGATGTAAATGTAAATCCTATTAGTCTGTTTCCGCCTCAGAGACCCTGGTAAGCAGCTTAGGGAGACGCATATTACACAGCAAGTAATAACAAAAGGTGAAGACACAGTGCCTCCAATATAATCAGCATCTTTCAGCATTTGTTTGCCCTGATTCACTCTGTGCATTCTGCTTCCCGTGCTCATCTTGGCACATCAAAATGTTGGGAAAGTCAGTGCCCATCATCGCCCAGAAACGTGCACTGTTCGGTTGAAGCTACTTTGTTATTTACCCTATGTCCCAGGAGATTGATTTCTATGCATGCCTTTGAATATAAAGTTGTGCAATAAAGTATCGTAAAATATGACTGCAGATTTCAGCGATGACATCGTTGCAGAACATTTTAGCATTTTTTTATATTAAGAATGCAAGATGCCTATTAAAATGTAATGGCACTGAACATCTTGTTAAAAAAAGAAACAGAGTACAGTGTACTTGTTTATAGATGATATTTATGGCCTCTGTATTCTTGTGGTGTGTGTCTAACTCAATTCAAATGCAAGTGCTAATGAAACTCCCCGCCATAACACATTTATTCTTCCTTCCACCAAATGAGTTTACAACAAGATGTAAATGACTTACATATATTTGCTCCTTTGGTTTTATTGTTTTGTTTTAATTTATTCACTACAATATTCTTAATGAAAGTAATGACTCTTGGACTAGTTTGTGTGTTCATGAACTGGAAATTTATTAAATCATGCTGTGACTGTTCACAGTAGATGTCCAAAAGGCATTCTGGTTTCTGTTCCCTGAAATATACCTTTAATATTGTTGTGTTTAATAGGTGTATTTTATTTTTTCCATTACTTAAAATTATGTACAAGGTTATCAATAATGTATAAGAAAATTATTATCGCAATAACGCACAATCGGATTATAAAACCGGCAAATTCTGCTTCCCTTGTCTTCTCACTGTAAAATCAGTGAACATTGCATAAGGTCTTTGCTGAAACTGGCACATAGCTATACACATCTAGTGAAATTAAACTTGGAACATGTCCACTTTCATACAGTTCACTGATGTAAACACGCAGCAGTTTATATTTTGGTTAAAAAAAAGGAAACGTAGTATATTGGCAATAGTAGTGGAGTTAATCTGAGTAGGTGTGAAGTAAATTGATTCTTTGTGGCTCAATCCAACTCTTCTTAATGTAGGGAGTGTCTATACGGCTCTGATTTATATGTGCGAATCCATTTATGCTTTTAATCTAGGAGAATTAACCACCCTGTTGAGAATTTTCCAGGTCAGAATGAGGGATTCTGCGGGATTGGATTTATTGCCCCAGAATTCAATAAATTGCTCATTTATACCGACTGAAACAATTAAGGATCTGATTTAGAGAACCGTGCGTCCTCCATGATGGAGGTTTCAATCTGTCTGTCGTGCTGGCAGAGGGTCTCCTGTCCCCTGTATATAATTGTCAGCAGCACTTCCGTCAGCCTTGACAGAGGTTTATCCATCAAAGAAGTGTTTGTCCTCTGTTGCTGGTCTACACTTATCTGCCATCGGACAGTAGTCCATTTGTGTAACAGTGGAGACTAACCACCTATCAAATTTAAGTTTGTTGTCATCAAAGCAGTTTTGCAGAGTCTGGCGGTGGAGTAATTTCATTGCGGATTTGTTTAATTTAGATATATCCTTCTGTCTTAATGACAGACTTATACATCAAGTACACTTGCGCTTGGTGTCCAAATCAATCACACCTGCAAGCTATGCTATAAAACCCACCACTCCTAGCCAACATCCCTTTGCTCTAAGAGTATGAAAGCTGAAGAAGCGACTCACTTTTAGCTCATTATACTTAAACATCTTTAGCAATTTTACTTCCATTTTCATGTGTTGTATGTTTTTGTTTCCTTTAAAATAGCATATCAAAGGACCACTTTAATCCCAGAGACAGACCTGATAGTAATTTTATATGACACTAATAGGGTAGAGCCACAGTCGTTTGGTGCCCTTTTTCAGAATACCATCATGACATAAAAAAGGCAAATGCAGGATAATAATGACTCCAAAATGAATGTAGTATCCAACACCAGATGCCTACAGGAGGAAATTAGAAGTCACTGAATGTTTTGCAAGGCTGAGTGCTCACCCTGGTCTCAAAAGCACACCTAGATGCCCAGCAGACAGGTGTTGCTCCTCCCAGTCCCCTCAACCTCTTTTCCTGGAAGGAGAAGGTCTATGGAATCCTGTCAGTGAATATTTTGCAGGAATCCTTGGCTGAGTGCAGCCTCTTAAATTACATCATTTTATTTCATTACTCAAAATGTACCTCCTCCTAATTAAATATATAAATCTGTCTATCTTGACTCTTATTTATCTTGATTTAACAAATTAACATAGGTTTTGTATTAAACTTTATGTTTATCTTAGAAAGTATGGCCTAAATTATGAAAAATAAAGGCAGGTAGTGAAGATGTGATTCCTCCAGGCTCATTTTGGTATTGGATGGTCATTTTAAATTTAGATACATTTAGAATTTAACTATGAGTATCTTGTGTGCTTTAGGCTCAACAATAATGGTGTAAGCATGCTTAAAATATCCATTGCCTGACCAACTCAAGAAGGGATTCAGTCACAGGGACCCAACAGGTCTGAGTGTTTTTTTTAATTTATTTGTTGTGATCAGCTGCTTCATTATTGTTTACCTAGCTTCTGTTTTAGCATTGTTTGTCTTCTCTTGCAACAAAATATTGTCTACTTTATGTGGTTATGATTAAGCAAACGTTTAATGTACCACACTGCTATTTCTTTATTCTGTGTGGCTTCTCCTTAGGGTCCACATGCTTGGGAACACAGTTTGAGGACTGGGACTACATCTCCCATAATGTACCATGGTTGGCCATGTTTCCAATATAATGTATTTAACTTCATCCTGCCTTGTGGTCTCATTATGAATGCTTTTGGGATGTGACATTTACACTTATTTACCTTTTCAGAAGGTGAAACTTGCTAACGGTACAAATTATTTTAAGCTATTCTGCCAGTCTCCAATATTTGTCTGGAAGTCATATGTTCAATGGTCACACTGGGGTGTCACACGTACTGCTGAAGGACATTATTCTACCTATACTTTGCAACTCCTGGGTACCCACACAACCACACTAAGCCAGGAACAACAGGTTTGCTAAGCCAACCTTTCTTAAATTTGACCTTTGGATTCAGTATTACCAGGCTCAGGGACAGCATTCCTAATTCTTTAAAATGTACATTCACTACATTCACTTAGGTATTACAGGTAAATCGTACTCCTTATGAGAATCACGTATTAGGCAATGAGTTTGTCTTTTAGTGTGAGAGCGTCTCCATTTGCCATGGTACATATGTATTCCAGTATATAAAAAAGTTAACATGATTGTGAGTGTTTTAAAAACAGTTGCCAAAAATGTGGTAATCTTGCTGTTAGAAATGGGGTCTTTGGTTGGGAGTCAGGTTACCCCCTGTCCAAGCAAGGACCCTCACTCTAGTCAGGGTAAAGGAGAATCACCCTCAGTTAACCCCTGCTCTCCCCGTGGTAGCTTGACATGAGCAGGCAAGCTTACCTTCAGAAGCAAAGTGTAAAGTATTTGTACCAAGACACACAGAAACTCAGTGAAAACACTACAAAATGACACAACACAGGTTTAGAAAAATAGGCAATATTTATCTAAACAAAACAAGATTAAAATGACAGAAATGTAACATCCACAAGTCAAGATATGAATTTAAAAATGAATGAGAGTCTTAATTCTGAAGAAAACAGTGAGAACGCTGTTAGTGCTCAATAGTACCTGGGTAGCATCAAAATAAAGTTGCACAGGCGAGAATGCATTGGAAAAGGCCAGCGATGCGTCATTTTCTCAGTCGCAAGCAAGATCGTGGGTCATTCCACCTCCGGTCAGGTCGGGGTGCATTGTTTCCCCTCTCCCACAAGAGAGCGATGAGTCGATCTGGAGGGGCACCTCAGGTCCAGGCAGGCTTTACGCTGATTTTCCGCACCCAGTGATGTTGTGTTGAAATCCGGTTGCACAGTGTCAGGAAACCACGCTGCATTGGGGCTTGCGTCATTAACAGCAGCACTGTGGGTGTTGTGCATCATTTCTCCAGCCGCGTTGTGCCAATCTCCCAGGCATGATGCAGGTGGAGCATCGATTTTAGCAGCGAGGCTGGCGGCACGGTGTTTCTTAGCTGCAAGGTGGGTGGTGCATTGAAAGTTTCCCGGCACTGCAGTCGTTGCGTGGATTTCCATCCTTTTCCAGAAGCTGCACTTTTCACGGGCCCAGAGACAGGTTAGGGCACCACTTGGCAGGCTGGACTCTCAACAGATAGCCCAAGTGCTGGCGGAGAGAAGTCTTTGTTGTCCCTGAGACTTCAACAACAGGAGGCAAGCTCAGTTTCAAGCCCTTGAAGATTTTCTTCACCAGTAGGAAGTCAGACAAGTCAGTCTTTGTCTTCTCTCAGGTAGAAGCAGCTACTGCAGGACATCACAGCAAAGCACAGTACTCCTCCTCCAGCTCTCCAGCTCTCCAGCTCTTCTCCTTGGCAGAGGTTCCTCTTGGTTCTAGAAGTAATCTGATTTTCAGGGGGTTTGGGTGCTCTTCTTGTACCTCTTTCTGCCTTTGAAGTAGGCCTACTTCAAAGAGAAGTCTCTGTTGTTTCCAAGATCCTGCCTTGCCCAGGCCTGGTCCCAGACACACACCAAGGTGCTGGAGACTGCATTGTGTGAGGGCAGGCACAGGCCTTTCAGGTGTAGGTGACCACTCCTCCCCTCAGCCCAGATGGCCCATGAGGATATGCAGGCTACACTCCAGCACCTTTTGTGTCACTGTCTAGAGGAGAGGTGCAAACAGCCCAACTGTCAAACGGACCCAGACAGGAAATCAACAATCATGCAGATTCACAGAATGGTTAAAGCAAGAAAATATCTACTTTCTAAAAGTCAATCAATAAATCAATCAGTGTTTGTTCAGTTTGTGATGTCAGTTGCTTCGCTGTTATGTTGGGCTAACTCCTTGATGATGCTGAAGAGTTCCTTGCTGTTGTTTACGTGTGAGGAGATTCTTTCTTGTATTGCTTTATTTCTGGTGCTTTTGATGAGATGGTGGTGTGCAGTGGTGGTGGCTCTGAAGTTGATTTGGGCTTCTATAGATTTGGTGTTTCTCCAGATTTTCTCGAGGCATCCACATGTGCGTCTGCATTCCTGGAGTTCTGCAGTGAACCAGCTGGCTTTCTTGGCATGGGTGCTGTTGTTCCTTTTGAGGGGGGCTATGGTGTTGGCGCAGTCAGCAATCCATTTGTGAAATGGGGCGGAGTTGGCGAGGATGGCGGTGAGCTGGTCGTCAGAGATGCTTGCACAGCTTCTACGAGATGGTTGGTGTTGGGGGTCTGAGGAAGGTGGGCGTGTTGAAGGTGAAATGTATGTAGCAATGGTCTGTCCATGGAAGTTTGGAGGTGTGGCTACAGGTGATGGAGGTTCCTATTGTGAAGATGGGATCGAGGGTGTGTCCTGCTGAATGCGTTGGTTCCATCACAATTTGTCAGAGCCCTATGTTGTGGAGGTTGTCTAGAAGGGATGCAGTGTTGGAGTCTTGTAGGTTGTTGAGGTGGAAGTTGAGGTCTCCCAGCAGAGTGTAGTTGGAGGCTGTGATGGCTTGTTCAGTGATACTGTCTGTGATGGAGTCGGAGAAAGGTGCACAGAGCCCCGGTGGGTGGTACATGAGGGTTCCCCTGAGGGTGGGCATTGGACTTGTCTGGCGTTTGAAGTGAGCTTGTTGGATCTTCAGAGCGTGTACTTAGTTGGATGTTAGACTTGTGGACAATGGCGATCCCCCCCACCCGGGGTGTCTGGGGCCGTCTTTGTGGTTGATCTTGTATCTTTGAGGAATGGTGATGGCAATGTCTGGGCAAGAGGTGGTGTTGGTCAAGGTTTCGGTGAGGAATGCGATGTCCGGGGTGGTGCTGTCAAGGAGGTCCCAGTTTTCAGTAGCGTGTTTGTGGAGGGAGCGGACATTGAGGAGGATGCATTTCGGGATCTTCGGTGTGGGTGTGTTGTTGCGGCTGGGTGGTGCCGGGTCAAAGGTCTTGGTGGTGGTGTGGGATCGCGACAGCGGAGGCAGCTGAAGGGTCCGTGGATGTCAGCCGGTGATGAGGGATTGCAGTTGTTACATCCTGGGTTGAGTGCATGGAGTGCTTTGGCATGTAGAGGTGGCGGGTGGGAGGTCCAGGGGTCCTGGCGCTGGTCGGGTCATGGATGGGTGTAGATGGGCTTGCCTTTTGCACGCCAAGACGTGCACTGTTGCGCCCGCTGCGCAAACCCGCCTATAAAGAGGGAGAGAGGGAAGGAGAAGACAACTGGGAGGTTAGAGTGGGAAAAACAGCATGAAAAAGGGGGGCAGGGCCACAGGGGCAGCAGCGTCGGGGAGAGGGAAGAGTGAAAGTTGGGAAAAAGAGTGAAAGAGAGAAACGAGAGAGAAGGCAAGAAAAATAGGAAAATGAGAGTAAAAGGCACAGAAAAAGAGGAATGAGAGAGAGAAAAGCACAGAAAGCACAAAGGCACAAAACAACAAGCAAAAAAGCACGAAAGGGAGAAGACAGAGAAAAAGAGGCCGATGGCCCTCGGGCAGCCTAGCAGAAGAGCAAAGCTCTCTCACTAGACACCAGGAATGAGGCACAGGCAGGAGCCTGCAGGTGGAGGAGGGCCTTGAACTTCTGGCCGGGGTCAGAGTTCAACAGACATGGGCCGCACATACTGGAGGAGCGACACGGAGGCTGAGCAATTCACTGACCAGGTCAGTGGGGTTGCTCTTCCTACCGCACAGCTGCCACCATTAATTAGGGAGCGGGGGAGGAGAGGACAGCTGGGAGGTAGGAGCAGAAAAAACAGCGCGAGAAAGGGGAGCGGGGCCACAGGGGCAGCAGCGGCAGGGAGAGAAAAGAATGAAATTTTGGAAAAAGCGTGAAAGAGAGAAATGAGAGAGAATGCGAGAAAAAGAGAAAAATAAGAGTAAAAAGCACAGAAAAAGAGAAATAAGACAGAAAAAAGCACAGAAAGCACTAGGGCACAATACAGCAAGCAGACAAACACAAAAGGGAGAAGACAGAGAAAAAGAGGCCAAGGGCCAGTGGACAGCCTAACAGAAGAGCAAAGCTCTCCCACTAGACTCCAGGGATGAGGTGCAGGCAGGAGCCTGCAGGTGGAGGAGGACCTTGAACTTCTGACCGGGGTCAGAGTTCAACAGACATGGGCTACACTTACTGGAGGAACTACACGGATGCAGAGCAGTTCACTGACCAGGTCAGTGGGGTTGCTCTTCCTACTGCGCAGCAGCCGCCATTAATTAGGGAGCGGGGGAGGGGAGGACAGCTGGGAGACGGGAGCAGAAAAAAATGGCGCAAAAAAGGGGGGCGGCCAAAGGGGCAGCAGCTGCAGGGAGAGGAAAGAGTGAAATTGGGAAAAAGCATGAAAGAGATAAATGAGAGAGAATTATGAGAAAAAGAGGAAATTGAGAGTTAAAAAAAAAAAAGAGTAATAAGACAGAAAAAGGCACAGAAAGCACAAGGGCACAATACAGCAAGCAGAAAAATCTAAAAAGGAGAAGACAGAGAAAAAAGGCTGAGGGCCAGTGGGCAGCCTAGCAGAAGAGCAAAGCTCTCCCACTAGACACCAGGGATGAGGCGCAGGCAGGAGCCTGCGGGTGGAAGAGGGCCTCGAGCAGTTCACTGAACAGGTCAGTCACATTTTCAAACACACAATCTAAAAACCAACTTCATTAAAAGATGCATTTTTAAATTGTGAGTTCAGAGATCCCAAACTCCACATGTCTATCTGCTCCCAAAGGGAATCTGCACTTTAATAATATTTAAAGGCAGCCCCCATGTTAACCTATGAGAAAGATAGGCCTTGCAACAGTGAAAAACAACTTTTGCAGTATTTCACTGTCAGGACATGTAAAACACATGTACATGTCCCTCCTTTAACATACACTGCACCCTGCCCATGGGGCTACCTAGGGCCTACCTTAGAGATGTCTTAAATGTAGAAAAAGGGAAGGTCTAGACCGGGCAAGTGGCTACACTTGCCAAGTCGAATTGGCAGTTCAAAACTGCACTCACAGACACTGCAGTGGCAGGTGAGTGCAGGAGAGTGAACCATGTGTACAGAGCTACTAATGTGGGTGGCACAACCAGAGCTGCAGGCCTACTAGTAGCATTTGATTTACAGGCCCTGGGCAATTCTAGTGCAGTTTATTAGGGACTTACTAGTAAATCAAGTATGCCAATCATGGATAGGCTGGCCAGCAGTGGTAGAGTGTCCAGAGCAAGCAAAACAGCAAAAACAGAGTCCAGCAAACAGAATCTACCTGGGAAGTTGAGGGAAAAGGTTAAGGGAGACCATGCCAATGGTGCCAAGTCTAAAACTTACAAAAAGACTTTCAGTAACATACCAATTCAAGTGGTGTCAAACATGACTGTGGGCCATATATGATGCTTTTCATGCAACATAATGAATGATAAAAAGGATGGATATCCTATCTACCGTGTTACAAGTTCCATCGGATATAATGCATTTGCATTGAGTGGATGGGATATGGGTTGTGTTTATAATGATGTATACCATCTGTTGGAATCAAAAACAGGCCTGATTTCTTCACAACCTACTATACCATATTAATTTCTTTCCCACGCATAAAGAACTGTCTTCCTATCTATTTGAGTTTTAGTTCACCCTTGGTAAAAACATTCTGCACAGAAGATCATGTAGTATATGTTGGGCAAGATAAGTGTGTGTCCATTAATAATTGTTTGGCAAGTCAACACCATCTCTTCCTCTTGCTTCAACACCCTCTGCATGCTTCAGAAGATCTACAAATGGATCCCCACTGAAACCAGAAGGACGATCACCCAAGTCCTCGTAAGCAGCAAACTGGACTATGGCAATGCCCTCTACGCAGGAACCACGGTTAAGCTCCAGAAGAGGCTGCAACGCATGCAGAATGACTCTGCACGCCCCGTCCCGGACATACCGCGCCACTGCCACATCACAGCCCACCTGAGAGACCTACACTGGCTCCCCATCAACAAGAGAATCACGTTCAAACTCCTCACCCATGCTCACAAGGCACTGCAAAACACCGGACTAGAATACCTCAATAGACGACTCTCCTTCTACACCCAGACGGACAGCTTTGCCTCGCCGACCTTGCCCTCGCCACCATCCCACGCATCAACAGAATGTCCATCGGTGGCAGATCATTCTCCCACCTCGCCACCAAGATGTGGAACACTCTTCCCACCCACCTGTGACAGACACAGGACCTACTTACGCTCAGGAGACACCTCAAGACATAGCTGTTCGATCAGTCGCGGCCCCCCATGAGCACCTTGAGACCCTCACAGGTGAGTAGTGCACTTTACAATGCTCTGATTGATTGATTGATTTGATATTTCCATTATAATTGCAAGAGCTTCAGCCAGAGGTGAAGTCCTGCAAGCCATTGAAAATATTGCAGCCACAACTAAAACTCGTGCAGGAACCTTCAGTGGACGGGCACCTTCGCAGGCCTCGATTGTGAGGCAGAACAGGCTGGCCCATCTGGTTTGTCTGGTCAGAATGCAAGGGTGAGACTCATTCAGCCAATATGTATTGCTGAATCTAGTAGCATAGTCTAGGTCCCCCTTCAGCAATCTTCTGCTGGGTCAGCACCCTGTGCCCCCACCACAACCACTTTAGTAGTGTGCACCCCACTCCTGGTTCCTGAATGTACTACAACTACTACATATGCTGTTGAGGCAGGACCCACTGGATTGGTGCACACACTTTCAAGGTCATAGAGTGGTGATGTTAGGGATAGACCTGGGTTGTCTCTGCTGAGTGTGGCCCCGATGCCCACAATTTTGAAACAGCTATGGACCAGAACATCCTAGGTACAACCTGCAGACTTGAGGATCAGTTGAGGTAGATGATAGTTCACCTGCAAAAAAATAAAAAATTACCTCCTGGGGAGAAAAATAATTTGCTGATGGACTCCAGAAGGCCACAAATGACTTTCTGGAACATCACGTGTCAATCATGTGTTCCTTTTCTGTGGTGGTGCAGGATGGTTTCAAGGACATTTTTAGGGCAATTAGGGAATATTCTACCTCTTTCTATGGAGAATCATCAACATCCACCATCTGAACCAAGTTCCTCCACAGAAAGGGACACTCAAGAACCCACTGAGACACCTGACATCAGCTCTAAGCCTGCAACTCAGTAGACATCACTTCACCTCAGGAGGAGGCGTTCATCTGGACCAGTAGAAGTGGATTTCAAAAAGACCACCACGAAGAGGCACAAGAGGTGGCAGCACTAATCTTCTTATGTTAGCCACCAGAATTCACTTATGGACAATTTCTATAACACAATTGCATTAAAAAAAAGTGTTATTTCTACACATGGATTTCAAGCAATGTCAACGCATCCTAGTAATCTCATTCAAGATTGGATTTTTTTGTTTATGGTGCAATTTTCACTTGCTCATTGAAAAACAAAAATTTTAGTTTTCTTCTAATGTAATGATCATAGAGTAAAACTACATTCATTTACATTGTTATATTTAGTTTTGTGGTTTCCCCTGTTCTGTCAAAACATCTCTTTAAGAAAATTCTGTTACCATATTCAATTGCATCACTTTCTCTTTAATACCACATGAAAACATTGTAATATTAGTGTAAGAAATGCCATATCCCAGGGATACTCATGTGGGCGTTACAAGTTGTACCATTATGTGACACATATAGCATGATGAACTGCATAAATCTCAAAGACATTAGCATGACACAAAATACCACATCCAGCATTTATTTCAGTAAGGATTTCATTGCTGTTTTAAAGTAAATCAAAATATACTTCAAAATGAATATGTTCACAGACCAGAAACATACATAAGCATAAAAACACGTGTCTGACAGAATATTGGAATCAACAACATACAGATGCAGAAATATTGTATCAATAATATTGATTACAAAAATGTTATTACCCTATACATATATTGGTAAATACAAAAATATTGAAAAATATATAATTTTACACTACTATTGTTAAAAAACATTCAAAAATATCTATTTGCAATATATATATAATTTAAAATAGTAAATCTAAATAATGCTGACATAGAACATTAAAATAATATAAATTGAACAGATTTGTTATAATATTTATTACTATATATAGATATGCTCATATTAGCACACACATATATATATATGTATATGTATATATATCAAATAGAAATATTTTATCCCTTGTCATTCATCATTTTTTCAGTGTATTGTTTTACAACGTTTGTTGGGTCACTTCAGAGATTGACCATCTCCTTTTAAGGGTTACTTACGGGCTCCCCCGTGGGTGGGTCCTCAGATTCATTGAGCAAGACTCTACATGGAACCCTTTTCAAGGCATCTTCTGTAGTGAATCCTAGTTTGTTTTAACGGGATAACAGGAGTTAGCTTAGCCGTCGGCTTGTAAACTCGTGCCCCCCGTCACCCAGTGACTTTTAACCTACTTAGCTTGTTCTGTCTTAGTCCATTTAATTATTTATTTCCTTTAAAATGGCGGCCTTGTTTATAGTTAGGGCACTTGTTATGGGTTCTATTATCGATGTCACTGCGCCAAGGCGTCAAGATCAAGCACGAAAGACAAACATACAGTAGTCATTCACACTTAGGGATTTTCCCTCTCTATACTTTTGAGGGATTGTTGATATTAATTGCCGTCCCAAGCATGCCTGTTCTCTATTGTTATGAATAACACTTATGTCAGGGGACCTTGTAGATCTGTATAAATACAACACACTTTTAGACAGATAATCAGAGGGATTCCGACCAGAGGGCATCGCCACCATCACTGATACCGATGCTGCAGTCATCTTGACACTGACCCAGTCTTCGTGTCCCTGTGGAGTCTGAAATAGAGACCTCATTCCAAGGTAACGAGGGTTGGGGGCTCCTCTCATGGACACAGCTTTGGCAGATTAGGTTTAACGAACCCAGCTCTCCTTGAGGTATTAGGGCTTGTTCCATCTTTTACATATACATATACTTCTTTCATATATTGCATAATGGTGGGGGTCTTTATAACAATGACTCTCCTCTTCACAATACTGTTGCTTGGTATATTCATTATCCTAATCATTGCAGTTCATGCAACTTATCACAAATTGCAGTTATGTTGAATAAAAACTATTATAACTTTACTGCATCTGTGTTATTGCCTTTGTTTGTATGAGACATAATAAATCTGTGAGAAAAGGGTAATTTCCGTTTAACCACGACAACCCTGAGATATTGTACTTTGAGTCCATGCGTAAGCGACTGCTACAAATCACCTTTGACTATTGTGTTTATGGTGAGGTACTGCTAGTAAGCCGGTAAGGTTTGGACAACAGTTACAACTAGTTGTAGGAAGAGACTTAGGGGGTCATTCCGACCCCGGCGTGCGACGGAAGCCGCCCGCCTGGCGGGAACCGCCAAAAGACCGTACCGCGGTCATGGCGGTCATTCTGACTTTCCCGCTGGGCCGGCGGGCGACCGCCAGAAGGCCGCCCGCCGGCCCAGCGGGAAAGCCCCTTCAACAATGAAGCCGGCTCCGAATGGAGCCAGCGGAGTTGAAGGGGTGCGACGGGTGCAGTGGCACCCGTCGCGATTTTCAGTGTCTGCACAGCAGACACTGAAAATCTTTTTGGGGCCCTGTTAGGGGGCCCTTGCACTGCCCATGCCTGTGGCATGGACAGTGCAGGGGCCCCCAGGGGCCCCACAACACCCATTCCCGCCATCCTGTTCCTGGCGGTATTTACCGCCAGGACCAGGATGGCGGGAAGGGGGTCGGAATCCCCATGGCGGTGCTGCAAGCAGCGCCGCCATGGCTGATTCCTTGGGCCAGGGGTAAACCAGCAGGAAACCACTGGTTGCCCTTTTCTGACCGCAGCTTTACCGCCGCGGTCAGAATGGCCCTGGAAGCACCGCCAGCCTGTTGGCGGTGCTTCCGTGGTCCCCGGCCCTGGCGGTCATGGACCGCCAGGGTCGGAATGACCCCCTTAGTCACCTACAAACGAAAGTACTGTCATCCTGAGACCAGCAGTCTTGCTCAGAGCAAGAGTCCAAACTACGACATGGTGCCACCAACGATGGTGTTTAGGCACTAATTTACGGTTACCCTGACTATCACTGTCTCACAGACAACAGGTACCCTCAGTACCATTATACGGAGACGTCCGTGGTCTTTGGGAGAATCCTCCTCAGCCAAAAAGGTAATACCTGATTAGGCTGTAGGTTGTTCGAGCTCGAACTCACAAAAGGAAAAACGTCCCCTATTTTGGTGTTCCGTTTCTCTAACAACAAATATGGCCAATACCATAGACATTCCTGCAAATGCTAGAAATGCACTTACACAACATTTAATAGCGCATGGCCTTACGGAAGAGGGTGGGGAAGTTACTCTGATTGTAGAAGCAAGTGAAGCCTACCAAACAGAAACATTTTACTGTTGGGTAGCCTTTCCTGAGGCTGACCAACGGACGCACACATTTCACACATATGACATTGCGGATGTACCCGTAAGATACGAAGCATACCAGTATCATGAAATATCGCTCACATATCAAGAACACCAGAACTGGTTTGAAGGCGCCCTACCACATGTACTAAGACGGGTGAGGCTAGGTCCTTTAAGTAATGAGGGACCTACATGGCCTATGTTTGCCACATATACACCTCACCCAGGCATATAGAATATGCCACTCGCAGATTTACGAATATTATATAATGAATTAGTGGCATTTTATAGACGATTGGTTCAGTTCGTGATGCGAACATTGAATACTACCCCAGCGCGTCCAGCACCGCCAGTAACTGGTGGATATCAATTAGCTACCGGGATTAATCCACAAACAGTGCATACCATTATGGGTAAAGTGCCCACGGAACGGGAAAAAATACCGATCTGGATTGCCCAGAAAACAAATCAGCTGGAAGCTGTGTTCCCCCATACGGGGCCACAGGACAAACATAGATTGCTCACTATGTGCTTGCCGTTTGGGATGGTTCCCTCGGTGGATGAATGTGCCACTTGGGGTACAGTCTTCGCTGCCGTTTATACTACCACACATGGTACCCCTACACTTGCCAATTTACCGGAAGTGTTAAAACAAATACAAAATGAAAATGGGACCGCACCGGCCCTGGATCTGGGGATGAAATTGATGCGTAACTTTGATGCCGTCTCCTCGATAATACTAAGTAATATTAAAGGGGAAGCGGTGGCACTGGCAATACGCCAACGTCTCCGGGAAACTCCAAATGTGGAACAAGAGAGACAGCTGCCGAGAATAATATCTGATACCTATACTAGTATAGGACGGGATGGGCTGGGAGCCAAACCTAAAAAATTGGACATACCGAGTACCACCCACAAGGAAGGTACAAAGCAAGCACAAGAGGGCTCTAAAAAGCGCTGGGACAAACAAAAAGATTTCAAAGATAGGAGAAATAAAAGAGCTGATTCTCCACATCCGGAGTACTCCGAAAGGAGGTATAATCTCAGGAATAGGGATAACGTTAGAACTCCAGACAGATATTCTGATTCACGTCCTTCTCGTTCCTTTCAGGACGCACCGGATAGACGTAGCAAGAGAGGGGGCCGTCAAGATCGATGTCCGGAATACGTGAAAGAAAAGAAAGACTCGCCGCAGTCTACCATTAAAAAAGAAGAAAAGACTCCTCAGCAAAAGCCACAATTTAAAAAGAAGAAGGTGGCAGCACTGACCGTTAAAAATGCCAATAGTATTGAGAACACTGTTGAGGAACAAGAGGTGGGCAGTGACTCTGTTGGACAGCGCGGCAGAGGTCACGATATGTCGCCAGAGTCTGAAAGATCATCTGGATGCGACAGCAACTAGCGATTACATCGCAGTTGAGACGGCGGATGGCCGCGTTCTCCCACCCGATCGGGTTTATGATTTAACACTTCAGATAGAGGGAGACGTGGAACGCATTATTAGTGTAATATTCTGGGATGAACTTACTAGTGATATCATGTTGGCCGAGAGAGACTGGCCACCTGAACATGTCCGCAAGCTCCCACATGGGGAAGATGTCATTTTGCCTTCTTTCTCCGATCTTGTTCCGGAGGCAGACAAACAAGCCTATGCTGCTGAATGGGCTTTAGCGCAGGCACCTGCATTATACCGTAATCATGTAGGATGGGACAAGGACTCTCCTTGTCATGTTATTCCCGTTCGGTCTACACCACACCTGCAGCCACAATACCCTGTTAAACATGAAGCAAAAGCTCCAGTGACGGAGATACTGTCACAACTTGAATATCAGGGAGTAATTGAGCCCTGTACATCGGCAATGAATAATCCGCTATTTCCCGTTGCGAAACCTGATCATTCATATAGAATAGTGGTTGATTATAGGCACTTGAATAGTCATGCACGCACTTATGCTATACAAAATTCACACAGCACAGCTCTGATTAATAATATAGTGCGTAAAAAAATACAAAACTACATTGGATATCTCTAATGGATTTTTCTGCCAGAATTTAGCACATGAAAGTAGAGACCTAAGTGCATTTTCCTTTGGTTCTCAGAACGCTTTTGTCGTTTACCCCAAGGTTATAAAAACAGCCCCGGACTGTTTTCGGCCCGTGTCACATCAATCTTGCACGAGCTTGATTCCGAGGCATTATCCCATGTGGATGATATCTATCTCACTGATGACACCCTTGACATTCATCTTGCAAGGTTCGATCGGATAATTCTGGGATTTGCTGCCTACGGATATAAATTTAATTTTAAGAAAAGCAGAATTGCCTTTCTTAGTGTATTGTTCCTGGGATATGAGCTATCGAACGAGGGGAAGAGCCTGGCCCCGCACTTCCAAGAGAAGTGTGCTCAGCTACAGCCTCCGAACACACTAAAGAAATTGCAGTCATTACTGGGTTTCTTTAATTTTGGCAGAACATACATTCCTGATTATGCTGAACGCGTCAAGCCACTATATGACTTAATTCAGCCCAATTATTCTAGCAGGCGATGGACAATTGAACATACACACATCCTAAGGGACATACAACGAGACATGCTGGAAGCTAGACACTTGTACACACGGGACAATAAAACGAATTTGGTCTTCAGAATAATAGCCGGTGCCCTAGGATTTACCTATGTCACCTTTAATGAGGGTGACACGGTGCCAATAGCATACAAATCACATTTGTACTCCAATGCAGAGAAACGTTTTGCTCCTACTGAAAAAATTCTGACAGCAGTTCAGATGGCCGTCATAAAGGAGAGACCACTTGCCCAGGGGAAACGCATTGTTGTTGTCTCCCCGGTTCCGGCCTTAGAGGCTGTCACTAAAGCGAGCGTTCCAAACGCTAAGGCATTGCATCCACGCTGGATTCAGTGGGCAACGTCTCTGACCGCCACTGATGTTGATTATGTGTTTGACCCAAGACTTCAGACACAGGAATTTCTCCAGTATGAACAGGAGTACCCCGCTCCCTTACACATATTGCCAATAGACAGTTATGATACAATCATTTATACTGACGGATCGGCACAACCGGCTGTGGGTACCAAACATCAATACTCGGCAGTTTGCTCAGCCGTGTGCGGGGTAATGGAAGACGGTGTTTTCCATCCTCATAATACCTACACTCAGACCTTAGGGGACTGCACAGCCCAGTTGGCCGAGCTTAAGGCTCTTCTTCTAGCGCTCGAACATTCAGAGCCAGGAACACAGACTTTGATTGTCTGTGATTCGTATTACTGCGTCCAGTCATACAATGAATACCTTAATCATTGGAAACTGAACGGGTTTAGAGATTCTAAAGGGAACACCATTAAACACAAAATGTTGTGGGCAAGGGTGGCTGATCTTAAGGATAAGCTGCCATGTGTCCATGTAGCTCATACATTAGGGCACCAACGTGTAGGAATACATGTTGCGCTTAATACATTGGCTGACGAAGCAGCCAAAGCATCAGTAGCTACGGCTTCTGTGGCTGCAGTGACTCGTTCTCGGACGAGGTTGGATAATGAAATACTGATTGCCGTTAAAGCCTCGGCTGCAGGCAGGACACTTCTGAAAGGATACCCTACGAACTATACCTATCATATCAGTGCACAGAATGTTGCTTTTGCAACAATTCCTGATTTTGGTGATCGAGTGATCCCAAATGAAGACCAAAGATTGGAACTGATTACAGCTGCACATGAGGGTGTCGCTTCTGCACATGCTGGTATACAGGCCACTATCACCATTCTACAACAACGGTACTGGTGGCCTGGTCTAAGCAGACGGACTAAACAGTATGTCCTTTGCTGTGACATTTGTCAGCAGATTAAGGGCTCGAATATCAGACGCCCTCCGCAGACATCTCTCTTAGTGTCAGACAAACCACTCCATTGTGTGTACCTGGACCATTGTGGTCCTTTGCAACCTGATGGTGCATACAAATACATTTTAGTGGCTGTAGATTCCTGTTCTAGATTCCTGTGGGTATGGCCACAGCGGTCGGCTGACGCCCGGACTGTTATAAAAGATTTGCTGATCTTTATCGGTACATATGCGGTTGCAGCATTCCATTCGGACCAGGGCCCTGCATTTGCCTCTAAGGCTTTCAGGGACACCATGAGGACGATGGTTGTTGAACTCCATTACTCCTCACCATACCATCCTGAGGGAAATTCGGTTGTGGAGAGGCGGAATCGTGATCTAAAGCAGTCCTTAACAGCTCGAGTATTAGGTTCAGGCCGCAGTTGGTTACATCACCTATATGGGGTCCAGAGAGCACTGAATAATCTGCCAAGACGGTCCTTGGGGGGAAATTGGGGACATCACTACCTGCACCGTGCAACTAGATATAGGCCTCTCTTTAACTACACACAATGGGAGCATTGTTCAACACCACGGGTGGGGAGTCCAAAGTATTACAGTGACAAATTCACATACTTTTCTGGGCATGATACAAAGAAAGCTGAATCTTATTATTTTAAATTACCGATGACACACATTAGAAAACTATTGCTAACAGATACGAAACTGATTTATTCAGATCCCTTTGTTTCCCGACTTTCGATTGAGGGTTATGACTATTGGAAGAACACTATCGATTTGAAGAGTGTATGGGGGATGCAGGATTGGCAGATACAGGGTAAAGAGGCTTTGTTTCGAGCTTGCTTAATTCCTGTGCAAATGATTTTTTTGAATGACACTGTTGAGCAGACATCATGTCTAGGATTAGCAAAAATTAAGGATCTAAACACGCCCAGTATTCCTACACCGACAAAATTTATAGATTGGCAACACTTTTTAAATGTTTCTTAAGAAAGGCTAGATGCATTGGTTAAGGCTGGTGCCTATAATTATTCACTTTCCCGTCCCGGGGGATGGTTGGTATGGCCCACCGACACTGATGAGTGTCAAAGGCGTTTTTTTAACTCTTCAGGGTTTTTTTCCATTCATAGGCCAGACCCTCGCTTTTTGTCAGGTCAGCATACTGGTATAATTACAACATACAGTGTGGGTAAGCTGTGCCAGCAATGGGTACAGGCGAACACCTTAACAGCGGTGAAACACCACCTGAATACTCTTTCTGACAGTATAGACCTACAAGATTTCCTATTAGGTCCTAGAAAACAACGCTCGAAACGGTTTTTATATGCCATGTATAATGAAATTTGGAAACTTTCTCAAATTGAGGCTGCTGCACGTTTACGGCAACTTGATAGAGAGAATTTGGAAAAAACATTGGCTGTTGTCGACAATGGCATGAACACGCTATCCAACAGGATTTATTCCCTGTCGAATATAGTGTCATCTGCTATTGATATCACTCAGACTGATTTGTCTCGGCTATATCATGGGCAAACACAGCTGCGTTCCATCATGCAGCTGAGTTGGGCATTGCAGATGCTGAGAAGTGGCCACATTCCATGGAAATACATTAATGGGAGTGAACTATTCGCTGCTTTTAATTTTTCCAGGGAACAAGAGACAATGGCTAAAAGGGAGGCTTGTTTCACCTTGCTTCAAGTTGAAAAATTAGATAAGTTGCCCTTCATGGTAGCAGAGAGTCCTTCAACTATCTGGCTCTTACACAGCATTATTAATTTACCGTTTTCAACGTTTCGTTTCTCAAGCTGCCTGAAACATCTTGCAGTGGGACGATATGAATGGCTAGGAGATAGCTTTATTAAGGAAGAGTGGGAGTTGCCCTTTGAGTATCGATGTCTGAACGGCGAACAGGATGTCTTTCTTAGCGGAAGTGAATGTGAGACTACTGTTCGTCATTCCATGATATGCAAACAGGTGTCTCTTCACGGTCTTTGCAATGCAGGGGTCGCGAATTTGGCCTGTTTTCTGAAGGGTACTCCCGTCCCCTTGATTCGTTCAGTGTTTCATGTACTTTCTAATGGGAGTTATGTTCTTCTGAGCGATGACAGCTGTTGTGGCTTGCGACCTGGAATTGCCTACGCAATCTCAGTCACGAAGGTCGTTACGTGTTGTGGCCATGTTTTGTTTCCCCCCACACGAGAGATACAAGTATCTGAAATGTGGCCCCACATTGATACTATTAATGTGAACTATGACAAGTTGAGTAGACTGAAGGTGCTATTGTTTCAAAAACAGGTCGCCTTGACATCCGCAAAAGAGAAGTATGCTCTCCAGGTTGCGAGATCATCAGCCGAGATACAATCCCTTTTAAATACCGATTTCCCCAAACACTTTGGAGAGTTGGTGTCCAGAATATTCAATGCTTCAAGCACAACTGGGATTGTTCATTTCTTTAAGGCTGTCGGGTCTGGTTTTGTGTCCATCTTCCAGACTGTCTTCGGAGTCATCCCATCAGCCATCCATTCTCTCTTTTCCAGTGTGTTTGGTGGCTTTCCAATTATTTTGGCTTTAATTGGCGGACTACAACTGCTATTTTTTCTGATTCGCGGTGGTTGTTTTTTTCCAGCGACACAGAGCAATGGAGCCGCTCCCGTCAACACTGCTGTGCCGTGAACGCATGGTTCGGATCTTCGGTACACCTTTGCTGGTGGAACTGGAATTTGACTGGTCATTGTCATTCCGGCCTCTACTGTGGTGCGTACAACCAGTGTTCCGCTGCATATGGTGTCTCTTTGAACTTCTGCCTATGGTCTGTCTTGCTGTTGCGCCGACATCTCCTGTGGACCACGAACTGCTGATGTCCCTGATGAGCGTTCATACACTGTCATGCCCCTTGAGACTGCGGTTGCTCCGCGAGGCCACCTATGAGCCTTCTGTTATACGATCTAACATGGATGAGGACACTGCAGCGAGTGTCGATACACCGATGACCATGGCTCACTTCTGCTCTGTGGATCCGTTTGTCCGTCCAGCTCTCAATTTCACTTCAGAAGATGTTGACTCATTTTTGAGATCCTTGAATGGTGACTTCGATGACATTCTTCAAGATCCTGCATATAGCACATTATTTGATGAATTTGCTTGCCAGTTCCCGGTTCTAAGAAGTAGCGATTATACTAAAAGTTTGCTATACTTGTCATTATTGATATTAACATCTCTGAATGTTTTTTAAACAAATTTTAAACACACAGCCTTTTTCTTTTTTTTTGTCATTAAGTTTTTTTGGCTTTTAGTTCAGTAGCAGCTTTTTAGTGATTGGGTTTCTTTACCTTCATCATACCTGTTACGGCAATGGGGAGAGTGTAGTGAATCCTAGTTTGTTTTAACGGGATAACAGGAGTTAGCTTAGCCGTCGGCTTGTAAACTCGTGCCCCCGTCACCCAGTGACTTTTAACCTACTTAGCTTGTTCTGTCTTAGTCCATTTCATTATTTATTTCCTTTAAAATGGCGGCCTTGTTTATAGTTAGGCCACTTGTTATGGGTTCTATTATCGGTGTCACTGCGCCAAGGCGTCAAGATCAAGCACGAAAGACAAACATACAGTAGGCATTCACACTTAGGGATTTTCCCTCTCTATACTTTCGAGGGATTGTTGATATTAATTGCCGTCCCAAGCATGCCTGTTATCTATTGTTATGAATAACACTTATGTCAGGGGACCTTGTAGATCTGTATAAATACAACACACTTTTAGACAGATAATCAGAGGGATTCCGACCAGAGGGCATCGCCACCATCGCTGATACCGATGCTGCAGTCATCTTGACACTGACCCAGTCTTCGTGTCCCTGCGGAGTCTGAAATAGAGACCTCATTCCAAGGTAACGAGGGTTGGGGGCTCCTCTCATGGACACGGCTTTGGCAGATTAGGTTTAACGAACCCAGCTCTCCTTGAGGTATTAGGGCTTGTTCCATCTTTTACATATACATATACTTCTTTCATATATTGCATAATGGTGGGGGTCTTTATAACAATGACTCTCCTCTTCACAATACTGTTGCTTGGTATATTCATTATCCTAATCATTGCAGTTCATGCAACTTATCACAAATTGCAGTTATGTTGAATAAAAACTATTATAACTTTACTGCATCTGTGTTATTGCCTTTGTTTGTATGAGACATAATAAATCTGTGAGAAAAGGGTAATTTCCGTTTAACCATGACAACCCTGAGATATTGTACTTTGAGTCCATGCGTAAGCGACTGCTACAAATCACCTTTGACTATTGTGTTTATGGTGAGGTACTGATAGTAAGCCGGTAAGGTTTGGACAACAGTTACAACTAGTTGTAGGAAGAGACTTAGGCCCTCATTCTGACCCTGGCGGTTTGAAACCGCCAGGGCAGAGGGCCGCGGAAGCACCGCCAACAGGCTGGCGGTGCTTCATGGGCAATTCTGACTGCGGCGGTAAAGCTGCGGTCAGAAAAGGGCAACCGGCGGTTTCCCGCCGGTTTACCCCTGGCCCAGGGAATCCTGGGATTCCGACCCCCTTCCCGCCAGCCTGTTCCTGGCGGTGTAAACCGCCAGGAAGAGGCTGGCGGGAACGTGTGTCCTGGGGCCCCTGGGGGCCCCTGCACTGCCCATGCCACTGGCAGGGGCCCCCTAACAGGGCCCCATAATGATTTTCAGTGTCTGCTTTGCAGACACTGAAAATCGCGACGGGTGCAACTGCACCCGTCGCACCCATGCAAATCCGCCGGCTCCATTCGGAGCCGGCTTCCTCTTTGCAGGGGCTTTCCCGCTGGGCCGGCGGGCGATCTTCTTGAGATCGCCCGCCGGCTCAGTGGGAAAGTTGGAATCACCGCCGCGGTCATTTGACCGCGGTGCGGTGTTTGGGCGGTTTGTCAGAATGACCCCCTTAGTCACCTACAAACAAAAGTACTGTCATCCTGAGACCAGCAGTGTTGCTCAGAGCAAGAGTCCAAACTACGACACTTCTGCTATTGGGCTTTGGAATTGCTGCTGGTCTGCTTTGGAACTGAAACACATATGCTTCTGGCGGGCAGGCTCCCATTGCAAAATGTTTTAACCAGATCCTGCAAGAATTGTGCAACATTCAAAGCTGTGCCTCCTCCAGGGTCACAAGGACTCTGTTTGCACCAGGAAGCATGAAGCAATCTCCCTCGGAGTGAAGGAGTCACTCCCCTGCATCTGCAGGCACCTCAAAACAATGTCGATTGGCGAGTGGGGTCTGTGCTTCATGGACATCGAAAACCTCTGCTTCACAGGTGGTGGGTCTGTGGTTCCATCTGGGTCCTGCTTATCTTCTGACCAATTTGGGAGACTGTGGGACCCTGCTCCTGCTACTGTACTGGAACTTCTGTGAACCATGACTGTTGCTTTTGCCAAGGCTTGTTGACTCTTCCGCCAGGAGAACTTTAGGTGCCATGAATACCCAGCCTCCAGCACTCTGGAGTTCTAAGATCAGCCCCTGTCCTGCAACTCCTGCAAAGTGGGACTTCTGTTTTGTTGTGCTGCTGAGGCCTTCTTGTGACTCCATGTGTTCATCATCTGTGAGTCACTCTTGGGGGCTCCAATGACTTCTCCTGGCCTTCCTACATGCTGATAGCAAGCCCTGACTCTCCCACAAGTGTGTAGTTTCCTGAACCTTGCTGGTCCCAAGAACTCTGCAAATACCTCTTCAGCTCCCGCTTGCATCTGCCAATACTTGTTGGTGACCTGGCTGGTTACTGACCCTTCTGCAATCCAGTGACCATTGAAGGATAGCTCATAGGCAACTCTTGAGATCTTCTACAACTCCTGGACCCCACAGCTGGACTTCTTCCTCCACTGACTTGCAGGAACTTCAGATCTAGTAAGGTGGGCACTGCCTCCAAGCACCACCCGGGCACCTCCAAGGGTGCTAGACTCTGTCCCCTGGAATCTGACCCTGGGTTCTACCTGCTTGGTCCACAGGTGGAACAGCAGCTGGATAATCCAAAGCTTCTTCTGACTTCAAGGAGAGTCCCTTGTCCCCTCTGCATCTGGGTCCCCTGGTATACTCTCTGGGTCCTCTCTTCTGGGTATCCTCGGATGGGGGCACCCTCCAACCTTCCTTTTGTCTGTTGGTTTTCACATGGTCCACTGGGAAGGGTCCTAAATCACACACACTCCAACCACTACTCCCTGTGTTAGTCTACGGTATGACTGGGTAAGTAACTACCTTGTACCTGGTCACAGGGACACTTACCATACTTACCTTTAGTGTTTTCATCTAACCCATCCCCTAGCTAACTACCACACTTAACTTGGTTGGATTCACTGTTTTGCATTCCACTTATTTAGTACAGGCCTCTGTAAATTTTATGCTATTTCTATTGGTTGTTTTGTGTATATATTGTGTGTAGATATCTCCAAAGGGAGATATGCCAATGCTAGTCCAGTACTAGTGCTGTAATAAAGAATCCTTTAGCTTTGTAACACTTGTGTTGTAAGTGGATTGTTGTCTGACTAGTGTGGTACTGCAAATGCTTTACATTCCTCCTGCAGAAGCTTTAGCTGGTCGCCTCAGCTACCCATAGAGAGCATTTGCTATCTGTATACCTATTCACTATCACAAAGGGATGCCTCTAGTCAGTATAGGATACCACAACATAGATGAAGACTATAAACTGAGCCAGCCTCCTACACAGGGGACATGCAGCCCCCAGCAACCCCAGTGCCGACCACCTCCCCGGGGCTTCAATCAAATACAATCCATGGGGAGGGCTGCACGCCCCCAAAGCCCTAGGGACCACCACCTCCTGAGGTTATTTTAAGTTGGAGGGGGGCTGTGTGGCCCCCCTTGTGAAGCCAATGATGGCTCTGGCGACCGCCATCCGCCCAGAACCAGCTCCTGCTATGTCCTGAGGTACCCATCCAGGGGACATATCTGTTTGCTCTGACATGGCGGGATATACCTGCATGGAAACACATTAAATCATTTCTCCCACAAGCAAATAGCTGCTATTTAAAGCAGCTCCCTGCTTGTGGGAGCAATACCTGAGTCTGCATAATGTGGTGAGCTGGCTAACATCTTGGGGGCATTCAGGCTCACCCCGCGGTCCTGTCACTCTCTTTCCCCCCCACTTTTCCATCCCATGAAGGGATGGAAGAGAGAGAGAGATTTTTATTGCAATGGTCTCTCCTTACAATGACTTCAAGGACTCAGACTAGCAAGATGTTTGGTAAGAAAATTATAGTTATGTTTGGATGCAACACAGAACAGAATCCCTTCTGGTCTGATGGTCAAGGTCTTGTGCTGTCACTCAGTAGGCTGAAGGTTCAAATCCTACTATCGCTGGGCAGCTTATCTGCTTATTTTCTAGTGTTTAGACTGTTAAACATTCCTAATGATGGAACATTGAAATATTTTTCCTCTCAAAATCTGTGGGTTGAATGTCATAGCTAAGTCTAAACACTACACAGTAAAGAGTCCCTTCTGGCCTTGTGATTAATGTCTGAAACATGCAAACTAAAAGTTGAGTGTTTCAGCCTCAGCGAGTCTATGGTCATTCCCTGCTTTAGTTTCTTTTCAACTATAAATATTTATGTTACATCCTGAAAGGTGATCTCATTCTTTTTATTTGACAAAAACATTTCACTTTTCAATTTGTCTGGAAATTTCTCATTTTAAGTGAACCCTTCATGAAACCTTTAATTTCTCTTCCTCCCTCTCTCTCTCTCTCCCTCTCTCGTGATCTCTCTTTCAGGGTTTGGTAGTTAGAGGGGTTGGCCGAAGGGCCTAGCTGAAGGCCATGTGCTGCAGTGCTTGCATTAATGTATAGTAATGAAAATTACTATATGTTAAAAAAAACTGAAATTCACTGAAAAAACAAGGATTAGAGGCACATTATAGTTAGGAAATACAAATACAAAAACATAGAAATTCACTTAAAAAAACAAAGGTTATAGGGATGTTACAGTTAGGCTAACGTTGTAAATGTACGAAACTATAGAAATTCACCAGTTATAGTTAGAGTTAACTCAAGTAACCATAAGTCATGCCATAAGGTAACTATAACTTGCGCCCTCGACATGCACTGCTAATTACCACCAAATTACAGTAGTCATGCGATCATTGATAATGATATTCAATTCAATCATTTTACTGCAATTCTGCATTATACTGCAAATCAGTGTAAGATTTGCAGTAAAATGTTTGACAAAAAACTGTGCATGGTGGGGGTGCGAGTTCTAGTTACCTTAGGGCACGAGTTAAAGTTATTTAAGGGAACTCTAACTATAACTGGTGAATTTCTATAGTTATACATATATATTGAGAGAGAGAGAGAGAGAGAGAGAGAGAGAGAGAGAGAGAGAGAAAGAGATACGAAACACAAAATATATTTCAAAAGTCAATTGCAAAACAAATAACTTATCGAATATTTTAAATATAAAAAATATAAAATCCCCCAAAAATATTATAAAAAATGTAAAAAATCTATATATAAACAAATAATATATATTTAAACAAACAAATAATAGTAATAATATATATGTTTCAACAATATTAAAAAAAAATTGAAGTCTGGGAATAATAGATATACGATTACCAGTCCAGTCTGTGCACAGTAAGGAAAGCATTGGAGTTCAGAAGGGTAAAATTGACTATGCCCACTCCAGTCTGTGTAACAGTAGGAAGAGTGTTGGACTCCAGAGGAGTAATATTTACTATTCACACTCGAATCTGTGTAGCAGTAGGGAATGTACTTCACTTCAAACAGATAACATATTTTAATTCCTTATTAGTTCACAAGAAACATATCTCATTAGGAAAATTGTATATATAAAATTTAAAAAAATAAACAATTTACATGTTTATTAAAAAATGTAAAAGTTAATTATCAATTAAAAATGCTATTCATTTATCATTTAATTAACTTTCCACACTAAACCCCCACATACTTAGCAGCTTACTCTTAAAATCTGACAAAAATAGATATGTATTATACAATTACCATACTCAATCAGTTAAATAATTACTAATGAGTTAATAATTAATTGTTATTTAATTATTACTTAAAAAGCTTTCCACGCTAAACGCAACCCGCACCTAATATATAAGTTACAAAATATAATTATTGCTCAAATTACATAATTAATCATCAATTACATAATTAATTATGCTTTGTTAACTAATTGTTAATTAATTATTACATAACTAGCTTCCCACTTTGGACTCCTAGAAACCCACCAGCTGGCACCTAATATGTAACTTAAAAGAATAATTACTACACAATTTACATAATAAATAAACAATTGAATAATTAATAAAAGAATAAATAATTGGTAATTAATTATTACTTCCCTCCCTAATTCCCTCGAAATCCAGCAGCCTGCACCTAATATATAAATTAAATATGTAATTATTATACAATTTACATAATCAATATTCAATTAACAATAATAATGAATTAGTAATTCATTGGTAATCAATTACACTTGATTAACTTCCTGCCCAGTACCTCTACACACCTCACAATGTGCTATGACACTATAAATTACTATTAGCAATTAAATTAACAAATTTAAATCACTTAAATTACAAAGTATATTTAACAATATTGTTAACAATTATAGAAACAATATTTAAGATATAAAATAAATCAATAAAGTAAATCACAAGCAAAATTAAAACCAATATTTTTTACAGCTGTATAATTGAAAACAATATTAACAACAAAGACATTCTTGAAAATGATATTGATTACCGAAAAATTGATATTTCAGCATCTCAATATTTTTGTATCACAATAGTTTTATTTCATGTATTTCAAGTATCTTGATAATTAAAATGTGATATTTTTTCCAATTACCTAAAAACAAAAAAATGGTTATATACAGTTGTTCCTTGGAGTCACCTCCCCCTTCTCATTTGCTCAATGGTTATGATTACATCCAAAATAACATTTTGTGTGACACCATGGGGCTTAAGAATCACTCACTTTTGTTGATGTCATTTAAGAAAACACACTCCCATTGAAACCACTCCATGGCTCAGAAAAATGTGTTGGAAAACAAGATACACACAAGCACATCACTAGTGATGGTGTTCAAACATTAAAAGTGTTATGTCATGTCATTTTATGATTCTAAAGCCCACTGTCATCTGCAAGGGTGTCCTGAGGCTGAGCAGTTGTGTGTATCTAGCCTTGCCTATGGTAGGTTGGTTAATTGAAAAGCCAGGTCTTCAATTCCTTGCAGAATTTAAGAAGAGAGGAGGATGATCTGACATGTGGCGGGAGGTTGTTCCATGCTGTAGTAGGGATGTAAGAGAACACCCATCCTCCTGATCTGATTCTGTATATCCATGGGATATATGTGAGTTGGATTCATAAGATGGGAGGTGTCTGGGTGGATGGTGGGAGGAGATGCAACTGTTGGTGTGGGTGGGACCTGAGTCTTGTCATGTCTTGAATTTCTGTGTGTATAGTTTGAATTGCGTGCATTTTTACATGGGGAGCCATTATAGTTCCCTCTATTGTGGTGTGATGTGGATTCTGTGCAGGAGGTTGAGGATAAGTTTGGCTGCTGAGTCCTGTATAATTTGTCATCTTCTAGTGAGTTGGTTGGTGACCCTGGCATAGAGGGTGCTCCCATGGCCCAACTTAGTGATTATGAAGCCAGGATTGACAGTTTTTGTATTGTTGCTTTGGAGTCATTTGAAGGTCTGAATGACTTTGGTCATGCAGCTGGTGAACTTGTTTCTTGTGCTGGGGGTCTTGTCTGAGATTGAGAGTATGTGTTGTGTATCGTCTGTATAGGAGAGGATGTTTTTGATGTGTGTAATGTTGGCTAGAAGGATCATGTGTGCATTGAAGAGGGTAAGTCTGAGTGATGCACATTGAGGCACAACACAGTTTGCAGGATTCCATGAAGTAAGGTGCCAGGCTGACAACTTGTGTTCTATCTGTTAAAAATGAGCAGATCCAGTAGAGAGCAGGTCCTTGGATTCCAAACTTGTGCAAGGGCCTGATGAGGATGGGGTGCGTGACCATGTGAAATGCTGCAGAGAGGTCCAGGAGAATGAGGGCTGCAATGTATCCTCTGTCAAGGGTCATTCAGATCATGCAGTTCATGTGGTAGTTTTGAATGCTGATTCTATACTGTGGTTGGGCCTGATGCGTGGCATCGAGGAGCAAGTGGTTAATGAGGTTGTCAGTAAGGCATAGGTTGATTAGTTTCTCTAGGGCCTTTGCTTGTTGAGATAGGAGGGAGATGGGTCCGTAGTTGAAAAGTGTGGCTAGGTAAGTGGATGGTTTCTTGACCAGAGGCATCACAGTGGCATGTTTCTATGTGTCTGGGAATGTACCTGAGTCAATGGAGGTGGAGCTTTTGAAGATGGGTGTTAGTGCTTCGCTGAGCTTTAGGAGCCCTTTAGTGAGGGCATGGTGGGAATAATGGTCACTTTGAGCCCCCAAGTGGATGGTCTTCATAGTACCAATTATTCCATTGGTGGTTATGGAATTCCACAACCGCAGGGTTTGTTCATCTGCCTTGATGGGAAGTTGAGTTGTGAGAGTGACGGGGTCCGGTTGAGGGACAAAATTGCTGTAAATGGTGGTGATTTTGTTACAGAAGAATTCTGGGAGGTTATTGCAAATGTCTTGTGCGGGAGTTATGCTGATGGGGGCAGCAGGAGGTGCAGTGAAATCTTTGATGAAGGTGATGATTTCATTGGTACTGTTGGCATCAATATGATCTGCAGGAGCTGTGTGCTTGTTCTGTATCTGTTGGTGGTAGCATCTTATGGCAGGTTTGAAAATGTCTTTATCTGCAATGTTTTGACTTGTTTTCCATTTGCTTTCCAGTTGCTTGCAGTGGATTTTCTTCAGCCTGAGTTCCTCTGTGTACCAGTTGGCCTTTAGTTGGGCGCTTGCAGTTGATTTGCAATAGAGGGGAGCCAGGGTGTTGGTGCATGCGGTGATCTAGCTTTTGAGGTTTTTGATGGCTTTCAGCATGTAACTAGTGTGCTCAGACCGGTGCTGAGAAAGAGCCGAACCCCATTCCTTTTCTGAGATGCTTTTCCAGCTGTGGCAGGTGGCTTGGGTGGTGGTAGGTCTTTGATGGTGTAAGATGGGTATGCTGAAACTGACATGGGTGTTTTCTATTCAGGTAATTGTTGTTGGCTTATTGACTGTGATGTTTCTGATTGAGGAGAAACTCAGGTACAATAGGTGTTCAACAGTTTTCTGGAAGGGCCATAGAGTTTGGATCGGTGTGGTCTTCTAGATAAAAGTTAAGATCTCCGAAGAGGATGGAGGATCTGGCATTAATAATGGTGTGGCAAAGCATGTGATATCAATGGTTAAAGTGGAGGAGGGTCCTGGAGGTCTGTATATGAGAGTTCCAGCCAGAGAGAAGTTTGCTGTGATGCATATCTGGAAAGTGAGGTGTGCCCTTTAAATAGTGAGAGTGTCTGTGTAGGTGGTGCAGCTGATGGTATCTTTGAATATGATGGCCACTCCATCTTTGGGCTTGCGCTGATGGTCTTGCCTAATGATCTTGAAGCCAGCAGGGATGGCTATACTGATGTCTGATGCAAAGGTTGGACTTAGGCATGTTCCTGAGAGAAAGAGCAGTACTGGAAAATGGTTGTGCAGCAGGTCTCATATCTCTGTTGTGTGATTGGTAAGCAAGAGGTACTGAGGAACATGCATGCATGTTTGAAATGTGGTTTGGGTGGTATTTGGTTTTTGTAAGCATATGCCGATGACTGGTAAGTGTGATTGTTAGCAAGTGGAGTGCTGGATGCTGTTGGTGTTTGAGTGGTGGGTGAAGGGTATGGGAGAATATATGAGAACTTGCAGGAGGCACATGTGAATGGCCCTTCCTTGTCTGGCAGCAGTGTGGGGAGCAGCAACCAGGGTTAACAGTGTGTAGATGCACAGCAGGGTATTGGCGGGTTGAGGGAAAAACAGTGTTCTTAGCACTGGGTATGGTCCAGGCGTGATAGGTGTAGACAGGCGTGCCTCTGGTGTGCCATTGGTAAGCCAGCCGCATGTCTGCTCTACTGCCACCATTAAATAGGTCCTGTGAGAAACAAGGTGCACAGGCTCACAGGGTGTTATGGGTGGGAAACCAGTGATGTCACTTCCTGTGCCAATGAATGATGAGAAATCCTGTGACGTTCCTTCTTGTACAGATGGAAAATGGGAAATCCAGTAATAGCACTTCCTGCACAGATGACTGATGGGCAGTACATTGGTGCCACATACTGTGCAGGTGGGCAATGGGAAGTTAAGTCTTCTTGCTTGGCTTCCTCTTTTGAAAACTATCTTGCCGGGAAACCATTGATTACCCTTTATGTGCAGATGGATGATGGAAAATTCAGTGATGTCACTTCCTGTGAAGATGGATGATGGAAAATCTGATTATGTCACTTTCAGAGCAGATGGATGATGGGAAATCCCATGATGTCTCTCCCTGTGCAGATGGGTGATGGGAACAGCTACAGAATATGATAGTGAGATATGATCTATGATGATATACAAAAACTATTGATTTGTTTTTTGTTTTTTTAGTTCCACACTAATGTACACTGACATCCTCATATACCAAAAAACTTTCCAGTATTTATATAGATGTACATAAATTGTACACATTAACATACAGATTAATTCCTGAACTAACTATGAGGATGTTATCTTCTGATAACATCTATAACCTACTTTAGGTAATCATGTTCAGCCACCTACATGAAATATCTTTGAAGGTAATGAACAAAAGGTACAGGTAAAGTCAAATAAGTATTTAAAAAACAAATGAAATGAATACCTATGTAATTTGTAATGCAAAACATACCCTCATGCAAAGAAGTTGTCACTTACTGCTTGTCTGAGGTTATTGTCAGTCAGTACCTTCTTCCTCACCACTGTCATCTTCATGGTGCAAATCTGTAACATCACCCTGGACAGCCAGGTTTTAGTCATCATCAGGTATGAAATGGATGTTCCATCACAGGGCAATGTTGTGCAGCATATATCATAAAATAGTTTTTTGGCACACCTTGCCAGGTGAGTAGAGAAGGACTCTGACAGATTTATCAAGGCAACAGAAAAGTGCTTGAGGAGCCCAAAATCCCACTCCACAGGCCTCCTTGTTTGAACATGTGCCTCATTAAAGTTGACTTCCTGTGATGTTTTTGATTCTGTAGAGGTTGTAACAACCATGGTCTCTGAGGGTATGCTGCAGTTCCTGTAAAATAAAAAAGTGCATACGTAAGTAACTTACACATTTAAAACAATATCTGGGTTCCTGTTTATGACATGGTTTGATCACAGCATTTACTAACAAGCAAGGCACTCACATTTCTAAGTTGTGCCATCTATTGTTGTATACGGCTATTGTATACCACTAAGGAGCCATGGATAGATCTAAGGAATGTTGCACATACACTGGTGATGTACAGACCCAAATTGCACATCACCTGAACATTGATGGAATGGTATTTTTTTCTGTTTCAGTAAACCTGTTCTCTGGCACTCCAAAACAATATGGGGGTCATTCCGACGGGCCGGGGTTGGCGGGAGAACCGCCAACAGGCTGGCGGTGCCCCGCAGTGCATTCGGACCTCGGCGGTTTGGCCGCGGTCAGCACAGGAAAACCGGCGGTGTCCCGCCGGTTTTCCGCTGCCCTGGGAATCCCCCATGGCGGCGCAGCTTGCTGCACCGCCATGGGGGATTCCGACCCCCTCACCGCCATCCTGTTCCTGGCGGTTCCGACCGCCAGGAACAGGATGGCGGTGAGGGGTGTTGTGGGGCCCCTGGGGGCCCCTGCAGTGCCCATGCCAATGGCATGGGCACTGCAGGGGCCCCCGTAAGAGGGCCCCACTTTGTATTTCAGTGTCTGCTTTGCAGACACTGAAATACGCGATGGGTGCCACTGCACCCGTCGCACATCCTCCACTCCGCCGGCTCCATTCGGAGCCGGCATCCTCATGAAGGGGTGTTTCCCACTGGGCTGGCGGGCGGCCTTTTGGCGGTCGCCCGCCAGCCCAGTGGGAAACCCAGAATACCCGCGGCGGTCTTTTGACCGCGCAGCGGTATTCTGGCGGTTCCCTCCGCCAGAATGACCCCCTTTGTGTTCCATCAATGAAACCAACAACATGTGGCATGCCTCCCACTGCAAAGATGTCTACTTATAGTATTCAGGGTATCTATATCAGTTGTAAATTGGATGTAATCATTTCTGTGAGTAATCATCACATGCAGGAATTCTTGTATCTTGGGACAGTCGATTGTAATCCTCAATTGAGTTATAGAATGAACCAGCTGCAGTAAAATACAGTGCTTCCATTGTCTTCACAAGTGGTGTTATAGTGGTGGGGTTGCAATTTATAGACAATAGTTCTTGGGACAACTGATGTGCTAATTCCAATGTAGTCTTCCAGTTGAGTTTACATTTTTGAAGAACCTCCCTTTCTAGCATGGTGACGAGGCTTGTGTTGGAAAGTGGATTATTGGTAAGAGCAAGTAAGTACCCACACTTAGAAATAGACCACTAACCCCTAATAGGTTCAGTTAGGTCTCAATAAACGAACCTCATTTTCTAGCTGGGCAACGAGGCAACAAGGATTGATTTAGGAGACAAAGGCCCTGATTACGAGTTGGGCAGGACTGCCACACCGGCGGTGGCAATCCGACTGCCAACAGGCTGGCGGTGCAGACCGCCGTATTGCGGCGGTGAACAGGCCGGAACTCACCCAGTACACCACCTGTACCGCCAGTGCGGGCCGACCATCGACGACAGCAGTTGCCATCATCAGGCCCTTACTAGCCACAGTATTATGGCTCTGCACATCACCACGATTTCCGGGGCAGGCCGATCTCCACCCAAAACCTGGCAGAAAGGAATAGTATATAAGGAAACACTCATGGTAGGGACACAGAAGAGGCCGCAGACAACATGGCACATGAACTGGAGATCTTTCCAATGCTGGTACTTGCAATTCACCTACAGGACTTGCAGCACTGACAAAGATGACAACAGTTAGTGCCCTGCCTACAACGCAAGGGAGGGAAGGGGACAATAACACAGCCACATGCCACATACACACCTCACACCGACTGCCATGCCCACACACAAACACATGCACAGCAACACCCCTACCCATATACACAAACACACAAACCCGCACTCCACTCACGCACAACCAGAGCACACACCATGCCCAACACACATCACTCACACACCAAACAATACCACACGTAAACATGCAACAACACTCATACCCAGCCACACACAAACTGATCACAAAACCACAGACAAAACAGACATCAGGTAGAAGACAGGCATACCAAACATACATATGGCACACAACCACAAGTGTCATCTACACATACACTGGTACCATACTATGACGCCATTGTCCATATCACTCACTCTACCCACACCATGCACAACAACTGAACACACATCAAAAACAATCACACACCATCCACACCAACTCCCAAACCCACCACCACACATACACCATTTTACACACAAATACAGACAGGGGAACAGCTAGTAACAAAAGTGATGTTGCCACATAAGCACAATACACATGCACAGATGAGAAAAACGAGCCACATACCTGTGTAAATGAGGAAGCCATGGACAAACGCAGGACAACTTAATCAAATTACACCAACTGGGCAGGTTTGGCCGAAATATTGATTTCAACACATAAGGGAAAACAGCAACTATATACAAAGAAGACCATTTGGCAGTTCATTGGTCCATGTGGCACAACAGTGCCAACAAGGCCCCAACTTGACTCTTTACATGACCATGGTCTCCACAGGGCAGGGGCTTCAATGGGGCAGGCACCTCAGGGCACAGTGGGAGGGGTTGTTGTTGGGGACTCAGGTTAGGAAGGGGGGGCTTGGACTTTGTCTTGGAAGGGGAGGGCTTAGCCTTAGCTTTGGATGGAGGGGGAGTGAGTTTAGACAGGTGGGTGGGAGAGGGATCAGGACTCTTCACAGGTGTCTTCTTGGAGGGTGAAGGGACATGGGAACCAGAAGAAAGGTCTAGGGATGATTGTGAAACAGAGGGATTGGGTTTGGCGAGGCCATGGGAACGTGCAGGGAACAAGACGGGCTGGGCCAGGAGGCTAAAGCAGGTTAATGCAGGAAAGGAAAAGTCTTTTAGAAGCACGTGGAGGGGCTGTGGAAACAGGCCTGGGAACAGAGGTAGAGGGAGTGGTCGTAGAACGTGTAGGTTTGCTAGATGTGGATGCAGGTGGGTGCTGAGTGTGCTTGTGTGTGGTGGATTAATGTTGGGTACATGAGGGGGGCATTTACATGTTTTGGGAGGAGGGGGGCAGAAAGTGTGGGAGAGGACAAACAGGTTGTGTGAATGTTGTGGTGTCTGCATGTCTAATGTGTGTGCTGCAGATGTCTGTTATTGTTGTTGTGGTGAGTGCGGGTGTGGTGTCTGGGGTGCATGTCTGGGTGACTGCTGTTGTGGTGACTGTGTCAATCGGGGCAGGATCTGGGAGTGAGGATGCAGTGCTTGCAGGTGTGTGTGTTGAGGTCGCTGTAAGAGAAGACGAGGTGGGGAGACAGTGGTGGATGTGGCTGTTGTTGTGTTTGCATCTGTCTGTTGAGTGTCTGCATGGCTGTTTTGTGACCTGTGGTACCTGTGTGTGTCCTTGTGTGGCATGTGTGTTGTTCTCTGTGCATGCATTTTCGCTTGTGTGCTTGGGATGAGGAGTGGAGAGGGGTGCTCTATGGGGCACAGCTGGTTCAAGGGGAACGGAGGTACTAGGGACACTGGCTGCCATCAAAGAGGAGGCCAGAGCCTGAAACAATCTCTGTAGGCCAGACTAGGCACCGTGAATGCCTTCCAGGTAGGCATTGGTTTGCTGCATCTGGGATGCCAGCCCCTGGATGGCATTCACAATGGTTGTCTGTCCCACAGGGATGGTTCTCAGGAGGTCAATAGCCTCCTCATTGAGGTCAGCAGGGTTGAGTGGGGATGGGGCTGAGGTCCCTGTGGCGAAGGAGACACTCACCCTCCTTGGTGAGCGGGCACAGGCAACTCGGTGGGGAGCTACTAGGAGGGCTGTACTGGTAGAGAGGGGTGGCAGACCAAGAAATCATTGGAGTGGTACCAGAGGGGTTCGCCACCACCAGGGACCTGCCATTGGAGGAGGAATCAGAGTCTGATGTAGTGGTAGTAGGCTGCCCGCGGTGCTCCCTTCACCCTCCAACCCACTGGTTCCCTTGGCGTCGGCAGACTGT
This sequence comes from Pleurodeles waltl, assembly GCF_031143425.1. Lineage (NCBI taxonomy): Eukaryota > Metazoa > Chordata > Amphibia > Caudata > Salamandridae > Pleurodeles > Pleurodeles waltl. Next base: position 997,320,495 of record NC_090449.1, read on the forward strand.
GTCGCCTAGGACCCGTGGGCTGCAGCATCCCAACTCGCCAGTGCCTCTGTTCCTTTGCCTGATAATGCTGATGCACACAAGGACACAAGAAAACAGAGAGGGAGGGCGGAAAATAAAAGAAAGGTATGCAGGCTGTGAGTAACTTAACTATGATGTAGGAAGGCACACATGCAATACACCTCGGTCTAAGACCTCACCTTCCCATAGCCTTTGCACTAGAGGAATTTGCCATTGATATGGATTACACCTGCCTCTTTGGAGTGCACTACACTGGTGCCCAACAGATTCATTGCACATGTCCTGCAAATCCAACTGAGGAACCCATTCAATGCTCAGTTGTATTGAGTACCACTACGTCACTTTGCTAGACAACAGGAACACTACCTGACTGACTGGTCTACACAATTCCCACCTTACCTGGGTACACATGTCACCTACATAGCAAAGTAACAGAACCCCGTCAAGAAGCTGAACACCTGCATACCCTGACATCTATGAGTCACTGTAACTGTATCCTTTCTTCCCATTACCTACCATATCCCAATACAGTTGACATGAAGGACATTTTGGGAACCCACCCGTTGTGGCTGCTGTGGTGCTTTCAAGCGCCCATCCAACGCTGGGTAGGTCACCACCAATATGCAGGCCATTAGGGGGGTCAGGGTCTGACATGCAGCCTTCCCTCACTGGGAGGACGTCCCCAGCTGGGCCTCCATGGTCTTCTGGGCCTAGCATCTCAGGTCCTCCCACTGTTTCCTGCAGTGGGTGATACTCCAGCTACAGACCCCCAAGGTCCGCACGTCCTTAGTGATGGTTCACCATAAACCCATCTTCTAATGGGCGCTGACCTGCATGGGAGACACATAGGAAAACACATTTATGTAGACTTACCACACCCATGCTGACATAGAGTACCACAGCACTGACATTAGTTCACCATGTATTCCATTATCTTCCTACAGATTAACATTGATGCCCTATTCCACTACTCCTATATGCTTGGTAATGCTACATACATACACACATGCACCCACAGCAATCACACTCACTTCTAGGACACTGTTGATCCACTCACCTGTTCCTCTGGTCGCCCATACAACTTGGCATACAGGGGTAGGACTCCATCCACAAGCTTCATCAGCTCCTCCTTGGTGAAGGCTAGGGCCTTCTCCCCTATTGCACATACCATCTTCGCAAACAGTTGCAGGACACAGCAGCACACACAGTGGAGTTGTGGTCGTGTTGAGTGCAGGAGTCAAGTGGCAAAGGAAAATCAAAATGGTGGTGGCGACCACAGCGGCGGTTCGCACCATCACCGCCGGTGGCAATCATGATTGGCCCCTGTTCCCCATGGACACCAATATTAACCAAAGAGGAATTGCACAGCGGTACAGACCACCTAACAGCATGAGGACTAATTCCAGCAGAGTCATGTCACTTCCATTTGTCCTCTGCTTGTAGGACAGGCGACTACCATTTGAAGTGCATGATGTATTAGAGTTCACTATCTATGTGCCTTCCATGCTGTCATATTTAATTGTAAAAATTAGTTGAAACAGTCATACACAGCTATACATGCTATATGTGATATGTGGCACTAGTTGGATGCATATGGAGGTTGAATACCACTGTGAACACTCGTTGATTGTTACAATGTAAGCTGTATACAACCCTTTCACAATTGGAAGGCTATGTTAGTGCAGTTGTGCATGCGTAGACATCATTCGTTATGATTTGTTATGGTGACATATGTGTGTTTGCCTTCCCTAGGTACTGACCCATGTTGAGACTGAGGAATGCACCGGTGTACCAGCCCCTAGTTGACCTGGCAACCATGGAGGAACAACACATTTCACTGACCCACCGTCTGAACCGGATGGCTATATGTGAACTGCGTGTCCAATTGGAGCCAAATGTATAGCCAGGTCTACGTAATCTCTAGGCTACTCCCCCTGCTGTGCAAGGACTATCTATGCTACATTTTTTGGCCAGTGGGTCATTTCAAGTGACAGTGGGCTTGGCAGCAGGTGTGTCAAAGCCAATGTTCAGTAACTTCTTAAAGAATGTCCTGACTGCCTTGCTGAAACACATCCACAGCTACATAAAATTTCCCCAAACTGCTGACTTGCCCACTGTGAAATCTGCTTTCTATGCCATTGCACACATTCTTCATGTGATTGGGTCATAGATGGCACCCATATTCCCTTTATTCCTCCCAGGGTAAATGAACAAGTGTACAGGAATAGGAAGAATTATCACTCCATTAATACAGGTGGTGTGTCTTGCAGACCAGTATATCGCCCAAGTGATTGCAAAATTCCCTTGATCTGTGCATGACTCTTACATTTTGAGGAACAGCAGTGCCCTACACATGATGGCACAAGTAGAAAGAGAGAGAGAGCCTGGCTTGTGGGTGAGTGTGATGTGAAAGTGCAGTAGCTAGCAACCTGCCTTCCCTACTCTTTACCCTCTACACAGTGGTGATATGTGCTATGTGTACCCACTCTCTAAAGGTGATTCTGGCTATCCTAACCTGTCATGGCTGTTGACACCAGTGAGGTATCCCAGGACAGGAGGTGACAATCGCTACAATGAGGCACATGGCAGGACAAGAAGAGTCATTGACAGGACTTTCGGCCTACTGAAGGCAAGATTCTGGTGCCTAAATATGTCAGGCGGATCCCTGTGCTACTCCCCAAACAAGGTTTGCCAGATCATCATGGCCTGCTGTATGCTGCACAATTTGGCACTGAAAAGGCATTTACCTCTACTGGAAGAGGAAGAACGACCTGATCTACCTGTAGAAGCTGAGGGGACAGATAACAGTGATGAAGAAGGGGAGGAGGTGGATGTGGACACCAGAACTCACCTCATTCAGCTGTACTTCCAATTACTTTAAGGTCCATTTTGCCTACTGTATCCCACAACATTGCTTACGTAGATTTGTGTTCAATTGACAGATGGTACAGACGGTGCTGAAGACACAGCAGTGTGTGTGTGGTGCAAGGTGTGTACTGTCACATGCCTCTTACTGCTTCAAGAGTTTGAGGACTCCCAAAGGTTGTTCACACAAGTCATGTTTTCCTGTATGTGTGTCCTGCCTTCACATGTATGAACTGTTTGGACAAACAGCGTGGATAAAGGGTGTGTGCCAACTTTGCAGTCAGTATTTGTCACTCACCATCTCCTCAGTACTTGCACACCAACCTAGAGTCCCTCACAATGTAGGTCGAGGTAACCTCAGCTGATGTAGATGGCCCTCCAGTTGTTAAAATGTGCAAAGTTGCATTTTGGAGTTACTTACTGGTGTGTAGTGCAGCTGACATATGATAATACTGGTCATTCAAGAAGTGACAGTACTCTGGCAATGATGTACAACTTTGTACAAAAAGCAGGTACATGTGTCATGTAACATACCGTACCTAAATGTGACCTACATGTCTGTGCCTCACAGGTCTTTCTATGGTGGGATTCCCTTTGCCATGCCTTGTACATGGAGGATTTGGACATTCCAAGTGTTAGGAACCCAAATCACAGATTTGGAATGAAACATACCTGCAAACTATCGGGCTAGCCAATTTCAAGAACCGTTTCAAAATATTACACTGAAGTCTTTCATCAGATGCATGCTTAATGAATAAAGCACAAATACATTGGGTGAGATTGTGCAGTGTTTATTAAGTGAATCAAAATAAGGTTTGGCATAATGCAAGGGAGAGGACAGATGGTGGAAGAAATAGTCAGTTTGGTATTCACAGCTGTTGGTAGCACAGGTTCAGAGTCCATGGGGCCATTGAAAAATGGAGCAATGACAGTAGAAAGTCACCAAGGTGTGTCAGTGGCAAACAAGGAGACAGTTCAGGAGAGGATAATTTATTTGCAGTGGGTTTGGTCTTGGCTACAGTCTCTGAGGGATGTCTGGCTTGCCAGCCATGTTTGCAAGGGGGTTTGTGGGCTACAGAGGAAGGGGTGCTGGTGTCCTGTGAGTCCCCTAGCAGGGCCTCCAGTCCACTACCAGCAGCAGATGTGGAGGGCCGGGGTGTCTCGTGGCTTGTGGAAGGGGCCTGCATGTGGGTGGAGCTCTCATGCAAGACTGCTGTCATTTCATGCAGCACCCCTTTGATGGAGGCCATGGTGGCATTGTTGGCCTGCCATTGCCCACAAATGCCCTCTGGCTAAGCTGGGCCCCTTGTGCTTGTGACCCCATTATGGTGTGCTCACTCCCCATTGCACCAGGACCTTCATCGTCTTGCCTAATGATGGGTTCTGGCACCAGTCCCTGCACAGGTGAGCACACTGTACCTGACACAGGAACACTGGTTTGGGGGCGTTGGGCCGCAGCTGTTGGTGGTGGCTGAGTGGTGGTGGTCTGTCTGGTGGGCTGGATGGGGCTTCTGGAGGGTGACTGACCAGAGGTATCTGATGGGCCAGGGTGTTCATCCAGATCCAGACATCCCGCTGGACTGTCATCACTGGGGCCTTCTTCTGCTGGGTAATCGACACTTCCTGGCACCTCCTGGGGGCTGCCATTATCAGTAGTACTTGTGAAGTAGAAATACATTTTATTGTGTGTTCTGCAGGGTATTTTACTTTGTGTCAACTGTGTGGCAGTAGTGTCCACATGCTTCAGAAGATATGGCATTAACAGTCAGTTAGTTGTTGATGGTGGAGATTGCATGTGTTATGCTTTCATACATTAGCAGTGGCATGTGTTCCCTTCTGTTCATGTCCTCTGTCCTGTCATTTCCATGTCACTGACAGCACATGCCACCTGTTTCTTGTGCTTACATCCCCATTTATCTGCATGCAGGTCTACCTTTGGAATGGTTGCAGTGCATAATTATTATTGGGATGGGTGATGCATTGAAGGACTTGTAGAGTTTTAAGCGTTACATGCAGGGGCTGGTGGTTGTGTGCACATTGCTTAGGTAGGTGTTAGTGGGGTGCGTGGGAATGCAGGCGATAGGTGTGGGTGGTTGATGGGGTGGGATGGATATGGGATAGGGTGTTTTGGGGTGGTTACAAGGGGAGGGGGAAACATGCTTTTCGGGTGCAGGTGGTGGGAGGGGTGTGACAGTGACTTACCAGAGTCCAGTCCTCCAATGACTCCTGTGAGGCCCTCCAGATGCAGGATAGCCCAGACCTTCTCCTCCCACTCAGTCGACTCAGTGGTAGGTGGTGGGGGACCACTGCCAGTCCACTGGATGGCAAGCTGGTGTCATGATGCCATTGAACGTACCTTCCCCCGTAGGTTTGTTCCACCTCTTCCTGATGTCACCCCTTGTGTGTGGATGGCTTCCCACAGCATTCACCTTGTTGACGATCCTCTGCCAAAGCTCCATTTTCCTAGCTATGGATGTCTGCTGAACATGTGCACTGAACAGCTGTGGCTCCACCCTGATTATTGTGTCCACCATGGTCTGCAACTCCCTGTCAGTGAAACGGGGGTCTTTAGGGGGTACCATGGTGGGTTATGTGGGGAGATGTGTGCTTTGGTGTGGTGGTGTTATTTGGGGTAGTGGAGTGTGTGAGTGAGTTGGTGACAGGTGTGGAAATATTTGAAGGTGTTGTTGTGGGATGCGTGTTTGTAAGTTGTATGAGGCATTTGGAGTGTGCAAAAGTGTGTCTTGAGTTTGTGTTGTCTCTTTAGAGTTGGATGGGAGTTGTGTGGCAGCAGGTAGGTTGAGCTAGCGATTGTGGGTATTGTGGTGTGTGTTTTTAAGTGGTGTGTGGGTGTGTGAAGTGTGTGTATGTGTATCAGGTTTGGGGTTTTCAAATTGTCAAATGTGGGGTGTTGTTGGTGAGTCCATTTGATGGGCGCGGCGGTCCATACCACCAATGGCATACCGCCAATGAACGACGCTCTGCTGATTTGTAAATGGGAGGCCAGTCTGTTCTTGCCATGGCAGTGGAGGCTGCAGAGGTGCCTGTTTCCCGCCGTCGTTCAGGCTGGCGGGGTCAGACACCTGGGTATTTTCTGGTGGTTTTTGATTTTGGTGTCGTAATACAGCTGTAAATTTCCCACGTCCATGGTGGTCTTTTGACACCCAACTGTAATTACCGCCAAACTTGTAATGAGGGCCAAAGTGGGTAAATTATTCAAGTATCAAAAACAGTAAGCTAATAAAACACAGGAAACTGTTAAGAAATCCAAAACCACTTTATAAAAATAGGAAATGTTTTTATCTTTAATTTGACACCAGAACAAATACAATTGGGTAAGGAGGACAAGAGATAGGAATTTTTAAAGAATTAATGCACTTTAAAGTGTAGAAACTAAAACTGTCACTCTGGGTATCTGGTTGCACCTCGACCAGAGCAAAATCAAAGCGTCAGCCTGACTGCAGTGGAGCCCTGCTCCAATCAGAGAAGGGCACTACTCTTTCCCTGAACTAGTTATGTTAAATTCAACAAAGGCAAGTTGTGGAATGTATTCTAACAATCAGTTTGATACCAAACTTGAAATATATGTCTCCTATTGTGACCCAATTAGTTAAAATAAAGCCATTTTAGCCTATGGAGCCCATTCACTACAGTCAGAGAAAAATGAATTCGGCTATTTTATATCACCAAGGCTTATAAAACAACTTTTGTAAGGTCCCTGCTTATAATTACATAGCACCCAACCCTAGGGGCACTTAGGGATCACCTTAGGGATGACTCTATCTGTAGAAATAAGGTTGTTTAAGACTTTGGAAGTACTTTTAATTTCAAAGTCGAATTCACATATAACTTTAGTTTTAAAGCAGCCAGCAAGGCAGACCTGCCTTTAGAATGACATTGGGCACCTCAGCAGTGCACCTATGGGTGCTCTACCTATGCTGGGTTCCCTAAACCTACATCCCCTACCCAATACTAGGGACTTATAGGTAGGTTGATACTGCCAATTATAATTAACCTAATTTGCACATCCAGATTACACAGAGCACTAGCCCTGTGACTGGTAAGCAGCACAAGAGTCGGTAACCACCAGTATCTGTCCAAAATGTTTGGTGGTGACCAGGGCAAAAACGAGGTCTCTTTTACACATTGGAAAAGGACAGAAGACTCTTTGCTGCTCCCTTCTGACTCTGGCAGGAGGCATCTGTGGTGCCTGAACTTGTCTAGAAAACAAAAACTTATATTTTAATGATTCTTACAAGATGTATATATATAGTATTCTTCATAAGTTAAACAGTCAGTATACATTATTTACATAAATAATTTTGTTTTATATGCACCGTTTTTAAGTACTTTAAAAAAAATATGTATATTTTTTCCATCAACTCAGATTTAAAATACCTGCCTTTTGATGTAATAATTGTACAATACATTGCTCATTTAGCTTTATCGTTCTCAAACTATCCATGACAGAATTATTCAAGACGGATGTGCTAAAGTTATACCATTATAGTGAATACATCCTGCATTTTTACCCATCTCCATCAAACTTTGTAGAATGTAACAAGTGCTATACATAAAATTGTGGATGCCTGACATTTCCATCATCCAAGGTGGACAAAGTATGTCTAGTGGGACAATGGTGTACACACCCATAGGTTCACATTGTGTGATTGTATTTGGAAAATTCAATGATTGGGGTGGGCATTCATTAATGTATGTATTCGTCACTGTGGTGTACGTGTATCTTTAAAGAGTTCTCACTTATCTTCAAACCTTTGTAATGTGTACACCTCCTCCAAGATTGCTGCTCCCCAACATTTGTGAGCAAAAATGGCTAAGAGTTCTGGAGACAGGGCCCCCAGCTTTACCCAAGAAGAGTTAGTGATTTCGACAGAAGAGATCCTGCCTACTACAGCCAGCTGTATGGCACTACAGTTAAGAAAGGGCCTTGTGCTGTTTTCATTACATGCAGGTTACATTATAAGATAGTTTTTTGTATATACACATAGCAAAAAGTGATCATTGTTTGTATGTGCTGGCATTTCCTAATATCTATATGAAAAAGCAACATTCTGAAGCATTACAGTTCTGGATTACTTGTTGTCTGAGAACACTATGTAGAATGCTTTCAAGTGAATCATCATCCTACTGGTTACACTCTGCTGTTTCAGAACATGGTTAGGGGAGAGTTTGAGTGGACTGCGTTGATCTTTACAAAGAATAAAAACAGCCCAATAATTTTCATACATGCTGCTGGCTTTTGTTAATTTTATATATTTATATAAAATTGTATAGCTGTGTATTCCCTGACCTTCTTGATGGTCCACATCTTGGCTGTGGCCTACACACAGTTTTATGAGGAGCTGAAGACCAGGGAGCAGCAGCAAGGAGGAAGTGTATAGTTGTTTGCATGTTGTGATATAATTAATAAGGTTTTTCAGGATCACAAAAAAACAGACATTGCGACTAAAGCCACAACTATACCAAAATGAAGTCTGTCCTTCCTAAAACAATAGCCTGTGGCAAAAACAACAATCCAAAGAGCAATATCACTCTTTCAGTGTGTGATACATAATTAGTCACACATGGAAAGAGGAATTAATAAGGGGAAAGAAACATATTTCTTCTTGCTGCACCTCTCTGAGGGAGGCATACAAATTTCACACAATTCCACCTTCACAAACCTTAGTAAATCTGGAATTGTGTGAAATCCAAGGGTGGATGCGTGGTAACACCCATGCTCCATCAATGGAATGCCTACACTAAGAAATGTATTGCAACTCATTTCAAGTAGCTGCATTGTGTGGCATTTCTTTACACAGCCACGCAAGGCCACACAAAACAGGTATTACATTGCCTTGTATATTCCAAATTGGCCTTTGTGTTGATTTGTGTCACTAACATATAAATCAGGCGGGTGGAGAATCTCAATGGAGTATGAATGCACTTTTGATTTGTGATGGTCTGTAGGCATCACCAAGATGTAAATTAAGCCCTAAAGCTCCCTACTAACAGAACAGTTTAAAGCACACCTAAACAATTACTGAAGAGTTTAAAAGGAGCCATTGTGATATAATTTAGCTCTCTTCATGGATACCCCAGGACATTATGTCAGTCTACACAAGCACGTTTATATTGGTTTCTACATCTTGTGTGTTTTATTGAGTCAGTTTAGCAAAAAAACACCCTTTGTTTAATAGAGATTTCCACTTAATGCTTTTTCCAATAAGTAATGACTGTTTATAATTATAATGCAAAATAACAGTTATTTGGACTGAAGGTGATCACATTTTCCCTCACAAATCCTATAGAAAGCTATTGTGACAACACTTTGGAGAGCTTCGCTCAGAACCATTACTCTTGTTCCCTTTTGTTCCCGTGCATACTCAGAATTTAATATAATTCTAATTCTTTTGTTAACACTTAGATCTTGTTTTGGACTTCGAGGAGCTCCACCCACCAAACTCCAGCTTTTGCCCATAACTGGCAAATTGTATCTGCCACTAAAAAGGAATTCTCTTTCCCCTTTTGAGTCAATTGAGTTAACTGGTTATTTAGGGTGATAAACTATTAAAAGTGAAAATGAGTCATTATTAGCCAAAACATGCTGACCATGAAGCTTGGGTAAGCTCATCCGGTAACATCATGTGTCATTTACTATAATATCTATACTGGGGGAAGAGAGGTTCAAAAATCCCAGATTTCACAAATCTTCTGTGTAGCTGGCATCTGCCCCCACAGTGAAATAGGACATTTAGTAAAGGGAAGGGTGAGATTGTTTCCAGATTATGCCCAGAACCTAGGTCTGAACGCCACCTAATCCACAGGAACGGAAATAGTAAGGTATATGTCAGAACAATGGAAAGCTGTCTGTATGAAATGTTCTCTCTTCTACCCATGCAAAGTTATCTTTACAACCAAGCTATTGCAATAGACCTAAAGATGTTCATACATTGGCAGAAATATGCACTATAACTGATACACGTATTACTACAATGGCGTACAACAAGTTATCATGCTGGTACCTACACAATATACCAAAGGGACAGTAGATATTATGCGGGTCAACAATATAAAAAGAAGTAAAACATTCAATAAAATGATTAACTTATTTATCGGCCTGGTTAGAAAGTTTTATCAAATTAGTGGCTTTGTAATTCATACAATTTATTTTCAACTGTGGTCATATCTCCATTTAGAGTGAGTGAAACAAATCCTGAATCTGAACCAGCAAGCAACAGGACCTGGCTTTGTGTAAAGCTAAATAGAGATGTTAGGTATAGTTAAACCTCTTCTGAGATCATATTAACTACATAAAAGCAAGATAAAACTAGAAACTGCAAACTAGTGAATTAGAAACTTAGAAAAATGTTGCGTTTTCTGAAAAGGAAGTATTGTAAATTTGAAGACAGACATCTTTAGAAGGTATAACAAAGAACACGTGTGTCACATAACATGGAAAGTGAGACTGTGAAATGTGCATCTTTCAGAAGCTAAAACATTCAATGGCTGTAGCTGGAGAAGAGTGAATGAGGCTTTTGTAAACTTTAATTTTATATTCCCCTTTGCTCCTGCTTCTTTTGTATCTTTTCACATTGCCAGTGAGCTCTAATGTGAGAAACATAAAAACTCAGATACCTAAAATACTGTGCCTCAACACAACAATGAACTCCGAGGGTCCAGTGAATTGGCTCTCACAAGGATGGTGAGTTACCCTAAGAACCATTGTTTCTATAAAGGAGTGAAGAGGCAGTAGAGCCAATTTTCATGGAAGGAATAACTGGAATAATATAACTTGTAATAGATTTAACATGCCTTGGTAATGGGAAGTGACATATCACTGTGAAACCACCTGCAGCCGCTGCCGCAAATCTCAAGGGAAGGGGCGGGCGGGGAGGGAGGAACAGGGGAATAAAAAAATAATTTAAAAAAACGTACCTCTTCCCATCGCCGCTGCCTCCTGCCACCTCGCTCCTCTTCCTCTGGTGTTCCAGCATTCACTGGGACACCAGCACAGGCTCCCCAGCAATCCTGGTGCTGCTTTCATGCAGGGGTCTGTGCATTTTCGCCAGCCCGGCTGTTCAACACAGTCAGGTTGGAGAAACCTAAATGTGCATGTATGTTTCGCCAGCTTTATGATGGCTGGCCAAACACACATGCACACTTAGGTGCACTTTCTCCTCCTCCCCCTCCCATCTCCCCAGTCCCATGTCCCTGCCTGGACCCTCCCTTCACATACACCTGGCTGAGCCAGCACATGAAAAATAAAGCGATAAAGAAAAATTATTTTATTTTTCAGCTCCTGGCTTAGCCAGAGGGGTGATGCTCCTTCACCATTGCAACCCCTGGAATCCCTCAAACTTCATGTGTAAACTGTAAACACAGTGGAATAAAAATTGGAACAAAACCCAGCTTGCATGCATTAAACGTCAAACATACTGCAATGTGGTGCATCAACTGTAACGAATGCTTGCGAGAAAGCTATCCAAGAAGTGAAAAATTCAGGACAGAGAGTATGTTTAGCAACAATTTAATATTCCATATACCACGGTGCATGAGCAGCAAGGAGTGACAGAACAATGCTCCTGCTCATTTGGTGATGGAATGGGGCACAAGGAAAGTGAATGGTGAATGTATCAGCAGGACGTGTCCTCATCCAACGTGTAAGCAGGGTACACATGGGCAAGCATACAGAGGCTAATGGTAGAATTTAGGCTTGGTAGTTATTAGTAAGTCAGAAAGTGACAAAACTAAGTGAATCCTAGAATAAACTAGTTAAAACAGGATATCATGCGGAGTGGAACCCGAAACAAACAATAGATCATGACTCAAGCTCAGGTGCTCAAGACCCGCACAAGACAGAAGGAACACTGACATAACAAGAACAAGATATTATTCAGACATGAACATAAATGATCACAAGTGTATTTCAAAAAAGGCAATTTTTTGCATGAAGAGGGAAATGTCTGCATATATCTGCTGAGACTGTAGATCATACAGAAAAACGGGTCAGGTATCAAATCAGATATTGGAGTGTTGCTTTTGTGAGCATATCATGTGGTTTGTCAACGTTTGAGATGGTGTCCAGTGTTTTGTGGTAAAGGAACTATTTGTCTGTGAAACTTGCCATACAATGCAAAATGTCAGCCTGCCACTACATTTTGTTAAGCCCACAGTGGAGCATTTATTGAAATGGGGAAACTGGAAGAAGGTTTCTACATGCTGTGCAAAGGTATGTAGAACAAGTTTGTGAAAGAAAACCTCTTGTCATGATCTGTGCACTGCTCTAATCTATATATACTGGAAAGGCATGGAGACATGCCCTTATGAACTTCCTGGGTGCATAGGACTTTCACAGCAGAAGAGGCTAGAAAGATGCTCAGATTGTTTTAGCCGCTTGTTGTGAGCCTTCAGGTATGCAAACGGTGCAATACATGAAGCACACAGATGAAGTGAAGACAGATTGGTGTGCCTCCACATAGGACAGGCCTATCTTTTTATGTGCGAGTTCTCTGCTCCAACTGTGGAGTCTCCACAGGCATAAAGTTACTATTCTGTTTGTGAATACCGAAAAAGTGTAGCTTTACCTTTGTAAATCGGGCCCAAATGCTTCACCCCAAACAATCATAAATGACATAGTTCATCAAGTATGTAGAACATATCCATGCATTCAGTATTGGGCCTATAAATATTCATAATGATCACAAGAAGAGCCTTCAACGAGCCGTGACCTACATGGAATGTGCTTCCCCGTAGGCCATGGAAGTCAGCTGTTTATAATCATGGTTTTTACGAATCACGATAGTAATGGGAGCAGGAGCTGTAACATGTCAGATAGCACCAGCTACCCGATTTCCCAGGAGCTCTACTGGGATCTTCATCTTGCAGATGTGTCTCGTGTTTTAAAGCTACAGAGACATTATATCTATCCAGGTATGCTTGAACCAGTCTAAGGGCCTGATTACGAGTTTGGCAGTCTGACTATCAGACCACCAATACAGCTGTCTGGAGGTCACAGACCTCTGTATTATGATGTTCCTGAGGGCCTGACGAGACAGTCAGTGAGGCGGAAGTGGATTCAGCTTTAAAAGAGAGCCAAGGCCAGGGCTAGCTGCACTGACTGTGCTGCCAGCACAGTCAGAATGCTCACAGACAGTGAACAATCCAACTTGTTTGGAAGTATTGGTAAGGGCAGGTAAGTACCTATACTTGGCAACAGGCCACTAACCTCCACTTAGGTACAGTTAGGGCTCAATAACTTACACCCAGCTCAACCCTTGGTAGCTTGGCAATGAGCAACAAAGCTTAACTGAGGAGACAAGTGTGGAAAGCATTTAAAAATCACAAAACAGTACATATATGAAACACAAAACGCAATAAAAATATACAAATTCAACAATTTATGAAAATAGATTATATTTTTATCTTTAAAATAACATAACAATTATTAAAACTGGATAAGGGAAACCAGAGATATGAATTTTTAAAGAATTAATGTTTTCTAGCGCATAGAAGCAACTAGTGCTCAAAGGGTCAAAAATGGTCACACTGGAAAGGGACAAAGTCCAGAGTTCAGGCCACCCACAAGGTAACATTGTGACCCTTAATTCCATAAGTGTTTCTTGATTCAGGAAAGTGGTCCACAGCACCAGCCAAGGGTTAAAATGCTCTGGTTTGCCTCCTGGGGTCTGGGACTACAACTTCCACAATGCACCTCTTCAACTTATGGAGTTGCTCCAAATGTCACCAAACATCTGGATCTTCTTCCAGAGGTACTTTTTGGGTCCTTGAAGTGTCCACAACTTGATCCAAGGTTCCAGTAGCTCTGAGTTGCTGCTTGGGAGTTGGGACTACAATTCACAGAATGCACCTGGTCTGAATCCTCAAATGGCCACTGGACGCTGGTCAGCTGGGCTCTGCTCCAGGACTTGATGCATGTGGCTCTGGGAAGCTCTTTTGTACCTGTAGATAAACAGGCAGTCCCTTCTTGAAGCAGTAGAAGACAGGCAAAGTCCTTTTAGTGGTGAAGCCCAAGTGTACAGCTGGTGCAGTCCTTCAGAGTGCAGTGTCTAGGTGCAGGTCTGGGAAAAAGTGGATATGCAAATTAAGCTAAATATAATTGCCAGTATTAACCCACCTATAAGTCATAGGGCACGTTTAGGGACCCCAGCATAGATAGTGCACCTATAGGTGCACTACTGAGGTGCCCAGTGTCATTTTAAAGGCAAGCCTGCCTTGCTACCTGCTTTTAAACTAAAGTTATGCAAATTTGACTTTAGAATTAAAAGTACTTCCAAAGTCTTAAACTACCTTGTTTTTACATATAATTCACCCCTAAGGTGTGTCCTATGTGACCCTAGGGTTGGGTGCCATATAACTATAAGCAGGGACCTTATAAAGTTATTTTTAAAGCCTGGTGACGTAAAATAGCCACATTTGTTTTTCCCTCACTGTAGTGAATGTTCTCCATAGGCTAAAATCGGGAGACTTTATTTTAATTAACAAAGCCCCCTTTAGTTTCAGATGCCTCAAGTTTGGTATCAAATTGATTGTTAAAATAAATCCCACAACTTACAATTGTTGCATTTAATATAACTATTTCAGGTAAAGAGTTTTAAATTCTACCTGAAAAGTTGCCAACTTCAGCTCTGTAGTGCCCCTCTCTGATTGACCAGCCTCTGGCAGCCTGGCCAGGCTGCCTTGATGAGGTGTGAAGTGGCCTGGGCTGAACACAAAGGATGTGCCTGGGGAAGGAAGGGGGGAGGGCTGCCAAACTGGTCTTCAAATGCAAGGAAGGACATTTGGAGAAACCCAGCACATCCCTCACATCCTGCAAACCTAGACAATTATGTGCCCTCTTGATTAGATTAGGAGAGGGCAGGGGAGGGGTGTGTTTAGGATTTTTAGCAACACCAGTGGGTGAGCTCAGCCAGATATAACCTCAAAAAATAGTTTTCAGCTATGTTGGATCTTTGAAGACTGTTGCTCCCTGGGATTCATTTTTGCCACACTTCCCAGGAAGTGGTCATCACAGGGGAGGGACCCTGCCTCTGATTAGACACGCAGGACCGCTTGTTTTTCACCCAGGAGCAAGGATAAATATGACAGAGCTGCACCCACACCTCAGGTCCCCAAAAGGAATAACATCAGGAGAAGAAGGACTGCCCTGCTGGACCCCTGACCTACACCTGGACATTGCACTCTGAAGGACTGCACCAGCTGCACACTTGGGCTCCACCACAAAAATGACTTTGCCTGACTTCAAGTGGTTCAAGGAGGGACTCCCTGTTTGCTACAGGTGTACAATTGCTAACCAGAGTCCCTTGTCTCAGAGCCTGAAGAAACTGACCAGCTGACCACTGTCCAGTGGCCAATTTGGAGTTTGAGCCAGGTGCATTCTGGAAGTTGTAGTCCTAACCCTCAAGGAGCAACTCAGAGGTTCTGGAACCTTGGGGTGGCCCACTAAAGGACCTTAAAAGACCTTCTGGAAGAAGATCCAGAAGTTTGGAGAAGATTGGAAAACTTTTTGGAAAAAGCTCCATAAAGGGACCAACCCGCGTCGGCAACTCTACCTGAGTTGCCTCAACCGCGACCCGGTCTGTCTACCAAGTTCGTCCTGCTAAAGAAAATCTCCAAAAAAGTGACTAAGTCTGAATGTAGAAAGTTGACATGGACCTCGTGTGCAGAGTATCAAAAGAGGGCCCCAGGGACGTTGGATCAAGATTGAAAAATCATCTAAGTCCGAAATCTTCACTGAGGTCTCCTGCGACAGGTATCTGACGAAGGGCTCCAGGGAGGTCAGATCAGACTGGCGACTTCATCCCACTGAAGAAAATCTTCAAGAAAATGACTAGGTCCGAAGGTAAACCTTTGACAGAGGCCTCCCGCTTGCTGTAGCCGAGGTGGGCTCCATCGTGGTGGGCCTTAAACTTTGATTTTGCCCCGGTCGAAGTTCAACCAGATGGCCAGATTGGCGCTATTCGTTTTTATGAGCTTAAAAGCACAAATTCTTTACAAATTCATATCTCCGATTCCCCTTATCTGATTTTATTAGTTTTGGTGTCATTTTAAAGCTACAAATATCTCCTATGTTTATAAATTGGATTTGGATTTGTAAACAGTTTCCTGCGTTTTATTTATTTACTGTTTTTGATACTTGAATGCTTTACATGTTGTCTCCTAAGTTAAGTCTTGTCACTCGTTGCCAAGCTACCAAGGGTTGAGCCGGGGTTAATTTATTGAGACCTAACGGAACATAGTGGAGGTTAGTGGCCTATTGCTAAGTGTAGGTACTTACCTGCCCTTGCCAATAATCCACTTTCCAACAAGGAGCATCCATCTGTTTATGTTTGTTTTCCCAGAGATTTTCTCCAGCAAAATTAAGATACACCATTACAGACAAAGAACTTTCTGCAACCAGAGATTTTTAGAGGAATAAATATTTCAT